>NC_054372.1:92708485-93308485 GCF_017654675.1 Xenopus laevis
GGGGGCCACATGAGACATAACTGTTCAGTGAGTTCGCAATTGATCTTCAGCATTCAGCTCAGATTCAAAAGCAACAAATATGACCCATGTGCCCCCCCCCCCCCCTCAAGTCTCTGATTGGTAACCAGAGAGCTGAAAAACAGGACGTTGGATTCTGGCTATTATGTTAGATATCCAGTCATTCAAGCCTTTAAACATTACATTACATTTTTGCCTAACTATATTAGAAACATTTTTATTTTGCACAGCCTATTTATTTAGCCAGTTTTTATTTTTACACTGAACAATTCCTTTAAACAATAAGGCTTGAACAATGTGCCATTGCTGGATATCGGTTAATAAATATGGCCCTGGTATCATGCTGAATCAGTAAAAGTCTGGAGTTGGTTCTCGTGCTATATGCCAGTAAGGGAAGAGAAGGAGGTACACTTTTCTTAAAGGACCAGTAACATCAAAATTTTTTTTTACAAAATTCGTTAGTTTACAACGAAAAATAAACACCAAGACAAATTAAACTTTTAATTTGCAAAGCCTTTATTAAGAAATAACTTACCGAAACTCCACTTCCTGTCCTCTTCAGAAACGGCGAAAGGGCGACCATCCTTCCTGCAGTGATTGATTTCTCCTCCCTGGCTTTTCTCCTACTCAGTCCATGTCTCCCAGCACTCAGCGCTGTGCTCAAGATAGAGTGTCGGGACAGCAGCAGCAGCATGTCCAGCAGCAGCCCATCCAACAGGTCCACGAGTCTGGAGGCTGCACGCTGCTGCAGGAGAAGGCAAGGATTCAGGAATGGAATCCTCCGCTGCGATTGCAGCGGCTACACGGGCAAGTGACTTGAGAAGGGGAAGAGGAGCCGCCGGCACATTCACTTGCTGTATCCTTGATTGCGGCGCTGGAGGAGGCGGCTACACGGCAAGTGACCTGAGAAGCTGAAGGGGGAGAGGAGCCGCCGGCACATTCACTTGCTTTATCCTTGATTGCGGCGGCTGGAGGATGCGGCTACACGGAACCTCCTCTGTGAATGAATAAACGAGACAACTGCCGATCGCCATTTGCCATCGCCGATCGCCATTCAGGAAAGGAATCCTCCGCTGCGATTGCGGCGACAGCAGCAGCATGTCCAGCGGCAGCCCCCACAGAATCCCATCCAACAGGGCCCGCTGCTGCCTCCGCCGCGGAGAGCACAGTTACTTCAGGGCGGCTTACTACAGCCGCTTCCCTCCCTCTGTCGTTTGGCAAATGGCGATTGGCAGTTGTCTCGTTTATTCATTCACAGAGGAGGTTCCGTGTAGCCGCATCCTCCAGCCGCCGCAATCAAGGATACAGCAAGTGAATGTGCCGGCGGCTCCTCTACCCCTTCTCAAGTCACTTCCCCGTGTAGCCGCTGCCGCCGCAATCGCAGCGGAGGATTCCTTTCCTGAATCCTTGCCTTCTCCTGCAGCAGCGTGCAGCCTCCAGACTCGTGGACCTGTTGGATGGGATGCTGTGGGGGCTGCTGCTGGACATGCTGCTGCTGCTGTCCCGACACTCTATCTTGAGCACAGCGCTGAGTGCTGGGAGACATGGACTGAGTAGGAGAAAAGCCAGGGAGGAGAAATCAATCACTGCAGGAAGGATGGTCGCCCTTTCGCCGTTTCTGAAGAGGACAGGAAGTGGAGTTTCGGTAAGTTATTTCTTAATAAAGGCTTTGCAAATTAAAAGTTTCATTTGTCTTGGTGTTTATTTTTCATTGTATACTAACGAATTTTGTAAAAAAAAATTTTGATGTTACTGGTCCTTTAAAGGAAAAGTTCAATTAAAAAAAAAAAAAAGCTGGAGTGAGAGGATGTCCAACAAAACAGAACAGAAACCAACTTCCTGATTTTTAACTTTCTGAGTTAGTCTGTGATTATAAGTGGGCCACATGGGACATAACTGTTCAGTGAGTTTGCAACTGACACTTAGCTTTCAGCTCAGATTCAAAAGCAAAAACTTATGACCCATGTGTCCCCCCTTAAGTCACTGATTGGTGACTGCCTCACAACAAATCAGTGGAAACCAAGATGGCTGCAAAACAGGAAGTAGTCTTCTGCCTATTATGTTACACATCCAGGTTTTATAGATTGCATTTCTGGCTAACTAACTTAACTAATGAAAATATTTTTTTATTTATTTATTAGTTATTTTTATACTGAACAATTCTTTTAGGAGTTCTGTCTTCTAGAGGAACTACTTGTGTTCCAAAACAGAATATTTTTATACAGTGCTCAAGAAGAAATTGACACTAAAGATTAAAGCAGGAGTGTCCAAATTACAGCCCGCGGGCCAAATGCGGCCTGCGATCCATTTTTAATTGGCCAGCAGCAGGTTATGACGAGCTGCTCTCCCCGCGCCCCCTGCCTTTATCGTGAAGTGGCTGAAGAGAGCAGCTAGTGAGGAAGCCGACTCCCCTCCCATATTAAAGGAATTGTTCAGTGTAAAAATAAAAACTGGGTAAATAGATAGGCTGTGCAAAATAAAAAATGTTTCTAATATAGTTAGTTAGGCAAATATATAATGTATAAAGGCTGGAGTGATTTCATGTATAACATGTCAGTCAGAACACTACTTGTTCCTGCTTTTCAGCTCTCTTGGTTTACACTGACTGGTTACCCTGGTTACCAGGCAGTAACCAGAGACTTGAGGGGGGCACATGGGTCATATCTGTTGCTTTTGAATCTGAGCTGAATGCTGAGGATCAATTACAAACTCACTGAACAGAAATGTACCATGTGGCCCCCCTTCAAGTCGCTGACTAACTCAGAGTTATAGAGCTGAAAAGCAGGAAGTTGGATTCTGGCTGTTTTATTAGACATCTGTTCACTCCAGCCTTTATATATTACAATTTTGCCTAACTAACTATATTAGAAACATTTTTTATTTTGCACAGCCTATTTATTAACACAGTTTTTATTTTCACACTGAACTATTCCTTTAAATGATGTACAGCTTCTAACAGCAGCCCCGGTCATACTGCAACATAACACACACATCTTTTTCAGTCACAGTTGACGCCACGTTGCGCCATCTGGTGGCATCAGTCAGTTTAGCAAACAGTCCTCGCGAGGCCAAGGCTTCAGTTCTCCCGTGTAATGTAAGCGGCCGACCGCGCTGTTCTATTACACTGACACGAAGCGTGTGTGTGGTGCGACCAATGGCCAAGTAAGTGCCCTGTGAGGTGCCATGACGGAGCTGCGCCGGGAGTAAAGCAACGCTGAGTGCTCGGTCCCTCAGGCGCACGGCAACAGTATGTGGACACGTGGCATCTCCATTAAAGTGAAAAAAAGAATATTGATCATTGTCCGCCTTTGACACCAGTTTTAGCGATTAGTTCTCTAGTGTCCCCTGATGCCTTATGGCCAGTCACAACAGAAGGTGCAGTCAGAGCGCCAAATATGAGTGATTTAAAGGAACAGTAGCCATGGACAATGTGTGGGGTTTTCTGTAACCAGTTATATGATCACCTCCAATCAGAAGATTTTTAGCAACAACAACACAGTATTTAAAAAGGGGAGAATTGGGAAAGGCGGCTAAATTAAAAGGGTTGTTTAACTTTTAATTAACCTTCAGTATGATTTAGATTTAGGGCCTAAATTGCTAGTTAGCTACCTCGGAAGGGATATCAGTGTCAGACTGAATGTCAAGCTGAATGGTCGGCCCGCACATTTTCACCTCACCAAATCTGGCCCTCGTTGCAAAAAGTTTGGACACCCCTGGATTAAAGAAAACAGCTGATTTGTTTGGGTTCTGCCAGTGGTCACAAGACACTGAATAAAGGGGAATCCCAGTCCTCTCACCTGCTGTAGGACATTCCTCTCCCGAAGAGCCATTAACCTTCTGTGTAAATCAACCAACTCATCTGTGTAAGCCTGAACATAAAAAGGAATTAACGTAAAAAAAGGGCTATCACTGCTGCATAGACTCACTTAATGTACAGGTATGGGATCCATTATCTGGAAACTTATTATACAGAAAGCTCAGAATTACAAAAAGGCTGTCTCCCATAGATTCTATTTTATCCAAATAAAACAAATTTTCAAAAATTATAGTTTAATAAAAGTATTTTTATAAAATAGTAAGTAACCCTTTCTTTTTAATCTCTAAAATCACTCTGAATAGTGCCCAGAATAACATACCTTTCTCCCTGGATTCAGTATAATGGTCTTTTCTAAATCACAAGCAACTCAACTGCATCTCATTTCATCTAGTTCCTGGTCTAGCGTGAATCTCTGCCCCCTGTTCTTTTCTGAGCTCTCCATTTCTCTTTGGTCAAAGAAGTGCCTGCTGCCCATGTTTGATTGATTTAGATTGGAGCAGGAGGCACAAGCATGCACAGTAGACACCTTTTTCACAACCCAAGAGAGTTCAGAAAAGAACAGGAAGGAGAGCTTCACACTAGACCAGGAACTAGCTGAAATCAGTTGCAGTTCATCTTCTTGTAATTTAGAAATGACATGTGACTGAATACAGGGAGGAAGGTATTTTTAGGGATCTTAATATAAAATGGCTTACTTATCCTTTAAGAATAAACACAGGTATAAAAAACAATCTCACACAAGGGATACAAAATCTTCAAATGAAAATCGATTTCACGAACGAGGATAAGACTACCTTGTCATACAACCCTTTCTTTAGCATCTTATCCGATTTAGTGCAGGGCTCTGGACTTCTACGGCCAGTATTCTGGAGTTAAAAAAAAAAAAAAACAATCAAATAAAGCATTAATGCTGCCTCATACTTTATCTATACCCCTCACATTTTTTTTTAAATTTTCTTCTCACACAAGAAAAGGTAAGGTGAACTATACTCTTACCCTCTGGAAATAACCCAGGAGATATGGGCTGTTAGTCAGCAGCCTCTATCATATCGATATAGAAAATCGAGTAAATAGAAAACAGAATGTAAGAAGTTTTGTGTTTGATATGCACTCTCCATCTGATGGCTCTTTGCTCTGGGAGGGGAAAGGATTTTCTAGGAATCCATTCTAGTTGTGAAGGAAGAAAAGCTGTATTCCTCCAATAAAAGATAAAAGATAAATAATAAATGTCTTTCTGGCCCACTTTTAACATATTAATATATTGCATATCTGTTTTATACAGTATATTTTTCCCCTGACAGCTAGAGTTAATACAGCCAATATGAATTTAGAATATTCCTTTGTGTTTTCAATGTATTTCTTTATAATCAAACTGAAGCAAAGGATCCAGCTGTGAAGTTGCTAAATAACGGCATCGCAGTATGCACTCTAAAAATTATTTTCTCCACTCCAGGCAGGGGCTAACAGTGTCAGCACTCCAGTTGGGGGAAACAATGCTATTTTTAAAAAAAAATGCTCTCTGCAAATGATAGGTCACCTATCCCAGGAGTGAGCTCTAGGAGTAGGCAGCCATTCTTGGACACAAAAATGTAAATTCGGTTTAGTGTCCCAGATTGCCCATAATGCTCAAACAGGTGACGTCACATGCCGGCATGGATGCTCTCATCAAGTATGTGTGTGAAAATACACATACCAGGAGTTACCTACCACTGCAGGTGTCATTGTCTTTGCATGGAGGGCCAATTTTGTTTTTTAAAGCAGCAGTTTCCCCCAACTGGAGTGCAGGCTCTATTAACTCACATTTCCGGTAGGGGAAAAGCTTTTCCCCAATTGGTGCCATATAACAAAATGGGAATAAAATAGATTTCTATTATTTAAAAAAAAAAAACCTTTTCCTTTCTGATAATACTGGTTACCTTGTTATTAGCTGGTGGCATCTTCTGTATGGGCGCTGGACCTCGGCTAGGAGCGCAGGAGTCATCACTGCTATCACTGCCACTGTCACTAAGACTCATCCTGTAGGCAAATGATGCAAATGTTTGTAATGTTTCAGACTCAAAAAGGAAATAAACATCAACAATTAGTCATAATCTATGTAAGAATGCGTATTAAATAACATTTAAATGTAAGGTACGAGGGTTTAAAGTACAAAGTAAAGTAGAATCATTAGTTGTGCCAAGATGTTGGGCGCCTCCG
This sequence comes from Xenopus laevis, assembly GCF_017654675.1. NCBI lineage: Eukaryota > Metazoa > Chordata > Amphibia > Anura > Pipidae > Xenopus > Xenopus laevis. The sequence goes on from NC_054372.1 coordinate 92,714,517, forward strand.
CTGATTCTAGTTGCTTCATTCAGATCCTAGGGCTTCTCTTCTTCTAATAATGCACCAGTCTGGGGTACTTTTCTATTGCCATTATATTCTTCCTGTTCCACAAGATCCTTTGTGCTTCCATAGTTCATAAATCAAATATGATTGAACAAACAATTTGTGTACTGTATTTGAACTTACCAGAGAAAGAGGTGCAGAGGAAGCTAAAGCACCTTAAAACTATGGCACCAGGGGAAAGTAAATCTCATTTTCGGAAAAAGAGGAGCACTGGCCTGTGGTCTGAAGTAAGTGACTGGACAGTAACTTGACACCTATTGATCCTACCGAATGTTGTCCTGTAGCTCTTTAGAATATTTATATATGATAGTACAAGTTTTCACCTGGAATCTCGATTTGACATCTTATTCTTTAAAACAGCCTCATCTCCACAAGAGCTGTCATCATCAGACTCTTCTGACTGGAGATCCTCCACCATTGATCGAAGGGGGCCTAGTTTGCAGAATATAAATTGGGTAAGCTCCTTGCACCACTTGAGCATAGGAAAAATCTTAGTGACAGATGAAATAGTGCAAGTAATTTTTAACATGGCAACATACAGCTCACCTTGGGAAAAGACTTGCCTATAAATCACATTTACATGCAGCATTACAGAACAAATACACAGTCTAAATAACTGCCAGTTTAGTTCCTGATACATGATATTAGTTATCCCCAAAGTGGATAAAACAATGGCTTACCCTGACTGTGGTTCTGAGGTGGTTCAAAGTCAGATTCGGAGGTGGAGTCCGAACTGGAGCTGCTATTGGAAGGGCTAGATGGGACAGACTGAGAATAGCAGGAAGCAGGTGAGAGAAGGTCATAGGTCATTGACGGGAAAGAAAAATAAAGATTGCATTAATTCTCCCAAACAAGTGCATTGAAAAGAATGTAGTATTTAGACTCGACCCCCCCCCCCCAGCCCAGGAATATGTTCTGAGCTATTCCAGGAGACCTACAACATATTAAAGAAGTACTGTATATTAACATTTACTCAAGGCTACTTCAATCTTACTCATCGAGAAAAAAAACCTTCTGCTTTCTTTCTGTCGATTTCAGTAACCTAGTACTTTACTTATGATATCTATTAGCAAGAATGCTGGGAATCTGGGGTTTGTCACATAAACCATAGTGATCCACATTATGGAAAATCCCATTAACACTACTAAAATCATTTAAAGATAAAAACTATAGGATTGTTTTGCCACCAACATGGATTTATGCAGCATACTTATCAAGTAAAAGGGACGTATTTTTGAAAGAACTCCTATTGGATTTGCCAATTGGATCTGGAAAGAGTTCCACAACTCCACAAAATCTTTAAGATGAAACCTAATTTCCTTATGCCCTATGCTAAGACTGAAGGGTGAAAAGGCTGCTACAAAATTGACTGTATGCTCGCCTTATAGATTTATAAATAGTAATCATGAACATGAACACTGAAGGCTCTTACATACAGGCATATTGCCCTGTGTTCACCTTTGGATGATCTCTCCTATGTTCCATTGCAAGAGAACGTAGTAAGAAAACAGTCAATTTTTTGGATGGCCCTGTACTCATTCAGGTGTGGCAAGCAACAGAACATTATATTTTGATTAATTTTAAATACTTTCTTTTTTTGGTGTTACTGTTCCTTTAACAGTGTAATGGGAAATTAACTCAGCACAAATTTGCCATTGCCATTTTTAAACCTCTGAGACAAATTGGAGAGGTTTCAAATGTTTTTTTCCACCTTCCTCAAAACTAAAAATACAATCTTAATGGATATGCATGGTTTTTCAAATGAAAATTACAGTGCTAACATTTATTATTATTATATATATATATATTTTATTAGAGTTCACTTAATATTATTATCATTATTAATTATTATTATTATTGTAATATGAATAATACACACACTTCTATACAAAACTGATAGAAGTTAAGTCTTACATTCCACATTCAATATTTCCAGAACATTACAGCTGTAGACAGATGCATAAACTTTTCAATTGTTCCTCCCCATACCTCTGATTTTGAGGAACCTTCTTCGTCAGAGTTTGATTCCTCTGCCTCAGTTGGCTTTTTCACTTCATTCTCAGTTTTGGGCCTCTCTGGTTTACTGCTGGGCTTTTCCTTTACTGGCTTTTTTTCTGGGTATGAAGAAGAAGAGTTGGTAGTAGGATTTGGAGGACCTCTGGGTGATGTTCCAGAAACATTAAGTCCTTTGGAGATGCCTTTTTTTGGCTTCTTGCTACTTGATTTGGGGGAATCTGTGTTGGGTGGCCTCTTGTTGGATGGCTTGACATCAGATGGACCTCCTTTAGGAGACATGTTTTCTAACTTAGGTTCTTTAAGATTAAGCTTTTGTTCCTTGAATGCAGCTTTAAGAGGGGCTTTTTCTTCCTTGAGTGGCTTGTTCTCAACTGGCTTCCGCGAGGAAGATTCCTTCACTTGCTTATTTTGTTCACTTTCTTTGCTTTTGCTTTCTGAATCCTTTCTTGGCCGTTCACGGTGCTCTTTTGTTACTTTATGGGGTTTTGATATCTTGCTGCCATCTTTGTTTCCATCCTAAAAAACACAACTGTGTTACAATGCAGAAATAAAGAAATAAAAGTAAATATTTTTTCTGGAATCAAAAGACAGTTTGATCATTTTCTTTACAATATTCTGCATAACTGGTGTGTTAATTCTTTACCTAATTAAAGTAATCACATTTGGCAAAAAATATTATTAATGATTTATGATTCTAATTGTAAATGGTAGGTAAGTAAATAAAATTAACATTAACCTTTGAGCCATGAGAAGGCTTAGTCTTTTTTGGGTCAGAGAATGCAGAGAGGGGTATTGTGGGTAGCATAGGATAGTCTGGACTTGGTCTGGAAACTGTCTCTGCCCCTTCTGGCATTACCATTACCTAAAATATACAAAATGTAATAAGATGGTTATAATATTAATAGGAGTAGCAAAAGGCATGCACTGTGCACAGTATCTTCTTTATCGTTCTGTTATATAAAAGACACTGTCCCTCTAACTTTGTAATGTGCAATAATGTTACAGTTTCTAATATGTGCCATATGTACATGTATGGAATCTGTGCATAAATGTGAGTTAATTATGCACCTTATGCAGGAAAGTAACTACAGCAAAGGTTACAGTTTACAATTGGATACTGGAAAAATGATGTCCAACATAAGAAATTAACATGCTATTGCTTCTGAGAAGAAAATGAGAGATGTGAAAAATGCCTGTGTTTGAATTATTGTAAACACTATGCATAACTGATAATGGCAGAAGTCCATATTCCTGGACTCACCCCACCCGCTTTGAGCAACTTCCTACGGAACTCCTTTGTGGGATTGTTGAAGGTCAACTTCTCGCAGCGCAGGTGATTTACAGGTGGATTTCCTTCCAAGTTTAAGAAGAGATCATAGGTAAAACAAACTTTTTTAGGTTCCTCCTACAGGGCAAGCAAGAAAAAAGATTAAAGCGTTCAAGTCAGTTCAAATCAGCAACCTTTAAATTTGCATCTAAATCTGCACTAAGATGAAATGATTATAGGCCCTATATACAGTGGTGCTTGAAAGTTTGTGATCCCTTTAATATTTTCTATATTTTTATATGAATGTGACCTAAAACATCATCTGATTTTCAAACAAGTCCTAAAAGTAGATGAAGAAAAATAGATTTTTGTACTTACCGTTAAATCCTTTTCTCTTGTCCTACATTGGGGGACACAGGCACCATGGGGGATGAGATCCTGTTGCTTGGAGGATGGACACTAAACAGTTAACGAAGCTCCTCCTCCTGCACTGGGTTTCATCCCCTGCCTACTTCCTGTACCCTCAGTTTTTGGGCCGAAGAAGGAAGGACAACCCTACTATAAACACGTGTGAACAGAAGAGGAACTCTCACCCCCTATAAACTATATACAATATTATGATGTCACACCTGTAGTGTGTGCCTGAACTGTAATATTTGGACTATAATTTTCAATCAGGGAGGGAAGGCCTGTGTCCCCCAATGTAGGACAGGAGAAAAGGATTTAACGGTAAGTACAAAAATCTATTTTTCTCTTGCCTAGATTGGGGGACACAGGCACCATGGGGACGTCCCAAAGCTACCCATGAGGGCGGGACTTACACCCCAGTGCTCAGTTAACAACGGTCTGTAGGACCTTTCTCCCAAAGCTTGCTTCTGCTGAGGAGAAGGTGTGTATCCTGTAGAATTTGGAAAAAGTGTGTAAAGATGACCACACTGCAGCCCTACAAACCTGATCAGCGGAAGCCTGGTGGCGAACCGCCCAAGAAGTACTTAGTGACCTGGTCGAGTGAGCTCGAATCCCAAAGGGTGGAGATTTGTCTTTAGCTGCATAAGCCTTTGAGATGGCAGACCTGATCCATTTGGAGATTGTTGTCTTTGATGCCCGGAGGCCCTTCCTTGGGATGATGAAGAGACTGTCAGTTTTTCTTATACTCTTGGTAGCAGAAATATAAGTCTTTATAGTGCGGACCACATCCAGTGTGTGCAACTTTTTCTCCATCTGTGTTTTGGGATGTGGGCAGAAAGAAGGGACAACAATGTCCTGGTTAAGGTGGAATTCCGACACCACCTTAGGAAGGAAATACGGTGTCGGTCTCAGTACTACCTTGTCCATATTGAAAATAGTAAACGGAGGCTTGCAGGATAATGCTGCCAACTCAGACACTCGTCTAGCTGATGTGATGGTAAGTAGCAAAACTTAAACGTCAGTGTAAGCAACGGAATGTCCGTGATGGGTTCAAACGGCTGTTCCTGAATTGCCGATAGAACTAGGGTAAGATCCCATGGAGGAATCGGCTGACGGTATGGCGGTGCCTGTCGAACAGCACCCTGTAGGAACGTCTTGATGTTTGGACGCAAAGCCAACTGGTGTTGAAAGAAAATGGATAATGCAGACACTTGGAGCTATAATGAGCTAAGTGCTAGTCCCTTATCCAGTCCCTCCTGAAGGAGGGACTGGATCCTGCCGGTCCTTGTAATTCTCACACCATGCTATGAAGGTCTTCCACACTCTGTGATAAATACGGGCTGATACAGGCTTTCTGTCCTTCAATAACGTAGGTAAGGCCTCTTGTGGAACTCCAGATCTAGAAAGTATCAAGGCCTCAAGAGCCACGCCGTTAAATCCAGCCGTGGAGAATTCGGGTGGACAATCGGGCCTTGCGTTAGAAGATCTTCCCTGAATGGAAGTCGAAATGGAGTATCTGCTGTTAACTGCATGATTTCTGCGAACCATGGTCTGCGGGGCCAGAATGGAGCCACCAGTATTGCCTCTCTCTTCCTTTATCCTTTTGATGACTCTTGGAAGCAGGGCAAGTGGTGGGAACACGTAAACTCTGTGAAAAGGCCATGGAGCTACTAGAGCATCTACCGCTATTGTTAACGGGTCTTTGCTTCTTGCCATAAAGCTTGCTAGCTTGTTGTTGTACCTTGACGCCATCAAGTCCACCTCTGGCATACCCCACCGTGTCACTATTTCTTGGAAGACTTCCGGGTGAAGGCTCCACTCGCCCTGGTCTACTGTGTCTCGACTAAAGAAGTCTACCACCCAGTTGTCTACTCCTGGGATGTGCACTGAGATGGCTGGTACATTCCTTTCTGCCCATAGTAGTATCCTTTGTCAAGACCATCTGGCTTCTTGTGCCTCCCTGGTGGTTTATGTAGGCTACTGCTGTCATGTTGTCTGACTGGATACGCACTGGTCGATCCTTCAGAATGTGAGTCCAGTGGGACAAGGAGAGCCATATTGCCCTTAGTTCTAGTATGTTGATGGGAAGAGACCTCTCCCCTGGGCTCCATTTGCCCTGGACAGTGTGCTGTTCTAGGACTCCTCCCCATCCCTGTAGACTGGCATCTGTAGTTACGATCGTCCATGTATGGTTGGGAAACAGTTTCCCTGATTGTAGTGTGGACGGCTGAAGCCACCATCTCATTGATGCCTGAACTGGATCCGTTACGAGAATCTTGCGGTCTAGGTCTGTACGCATCTGTCTCTGATGCCGTAGGATCAACCTCTGCAGTGGTCTTGTATGTAACTGGGCATAAGGTACCGCTGGAAATGACGCAACCATTGTCCCCAGCGCTCTCATGGCAACTCGTAGTGGTATATATTTCTCTTTCTGAATGATCCTCAGTCTTGCGTGAAAATTTGCTATCTTGGCAGGTGGAAGAAAAGCTTTCCCCAGCGATGTGTCTATCAGAAGACCCAAGTATTCTGTCCGCTGAGCTGGAGTGAATGTCGACTTCTGGTAGTTGATGATCCAGCCTAGTTGAGTCAGTCTTTCTACTACTGTCTGTAGTTGGCTTGTGGTTAGGGAGTGGGACGGAGTCTTGACTAGTAGGTCGTCTAGGTAAGGTATGACTCCTATGCCTTGAAGTCTCAGGTCTACTAGAGCTGCTGCCATGACCTTTGTGAAGACCCGCGGTGCTGAGGACAGCCCGAAGGGAAGTGCCACAAATTGCCAATGTTCTCCTGCGGCAAAAAACCGAAGAAATCTGCAGTGGTTGGGATGTATTGGCACGTGAAGATACGCATCCTTGATGTCTATCACAGCCATGTATTCCCCCATCTCTAGTGATAGAAGAATGAATTGATTGGCTTCCATCTTGAAGTGCTGTCTCTTGACATATTTGTTTACTGCCTTTAGATCTAGCACAGGACGATAGGATCCGTCCTTTTTTGGGACGATGAACAGGTTGGAATAAAAAACCTCGGCCCCTGTCTAGAGGTGGAACCTGTTGTATGACCCCCGAGATTGAGAGGTCTTGGAGAATTTTTCGAAATGCTGACCTCTTGGGTTCCTTTGAGGGAAGTCGTGACACAAAGAATCTTTTTGGTGGAATTTTTATAAAGTCTATGAGGTAGCCATGAGATACTACCTTCAGTACCCAGGGGTCTTGGACTTTCTGTTTCCACACCTCCCGAAAGTTTCTTAAGCGGCCGCCTAGGAGGGCACCCTCGGGGGTGGGCACCTCTTCATGCTGAGGTGGATTTCTCTTGTGATGGCTTTGCCGTGTTTCTGGTTGAGGACCAGTTGTGGCTCTGTTTGTTTGGATATCTGGGACGATTGGAAGAGTGGTGTTTTTCTGTTTGCGCTCTTTGTCTTTGGCCCTGACCTTGACGAAAGGGCCGCAGAAATGGCCTCCTCTTGAAAGTGGTGCGCTTGGGCCTATTTTGCGGTAGCAGGGTACTTTTTCCTCCTGTCGCTTGTGAAATTATTTTGTCTAGTTCTGCTCCAAAGAGCTGTTTGCCCACAAAAGGAAGGCTGACCAGAGATCTTTTTGAAGTGAGATCCGCAGACTAATTCTTTAACCATAGAAAACGTCTGGCAGCGATGGATTGTGCTGAAGCCCTGGCAACTAGTTTTGCCGCATCCAGTGCTGCTTCACAGATGTAAGAGTTAGCTTTAGCGATCTGTGACAATAGAAGATCTGTTGATGGGTCCTCGGATCCAATGAGTTGTGCTACTTGCTCCACCCATATCTCCATTGCTCTTGAAACCCACGCTGTGGCAAAGATCGGTTGCAGCGCTGCTCCTGCCGCTGAAAACGTGGCCTTACAAAAACCCTCTAATCTCTTGTCTATGGGGTCCTTAAAAGATGCTGCGTCAGCAACTGGTATGGTTGTGGTTCTTGAAAGCCGCGACACTGGTGGGTCCACAGCTGGTGGAGAAGACCAGAGATCAGTAGTTTCCTGAGGAAAGGGATAAGTCTGTGAGAAACGTTTGGACAGTTTAACCTTACGGTCTGGAATTTTCCATTGTGTCTTAACTATCTCATCTAGGTGTTCATAAGATGGGAATACGTATGACGTTTTCTTCTGCTTTTTAAAAATGTTCTTGCTCAGTTCAGCGGTAGCTGTAGTGTCTTCAATGTTTAAGGTTTGTAAAACCATCTGAATCAGTGATTCTACTTCCCTCTGTGATCTGGGAGTGTCCTGCTCCTGATCTGACTCTTCACCTGACAACACTTGCCCCTCTTCCCCTGAATCCTCGTGTGAATGTTGACTTCTGTCTGGGGATTCTGATGGGGGGATGAGGGCGCTTGGTAGCAGTTGTCTGTGCGCTCAACCTTTGAGGTTGACTAGAAAGATGCTCTAAAACCTTGTCTAAGGTTTCTGGAATTCTGGCTAGATTCTGGAGTCCTGCCAGTGAGAGGGAGAGCGCTCGCACAAATTCAGAATCCAAGCTCAATTGAGAAGCCGAAGCTATCGCTGAGCTGGGTTGTAGGGTTGCACAAGGCAAACTAAGCGCAGGGGTAGTGCCAGTTCTACAAGATACACACTCTGGGTCAGCAGAGGCTGTGTCAAATTTTGCTTTGCATGAAGAGCATGCAAGGAAAGAAATTTGGGTTGGGGTGCGGGTTTTATTTTGCCGCTTAGTAGAGGGTAACCCTTCTGTTCTGTCAGTCATGGTGCTAGGCTGGCTGTCCCCTTAAGAATGTAGGCAGGGAAAATTGCTGGGTGAGTATTGTGACCGAAGTCACAGGGACTTCCCCTTAATTTGGCAACCTGCGTGGGCGAGAAGAGAATATGCTTAGGGCATAAATAACTCATGCGGGTGCTTGTGAAGAGAAAAGTCAATATTCCCCCATCTCTTGTTACTCAATGACAAAACCTTGCTTCCACCGGTCTCACAAGGGAGGCAGAGATGTAGCTGCAGCTGCGTCTCACTCGCATCCAAGATGGCGGCCGGAAGTGACGCGAGGGGGATTAGCTAGGACGCAAGTGTCCCAAAAGGAAAATGGCCACCGCTATGTCCTACAGGGAAAAGCGCCCACTTCTAAAATGGCGGCCGCAAGGGCAGAAGATAGGACGCACGTGTCCCAAAAGGAAAATGGCCGCCGCGAGTATTCTGCAGAGAAGGCGCCCACTTCCAAGATGGCGGCCGCAAGGGCAGGCGCATGCTGAGCGCAGACTCTGCAGGGACTGAGCGAGGAGACGGCCCGCTCTAATCTCTGCCCACGCTGGCTTGCAGGGTGCATACAAGGCTGCGCCAGGAACTTGCACTGGGAGTAGAGAAGCTAACAAGAAGGGATAAGGAGGTGAGAAGGGGTAATGTAAGATAACTTACCCCTTTGCTGCCAGCCATTCGTGCCCCAATGTAGGTGCGTACCCCGTTCAGGGTCACTGGTGCAGCCTCCGTGGAGCGGGAACCAGTGACCCCGGGGTGGTGAGGGAGCCTCCGCCTGCAGACCTCCGTGGAGCGGGAAGGCATAGTGGGCACAATGTATCTGGCTGGGGGGGCTCAGGAAAGACAACTCGGGCCCCCACTGCTGGCATGGCACATGAATCAATCAGTACCACTGCTCCCAGCCAGTAGTATCCGTCCTCCTTCTGAGGACACTAAAATAAAACTGAGGGTACAGGAAGTAGGCAGGGGATGAAACCCAGTGCAGGAGGAGGAGCTTCGTTAACTGTTTAGTGTCCATCCTCCAAGCAACAGGATCTCATCCCCCATGGTGCGTGTTTCCCTTAATCTAGGCAAGAGAAAACCTAGTTAAATTATTATAAAAATTATTATATTTGGTCATAAGAACCTTATTCCATCTGTGAAACATGGTGGTGGGAGTTTTCTGGTTTGGGCCTGTTTTGCTGCATCTGGGCCTGGGCAGCTTGAAATCATTGATGCAGCAATGAAATATATACCAGAGAATTCTAGTGCTGACATTAATCCAATCGAAATTTTGTGGAAAGACAAAGTGAGTGGTCCATGTGAGAAAACCCAACAACATCCAATAGCTGTTCTGTATGGAGAAATGGGCTAAATTGTCTTCAAGTCGATGTGCTGGACTGATCAACAGTTACTGCAATCTATTAGATGCAGTTAATGCTGCACAACAGGTCACACCAAATACTGAGTGAAATTAAGTGAATACTGATTCACATACTTTTGGCACATGCAGATATGTTATTGGATCATTTTTCTTTCAATAAATACATTAACAAATATAATATTTTAGTTTCATTTGTTTAACTAGCTTTTCTTCGTGTACGTTTAGGACTTGTTTGAAAATCAGATCATGTTTTAGGTCACATTCATATAAAAATATAGATAATGTTCACAAACTTTCAAGCACCACCGTATAAAGAGGTCACTATTAAATAACAAACCACATTTAATGGAACAGACATTTGAACAGGTACTGTCTGCCTACATTCATCAATTAATTTTGTCTGGCACTTGAAAATGGAGAGAGGGACCTCAAAATTTCTGCACCCACCTACCCAATAGTGTATTAAGTTATGTATATAGACAAATGTAAGAGGTCATCTGCACTCAACCCACTATCAATATATTAAGGACATTGAAACATTTTGTGCCTTAAGCTACTAGTATGTACAGTATATGGATAGTGTGTGCAGAGAACTTGGATACTGTTGATGAACAGAAAAGAGCAGTTATAACTAATGATTACTCTAATTCCTTGGCTGTGTGCGCAAAAAAAACTTGTTTGCACACTTTATAATCCTGTGTGGGCACTTTTTAAAAAGTGTGCATAGGTAAAAAATTAGGTGCTCTCACTCAAAATTTCTTGTGAACACACAGCGTAGAGGGTTGGATTGGTTGTAACATGGACAATTGGTTGTAACATAACACAATATCTAAAAATCTGTGTAAAATAATTGGTGAATTTATTTAAGGTGTATTTTATTTTATGCAGTGTGAACACCATTATTTTATACTGCTTCAGACCTTTATAAGTAAGTTCCGGTGAAAGTCGGTCTAAGAAAAAACATGTAAAAAAATTATGCCACCTTTTTATTTGGTGAAGCTTGGTGTTGTGATGCAAATTTTGTCGCTGTTTTTTACACCACATAATAAACGTGCCCTTTATAGTCCTTGTATCTGCCAGATTCTTTAACCCTCTCTGAGCAAGTTTTTTTGATCTCTGCCACGTCAGCTTTTGCCAGTAAACACATGGTTCTGCACAAATCAAAGATAAAACTAGAAAATATAATCTATGCTCCTTATGGTTCTCAAAACACAAGAGTTCTACAGAGCTTGAATGCTGATGCTTTAGTGTGTGCACCATACATTCTACAATGCCCTGCATGAAAGGCTTAATCAATCAAATCACAATCTATTTAAAAATTCACATTCTGTTACACTGTACCTTATTTTTAAAGTACACCTCAATTGGCAGAATGAAGCCAGCATAACCAGATTCTTCCACTTTGTATGGAGGTTCCTTGCACGCTATTTGAAAAAAAAAAAAAAAAAAAAAAGTGGTAAAAAACAGCACACTGTTTACATAGGCAGGGACATTGAGGTTAAAAAAACTGCACATTCTAGCATTTGGATGCAATCTTTTCAGCAAGAAGAATATACAAAAAGCAACACCCCTCCTCAAGGAAGCAGGATACTTACATAACTATACAGTAAATGTACAATTCTACAAAAAAATTAATTGGTTCCATGTGATGTAATATATACTATAGTTCAGCCTTCTTATTATAATACAGACTTATAATACAGTCAAACATTGCTGCTCAAAGCATGAACTACAAATGAAGTCCAGAATACGGATGGACGAATTTTTTAACATTGTTTCGCTGTGGAAATGAGCCATAGACTTGTATGGCGTTGCGCGTCAAAAAAAAAAAAATGACGTGTGTCAAAAAAAATTACCCAATGGCACATAACGCTAAAAAAGTATATTCTAAACTAGTTTATTTACATGCGTTTCACATATTAGCGGTTTTATGCAATATATTTTTATAGAGTTACTTGGCAAAAAACAGATCAGCGCCTCTGGCAATGGAGAAAACAAACAACAAAAACAAAAAGCAAAATATAGTGTAGTATTTTCAAAATTATCCAATTGGACACCAAGTGTTGGAGTAGGGAAACGGTGCTTTAGTATATTGTTTTCCCATTGCAAGTTGTTTCGCTAGTCCAATCAGCTTCCTCATGATGCCTCTGATTGGACCAGCGAAACACGTCAGACAGCGTGGAAGGACTGGTGGGCTGCAGGGGAAAGCCACGTGGGAGAAGGAGACGCCAGCAATACCCCTATCCCGGATCCAACTCGGCAACCTGCTAGAAAGCTGGCTTATGCGTGTTTTAAAATTGGAAAGAAATGTGAGTGAAATATTTTTATAATTTTAAAAATAAGCTTTATTAATACAATATTACACTATAGAAGCCTTGTTTTCTATGTGGGAGCATATGGAGTAATGGAGAAAGAGGGGAGCTGAAAGATTATTACACGCAATTCTGAAACTACTATCTTGTAAGTAGGCATTTCAGCTAACTTTGGTGGAAGCATCTGGAGCAATCATGTATGCATGCCTAAAGGTGGCCATAGACGCAAAGATCCTATCGTACAAATCAAGGATTTGTACAATTTCAGAGTGTGTGGAGAGTCCTGACTTTTTCTGTCGGTCGTTTGGTCGATCGGACAGGTTTGATTTTGTCCCGACCGATCCCGTCGGAGCCCATTGCGTAATATGATCGTAATATACCCCCGATATAGCCATGCCCGTTAGTGGCATATTGGGGAAAGATTTGCTTGTTTGGCGATGTCGCCAAATGAGCGGATCTTTTCGTCTATGGCTACCTTAAAGGATCTAATGGTCATTTAAAGGAAAAGCACATGGGATATCCTTTTATGGTCTGAAAAAGTGAAATAACTTGCAAAGGGAAAACAATATACTAAAGCACCGTTTCCCTATTCCAACACTTGGTGTCCAATTGGATTATATTGAAAATACTACACTATATTTTGCTTTTTGTTGTTTGTTTTCTCCATTGCCAGAGGCGCTGATCCGTTTTTTGCCAAGTAACTTTACAGTCGAGAGACTGAAGCAGGATCGGCAGGAGTCAACAGAACTAAAAAAAACTAACTTTTTCCTTCCCCTTTTTTTCTAGAGACCTACATTGCTCAGGAGGTATAGTTTTCCTTTAATTTTTATGGTATTGATATATTCTACCTTTCTGTTGTCTTTCCTGCTGTGCATAATACTTTCGCTCAGTGAACTGACTTGTTGATTTATAGCAGGGATCCCCAACCTTTTTCCACCCGTGAGCAACATTCAGATGTAAAAAGAGTTGGGGAGCAACACAAGCATGAAAATTTTTCCTAGTTAGTGCCAAATAAGGGTTGTGATTGACTATTGGTAGCCCCTATGTGGACTGGCAGCCTACAGGAGCCTCTATTTGGTAGGACACTTGGTTTTTATGCAACCAAAATTTGCCTCCAAGCCTGGAATTCAAAAATAAGCACCTGCTCTGAGGCCACTGAGAGCAACATCCAAGGGGTTGGGGAGCAACATGTTGCTCACGAGCTACTCGTTGGGGATCACTGATTTATAGGCTGTTAGATACACTGAGAATACACAGAGCATGTTTCCCTGCAGACTATTCACATGGCACTGCTCTCTCTGTACTGCTGGAAAGCCTACTATCCTGCTCAGCTATTATTCTTAGGGATGCACCGAATCCAGGATTCGGTTCGGGATTTGGCCTTTTTCAGCAGAATCCGGATTTGACCGAATCCTTCTGTCCGGCCGAACCGAATCTATATTTGCATATGCAAATTAGGGGTGGGGAGGGTAATTGTGTGACTTTTTGTCACTAAACAAGGAAGTAAAACATTTTTTCCATCACCCCAATTTACATATGCAAATTCAGTTTGTTATTCCTAATCCCCAATTATTCTACACTGTAATAAAAAGTTAGATATTAAAAGAAATTGTTCAGTGTAAAAATAAAAACTGGGTAAACAGATGTGCAAAATAAAAAATCTTTCTAATATAGTTAGCTAAATGTTATGTATAAAGGCTGGAGTAACTGGATACATAACAGAACAGAACATAGACCAACTTCCTGCTTTTCAGCTATTGGTTTCCACTGACTGGTTGCCCTGGTTACCAGGCAGTAACCAATCAGAGACTTGAAGGGGGGCAACATGGGTCATATCTGTTGCTTTTGAATCTGAGCTGAATGCTGAGGATCAATTGCAAACTCACGGAACAGATATCTACCATGTGGTCTCCCTTCAAGTCGCTGACTAGCTTAGAGTTATAGAACTGAAAAGCAGGAAGTAGTGTTCTGGCTATTTTATTACACATCCAGTCACTTCAGCCTTTTTACATTACATTTTTGCCTAACTAACTATATTAGAATTTTTTTTCTATTTGCACAGTTTTTATTTTCATGCTGATCTATTCCTTTAAGGTAAATGCATTAAAACTGACCAACATTGAGCAGAGGTTGAGCAGAATTAAAACTTTAAACAAATGTACTGTTTGTTTACTTTTTAAGTTGCCCCACACCTAGTCACGAATGATTAATTTTCAGGTTTATCACAAACAGCACAAAATACACAATTTTTTTTGTGAAAATTAAATTTAAAGCAACTTTTCAATATTCATTATTTTAAAACTGTAAAGTTACAGCTGAAAGCGGTTTAAATTCTGTGCACTGCTGGCTCTGATTAACAGATCTGAAGCAGAATGGACTGCTGTTACCACAGTATTTTTCACCCTCTAGTAGGCCTAGTTACTGGACAGCCCTTTATAAAGGAACAGACTGGCTAGGGCTATACAGGGGCCGAAATCATCTAGCTGAAATACGCTGTCTGTTTTCAAACCAACTGCGGGCTTCACTCTTTTTTCGCATTCAGAAGCTTCGGCCCAAAGAGACTTAGAGGACGTTGAAAACTGCAAGTCTCTGAATTCTGAGATGAAATCCACTGAAGTCTATTTTGAATGCTGAAAACAGGTAGCTACTTCCCCCAATAGGGCTGAAATCACCCAGCATAGTTCAGCTATCTGATTTTGGCCCCCATCTGGCCCTAGCCTTATGATGTTAACCAAGTTCTGTCTAAACTCTTTGAAGAAGAAGGAAGACAAAAAAAAAACAATGGAAAAAAGTGATTACATTAGCCCCAATAAGCTAATTTGCAGATGGAGAACCCATTGCCCGGCTCTTCCCCATCTCATTTCTCTAGACAGGGTGGATTTCGGAGCGAAACGCAAAAAAGTCACATTTCTGTGCCAAAATCCACAGCTTCATTGTTTCTGGGTGCAGGCAGAGATCTGCGACCATCTGGTCCTAGACTTAATCAGCTGCTCCTTATCTGAAAGACCTACAAAGGCTGCAGCCGAGGAAAGGAAGGGGTTTATTTAGTAATATAGCATTGTCTGAATAGAATATCTAAGAAGAATTTTACCCTTAAAGGAGAAGTCAAATTAAAAGTAGAGTAGAAATGATACACATTATGTTAAGGAGTTCTGTACTAGCCAATGCAACCACAGCAGTGAAAATTGGTGCCTCCAAAGATGCCCCCTATAGCTCCCCATCTTCTTTCCTGCTGATTCACAGCATGTTCTCTGTGCTGCTGTCAGTTACCTCATGGACAGACTCACAACTCATACTGTATAGCGAATAAAGTACCCTCTCTTGTAAAATATAAGGATATTATAGGTTACCGAGGAGTTTCATGACCATATAAAAACACGAGGCCGAAGGCCAAGTGTTTTTATACAGGTCATGGAACTCCGAGGTAACTTCTAATATCCTCATATTTTTCAACTGGGGGTACTTTATTTATTATAATACACAAATTTCAGTGAGTCATGTGACAGAAATGACATCAGAACTCACCGTCTATAACTGATGACATCAGAACTCATCGTTTATAAGGATATAATTTACAAGATATTCATAGCTTTTGTGTATTATATAGAATATAATGTCACAATACAGGGCTGATAAGTAATTCATTCAGATTCAGATTACATGGCAGCTCCAAAGCCAGTTAACCAAATTAAAACCAATTAACATCAAAATTTAATAATCAGCAGTCTAGGATCAGCTTGTATCACAATAAAACCTAATTTTGCTGCTTGATGAGGTGCAAAGACCCCGAATGCCCACAGCACACTGAGTATGAAGAGATGCTGAAACTTTGGGCTGTGTGCAGTAAGTTCAGTACATAAAATATAACATATTTTTTTACTTCTTCTTTAAGAGGCTCACATGATTCCAAAGACTGTGTATTCATTGGAAGGTGGTTAACTCATCAAGTGCACATGTTCTGTTGAACAATAATTTTGCTTAACTACTATCCAACTCACCTCTCTTGGGTCGATTAAAGCTATCATGCAACCTGAACACCACCTTTTCCACAAAATGCTGTATGTCAAACTGGTCTGGACCACGGACAAACACCATCCAGTCGTGAGTGAACCCTTCTGTGGTGGGTTTCTTCCTCAGCTGAGCACGATGACCCAGCTCCAACTTCACCTGCACAGTGCACTGTGGAGATACACAGCATTAGACCATGCCCCTTCTACAAATGATCAACACGCATATCTATGGCCAGCATTCGCTCCAGAAAAAAAAAATCTGCAGGTGAGGAAAAATTTGAGCAGGTGCGGGACTACATGCCACAGAAGCTGGTAGGACTGTGCGTTTCTGAAAATATCACGCACAGACACGCTAACTTCTAAAAGGAGAATTCTAACACTTGGGGGCCGATTCATCAATAGTCGAATATCGAGGGTTAATTAACCCTCGATATTCGAATGGGAACTAAAATCGTTCAACTTCGAATATCGAAGTCGAACGATTTAGCGCTAATCCTACGTTCGATCGATCGAAGGATTTTTCGTTCGATCAAAAAAAGGTTAGCAAGCCTATGGGGACCTTCCCCATAGGCTAACATTGACTTCGGTAGCTTTTAGCTGCCGAAGTAGGGGGTCGAAGTTTTTTTTAAAGGGAAAGTACTTAGACTATCGAATGGTCGAATAGTCGAACGATTTTTCGTTTGAATCGTTCGATTTCGTTCGAATTCGAACGAATTTAACCAATTCGATGGTCGAAGTACCCAAAAAATACTTCGAAATTCGAATTTTTTTAATTCGAATCCTTCACTCGAGCTTAGTGAATCGGCCCCATAGTGTGAGGTGGGGCTGAAGGGGAACCTGATTTGGGGGAAATGTTGGGCAATCTACTTGGCAAAAGGGGCCTAAAGCTGGCCATAGACGCAAAGATCTGATCGTACGAATCAATGTACGATCGGACTTTCCCATCTCCCGACCTGCCACTAACCATTCAGATCAACAAGATAGGAATTCTACTGTTTGCTATAAAGGAAACAGAATTAATACTGGATAGCCCCTATGGTAATACACCATTGGCACAAAAATGTCCTGTGTATGCGCCAATTGGGTGGGGATGGGGCAGATGGAGGGGTGCTGCATGATATTGCATTGTAGTATACACTTTTGCACTAAATCTGGCAAGGTCACTTTAATACAATATTGCTTTGATACAATGTAGTCATGGGCAATCCCAATCCCAGGAGCAGAGAGGGTGGGTATAGGGATACGTCTGATTAATATGTGATTTTAACATGCATGTCCCCTACAGATCATGTTCCCGTACGATCAGACTTTCCCATCTCCCGACCCTCCACTTACCATTCAGATCAAAGTCTTACCATTCCGACCAAATAAAGTAGTAAAAGAACAGATCAGCCAATGTTCTGCCCCTGACAGCAATTGTAAGATAGTTATGTCTGACAAAGCTAGTCAGTCTCCCACTGAAAATCGTACGATCGGCAATACACGCAGAGATATTATCAGCAGGCTTAAGGAGAACAAAGATCTGTGATTGTGACTTTGCACTTCAAAAAAATTTTTTTTTAAATATATTTTGTAAAAACATGGTTACATATCTTACAGTGACTTTAAACATATCTTTTATTTGGTGAAGGTATTAAAAAAAAAAAAAATACTTCCTATTTTATCAGAACCACCAGGGCTGTAACAGCAAGTCAACCAACTCGCTGAGGTCTGGATTGTTGTTTTTTTAATAAAAAATGTTTTAAATATATTTTGTAGTTCTTGTAATACCCACGCGCAAAAACATTTTGTTACATATCTTACCGTGACTTTAAGCATATCTTTTATTTGGTGAAGGTATTAAAAAAAAAAAATGACTTCCTATTTTACCAGAACCACCAGGGCTGTAACAGCAAGGGCTCCCTGGGTCTCAGTGCCACAGGGAGCAGGCCTGGGTTGAATATGTAAATCCCAGATTCTGTATCCACGCTAAAATTAAGCTTCCTAGGCAGTCTAAATACCCTATATAATGGGCTGGTAGAAGTCAAAGCCCACTCACTAGGACAGTGATCCCCAACCAGTAGCTCGTGAGCAACATGTTGCTCTCCAACTCCTTGGATGTTGCTCCCAGTGGCCTCAAAGCAGCTGCTTATTTTTGAATTCCTAGTTTGGAGGCAAGTTTTGGTTGTATAAAACCAGTTGCACTGCCAAACGGAGCCTTCATGTCGGTTTACAATCCACATAGGGGCTACTAAATGGCCAATCACAGCCCTTATTTGGCACCCCAGGAACATTTTTCATGTTAGTGTTGCTCCCCAACTCCTTTTACTTCTGAATGTTGCTCACGGCTTCTAAAGGTTGGGGATCCCTGCACTAGGACTACACAACATCATCACAATTTTGAGGTGATGTCCAAGGTATCTTTCAAACTTTTTTCCAGTTTAGTGGTTTTCCGATAGTTCACCAGAAAATAAAGGCTTTTTGCAACTACATTCTATTTTCTATTTGTGATTGTGATCATTTTTCTAATACCGAAGAGTAAAGTTTAATCTCACCTTCTAAAGCAGCTGTAACTGTTCTACATTGATTAATTTAGTGGATACTTTTTTTTTGTCACTGCTGAGCAAAATCTCGAAATAAAGGTAGCTGTTAGAATTGATACAATAGTTGCTAATATTCCAAAGATACTGCTTATAAATGAATCAACTAATGTAGCCACTAAATGTATCAAATTGAAACAGTTCAGAATCTCTCCTGGATTGCTGAGCTGCCACACAGACACTAGAAACAATATATATATATAAAAATGTAATCTCCATTTTTGGAAAAAAAAGAAAATGTAATCTGAAAACAACTCAACTGAAAAAACAATGTTTGAAAGATAGGCAACCCCTTTAATCTTTGAATTGACATGGTTTAAGATGGCAATAGATGCAAAGATTTCATCGTATGAATCTCAGTTTCATACAATTTTCGGCCGTGTGTGGAGTGTCCCAACATTTTCCGTGAGAAGGAGGTCGGTCGTTTAGACGATTGGACAGGTTAGAGCATTTCTGTCGGCTACTGATAATATCTCTGCATGTATTGCCGATTTGACAATATCAGTTGGAGACTGTCACCAGCTTTTGTCGGACATAACTTTCACACGATTGCTGTTCGATTGCGGTTAGGGGCAGAACATCGTCTGATCTGTTCTTTTACTACTTTATTTAATGGGGAACTTTAAAACTAAGAAGTGTGCCAGCTTTACCTCCTGTATATGTTTCATATATAGACTTTTTTTATTGCCACTATTATGAAATAATGGCCAGTCTTGGTAAAAGGTCAAAGTAAGCATGAAACATTCCAGTGTGATTTGTATCAATAAAGGCATTTTAACTTCTTAAAACATGTATTGTTCAGAATAGTGGAATTTTACTGCCCAAGAAAAATCACCTGCAGGGGCATGTGCACCCTTGTTTTAAAAATTCTCTAGGAATGAGGTGCACTACCAACGTCTTTTGTTCAGCTTTCTAGAAATCTATAACATATTCTAACTGGAGTCCAGACATTCAATGTTCATTGGTTGCCTTTGGAGAAAGACTCAGTTGAGCCAACCAACTTGCTGAGGTCTGGGTTGTCTTGTTTCCTCCTGTGAAACTTGTGTGTCAAATCCTTGCAGCCATCTGCACCAACTGAGACAACAAGATCAACAAAGCAGATAAGCCCAAACAACTTTACATTTGGATTCATCTCTTGTCTTGCAGTTCAGTAACAATGCCTCAAATGTAAAGATTATCAGACCATTTAAAAAACAAGTGAAAATTCATTAGCAGTGCAGAACTGTTTGCATGTCATTTAAACGTAACCCATGCTACTCTGCTAAGCACATTAAGGTAAAAGCACACAAGGCAATTTTTAGTAGTTTTAAGGGGTGTGTTTTTAAGTTAAGAGTTGCAAAAGTTGTCTATTAGTAGAATAACAATCATAACACCTGCAAGTGCTTGTGTTAATGCTTATCAGGAAATCTGCACTGTGCTACCTAAAAATGTAAATCTCAATGCACCCCATGTGTCTGGGATTTTTCACATGATCCTGTAACCTTGATCTACACCACCTCTCTCTCTCACTGCTGCATAGCAGTTTCCATCACCAGCACACAGAATTGCCTCTTATAGCCATTCTTTTGCTCATTTTACTGTGCCAAGCACTACCAACTACCTCTTTCAGGGGCATATTTATAAAATGGCAGTTCACCACCACTGTATACCAATAAAGCACACTGCAGTTCTCTAGTAATTTTCAAAGGAACTGTTCTTTTACTTAAAAATAAGCCTGTGATTCTGCATCCACCATTCTTGGTATCTGTCTCTTTAGCCACCTTTTACTGTTTGATGTTCAGTTCCCAATCAGTCTGATGGTCTGTGTGGCACAGTACTAAAGTTTGTGTGTTGCTTAAGTACATATCCCTTGGCCTCTGTCAGTCAATCCATCATCTCCTTTTGCATTTTTTAACTACCTGTGCCACTTAGTATCAACCTGCCTCACTCTTGTTCAGCACCCACCCATCTTTGGTCAGTAGCAGATGACATCTCTAGTTCCCTCTCTCACTTGCTTGGTATTCCCAATTTTTCTCTCAACCAGTCCACATCTTTCTCCATTGCTGTACCTACCAGTTTTTCTTTTATGCAGCACATACAAAACGTTTTCAATCGTCTCAGGGACCGCACAAATCTCTTACACTATCTCTTCCTCCAGTTCAGAACAACCCCCCCCCTCTTGCCTCTTGTTTTTGCACAGTACACTATACCTCAGTTGTTAAAGGGGACCCGTCACCCAAAAAAAACCCATTCCAAATCCTATTTTATCACATTAGTCAAGCAAAATGAACTTTAATTACACTATATAAATTATTTGAATCTTGTTTCCTTCAGTCTGGGAATTCACAATTATAGCAAGCAGGAAGCAGCCATTTTGTGGACAGTTTAATTAAGGCAAGTCTTGCATCATCTCAGAATCTTGTTTGTGCACCAGAATGGGGGACCTGATGTCCATTTCCTTGCCCTAGCTACACAATTAACCGGTAAAGAGAACGGGGGAATGTGTGAAGAGCAGTGACATCTAGGAAGTGCTGAATGGAAAGTAAAAGTAATTGTCTGCCCCACCTCTATGCCACTGGCATAGAGGAGGGGCAGACGATATTTGATTGACAGCTGAGATTTTTAAATGAGCTTACAACAGCTATGAATGCTTTAATAAAAAATAGAAATTGGATTTCATGTTTAATCTGAAAAGGACTTTTATTATACAGATTTTTGTGTCTGGATGACAGGTCCACTTTAAGTGTGCACAGCTCTCTTTATCCTATATTAATTGTCTATGTCACTTTATTGCCACCCACTATTCAATTACAATTATTAGCCACATGCCATTCTCGGAGCTGCCTCTTTTGCTGAGTAAGCTGTGTATATGCATATGCTCCTGCCAATAGTCACCTCTCTCAATCAGTCAGTATCTACCGGTCACTCTACCCATTCAATAGCTACCATTTCTCTATGGCCATTTACCACTTGTTACCCACCTGCAAACCCCAATCTATAGTCTATGTTCCTCAATATTAATCAAAAGTTTCTCTGTATGTGTCCCTCTGCATTCTACCCTCAGGCAGCCTGATCTGAATGCCCCAACAGAAGCTCCTGACAGGCAAGACCATTATTATTTGCCTGAATCAGTTTATTTGGCACTAATCTCTCATAAACTGTGTGCCCACAAGTCCCACATAGCATTCACCCCTCAAAGCCTCTTCACATACCTATTTTGCTTACTTATATCTACCTATGTCTCTTTTCTTTCTCACATCACAGAAACCCACCCCTTCCTTCCCTATTGCTAACATAAAGGCCTCTCTATCTAGTCTATTGATAATACAGTATGTAACTTTTTTGTCCCATGCTCTTGCCCCCATTACAATACTCACCCCCATAACTACTGTTTATACCTTACTGTCTCGACTTATAAATTTCTCCTAGGAACTGGTTCCCTTTCATGTGAGCCTAAATGCCTCTCCCTCTCATTACCTGAATGCCATTGGTTTCTCAATGCCTCATGTTATATAGCCACATCTCAGTCAGAAACTAGCTGGCTCCGTGCCTCTCTACCTACCGCCTGTCTTTACTACTCCTTAGACGTCTCTTTATCTGTACCTGGCAGTCTCTCTTAGTACCTGGCTGTCCATGTCTCTCCTCTCTGACCGTCTTTCTCCCTCCTTCTTGGCCTTTTACTGCAACAACGACCTCATTCTCCGGTACCGTGAACTCTTTCACCGCCACAGCCCTCCGTTCAGCGAGACGAGCAAGAAATAAATTCAGTCAGGCCCCACAGTACCAATCTAGGCCCTAACCCCCCTTCCTCCTTGAAATGGACCACTCCGACCGTGTAATCCGCTGTTCAGACACTGGAATGTACCACATCCGACCTACCCAATCGGAGGGGCCGACGGGGCGGTGCTTCCTGTCAGGAAGGTACTACAGAGAAAGAAAAGGCGGAGAAAGCCGAACGGTAGGATGGACTTGTGTGATTGACATGAAAATAAACCAGTGAAAAATGTACTTTGGTTTCCACGGAGACGTAAAGTGTCTGCCCACATTCCCTGCTTTAGAGCCCTTCCCTGTCCTCTGTGGATGGGGGTGTGTAGTGCGGCGCCGACATAAATTGAGAAAGAAGTTGTATTTTAATATATATGTGGTTAGTATATGTTAAACGTGCGACAATCGGATGTTTGCGGCCATGCCTTGGGTTATAATTTACGGATATTTCCTGTGTTTCTTTGCTGTGATTCTCACATTGGCGCTTGTCTCACTAGGGGCAGTGTTTTTTTTGGTGAGTGTGGTCTGTAGGTGCAAATACACAAATGTAGTAAGTGCAGTGTGCCTGCTGTCCCAGAATTCAAGGCATGTGGCTGCTCTTATTTGTGCATCTAACTCTTGCCTTCTGTGCCTTGAAATGTAGGCAGGGGGTTAAAGATACACATTAATGGGCTTTATTTTAATTGTGAACAGAATGGTAGAATTTCCTCAGATTTTGTGGGTCAGACTTTATCTGAATCAGAATCCCCTTGACAAAGGCCTTGGTGCCGAAACGTTGGGGCCATTCTCATTTTTCTGGTAGGTGTATCCGCTCCCTTGCTGATTTCTTGCTTGCTACATATAACTAATGGGTGGTTGATATTCTATGCTATTTTTTTAATTGTATAAATTATGCCATATGTTGTAAGGCGTTGTCTATGTAAAATGTTTCTGAACAAAAAGTAAAAATTATTTTTTTTCAAACCACCCACACGTTTGAATTGTTTCTGCTTTGATTTTGAGCGTGCAAACAAGTAGATTAATAATAGATATTGGTTACCTTCAGTAGGGGTAACATTTGTTTCTGCACCTCTCGCTAATCTTTGAAAGTTTTGGTGTGCCCTCCATTCATTATTAATTGTATCAGACTTTATCTGACCCACAAAATCTTGTCATAGATTTTGTGGGATTCTACAAAATCTGATTCCCTGTTGTAATGTATCGTTACTTAGTCAGATGGTGTGTTTCGTTCATGCATCTACCTCAAACAGTCAATGTATTTCAGTAATGTAGTTCACACCAGATTTTTTCAGTCCCTTTATATTTTAACCAATGCAACTACATCCGGCTTGTTGGAGCCAATCTATCCAGTCTATCCAATACTATCGTATAAAATCTCCCTTTTAGTTTAGCTCTAATGTTTGCGTTGCGGGTGCAATGGTACATTAAGGCTTTGGAATTGGACCTGTTTGACCAGCTATTTTAATACATTTTTTGGACCATCCAGCAATTGTAGAATATGTTGCGTCTATAGTTATGCCTATCCTAGATGTGAAATAGGGGTAAGCAAGTCAGAGATTTTTCAACCAAATCCTAATCCAGCCTGGAGCCTTCTATTTTATGTGCTGTGTCATCATTGAGTTGGATCAGCCACAATAGACGAGTTGTGAGTACTATCACCAAAAGGGAGGTGCCCTACTTAAAGTTTGACCCATCACTTACCCAAACCTGCAACTGGGGTTCATCTTCTGGGCCCAAACCCTCCAAACTTACAGGGTTACCCTTGGGGTTCAGGTCAACACAATTTCTAGTATTAAATGGAGATACCTGGCACTGTAAAGTGTTAATCTCACAGAGATGACTTTTCTTATTTCCCACCAAAATATCTGCTGTCACTGCCACTGTTTTTGGCATCCATTGCCTAATAAAGCCAAAAGCTCCCTTTTCCCCAACACAAACGGTAATATGAAATATAAAGTTAATACTGTAACCTGTGCCCTTTCTCCTTTTTTCCAACTTGAATGGCTGCCCCATGGCTACACAGCAGCTTTGTCTATATAAACTATAGTAGTCTTTCTGAACCAAACACACAACTTTTACCTCTGCAGGTCAAAATTACATTATATTTTAATTATACTATCGGTTTTTGGTGTTATTGTACCTTTGTGTCAAAGCATGTTCCTTGTACTGTACTTCCATGCATCTGAAGTCGATTTGCATTAAAAAAGTCAACCTGCACCAAACCCTAACCTGCCTGATCCCTGCCCACACCTCACCCAAACCAGACTGGCACTACTATTTACAGACCCTCTCTGATCCACCCATCACTGACATTATGAAAAGGAGTGGTGCAGGCATGTACCTATAAGTAAGGCTGCCTGCGGAAGCCAGCACAGAAAGTACATTTCCTTTACTAGCAATAGTCACTTATCTTTTCCCTGAGGACACTTCCCTCTACTTACTTGCAGATCATGTAAGCTTAAGGGCAAAGATACATGGAGCTACTTGTCACAACTACAAAATTAGACAATGCTGATAATTATAGATAATTGTCTCTACGTATATTGTAGCAGAGACAATTCTCAGTATTGTCTATGGCAGGGTATTTTCTGCCATTTTGTAGTTGTGACAAGTAGCTGCACATAGTGGTGGGTGGGTACATAGAAAATATTTTGTGTGGTCCACAATTAGTTGCATGCACTGCTCTAGTAATACTGTAAGTGTAAGTGATCATATAGTTTAAAGGTATCATTGCTTCATGAAATATGTTCTGTTGACCTATTAGATTTTTGCTAACATTTTTTCTATGGAAAAACTTCCACCCTTCTTTTTTCCCTAGTATTTTATCCTGGCTACTTTTCCCTAGTAAAGGGGTGGTTCTCCTTTAGAATGATCTCACCAAGGTAGAGAGAACCGACACACACTTCACCAGATCAGCCCGGTGCTCAATCCCAGAGGATCCGGCAGCCTCCCTTATGCTAGAGAACAAAGAAGGATCGGCACACAGGCATTCAAATTTGCAGTGTTACCTGCTCGTTTAATGTGCGGACTGCAACGTTTCGGGGTCACGACCCTTTGTCAAGCATGTGATGCTTGACAAAGGGGCGTGACCCCGAAACGTTGCAGTCCGCACATTAAACGAGCAGGTAACACTGCAAATTTGAATGCCTGTGTGCTGATCCTTCTTTGTTCTCCTTTAGAATGGCCATTCTAAGCAACATTTCAATTGGTCTTCATATTTTTTTTTATAGTTTTTTAATTATTTGCAGTTTTCTTCTGACTCTTTCCAGCTTTCAAATGGAGGTCATTGACCCCATCTAAAAAAACAAAAGCTCTGTAACACTGAAAATGTATTGCAATTGCTAAATTGTATTAGTCATCTTTTTATTCAGGCCCTCTCCTATTCATATTCCAGTCTCTTATTCAAATCAATGCATGGTTGCTAGGGTAATTTGAACCCTGGCAACCAGATTGCTGGAATTGGAAACTGGTGAGCTGCTGAGCAAAAATCTAAATAACTCAAACACTGCAAATAATACAAAATTAAAACCATTTGCAAATTGTCTCAGAATATCACACTCTATGTCATACTAAAAGTTATTTAAAGGTGAACAACCCCTTTAAGTCAGCACACTATGTGTGCCATTTTATTTTACTTAAACACTATTCACATGAACTTGTAATTCTAACTTCTATTCGCAGTTAAACTTTGACCCATTTCTCCATGTAAGTTATTGTTTGCACCTTTATAAATATGGAATTATTTATAAAGGGAAACTGTACATTTCTCAGTTCTGATAAGATTTTAGTAATTTAATTAAAAAAATGTAAATACATGAAAGTAGAATTTACTAAAACGTGGTTGTTTACATAACTATTATACTGAAAATTGTACTGACACCTAGGGGCCGATTCACTAACTTCGAGTGAAGGATTCGAAGTAAAAAAAACTTCGAATTTCGAAGTTTTTTTTGGGCTACTTCGACCATCGAATGGGCTACTTCGACCTTCGACTACGACTTCGAATCGAAGGATTTGTAGTAAAAATCGTTCGACTATTCGACCATTCGATAGTCGAAGTACTGTCTCTTTAAAAAAAAAAACTTCGACCCCCTAGTTCGCCATCTAAAAGCTACCGAAGTCAATGTTAGCCTATGGGGAAGGTCCCCATAGGCTTGCCTAAATTTTTTGATTGAAGGATATTCCTTCGATCGTTGGATTAAAATCCTTCGATTTTATCGTTCGATTGAAGGAATTATCCTTCGATCGTTCGATTGAACTATATGCGCTAAATCCTTCGACTTTGATATTCGAAGTCGAAGGATTTTAATTCCTATTCGAATATCGAGGGTTAATTAACCCTCGATATTCGACCCTTAGTGAATCGGCCCCCTAGTGTTGAGAAAACAAAATTGCAGTAATTGATTTTTTATGTTATTTTTTGGGGGAAATATACCTAACCTTTTAAAATGTTAACAGAAACTTTGCATCCCAGCTATTTAATCACAGAACTCCAGCATCACTGTATGTCAAATACTGGTATATTAAACCTGACCCAAGATTTACTAGAAAAGGAAGACCTATTTGCACTTTAGTTGTAGGCGTTTAGTGTTTTTTCTGTAGTACCTATGACAATATCGAAATTTTAGATATAGACAACTAAATGTATCTGACTGGTGAGCTCCATTGTGTTGCTGTGTAAAGCTCAGTTACCCAGCATTGATTCTGTAAAGTTCAGTTCAAGATTCATTTTTTAAATGTAGTCTCAATGAATTTGCCCTCTACACTAGCAATCCTGCCATTCTTGTCATGTTGTTTCCCTTATCCAGAGTGTGAGCTATGTCAGTCTGTAGAACATGCATCCCTTAATATCTTGGAATTAAAAAATAAATAAATAATGAATGTACATTGCAAAAGTGATTAGAATACCACTCTCATCAATTTAACATTCACTTGTTTTTTTTTAAAGGTTTACTTTAAATTTAAAATATAAATAAGGACTCCAGTCCTTAAGAGGGTTATAAATGAGCTGGAGAGAGTGCAGAGACGTGCAACTAAATTGGTTAGTGGGATGGAAGACTTAAATTATGAGGGGAGACTGTCAAGGTTGGGGTTGTTTTCTCTGGAAAAAAGGCGCTTGCGAGGGGACATGATTACACTTTACAAGTACATTAGAGGACATTATAGACAAATGGCAGGGGACCTTTTTTCCCATAAAGTGGATCACCGTACCAGAGGCCACCCCTTTAGACTAGAAAAAAAGAACTTTCAATTGAAGCAACGTAGGGGTTCTTCACAGTCAGGACAGTGAGGTTGTGGAATGCACTGCCGGGTGATATTGTAATGGCTGATTCAGTTAATGCCTTTAAGAGTGGCTTGGATGATTTTTTGGACAGACATAATATCAAAGGCTATTGTGATACTAAGCTCTATAGTTAGTATAGGTATGGTATATAGAATTTAATTAAAAGTAGGGAGGGGTGTGTGTATGGATGCTGGGTTTTCATTTGAAAGGGGTTGAACTTGATGGACTTTGTCTTTTTTCAACCCAATTTAACTATGTAACTATGTATAACAAAAACTACTGAAAATGTAAAAAAAATGACCAGTTTTAAATTATCTGAATATAATTAAAGGGGGTTGTTCACCTTCCAAATACTTTTTTTAGTTCAGTGTTTTTTCAGTCTGGCAGCTCAGTAATCCAGGTACAGACTCTGAGTTGTTTTTTGCTACATTAGTTGATACATTTCTCAGCAGCATCTGAGGAATATTAGCAAACATTATATAATTTATATAAGCTGCCTTAAAGGGGTTGTTCACCTTCCAACACTTTTTGCAGTTCAGTTGGTTTCACCAGAAATAAATGTTTTTTCCATAAATGCTTACTTTCTATTTGTTACCGTTCTTCTAATATTGAAGTGTAAATCAAATTTTTTACCTTTCTAAAGCAGCTCTGGGAAGGGGGGTCGTCGACCCTCTAAACTGTTCTAAATTGATACATTTAGTTGATACATTTTTTATCTTTGTCCCTGCTGAGCAGAATCCCTGAGTTTTATTAAAGGAGAAGGAAAGTCGTTTACCACTTGGGGGTGCCCAATGTTAGGCACCCCCAAGGGAATGTATTTACTTACCTGAAACCCCAGCAAGCACCACGGATCGCTCCTCTTCCTGGTTCTTCTTTCATCTCGCGGCTGCGCATGCACAATAGAGCAAAACGCCGAACTTAACTTAAAAAATCAGCTTTGTGTCTGCCCTGGGAAATTTGAAGAAAGAAGAAGCTGGAAGAGAAGCGTTCCATGGAGCTCGCTGGAATAACCCCGGGCCGGTGCAGTTTTCTGCTGATAAGAGCACCAGCCCAGGGTTTCAGGTAAGTAAATACATTCACTTTGGGTGCCTAACATTTTTCACCCGCAAGTGGTAAACGACTTTCCTTCTCCTTTAAAGGCGGCTGTTAGAATTGATACAATAGTTGCTAATACTCCAGAGATGCTGCTGAAAAATGTATCAACAAAATGTTACAATTATAACAATTCAAAATCTGCACCTGAATTACTGAGCTGCCAGACTGAAACACCAGACAGGAACTTTAAACTTAGATTCTGGAAAAACAGTTAAAAATAAATAATGGAAAGCGAATGAAAAAAAAGTCTTTATTTCTGGAGAACAATTAAAGGAAAACTATACCCCCAAAATGAATACTTAAGCAACAGATAGTTTATATCAAATTGAATGACATATTAAAGAATCTTACCAAACTGGAATATATATTTACATAAATATTGCCCTTTTACATCTCTTGCCTTGAACCACCATTTCGTGACTCTATCTGTGCTGCCTCAGAGATCACCTGACCAGAAATACTACAACACTAACTGTAACAGGAAGAAGTGAGGAAGCAAAAGGCAGAACTCTGTCTGTTAATTGGTTAATGTGACCTTACATGTGGTTTGTATGTGTGCACAGTGAATCGTACGATCTCAGGGGGCGGCCCTTATTTTTTAAAATGGCAATTTTCTATTTATGATTACCCAATGGCACATACTACTAAAAAAGTATATTATTATGATAATGGTTCATTTACATGAAGCAGGGTTTTACATATGAGTTGTTTTATGCAATATCTTTTAATATAGACCTACATTGTTTGGGGGGTATAGTTTTCCTTTAACAACTCAACTGAAAAAGTGTTTGGAAGGTGAAAAACCCCTTTAATGGAAGACAGGGATTCTGATAAGCAGGGCTAAAGATAAGAAATGTATCAGCTTAATATATCAGTTTAGAACAGTTTACAGAGTCGGTGACCCCCCTCTTAGGGTAAGGCCACACTAGGCGATAGCGCAGCGATTTGACTCGCGGCGACTTTTCGCCGCGACTTTTAATCCGCAATCGCTGGGGAAACTTTTGCGCTGGCGTCTATGGGGAATCGCGAGCGTAAAAACACACGCGGCGATCTTTTTTCTATTGTCGCTCGAAATCGCCTCGCTAGGCGATTTCGAGCGACAATAGAAAAAAGATCGCCGCGTGTGTTTTTACGCTGGCGATTTGTCGCGATTCCCCATAGACGCCAGCGCCAAAGTTTCCCCAGCGATTGCGGATTAAAAGTCGCGGCGAAAAGTCGCCGCGAGTCAAATCGCTGCGCTATCGCCTAGTGTGGCCTTACCCTAAGAGGGGGGTCACCGACTCTGTAAACTGTTCTAAACTGATATATTAAGCTGATACATTTCTTATCTTTAGCCCTGCTTATCAGAATCCCTGTCTTCCATTAAAGGGGTTTTTCACCTTCCAAACACTTTTTCAGTTGAGTTGCAAGTTTATTTCCTACATATGTTACAGTAATACATAGCTTTCATTCCCAATACATAAAAAAAAATGCACCAATAAATATTATTAAGGACAATGAAAGTCCATGGGACAAATTTCAGGATCCTACCACAGCTGCTGTGAAAGTCGTATATACTTTGTTATCAGGCCTCTCTGTCTATACTATGTTGCTGTTGCTGTGAGATAAATCTTTAGATTTTTATAGGTTTGAGGACATCTCACATAATAAAAGTTTTGCAGGTTTGGGTTCACTGTGTACACATGGTGACCATTTTGGGAGCAAAGTGTTCTATTTAGGATGGCAAAATGTGATTAGTGGAGCCTTCCTGTTCTTTAAATGCCATTTCTATCCATTCAATAGATCCAAGAATCCATGCTCTGTGCTGCAGAGCTATGTGGAAGACATGCAAACATTCTGAGCTGGTATAAGTTAGTTAGCATTCAGCAAGGGACCAGTGTTTACTCACACACAATGTTACATGCCATTCCAGAACATGAATGGCAATTAATGAATATATATGGCAACCGTCTTAGTTTTGCTATAGCAGATCTAAACCCTAGTAAAAGGTTATTTCTGTTTATCTCCTTTGCTAAGCATACAATGCAATGCTAATCAATTTAAAACAAAAAATTCTGAGATCATCTGTCTGCTTCTGTTGCCTGTACTTTAAAGTGTCATAAAACCTCCTTCATTTGAGACACTAATGGTATGTTACAATGTGAATCCTACCTACATCCCACATGTGGCATTGTACTGTGTGTTATTTATTTTTCAATGAAAAAAGCAGTCTACCTTTAATTTTAAGTTAAATTATGGCCCAGTCAGCCCTGTCCTGTTTGGCAGCTTATTGGCTCATGTATTGTGCTAAAACCAAAGCTTTCATTGTTTATAGTATTAATTAAATTGTAATCAGAACAAATACATTAAAATAGTAAAAAAATAATTATTTTTATAAAAACAGATGACCAAATATCTGATAGATGCAGTATCGGTCAATAGAGGTCAGATTAGCAGTTTTTTTCTGTGCACACTGTGCTTGGTGCTTGACAGATATGGGAAACCAACATGGAGGGATTTCAAAGGCCAGGCCCAGTAGTGAACTTGTGTTTCACTCTCAGGAATCTCATACATGTCATCAAAATAGAGAGTATTGCTATACACAACTGTGATGCAAATAAAGACATGCCTGCAAACAAAAGAAAATGAGAAGTGTGCAATAGTATACACAATTCTGTCACAGGAAATTAGTATCAGTAAAATGCAAAGGGACAAATCTTAAGAAACATAGGTAAAGGACTTCATGGCCTATAGAGCTTGCCTTCAACATAAAATCCAATGGATGGCCACTGGCTCCCCCCAAGACTCCCCCCAATCCGACCACCTATGAAACCTTTTACCCCCCTGCACCCCCCCTCCTCTTGTTACACCATTGCTCTTATCTAATCTAGCAGACACTGGAATGTTACAGGTTAGGGTTCCCTAGTTTTGCCAATCAATTATCAAATAATTAAAACAGGAAAAGCTAAAATTGTCTCATCTTCGGGCAACTAATCTCCCGAAAAGCCTTTGTCCCGGCTAAACTCTAAATCACCGGCGGGATGGCACTCAGAGTGATTCATTTTACGATGTCACCCAAAGTCTCCTCACAAGGAAACTTCGGGTGGGTGTCTCAATGTAATTTTATGTTGTGTGTCATTGTAGTGATTGCCTAGTATTCTAAATTTTTTCATATATATGCATATGAGTGTTTACAGTTTCATACTGTATTTTTCTATTTAGTTCTACTCCATTAATTAGTGTAGGTTTGTGGTAAATGGCAGGTATGTATGTAAATAGTGAATAATGTACCATATTTAAATAAAAGATAGATAGATAGATAGATAGATAGATAGATAGATAGATAGTAGCTGAGGAGTCCCATGACCATATAAAAGCAAGAGGCCAAAGGCCACATCACATGGAAGCACATGGAGGCAAGTTTGATTTCTTCTGTAACCAGTGATTGAAGGTGAGCGGAAAAAAGGAAATCTTCCCAGTAACTTCCCATTTGGGGATGACTGTAAATCTATATCGAATCTTTTGGCAAAACTCTTCCCTCGTTCATGGGCTGAACAGTTTTTCATCTTTCATGGCTCTGTTTAACAGCATCAAGACATAGCCATAGAAACCCTTACCAGATACTGTGTAAATAACAGAAGTTTATCCTTCTCCAGAGCCTACAGAATAGTCGGTCACTCAGCCAACAGGAGATGGCCACTACCCACAGGCAAAAGGAAGAGCCAAATTGAGAATACTGTGATTTAAACACCTGAGTAAAGGTGGCCATACACGGATAGATCCGCTCGTTTGGCGATGTCGCCAAACGAGCGGATCTCCATCCGATATGCCCACCTTGAGGTGGGCAATATCGGGCTGATCCGATCGTGGGCCCTAGGGCCCAACGATCGGATCCTAGCGTTCACCAAACGGGCGGTCGGATCGCGGGACCGCATCAACGAACAGATGCGGCCGCGATCCGACGGGATTTTTAATCCCATCCGATCGAGATCTGGCCGACTTTCGGCCAGATCTCGATCGGGGAAGCCCGTCGGGGGCCCCCATACACGGGCCAATAAGCTGCCGACACGGTCTGTCGGCAGCTTTTATCGGCCCGTGTATGGCCACCTTAAGAAAACAGAGGAAATCAAATTAGAATACACATGTGTGTTCTCTAGGGACATACCGCATGTCTATTCTAAATTCATTCTATAAAGCTTCCTTTGTACTTAAGTGTTGGCTTCATGGGTCAGGGTTGTAAATTTAAAGGTTAATAGAATGTTGACCTTTAATTGTTCTGCTCACTGTCTAAAAAGGATACAAATGGCTTGCATTTCAAAATGTGTATTGTAAGAGGAAGTCTGGCCCTGCTGTCTATTCTAGTCTCATGCCCACCCCAACCTGCTGCATGAACTGGATTCTGTAAAACCACCCACCTGGGATGTGATTCATGCCTAAAAAATACTCATAAGCAAATTGAATCTGTCCAGTATTTGGTAGCAGTAACGTAATGTAACATAATGTAGATTTTATTGGAACCTACCTATGTTTGCAGTATATATATATATATATATATATATATATATATATATATATATATATATATATATATATATATATATATATATATATATATACACACACTGCAAACATAGGTAGGTTCCAATAATATATATGTATATATATATATATTGTGTACAATATGCTTAGCTGGTGCTCCTTAACTGCCCGTCACTCTCGTGAAAACTTCACCTTTATTTTTCAAAATGAAGTCCTTGGTGTGTGTGTGTGTATATATATATATATATGTGTATATATATATATATATATATCTATATATATATATATATATCTATATATATATATATATATATCTATATATATATATATCTATATATATATATATCTATATATATATATATATCTATATATATATATATATATCTATATATATATCTATATCTATATATATATCTATCTCGACACAAGCATGAAAATCGTGGGTGGTGCAAAATAAGGCTGTGATTGGCAATTTGGTAGCCCCTAAGTGGATTGTAAAACCACGGGAGGCTCTGTTGTTTGGCAGAACATCTTTTTTTTTGCAACTAAAACTTGCCTCCAAACCAGGAATCCAAAAATAAGCACTTGCTTTGAGGCCACTGGGAATAGCAGCCACGGTGTTGGTGAGCAATATGTTGATCAAGAGCCACTGCTTGGGGATCACTGGGTTTGGAGGGTAGAGCGTTGTTCTGAGATGTGGGGGGTCTTTGGAGCATGTGTTGAGCTGATATCTATGAGACTTACTTCCCTAGCTACTACTATATACAGCGGTGATCCCCAACCAGTAGCTCGTGAGCAACATGTTGCTCACCAACCCCTTGGATTTTGCTGTCAGGGTCCTCAAACAGGTGCTTATTTTTGAATTCCAAGCTTAAATGCAAGTTTTAATTGCATAAAAACAAAGTATAGTGCCAAGTAGATCCTCTTGTAAGCTGCCAGTCCAATCACAGCTCTAATTTGGCACCCAAAGGGACTTTTTCATGCTAGTGTTACTCCCAAACTCTTTTTACATTTGAATGTGACTTATGGTAAGGTCACACTGGGTGTTTCAGGCGTTTTTTTTACCTGTTAGGGTAAGGTCACACTGGGCGTTTCTGGGAGATTTAGTCGCCTGGCGACTAATCGCCTCGTCTTTGCGGCGACCAATTTCCCAGAAGAAGATGTCTTTCACATTTAATTGAATCTGGTCCAAAATGTGCAATAAATTCAACGTTAAGTCAGCAAAGTACACCCAGCTTGACTATTCTGCCATCAAACCAGGAGTCTTCTGATCTGCATATTAATATATTAATTAAGTTTCTCTGAATCTGAAGTTTCTTCTCTGATTTCATAATATATTTTTCATAATCAATTAAGAATGATACTTATGTAATAAAAATACTGTAATAAAAATACTTATATTATAAGAAAGAAAATTATACTTTACTCACTTTGGTCTATACCTCTTTTTATTGGTGTTTTGAGCTTCCATAGACTGATAGTACTTAACAGACAGGTTAATTTGTTATCTGCTAGTACCATAATATCCTTCTTTTACAAGGATGCAACTTAAGTTCACTTAAGGGCAATTACAAATGTGGCAACTCTGGGCACTTTGACATCCATGTTCAGGAAGAGGCACTGCAAATTGTCTACTCATGCTTTTTCCCCCAGGTGTTTTCCATTGCAGTTGGACTGGGGGTTGATTACAACTTGTTGTAAGTGTCCTCCCTACCATACCCAACTTGCCAGGCCCACTTCTTATTACTGCATATTTATCTAAAAGAACAAATGAGACACAGTAATGCAGTATTAAAGACAACGAGTCTAATCATATCAAAGTATGGCATGTTAACGGTTAGCTTCCAGTGGTGCAGTAGTACTCTGATCAATGTTGGACCTAAAAAGGGGGCAGGACTAAGTGGCAAACTGTAGATTATGGCAAATGCCAAAGGGGCTGCTGTAAATTGCCACAGACAGTTTTAATCTCATTCTTGATCGGAAGTCTTGACCTTGAACTGAAATCAAAAAGTTTGAAAAATACTTTCTTGAAGAGTGGTAGTTAGGTAATATCATTCTACAAATTAACCTCTAGGTGGCAATAGGGCATAGTTCCTGTAGTATCTATTGTGTTAGTTAGTCCATGGGCACACAGATCTGTAGGCTCTGGTGCTCTTAGCCTGTGTATTTTTGCAGGCTGAGAGAAGCGGATACACAAAAGCAGGTGTCGTTTTACCATAAATATGCAACAAGAGAGGCACCAACTGAGGCGGGTATTTAGTTTTTATTCATATTAGACAGTTGTAGAGAAAAGACCAAATACTGCAATATATTTATATGGTTAATAGCAATCTCAAAGCTGTTTGTAGATACAGAGACAGGGTGGACAGAGACTATTGTAAGTCATATTTTGTGGGTCATCCACAAAAGTGCCAAATAGAAAAGGCAGAAAAGAATCTGCATCCAAAAGCCAGGAGCAATGGTCAAAAACAGTCAAACATAAGACATGTATTTATCTTACACTAATTTAGTAACACCGTTAACGTTATATATTTATCGGCATCGGAATGTTCACCATCAGTGAAAAATGATTAACATGACCTATAAGTAACTTTTAATGTACAATAACATTTCAAAGAGTTGTTTTTTATTGTCAGCATTACTTTTAAGGCTCTTTGCAAGGTAGACTTTTGAAATAACAAGCAAACATGATATCTATATATCTTGTATTAAAAGTATAACTGATCATTTTTAGCTTGGAAGACAAAAATATGCAGAGAAAAATTGGCAAAATTACAAACCTTTGTGTTGTTTAATCCAAAATTTTAAATAAGCTGGAGAGCAAATGTACTTCTGAGTATGGGTTATGAGTAATCAGAGGGGACCAGTGGACCCTTCCTTATTGAAATGGGGGGGGGAGCTAAATAAAACAGTTACAGTGGCACATTAGATTCCCTGCAGGTAGGGTTTTCTCAAACAGAAATGTGTAGAAAAAAAAGCTTTTGGGCTTTATCCCTCCACCCATTCTGTATCCTTTTAGGGTAAGGCCACACTGGGCGTTTTGGGGAGATTTGGTCGTCTGGCGACTAATCGCCTCGTCTTTTTGCGGCGTCCAATCTCCCCAAACGACTTCCCTCATATGCGGCAATTAGTTTTCTAAAGTCGCCCAAAGTTTCCTGCCGCGTGTGATTAGAGCCGGCGTTTTTTCATTTTAGCCGGCGCAGAGTGAGGGAAGGAGTTTGGGGAGACGCAAAGACAAGGCGATTAGTCGCCGTCTCCCCAAAACGCCCAGTGTGGCCTTACCCTTAGAGCAGGGGTCCCCAACCTTTTTTACCCGTGAGCCATATTCAAGTATAAAATAATGTTGGAGAACAACATAAGCATGCAAAAAGTCCCTTGGGTGACAAATAATGGCTGTGATTGGGTATTGGCAGCTCCTATGTGAACTTGCAAGCCAACAGGAGGCTCTGTTTGGCAGTAGACATGGTTTTTATGCAACAAAACCTTGCCTTTAAGGCAAGAATAAAAAATAAGCACCTGCTTGGAGGCCACTGGGAGCAACATCCAAGGGGTCGGAGAGCAACATGTTGCTCACGAGACTCGGAGACAGTTAACTACCCCTGGTCATTACCAATTAATTGGTAAAGACCCAGTACAAGATTTAACTAAAGAAATCTGTAATCTAGTAACTGATGCCTGAAATAATGGCACTATTAACCAAAATACCAAAGAGTTTTTGATTAATGAAACTCCTCGTACCCTAGTACTGTATCTATTACCAAAAATACACAAGACATTGGTTAACCCTCCAGGGCGACCCATTGTCTCTGGGGTAGGTTCCGTGCTCGAGCCTCTCTCGAAATATGTAGAGTCATATCTCCAACCATTGGTACAAAATATCCCTACATGCCTAAAAGATATTAATGATTTGTTACATAGGCTAAACCTGTTACCAACACTAGATGTTGATTGTATATTATGTAGCATTGACATTGTAAGTCTCTATACTTCAATACCACAGGATGAAGGTTTGAACTGTGTAGAGCAGTGGTCCCCAACCAGTAGCTCGTGAGCAACATGTTGCTCTCCAGCCCCTTGGATGTTGCTCCCAGTGGCCTCAAAGCAGGTACTAATTTTTGAGTTCCTAGCTTGGAGGCAAGTTTTGGTTGTATAAAAACCAGATGTACTGCCAAACAGAACCTCAATGTAGGGTGACAATCCACATAGGGGCTACTAAATGGCCAATCAGAGCCCTTATTTGGTACCCCAAGAACATTTTTCATGCTAGTGTTGCTCCCCAACTCCTTTTACTTCTGAATGTTGCTCACAGGTTCAAAAGGTTGGGGATCCCTGAGCTACAGGAAAGGTAATACATTTAAAGACATTTTGTGCCCAGCTGAGCCACAGACACCAAAAAGAATGGAAAAAATCTTTAAAGGTAAACCGAACCTAGGCACTTTTCCTTGCCTGGGCTGTGTGTGCTGTTCATCTATTATTAAAGGTGTGGTTGTTCAACATCCCACCAAAGGAAACCGCATTCCCCTAAGACATTATGCCACATGCAATACCCAATGGGTAGTTTACATGCTAAAATGTCCTTGTGGAAAAGTCTATGTGGGCCAGTCCTCTAGAGAAGTAAAAGCTATAATAAAGGAACATAGAGGTGATATTAAAAATTTCAAACTTAATACCTACACAGACACCTCGGTCTCACGCCACTGTAATGAATGTAGACACAATATGTCACAACTTAAGTGGCAGGTGCTAGAAGTAGTTCAAACACCACAGAGAGGGGGCAATAAAAAGAACATTCTGCTTCAAAAAGAGGCCCTGTGGATCAAAAAACTGTGTGCGATGGTACCCCAGGGGTTAAATGATCAATGGATTGTTGTAAGCTATTTGTAAAGAATTGCTTATATTAAATCTATTCTTCTTTAACAGATAGTGCTGCCTTTGAAAACGAGTTCTACTATGGGTAAGATACTTAACCGTTACATTTAAGGGTTGGCAGCATAGTAACTTTATTTGAAACAGTAAGACAGTATATTTGCAACAGAATGTAACAGTTTTTATTACTGTGTTTGGCTATGGTAACTCTTGCAGGCTTAAATGAGCAGTGCAGAGGTTAAGAGTGTTTTCTCTCATTTATTCCATTTTCAGCAACAACACACAAGGATCTAAATGACTTTAATGAACGTTTACACATTGGACTTTCACATGGGACTTTGAACATGTTGGATTTCTCACAAAGGGTTAACTCTGTTCATTGTGGAGGTTAGGCATGAAAATCCTCCTTGCAATTACCTCAGGACCATTAGGAACAGAGGGGGGAGGAGTTGATGGTTATTTCTTGATTGTTTCCACTGTTGTGATTTATACACTTGAAAAAGAGCTACCTAGCTCGAAACATGTTGTGTGACGGTGAATAAAGGCACCTTGCAGCTATAAGCGCTTTTTGGTATTCTTTCCCCACCTCGTTTGCTTTATTGGATTCAGCTTTGGATGGAAGCAGGGGCTTAAGATACCTTCAAGAAAAAACAACAAGGTTGATTTATACCAGTTTATTACTTGATTTACTATGTTGCTCATGAGCCACTGGTTGGGGATAACTACCTTAGAGAATGGTGATTGTAATATATACGGTATTGTCCCCAGTGCATTGTAAGGCCACATTTTTCTTTGGGGTGATTGCCCTAAAGCTAGTAATCAAACCTCTTTCCCACCTTCCTTATAAGCCTCAGGCTTATAAGGAATAGGCTAGGCAATAGGCTAGGCAATAGGCTAGGCAATAGGCTAGGCAATAGGCTAGGCAATAGGCTAGGCAATAGGGGTTTGTTTTTTATTTGTATACACATTGTTTGATTGTAATATGCTTCTCCTACTTCACTTTATTCTATTCAGGAAGAATATGTAAGCCCCTCTTTAAAAAAAAATGTGCAAGCACTCATCACATATGTTTCTGTAGCGCCTGTAGTGCTTGGGAACTGTGCCTGTGGGATGGTGTGTATTATAAAGTGGGATATTTAAACAGACAACTCGGGCTTATGCATTAACTATGTTTGTTCAGTCACAACCAATCAACAGTTAGAATTAGTTTAAATATTTAGTTGCTTTGGGTCACTAGGTGTGGTTCAACCTTTGCACTTGCTTTTCCCCATAGGTTACTTTATCTGCAATCCTGGGGGCAAATTTACTAATCTTTGAAGTTGCTCCTGCGTTGGCTTCGCCGCACTTCGCCAGGGCGCCGCTAATTCACTAAAATCCGAAGTTGAGCTCAGGGAGGCAAAAGGTAGCGAATTTGCTCTACCGTTAATTCGTCAAGCAAAGCAAAGTTACGCTAGTGATGCCTAATTTGCATATGCCGCCAAGTTAAAGTACAATGGACGTATATGTAGCAGCAAATACATTACACTAAACAAGCCCAGGGAAGCTTCATAAAATAAAATAGAGTTGTTATTTTGCCATATACATGTGCCCACTGTATAGTTTAGGTGCCATATGTTAGGAAATGTAGGGGGAAAGGAGGGTACCCCCAAAAACATTTACGATCTTTTTCAGCCTATCACCCGTTTTTTGGGACATAGAAAATATTTCAACTTTTTTTGAAGCAAGCCCTATCTACTCTATTGCACTTCGCCTGGTCTGAGGTGGCGAAGGCAAGTCTAGCACACGAGGTAACGTTCAGTAAAATCCGCAAGTTAGTGAATTAGCTTAGTTACGTCCCTTCGCCATAGTGCAACTTCGTCTGGCTAAGGGTGCGAAGTAGCGCTAGAGTAGGTCCACTTCGCTAGCGAATATATGCCAGCAGCTGTTAGTAAATCGAAAAAGTAACGAAATGATGTCATGTTGGCGAATTTTGACTCCTGTGGAGAACTGACTCCTGTTACACTGTATTAGGGTGAGTCCACACAAACAGATTCGGGGAGATTAGTCGCCCCAGCAACAAATTGCCTCTTCTTTGGGGCGGCCCAAAGAAGAGGCGATTAGTTGCTGGGGCGACTAATCTCCCCGAATCTGCTCGTGTGGACTGACCCCTAAGGGTCAGATGCAAAAAACAGAAAGCTATAAACTGACACTGCTTTTTACTACAATCACATTAACATATAACTTTAAAATTATGTGAAAAATTATTAGTTTTTTCTTAATGCATGTATAGTTGCATAGACCTTTATTTTGTTTTATTGTTATATACTTTATTATACAAATAACTGTTTGGAGGATAAAATTGACTTCTATATAAAATTATAGCTATAAAAAATCTAAAGAAGAAAACTAAGGCAAGTGATATCTTGAGTGTTCTTAATTTCCTCCACTTCTCCACTTTGCTAATTGGATATGATTATCCTCATCAGACATTCCTGTTGAGATTTGTAGCTGAATAAAAGCTGAAGGCTGCAGGTTAGTCAGGCCATATACAGTATAATGAGAATTTCACTTACCTACTTGGCTTAAATTCTATTTCTTCTAGTCCCGACATGTCAGTAAAGATAGACAGTATTGCCCCGTACAGACAAGGAGGAAGTACCTATATTATATCCAATCAACATATATTAAACATGAACTTTAAGACTACCTGACTTCCTCCTCACCACTGTTTTACATTTGACATAGCAGTACAGGAACCAATATTAATAACTTTGGATGGGAAACCTGTATTGACATGTCAGGAAGAAACGAAAAAATGGAATTTATGACAAGTAGTTAAGTGACTTTCTCATTTTCCTTTACATCCCTCCACGTCAGTACACATGGGAATTGCCAAGCAATGCCCAAAAAAATGCCATGACCAACCAGACCAGCTTCAGAGCGGGTCAAAGGTGGTCAGCATCGCGGTCAGAAAAGGCGGTCAGCATTATTAAAACCCAGAAATTCAACTGTTAAAATTACAAAAGGCTTCTTTTTGTCTCCCCTTGTAACTGGCCAAGGTTCTCACCTTGCCTCATCGCAGGAACGGCCCTGGCAGCCACAACAGAGCCTGTCAATAGCCAGATTGCTAGTGTAACCACCCTCGCAACATCTTGGATACATTTACCAATAGAGCTAACCAGTGGTTTAGAAAGCAAGACTTGGTTCTAACAAGCCTCTAGTCCCACAGATCACTGGTAGCAGCTCACAGCAGTGTTGACAGCAGTTAACCCTTAACATCAACTAGATCATCAAGCCTGCTATGGCTCATACAAGACTGGAACAGACTATTGACCTCAAAAGGCTACCAAACTAGAAAAAACTGGTACCAACCTCAGGTACTGCACATACCAACTGCTGACATTAGGTTGATGTAACCAGCCTGCAGACCCCTGGTGCCAAGCAGCAATCATACATCAACTAGATCAGCAAGCCTGCTACAGCTCATACAAAACTGGAACAAACTATTGACCTCAAAAGGCTACCAAACTAGAAAAAACTGGTACCAACCTCAGGTACTGCACATACCAACTGCTGACGATAGGTTGATGCTACCAAGCCTGCAGACCCCTGGTGCCAAGCAGCAGTCATGCATGCAATGACTGGCGCCCCATCCAGCCACCATGAACACTACCTTTAGCGCATAGGCAAACAAATGCACAAACTACAAGTATTGCAAGCAGTAGCCATCATGCATGCACTTCACCAGCACACAACCTAGATAACACAGATGCTACCACTGGCATAAAAGCTAGCTAGAGCTCATACCGATGGTGAGGAGAAAGTCAGGTGGTTTATATAGGTCATGTTTAATTTTTTATTGGTTTTGGTGTAGGTTGTGGAGGGGCAATACTACCAATCTGTACTGACATGGAGGGATGCAGAAGAAAAAGTGTCACTAACACCATCTTGCCTTGATAAACATTGTATCACACAATTACAGCCTTTTCCTGTAATAATCCTTTATTATAAAATAGAGTTTATTTACTTATAAATACATAAGTCCATTACATGATCATTGTTCAAATTCTGCACCCCCCCCTTCATGTCCAGAGTCAGAACTTTAGAGTTAGCACTGCTTCACCATGGATACTCTCTCTGTGCCAGCAGCTGTCACTTCACTGGTGTTGTGCCAGGTCAGTTTGTCCTGCTTGCACATTTGTTAAAACAGAACTACCATAATGCCAGTGTTAAAATTTAAAAAAAAAACACAAAACCCTGCTGGAACCAGAATAGATGAAATCTATATATTTTAATCATCAAGAACATGCTTATTCGAACATATATTTACCCATAGAACTGCCAAGTTATTTATTGGAAGGTTAAATATTAGCCAATAAAAAAGTATATATATGGATTTATACAGACAATATTTGTGAACTCCAGCCTTAGAGGCTCATATTGAAGTAATGCGCTCCCGCAATGCTCACCTTTTTGACACCAGAGGGGGTCCACAATGCTAGCACAGAGAGCACAAGTTTTCTTAACCGATGCGTGACACCATACACCGTTTTTTTGGGGTCCAGCTGTTTGGGGGAGTGGGTTTGGGCCGGCAGGGCCCATAAGTGCCAGGGCCCACCGGGTTTTTTCCCAGTGT
This sequence comes from Xenopus laevis, assembly GCF_017654675.1. NCBI lineage: Eukaryota > Metazoa > Chordata > Amphibia > Anura > Pipidae > Xenopus > Xenopus laevis. Next base: position 92,757,371 of record NC_054372.1, read on the forward strand.
CCCGCCAGCCCAGTCCGACCCTGTTATGGCACTATAAATGAGAAATATACACAAAAACAGTCTGTTCCACTGTGAATAATGATTAATGACTAATGATTATTTGCATCTCTGGTGACCAAACAATGACTGCTCTACTGACTAGCATGTTCCTATCTTGTACACTGAATAGAGGTACAGAAAGGGGCTCTGATATCTGAGAAATATGTATTGCTTTGTACATGTTAAAACCATAGAATAAAATATTGCATTTAAGCACAACACATATATATTTTAAAGATCATGTTACTCAGGTATTGTACAAATGTATTGTATTGTTATTCCTCTGGCTTGCATGTATTGTTCTGACCATAAATTAAGGATTTCCTTTTTTGCTTAATGATTGTGAGGCTAAGTTATACCATCTTAATTTTATGTGTGTCTAAGAATTAGGTTAATTAAGTATAAGAATGTATAGTTTGAATTATGTTTAACAGAATAATGATGGGCCTGGTTCTTTACATCATAAGGATTGTAAACTTAGGTTTTGGAGAGCTGTTTGGCTTGTAATGCACTTGCTGAGATGTTATCATCTTTATCGTCATCACATATGTCTCAATTTCCCCAAAATGTTCCAGACAAGATTATCATCAGAGAACAGATGGCCTGAAGGATTAGTCACAGAACATGGACTAAAGTAAACAAGAACTTTAACCTCTGATTGGTCAGAACTGAAGCCTTTTGAGACCCCCCTTACAGGGGTATAAAAGGACAACCAATGGAGGACTGTTTTGGGAATGCTTATGTACAACTTGTGTCGTACGTGAGAGTCATTCCCCGCGCGAATAAACCTTATCTGATTCTTTATCTCATGAGTCTAGGTGGCATTATTTGGTGGAGGAGATTTCCTGGGTAAATAAAGAGACTGGTTGCCTGACATTATTAATTAAAAGGTTAAAAAAAGCCTGGCTTCAAAAGGGGCAGTAACATGCAGTTGTGATGTTTTGATGTTACATTTTGGTTGGCATGGTGAAGGAGAAATCTGTGTACTATAGAAACTAAAATCTATGTTAAAACAATAAAAGAATACGTTTGAAAGGTTACTACAGTAAATGACTGTACCAAACAAGTTCTTCCAAGTTTTGCTTGAACATGCAGGGATTCCATGTCCAGTGGATTGAAAGTAAAGACACAAGCATGCATGTGAAATGTTGTCATTCAAGCCAGGCAGAGAAAGTATATATTGCAAAAAAAGAAAGAAAGTAAAGTAATAAGCAGAAAAAGTTTGCCATTTTATTTATTTAACCAGGAAATGTTTTTGTTTCATTGGGGCAACAGTATATCCGAAATTAAGGAGAATATCCAGCACTATTCCCGGAATTTACTTCAATGAATCAATACTAAAGGTATTAACATTAGATTCTAGTTCAAGCCTGTGCACCGCTCACTGTTAGAATCCAATGGCCCAGGTGCAGATGCCCCGAACCAAACGCTTAAAGAAGGGAGCTGGTAATATAACCCCTGACTCCCCGCACAGGACTACAATCACGTTTTCAAAAGAACAGAAACACCGTAAATCTTACCTCGTACCTGTTGTGACCTGGGTGCTGCCGCCCCGCGTCCGTCACTGTAAGAAGAAGCAGCGCACTCCTGGGTCCTTTCCACAGATCGCTCAACTTCAGACCATAGGTAAAAGCAATGTACTTTATTTAAACATACAATTAATTATAAACAGCGTCTGAGGTCTAACATACGATTAATTATAAACAGTATCTGAGGTCATTGGGGCAGCAGCCTTACAAAAGCTGGAGAGGTGTGTGGGGCAAAATAATTAGTCCATATTTATATTTTGTATACTGCTAACATAGTTTCCAGCTGGGGTTGTCGCCTTTTCTGAAAAAAAATACTGTCCTTTCTGTATTTTTATGTTTCTCCTCTATCATCAATATCATTTTTATTGGCCATGCTGGTGCAATATCAGCAAGATGGAAACCCAACTGCAGCTCTATCTATCTATCTATCTATCTATCTATCTATCTATCTATCTATCTATCTCTCTATCTATCATCTTTCTGTCTGTCTGTCTATATTAGACCAGTCCCTGCTCATGTGAAGCTTACAGTCTAACGTCACACACAAACTCTCATCATCATCATCATCATTATTTATACATAGTCAGCAAGTTATGCCGCACTTTACAATAAATCTGTGCTAGAGAATGACCAGTGGATTGGCACACAGTTGCTGATTACAGCCACTTACAGCTTTGTAAGTGAAATTAATGTGTTACATATATGTATGGATTTTGCCTTTTTTCCTCATCTACTACAGAAAATATCACTTATGTCAACAGAAATGACTTTAATTTGAAGAAATTCCAGATATTCATTAAAAAAAAACCTGAATTCTACCTTTAAGCAAGACAGATGAGAAGTGAGCAAGTCATACATACCTTTAAGTTACCAAGATATAACTAGCAGAGTGCTGGCATCAGTGAAGGACTCAATGAGTTGCCTTTGAATATGTCACAGAGGGAGTGAGGTTACACAGGGAGCTATTATATAAGGGCATTTGAATATTCAATAATCCCTGATGGAGATGGTTGTGGTTGTTAGTGTTACAAAGGCAGCACTGGTTGTGTGGAAGGCACAGAAGGAGCTGTGTGTTTGACATAGATAAGGTCAGACATGTGTCCCAGAGCACTGTGACAAAAAACACAGACATGCCAATATATCTGCCAACAGGGTTAAGCCCCTATAATTCTTTGTGTCACTATGAAAATAAGTTTTGGGGGCATGTCCCTTCATTATGTGATGACTGTAATTAATCAGGCCTTTGGTCTCTATAGCATATGTATTGTAAGAGCCTCCCATACGTTTGAATAAGATGCTATGGTGCCCAACATATATTCAGTGTCATTTACTGATATTTTTGATGGACAGAACCTGTTTACCTAAATAGATATAGCCCATTATCTTGGCATATGTAATATGTTAGATCTAAGATATCTGACTTCTGGTCTTCTATTAGATCTAGTTGTTTTTTTTTACTGTTTTGATTGGTCTATAATATTCTTACTTTTTCTCTTTAAATGTATAACTTTTTGTCTTAACTATTCCTTTAACTCTCTAATATGTCTAAAACAGGTTGGGGGTTCTATCACAAATTTTATTTCTCCACCTCCATTCCCTCTGTTCTGAACTCTAAACTCTTCATTCTCTTAGCATTTAGCATCCTCACCTGCTTTTGTTCTCTTCCTGCTTATTTCAGACTTTCTTTCCTCCTTCCAAGATCAAAATGAATTATAATTTTCCCTTTAAAGCCGTGCTTTTCAAACTCTTTTTAGTTGAAGCCCCCTTGGAGGTTCAGCCTAATAACGATAAATAAAAACACAAATCTGCCACCCAGCCATAATTACAGTGACAGCGAACAGAAAAAATGTATTCATCCCACATCTTGCCCTTACAATGTAGATCTTGCCCTTACAATGTAGATCTGGCCTTACAGATACAGTATATGAAGGGGGCCTGATAACCGACTCTGCTGTATCTCTATCCCTTTCTGATTTTGACCTGTGCCTGCCTGACTCCGTTTGTACTCTGCCTGCCCTGACCCAATCTGACTACGCTTTCTGTCTACGCCTTGTACCGGGCACAAAAGACTTTGCTTTACTGTCGTGCCCCTTTGCTCGTTCAGAACCCCTCGCTTGGTACCTCTCTTAATAAGACCTGGCGGCATCCGATTAGCCGGGGGCTCCTCCCGAGGTGAAAGGCGGCTGTTAAAGGTGGAAGCAAGAGCCGAGAACAGGGTGCTTAGCATTGGTTCTGAATTTAGGGTGCCGTGACAAAAATTATGTGGTAGGTCTGATATTTTGTGGCTATGACTAGTAGATGAACATGGCATGGTAATTAGAGTATTTGCTTATTAATGTCTTTATAGCATATAACAGAATCAATCTACAGTTTTCCCCAGTACAATCCACAAAACAACATTTTACAGTTACCATTTCTTTTAACTGACCATAAACCATGCTTCATTCATTCAGCCTATGTAACAGTTATTGCTATAGAGCTGTGCAATAACAATACAACATTGTTTGCTTGCTAAGAAGGTAGCTCTTTTAGAATATATCATTAGGCCACCAATTGTTGAAAAGGTTAAGTAACAAATGCCATTGTGCTGTGGATGGCATGATACTACTGTTAATGATTAAGGTGATTTGTGCTACTGGTGTTTAGGGTGCAGGGAAATGCAACCACTCCAAGCAACTCCTATGCCTCACTTGCTTTGAGCACTGTGCACATTAACTTTATAAATTATCTTTTTATGTTTATGTAGTGTTGTGTGTACTATTACTGAAACCCTAAAAAAATGGATTGGGATTACATAGGTCACTGATCCCCAACCATTGGCTCATGAGCAACAAGTTGCTCTGACACCATGGATGTTGCTCCCAGTGGCCTCAAAGTAGGTGCATATTTTTTAAGTCCTGGTTTGGAGGCAAGTTTTGGTTGCATAAAAACCAAGTGTACTGTCAAACAGAGCCTACTTTAGGCTAAACACAGGGGCTACCAATAAACTAATCACAGCCCATAACTGGCACCCCCATGAACTTTTTCCATGCTTCTGTTTTACCCATGTGTCTCATAAGAAAAAAAATATTGGGGACCCCTGAACTAGGTAGTAATTATATGACTAAATTGTTGAATTTGCCCTTTATAACTATTATATATAGCTATGAACATTGGTAAGAGATATTATACTATATGAACAGTTTTCAGTGGTGGGGACTATTTCACAAACTGCACTGTTTACATTAAAGCATTTAACTGTAAGGTATTGTAGGTAATTTGAAAACTATATGTAAAAAGTTGGGTAGTACTGTTTTGTCACTTTTTATTCGTTTGTTGTCTCTTCTGGAATGGAATTATCATATGAATATAAGACTAGGACTTTGCATAGTAGCATGCTAACAGTCTATCACGTATGCAAAGACAGTCCTTAACAATATATTGGTTTGCTAATGAGTGCCGCACCCTGGATGTGTTATGCTTTGGTACCCCCCACATTGTCTCCTTCTCATTCTCTGCTTCTAGTCAATGACTTAGGACACAATTCTGTCTCCAGTCTGTAGCTCAACACCTAGCTCTTAGGTACAAAAGTTTCCAAAACACTTCTGAGAAAACCACATGGCCACCAACTGAGAATATCTTAACTTGATATAGCTACCCAGACAGACTCCAGGGCCAGCTGAATGGACCATAAAAGGAGCCTATGTAGGCATATCAGGCCAATGTCGGATGCATTCTATTCCCAATCTCAACAGCTACGGTATATCAGCGGTATGAAAAGTGATGCAAAACACTTTTCCTCCAGAACAATGGTTTTACACCAGATTCACAGTTATGTCTAGTGGTATTTTAAAATAATCCATCCCTGCTTCTTTTTAGCTCAAAAAGTTGTCATTGCTTATAGTTTTTTTTTGAGCCTGACATATTTTAAACATTAAGGAATATTAACATGAGAAAAAAATCAACTTGCTTCACTTTTTGTAACCAGGGAAATTTTGTTTTAATGAATGTCTCACATTTTAGAAAGATTTCTAGAAAGATTCCCTAAAATTAGAAGTCGCTGAGGCACTTTGTAACCTTATACAAGAACAGGATTACAGGATGCATAGTTATGTACAGGGTATACCTTCAAGGTGACTTTTTTTATATGTATATCATATGCCATTTTGGGGAACTTTATATGGGGCTGTTTCACCACATAGACTAACAGTGCAATAGCCTGACCAAGTTGACAGCTGCCTGTTGATTCAAATAGTATGAACACTTGTCAAGCTATTGCATGGTACCTTTATACATGGAAAATTCTCTGTCCTCTTGGTCTGGAGGGACAATGTCTGCAGCTTTTATTGGCCCGTGTAGGGGCCCTCAGTACATGCTCTGTACTGCTGTCATTTACTGAGCTTAAGGGCCGATGCACAATATATTGAATATTATAAATATCACAATATAAGGCTGATTAGTAAATAATTTAGATTGGTACATGGCAGCTCAGAAACCAGCACAATTATCATCGGGATGTAATAATTAACCCTGTAGGATCATCTTATCTGACAGGCAAACCTAATTTTCTGCTTGATAATTTGCGACGACCCCTAAGCTTAGCTTTTCAACAGCTGCTCAAAGCCCCCTGAGCATGTGCATGTCACAGACACTCCCAACTAAATCCAAGATGGCAAACTCCTGTGACAACTTTAAAGGCCTGGATCAGTATTACTAGAGAGATGCTGAACCTTCAGGCTGGCTCAATAAGTTCAGTATATAAAATATAGTATTTATAGCCATATTCATTTTTAGGTTTAGTTCTTCTTTAAAGGACTTTTTGCAGTTCTTTGTCTCTGATTCTAACTTTTGTGGCACCATTTAGTCAAACCAACCTAATACAAACAATTCTTGAGCACCAATTTTCAAGGCCACCATCGGGGGGACATGCATGAGTCCTGCCAGAGGGCCTGGATTGTCACAAAAGGGCAAATCTTGAGTGGTTCGGGGCTGGTTTAACCACATCAGACAGGGTAGAATTGGATGATCAGGGTTGTGGCTAGCAGGCTTAGAGGGCCCAAAGTTTCCATATGCCAACCCTGAAAAATGTGATGGGAGGCAATTTCCCACAACTAAGCCATATTGCCGTAAGTAATATGTTTTAGTTATGGCAATCCTGATATTATGCTATGGCAAGTAGTGCAGCGACAAATCTTAGCATGTGCCATTGCACTTAGACATTTCATTTAGCTATATTCTGCTATTATACCAAGCAAAATAAAAGTTTTTATTTTGCAATGTTTAGTTTACTAGTTACCAATGTAATCAGTATGAATGCCGTAGCTAGAATGGACTATTGTAAATGGGGATCTTTGACCCTGGACTCAAGCAGTGATAACTAGGGTGGAGATTTAAGACAAGTACAAAGTTAATACTGATAGAAACATAGCACCATCTACAGCTAAACCAAAGTATTACACCATCATTATAAGAAGAGGAATGAAACTGCCATATAAAAAGCTTGTCCTCTGTCACCATATCATCTGTTTTACCACACCAAAATGTATTGATTTATTTTTTGTATAACAAATTTTTTTTTATATGAGATCACAGTGGCATTGTTAGGAGGCTGTATAGGTGAAGGTAAATGATTTAGCAAATTACACCCTGCTCCTGTAGACTCCCATACATAGGGGAAAATAGGGGGAAGTAACTAACGTTAGCGAAAATTCGCCAACTGACGTCGTTTTGGGACTTCATCAATTTACTAATGGGCGCAGGTGTAACTTCACTAGAGAAGGAGATAGACTCTAGAGCTAGAGCTTTGCACTCTTATGCCAGACAAAGGATTCGCTCGGGCGAAAGAGCGTTACTTTGCAAATTCAAGATGCGCCTTTTACTCAGTATTACCTGTTATGCCAGACTTGCCTACGCCAGCTCAGACCAGGCGAAGTGCAATGGAATGTATAGGGCTGCTTCAATTTTTAGTTGAAAAATTTTCTGTAGCTGCAAAAGTCCGTAAAATTTTTTTTGGGTACCCAGACTCGCCCTTACATTTCCTAACATATGGCACATAGACTATACACTGGGCACATGTGTAGGGCAATATAACAACTTTTTTTTTTTTATTACAGTTTCCTTAGCGCTAGCGCAACTTCACCAGCGTTCGGCGCCCAGGACGCAACTTCGAATTTTGGTGAATTAGCGTTGTTCTGACGAATCTATGCCTGGTGAAGTGTTGTGCTGTGAGCAAAGCCATCACTGGCAAATTTTCGGAGGTTAGTGATTTTGCCCATTAGAGAGAGCAGCAAGATAGAAAAGGCTTGAGATGAGAGGTGGCAGTAGATGTGGATTGTGTGAAAAGAAGCTGGCCCTGAAAGGAGCAGAGAAGATGCCCAGGAAAGTACAATGAAACAAGTGAAGTAATGTAGGGAGGAGCAGAGGTTTGAAGGGCTTTGAATGTTAGCAGAAGGATTTTTTATGCTATCCTTTGCTTAAAAGGCAGCAGTGCTAGGTATTTTGGTTTGGGTTGAACAGGTTCCCTCTTAGGTGAGAGCAGAAGGCTCCTGGTAGCAGAGTTTAAGATTGTTTGGAGGGTAAAGAGATGGGAGTCCTGAAGACCAGTTAGTAGGAGATTGCAATAGTCTAAACAGGATAAGATAAGGGCATGGATTCTTGTTTTGGCTGTTTGTGAAAGGAATGGGTGTGTATTGCAGACATATTGTGGCTAAATTGCGGAGGAAGAAGTGACAAGCTTTGGCAGTATTATTAATATGATAAGAGAAGGAGAGGAAATGGTCAAAGACGACCCTCTATCAGCATGCTGAGTTAACAAGGTTAATGGTCATGCTATGCATACCAATGGTAAAAGGAAGGGATGGGCTAGGTTTGGGTGAAAAGACCATGGCTAAATTGAGGTTGAGGTGGAGGTTCATGGAGGAGGAGATAGCTACTAGATAGTTTGCGATCTGGGTCTGAACGTCAGCGATTAATGAAGTGGTGTCTAAATATATTTGGATGTCATCTGCATATAGTTGATATTTAAGGCCAAAAGTGAGAGAGAACAAGGAGAACAACAGAGGATCAAGTACAGGAACCTGAAAGGTTGATAAAAGACACACGTCCATCAAGTTCAACCTTTTAACTCAATATATAACCTGCCTAACTGCTAGTTGATCCAGAGGAAGGCAAATAAAAACATTTTGAAGCCTCTCCGATTGTATATATATGTATTTTGTGGTCACAGCCTCATTGCACCCCCGCCTAATGGTTTTAAAAATTAGTGGTGAACACAACTTTCCCTTGTTTCTTATAGTTTATACAGGAGCAATGGCCAGCTCCATGTTGTAGCTCCCACCCTTCCCAGCCTTAGTCAGGTGATCCCACTGGTGTCTAATAAAAGGGCAGCCAAGTTTGGGACAATGCTAATTCACCAAAATCCAAGGTTGCGTCCAGGGCGCCGAACTCTGTCGGAGTTGTGCTAGCATTACTGCGCGAAGTTGCGCTAGTGTTTGTTTATTTTGCATACAGCAGGAAGTTAAAGTTGAATGGACATATATGTTGCAGCAAATATGTAGAGGGGAAGCCGGTTACCCCCAAAAAAATGTACACTCTTTTGCAGCCTATCACCCTGAAAAAAGGAAAAGACGCTAGCGTTTTTTTTGGACTTAGAAAAATGTTTTGAGGTAGTCCTATCTACTCTATTGCACTTCGCCTGATCTGAGGTGGCGAAGGCAAGTCTGGTGCAAGACGTAACAGTAAAATCCGCATATTAGTGAATTTCCATCGTTACATCCATTCGCCAGAGCGCAAATTCGCCAAGCGTTATGGAGCGAAGTACCGCTAGAGTCTATCTCCTTCACTAGCAAAGTTACTATGGCGACCGTTAGTAAATTGGCAAAGTTCCGAAATGACGTCACGCTGGCGAATATTCGCCAGCGTTAGTCACTTCGCCCTTTAGTAAATTTGCTTCTAAGAGTCTACCTTTTAGAGCACTAGAACATTAGTCTAGTCCTGGTACCTATTGGACTATGCCTTTGCCTTGTGCACTTTTCCCCCCACTTTTATTTATATTGTGCTTTTATGCATTGTTTGGCACTGCAGCTCCTTAACAGTGCTTTAAAAATTAAGGTATACATACATATATTGGGATGCTGAGCACTTCTGTACAAGCAAACAAAAAAAACTTTATTAAAGCCTTTAATCCAGTTCTATGTCTACGATTCTAAGTATTGTGGCACGATATAGTCAGGTCAACCTAATACAAATATTTCTTGACTATGCTACCAATATTGCAGTCTGTAGTCTCTGTTGACTTCAGATTTTCATGGCATCTGAAATCACCCTTGGTGATAAGAATATGATACATGAATGCAGAACTAGAACTCTGTAACCACAGAAAACAACCAAACAGGGCTGTCCAGCTGGTGGAACCTGGACCAGATGCATTTTGAAGGGGTTATCTTTTGGTTTAGTTGTTTTGAGATAGATCACCAGAAATAAATACTTTTTTTGATTGCTTTCCATGTTTTTTTTAACATTTTTCCAAAACTAAAGTTTCAAGATTAATGTTTCTGGCGGGTCAGTAATCCAGGTGCAGGTTCTGAACTGTTACAATTTGCTATATTAGTTGATACATTTCTCAGCGGCATCAGTGAGAATATTAGAAACTATTCGTTGACTCCATTGAAGCAATTGTGTTTAATGAAACTCAAGGACCTTGAGGTGGGCAATATCGGGCTGATCCGATCGTTGGGCCCTACGGGCGGTCGGATCGCAGGACCGCATCAACGAACAGATGCAGCCGCAATCCGACGGGATTTTTAGTCCCGTCCGATCGACATCTGCCCAACTTTCGGCCAGATATCGATCGGGGAAGCCCGTCGGAGGGCCCCATACATGGGCCAATAAGCTGCCGACTCGGTCTGTCGGCAGCTTTTATCGGCCCGTGTATGCCGCCTTAAGGGAGCTGCTATCTGTTACCTTCGAATTGTTCTGTTATTAGGCTGCTGGGGAGGGAAGGGAGGGGTGATTTCACTCCAGCTTGCAGTACAGCAGTAAAGAGTGAATGAAATTTATCAGAGCACAAAGTCACATGACTTGCGGTAGCTGGGAAACTGACAATATGTCTAGCCCCATGTCAGATTTCAAAAACAGATATAAAAAAAAATCTGTTTGCTTTTTTGAGGAATGGATTTCAATGCAGAATTCTGCTGGAGCAGCACTATTAACTGATGTGTTTAAGTACTAAGGGTCACCCCCTGGAATCATATGATTCACGGTGCAAAGAAACAAACCAAGGGCACACATACATGTTAGGTCACATGAGCCAATTAACAGACAGAGTTCTGTTCTTTACTCCCACAATTCTTCCTATTACAGTTAGAGCTGCATTATTTCTGGCCAGGTGATCTCTGAGGCAGCACAAAAACCATCACAAAATGGTGGCTCAAGGTAAAAGATGTAAAAACTTTAGTTTTCTTTTTAATTGATATATGGGTAGGGCATCAGGATATTTTTGAAACTCCTTTGAGGCGCCATATTTAGAAAAGACCTCTTATCTGGAAATCCCAAAGCATTCTGAACAAAAGATCCATATTTGGATAAAAATTTATCTCAAAAGCAAGAAAACGAAACAGCCACTAAACATTGCATATTCATATTTTGTTTTTGCATACTTGAATTCAATACACATTAGAATCATTTAGGCCCCACACATAAGGATACACATGTATTTCTCAGATTGCATAGCCTGAGAAGAACCTGCTGCAGAATTATCTATATTCTGTATGGAGCAAAACAACAGAGTATATATTTAATCTAGAATTAGTTTATATAGTGAATAAAGTACCCCCTCTTGTAAAATATAAGGATATTATAAGTTACCGAGGAGTTTCATGACCATATAAAAACACGAGGCCGAAGGCCGAGTGTTTTTATACAGGTCATGGAACGCCGAGGTAACTTCTAATATCCTCATATTTTACAACTGAGGGTACTTTATTTATTATAATACACAAATTTTAGTGAGTCATGTGACAGAAATGACATCAGAACTCACCGTCTATAACTGATGACATCAGTACTCACCGTTTATAAGGATATAATTTACAGGATATTCATGTCTTTTGTGTATTATACGTATATATAGTATTCATTAACAAATCTAAAGAATATATATATGGTCAGTTGCTTTACCTGTATATGGGACAATTTCAAGACAGGAGTATTCTTAGGTGTTCTTTAAAAGTTGAAACCAGTCATAGGAAACAAATTTAACCACACAGAAAATTCACAGATAGGCCTTATCATGAGGATAGTCTGTAGGTATGTGCACAAGATAAAACACAGTCCTGAGCTAAGCACACAGTGCAAAACTAGGAAGACAATCTTGCATGCTATGTAAACAGAGGAAGGCTAGCTGCACAACAGGGTGTTTGTGGGCTTTTGTAAATAATAATGGAGTACTGAAGTCACAGCTTGAGTTTATGTGCTTTTATATAAGAAACATCTCACTCTTCTATTGACAGTTGATGCATAGGCATATAATGATCAAAAATTCAGAGATAGACAGACTTTCTTGGCTTTCCAGGTGGCGTATCTGTGTGGTGACGCATTCTGATTAGGGTTGCCACCTTTTCTGGAAAAAAATACCAGCCTTCCTATATATTTATCTTTTTTCCCTATTAATAACATTGGGATCAAACATCATTTTTACCGGCCAGGCTGGTAAAATACCGGCCAGGTGGCAACCCTAATTCTGATGAGTGACATGTTTACGTAGATTTCTACACCACAGTTTAGAAGCTGGACACAAAAAATAGACCCTACTCAGAGGTCCAAACTGTCGTGGCTGAATATGGCCACTCTTGCATTTGCCAGAATGTACAGATTGCCAGTCTATGCTTGGGCATGGAGGGTGAACAATCAAATCACATGAGTATTTTTAAGTTAAAGAGAGTAACAGTTGCTTCCTTATGAACTTGCAGATCTTCCAATGGAGTTGGTCATTGGTGACTCACAATGCCTTCTAGTTACTTCTAAAAGGTCTTTGGCTTTGCTGTTTTCTAGGTTATTGAGTCTCCTTGAATTAGCTATAGTGAAGTACCTTCTCCCACTTTGTTGTATCTATAGGGATTGTATACAAATCTAGCAGGCTATGCAGATTAAATTAGGTCATGGGACATACAGAACAACAAAAATAAAACATTTATTAATATCTGATTATATTATGTCATCTAGCCTATTTGCTCAAATACTCATCAGAGACTTTTTAGAAATATTACCTGCATTAATCTACCACTATCACTAATACTGAGTTAGCAACATGCCAGACTACATGTCTGGCATATATTAATAGGTAATGCTTGAGGCACATCCCCTTTCGTACCTTTGTGCATGTGTAATACAAGACAAGTAGCTGATCGGGTAGGAGAGGATTACCACCACTTTCCCTCAGCCCCACCTCTGGATTTTAAAGTGTTCTTTCTATGTGGGAAACTGTAGGCCTCCAGGTGAATTTGCCACCCTAGACACAGGACTTGGATGACTTTATAGAAAATACAATGCTGCTGGCTAAAATACAAGAGTCTTGAATAACTTGTAAAACATTTTTTTTGGTAATTGGTGCATAGTGATGTCATGTGCCAACTACACTGTGTATTAAATAAAGTAGTATACCTCTGCCTCTTGGCTTTATAAGAGATGTAAACCCAGCAGGGTTCCTTTTTGGGTGTACCTTGGCGACACCCTGTTATATCTTTGGCCATGCCCCAGATCTCACTGATATATGTAAGTTACTTTTCGGGGGAATTTCATGTCTTTTCATTTGCATGGGTTGAAATTCATTCAAATGCATATTACAGGGAGTAAGAGACTAGATTGGCATTGCAGGGAGTGGTTGAAATAAACTGACTCAGTACATGGTTAAGGAACTCTTGAGTGACTTGTAATATCCTTATCAGTGTCAGACTGGGCTGGTGGGGCACCAGGAGAAAACAGTGGGCACTACCACACAAGACCCCCTGCTTATGGGGAGATTTGATGGCAGAGGACTCAGGCAGTGGCTAGTAAGAGGTAGTACATGTTGCAGCTCTGAGGCAGTGTCGGACTGGCCCATCGGTATACCAGGAAAACTCCCGGTGGGCCCAGGTGTCAGTGGGCCCTCACTCATGCTGCTAAACTTTTGGCCTATTTCATGGCCATTCCCTATTTCTATGAGAACAAAGTGGGTAAATAGATGAAATAATAGATTATAGTATGTAAAAAGAAGAGACTAGGAGAATAGAGGTTGAGTGAGGAGAGGAAGAAAATAGTACTGGGCCCCTGGTCTGAGGTTTTTTGATGGGCACCTGGTGTCCCAGTCCAACACTGCTCTTGAGGTATACACTGGGAAGGGTAGTGTGGCAGGGGATTCATGCTGGTATGTGGACCTCAGGCATCTTGGTGGTGGACCCTTGAGGTGGCAGCTTCGATGGATTCAGAAATCCCAGTCTGACACTGATCTTTACATACTGTACAGTAGGAGGTACCAGTGGCACAACTTTACAGAGCCAGGTCCATCCCCAAAAATGTTGAGGTGGTGCTTGCAGCCTCACGGGGGTGCACTTTACTCTGCCGCTGCATCCCCTGCCCCCCGTAATTGGAGGTAAGGTTAGAGCTAGCTCGCTAGAGATTAAATCTGGCTAGTATTTTACTGGTCTGTCTGGTAAACCTGATGGTTGATGTCAATGTTATTAATAGAAAGGAAAGAAAAAAATATATGAAGGCAAGTATTTTTTTCCAATAAAGGTGGTAACCCTACCAGTGGGGGGGGGGGGGCCGTTTGGGCCTCTGTTTACTCCCTTGCTTGGGGGTGGGGAGTGCATTTTATATACTGTATTTTTATATGCATTTTATAAACCCTGAGTAAGAGCATTGTTTGTGCTTGAAACATTGGATTTTTGGCAACAAAACTTTTTAGTTTATATTAGGTCCCACAGTGTGTGGTACTTTCTCTCTATGAGTCCCCCCCCCCCCCCCCCTTACTTATGCATAGAAGGAATCTTGGGAAGTGTAAGGCTAATTACGCCTCAATTTTCCATGTTTCAGTTTCAAATTAATTCTGCTTGAAATATTGTACCAATGATAAGCCTCCTAGATTCCCAATACTTGCTTGCAATCAGCCTTTACATGTTTCTTGAATTATTTATGTTTCTATGAGGTCCATTTGTTACCTTTGTAAGTTTTTGTTTGGGGGGGGGGGTAGATAATTACACCAATTGTTATTACAATTTCTCTAAAAGACATAATTGTACTTTTACACAGTAGTTAAAGCTGAAAAAAGACATACACGATTCCAAACATCGAATCCATCTCTAGGGGAGTGTTTATCCCTCCTTCAACTCGCGTTATTTGCCTCAGAAGGGGTATTTTAAAATAGCAGTTAGATGCGTACCGCGATTAGACACCAAAGGAGGGATTATAAGAATATTACGGTTCAGTGGAACCATCCGAATATTTTTGTACGCCTTCTCTCCGATGAGAGCTAATGCAGCACGGAACGGTAGCCATGATCCAGTAACCCGATGCCACCAGTGGGGGGCAGTAGAACGCCCCCTTTTCCCCTCCCTATAACCAAACCCCTCCTTTGTTGCTTTGGCGCCGTTCTATATAAAGAGGAGCGGACAAACACCCACTCTTGATCATTGCTTCATTTTTTTAGGTCTCTTTGGGGGTCTTTACTGTGTCCCTTCAACTTTTTCCTCCCCTCTCAAAATGGAAATGAAAAAGAGATTGATGCTGGAGCTCAGGAATCGGAAAGCGGCTGACGTGAGTAGAATCTTTTTTTCTTTTCTGAGGGAGTTGGATATTATTATTATTATTATGAATGCTGCATGTCTTTTAGTTCGGCGTCGTTACCGCTGTGAGTGATTTGACGCGTCCCTGTAGCTTGAGGTTGAAATGGGATTGGATATGAGTGGTGGGCACGGACACGTGGCTAGTATAACCCACCCAGCTCTGGCCTGCGGCATGGCAGCCCTGCGCCCTTGCCGATGTTATTGCACGACAACTCGCAGCGTTTAGGGGGTATGAGGCCGTTATCAGGCTACAGAGAGCTCCTCCTGATTTATTTGAGCTTGACCGGATACCAATTTGATAGCGGGTAGAGAGGAGCCATTACTGTCTCTCGCAAACACGTGGCTGCAGCGGCTCCCCTTCCTCCCTCCTGAGTCCTTCGTTAAATCTTAACGGTGGAATGTAGCGCTGGCTCCAAACTGAGTGGAGTTGAACCCCCATAAGGGCGACACCGACTCTCCGGGACTGAGGATTAATGCCGCGAGTCTCACACGGTGTCGGTCTCTTCCCGCCTTGTTGTTCAGCATAAGTTTCTGGCGGGTGGGGGAGGGTATCGGGAGACTTTAGTGAAAACTTCCTTCGTGTAACTTATTATTAAACAACCAAAATAAAGCCCTCTTGTGTTATTCATGTGTAGTGGTATGGCTCTCCTACAACAAGTGGAAGGCTTCTCTCTCTGCTGCGCCGCGCGTTCCTTTTTTTTTTAACGTGCTGAGTCCCCCCCCCTCCCGCCAACAAGCAGTGCTGTAGCCCGGCATTGGCACGACGAGGGGGCGCCGGCCTTGTTTAATAAATGGGAGGTTTTTTTTCTGCCATTTCCCTCTTCGTCAATAACGCTAACCAGGCTCGGTTTCATGTAGCGTCCACAGCAGCCTCTTGAGTTTACGTTAATAAGGTCATAATATTATGTAACAGTCCATATCACAGATGAAACTTGGCTCCATGATGGAGCCGCTGGTTGTAGTGTGCTCGAGCTGAATAAAGCTGCCACACTTTATAGTAACCCCCCCCCCTTCTGTGCAGCATTGGTATGTTCCGGGTACAAAGCATTTCCTCTGCATTTGAACTAGGCTTTCCCGCGTGCTCTGTGTACAGTAGCCCCCCCCCCCATATGCAGCCTCTTCTCTTAGTGCTGGGTCTTTATGCAGTTCTTAACAGAACTTCTATTCCGTTTTGTGTTCAAATGTAAAAATAAATCTAATTTGGCTGTTCTAGTTACCACCAATAAACATGTGCCTTAGTTTTAAAGTGAGGGTAATCTTCTATCATCCTTATATAATAGATGTCCCAGAAATGATTACATAGTTGGAAATGGGCTCCCAAAGAGTGATTCCGTATTTTAACCTTAAGTAAACCATATAAAGCTGCAGACTAATTTTAAAAACTGCCATGTAATTGCTAGCTTGACCCTGTTACAAGTCTGGTAATGATTTCCTCTCATAATAGAAAATACGGTGTGTTTAAAGGAACGTAGGCCTTGACGCCCATAACCGGAAGAGTTCTGCCGTGTACTGCGCATGACTGAAGACTTTACCTTTTAACTCCTGCAGTGCTTGACAGTCAAGTCTGCTAGAAGTAGTAGCTGAGAGGTGTTTTACGTGTATTCCTGCCAGGCTTGTTAAAAATGGTAATGGGATCTTTAACCGGAAGTAGGTGGGTGTGGTGGAGCACATACTCTTTCCCTTTGACTGGGGGAGGAAACCTAAAATTAACTGTTGAATAGGCTCCTTTGTAACTTGATCATACTTTGTAACTCGTTACAATGGTTAAACTTAAGATCGCAGCTGATTTTGCCTCTAAACTAAACACTACAGACGGCAGTATGCAAGTCTGCCTTTGGATAGGTCCTAAACACTTTTCTCTCTTTCTATAGTACTGAAAGGAGCTCAGGTTTTGTTTTTAGAACTTGCCTCTACTGAAGGGGAAGGAATCTTCTTCTTAAACAGGCCTGACTGCATTGTTACACCCTGCTGCGTAAGATGCTATCTGCTGCTCCATCTGCATTCTCTGCAACTGGGCGTGAAGTGTTTCAACAAACTAGCAATGGAAGAGCAGTACTTGGCTGGGTGTTTTGTCTTTAAACTGCTCAGTCAGGGTGTGAGTTTAAATGTAGCCTGACCTGAATGTACATTCTACATAGTGAGATGTTCTGATCTCTGGTGTGCCCTCAAAGGGGTGGCTTGCCTCATCACTTTCCATTTTTAGCCGGTATTCCAAGAATGACTTCAATTGTCTTGGTTGCTCAGACCATTAGCACAGCTGGTGACCCGACCTACTACAAGATGACATGAGGGGGTGAATAATGAAGCTTCAGTATTAGAAAGTTTGGCCAATAAAGGAATTCTAATAGGTTTTTTTTTTTTTTTCTGAAAATGTAAAGGGCATTCCTCTTCAAACATTTAGAGCAAATATTTCCTGGAAAAGGTCATTAAATATCTACAATGTTTAATTTTTATGACAGATTTTCCTCTCTGGTGGTTATAGTTCACTTCAGGTAGACATCAGGAAACTGTTACTAGGATATACGATAATTGTGGGCAGCAAATGCATTTAAATGTTAGTTATGACACTGATAAATTTTAGTAAACTGTAACAAACTGATTCTCCATATGGAAAATGCAGCATATTAAATTCTCCATTTGACAGTGCTTTAATTTTGCTTCTGCTGTGGAAGAAAATTTACATGTGCAGTGGCTACCCTTTGTAGCTTAGGTAGTTTTCTTAAGGGAAAATGCTATCGGGGGGGGGGGGGGTGCAAAGGAAGCTGTGATATCCTTAGGCCATTTCCCATTTTTTGTAAGTGTCATGAAAACTGGTCTGTATCTTGACTTATCTATCTTTTTTTACAGGTTAAAGAGTTGGTTCTAGATAACTGTCGTTCAGATGATGGCAAAATTATTGGACTGACTCCAGAGTTTGAAAATTTAGAGTTTCTCAGCATGATAAATGTCAACTTATTATCTGTAGCTAACCTGCCAAAGCTCCCAAAGTTAAAAAAGGTATTTTCTAGTTTTAAGAATTACAATTGTTTTTTTAATTTGCCAGGGTTCACTAAATACAATAAACTGTCAATAAACCTCTTTTTCTCAGCTGGAGCTCAGTGACAATCGCATCTCTGGAGGATTAGAGGTACTGGCAGAAAGGACCCCAAATTTGACACACCTGAACCTCAGTGGGAACAAGATAAAAGAGATCAACACCCTAGAGCCACTTGTGAGTATTCGCCCTTTCATGTTGGAAAAGTTTCTCTTTTGGTCAAATGTGGGCTGGTTGTAACTAGTGACTGCCTTTCCAGTTAAGCAGTAGAGCAATGAATAAACATGGGAGCACTTACTGGTCAGAGTTCAGCGCCAGTGTACTGCACAAACACTGCAATCCCACACAGCCAGGTTCCATAGAGCACAAGAAAAAATTGCGCTCCAAAGGAGCCGACTATTCGTCCATTAAAAAAATAGAAATTTATTAAAGATTCATTAAAAATGGTAGTCCTGGCCAGAACATATTGTAGGCTGCTCACTTTGTGTTTCGTGGCTACCGGCCACTTCCTCAGAAGCGAATTGCAGCATCTCCCTTAAGGCTGCCATTTGCATCTGAGGAAGTGGCCGGTAGCCATGAAATGTGTGTAAAGTTGGCGGCCTATAATATGTTCTCGGGATGCCTTGACCATTTTTAATGATTCTTTAATAAATTTCTAGTTCTTAATGGATGAATCTGCTCCTTTGCTGCTTTTTTTTTTTTTTTTTTTTTTTTTTTTTTTTCTTCTTGTGCTCTATACAGTTAAGCATTTTTTTTTTGGTCCTTTACCATTTAAGAGGTACAATGCAACCTGTAACATCTCCCATGAGAATGGATGGGTGATGGATCTGGTTTTTAGAAGGCTCTTGGATCAGTTATGTGATTGGATGTCCAATGAAACATTAGTATGATAACATTTTGGAGGTCCAAGATTGATCTAAAATTGTAGTTTGTTTTTTTGCAGAAGAAGCTACCTCATCTCATGAGCCTGGACCTCTTTAACTGTGAGGTGACTATGCTAAACAACTATAGGGAGAGTGTGTTTGAGCTTCTCCCCCAGCTCACCTTTCTAGATGGCTTTGATGCAGATGACCAGGAGGCTCCAGATTCTGACCCAGAGGCTGAAGATTTAGAGGAAAATGGAGAGGGTGACTACAAGATTTAATTTTCATAACTTAATCAGCTTTGATTGCTGGCTTACTCATGTTAATGTGGCACATTTGTCCTGATCTTAAGGAATCACAAATATTTTTTGTCTTTATGCTGTGATGAGTATTTTAGGCTGATAAGCAAGTGGCAGTGTGCAGTTGCTTTAAAAGAACAAAGTGCTTATCATAGGATACTGTTAAAGGAAACCTCCCCCTTCTCAAAACACATCAGTTTATACTCTGTTCCAGCAGAATTCTGTAAATGATTATTTTTTTAAATTCTTGAAATTAACTTGTCACTCTTTACTACTGCACTGCAAGTTTGAGTGATATCCCCCCCCCCCCAGCAGCCTGTCACCTGAACAATGGGCAGCTAATCAGATACGTAGCTGCTACCTGCTGAATGATAATTTCATTTCGAAAAAAAACCCTGCTCTTTCTTGCTGGCTGCTAGTTTTAGTGGGGAGCACCAACTTAAGGTTTACTGAATGACAAGGGGAGAAATATCTGTCCTTAAAGATCAGAATCATTGCTTGGTCCTTAAAGATCTGAATCGGGTGCAGTGCACTCTGATTGCCTCCACCAGTATTACGGCTTAAAAAAATAAATTTGTTAAAGAATTAACTTAAAATGCCAGTGAATTATCTGCACTGGAATTGAGAAATCAAAATATCAACTATAAAACTCATGACAATCCCTTTATTGGTTTGACCAAATATTAAACCCTGCTTGTGAGTAATAAAGTTTTGCATGTTAAGTTCCAGTCTGGCCAGGCCCTTTGCTGCTAAAATTTACAATTGTTTTGACATGAGTAAGGTTGACATTACCCTACCAGTCTGTGTGTTGGGTAAGGGTTGTAAAAGGCACACAGTTCCTCAGTCTAAAGCATGTCTGAACTAACACATAATAGCTTTTTGTGCAATGGTGCCTAAAACTTGGGTTAGCTAAATTTGTAGGTAGGGTGGTGTGTAGGGTTTTCTCCCAAAACAGGAAACTAGCAGTTTGTGGCAGATGTCTCTTTATGCTTGTTTGGTGCTCACTGATGAACTCCCATCACTTCTGTATGTAGGGAAATCGTAATGGCACCCATGTGCCTGAAACCATCATCTACTGAGAATGGTGGTGTAATGCTGGCTTGATGTTCTTTGAGCAGATGTTTCATTGTTTTCTCCTATGTTCTAGATGGTGAGGAGGATGAAGAGGACGAAGAAGAATTTGAAGATGAGCTTGATGATGATGAGGATGAAGAAGGTGAAGATGAGGTAATTTCCTTTAAATAAATCAAATATGCTTTTGCCCATAGATTGAATTATTGCTGATCCATTTGTATCCCTGTTACAAATGAGAACAGCTGGCTAGAAAACATGGCTGTACAGGCTCTAGGTAACATCCATAGTATAACAAAAGGTGCTGGCTATTTCTAGCCAGCTACATGTGTTAACTTCTGCTTTGCCTGGATTACCTAGACCTAAATTAAATAAAATGCTAGTTTATGGCTATACAGGAGGCCGTTCCTCAGCAGTATATAGACTGACTACTCTCTTCCCTTTTCCTGGTATGCATGGCATTGGGTTTGTTGGTGAACATATCTGGATTTTATTATAACACTTAAAATCCACCCGTCTGTGCACTAATGGAAGGAAGTGGGTCAGTCTTGTGACATGGCCTTTAAACCTAATCCTTGAATTTGCAGAACATCTGCCAAATTGTTTGTAAAATAGTGACATTTTTAGTAATATGTTAAAACTTATTGCAGGAAGGTGAAGAGGAGGAGGAAGGAGAGGAAGATGATGAAGACGATGAGGGTAAGTTGCATTTCCTAGTTTTTTGGTGGTTATGTGTACATGGAGTTTCTCTGTGGTTCAGTCTTGGCATGAAGTTCAAATTGGTGTTTAAACCCACTAAATGGGGGGGGGGGGGGGGTCACAATTTTCGCAATCCTTAAATCACTTTATTTTCAAATATGTATGAGCAGAATTTTTTTTTTAAGCCAGTATTGCATTGCTTGCAATTTATATTTAGGGGCAGATTTATTAAGGGTCAAAGAGAATTTGAATTGTGATTTATCATACTCTGTCCCTTTAAGACTCTAATTTGACTATTTGCAGCTTAAAACCTGCCAAATTGCTGTAAAAGTCAATGTGAGAGGTCCAGAGATCAATTTGGTGATGTTTGCAGCCTTCCGTGCATCGTATAGTGGTGTGTGTGGTTCCCCCCCAATTCAAAGCGTTTTTCTAATTAGGATCAAATTCAAGTTTTAGGGTTGCTTCAATTTGTCCAAGCTGAGAATTCTATTAAATTTCAATTGGTCAAATTTTGTTTTGGAGTAACAAAATAAATTCGAACCTTGTGCCTCCCTGCCTATGGAATGGTTTTCATTAAGTTAGAATAGTGGTTACTAGACTTGAACCATACAGTGTTCGTGTAACGGTGTTCTCATTTATTGGGTTGTGAATATTTGTTTAGCTTAGAATTTTTAGAGCTAAGCAGCAGTGTATAGAGCCTCATGAAAAATAAAGTGCCACATAAAAAGTCGTCTGAGAATTTAGCAAGCCTAACAAACGTATAGCGCTTTTTTTTTTTTTTTTTTTTGTTGCATGCCATAGACCATGCTTGGAAAATCAGACCTGTTAAAAGTAATAACACAGCTATACCAAATATTAAGGAATTTTTCTTTCTATTTATAGATGTACCTCAGGGTGAAAAGAGGAAAAGGGACTTGGAAGATGAAGGCGATGAAGAAGACGACGACGATGAGGATGATGACGAGGATGACGAATAAGACCCAAGAACTACTGGATCTCTTTTATATAGACTGTCTGGGCTGGCCATCAGTGTACATATGTACGTTTGGCTGTGTCAGCCTGTGGGCTACTGTGCATACCGCTGTTGCCCTGTTCATTTATATATATATATTTTTTTTTCTCGTTTGTGTGTAGATGTTCTAGGGTTGCGATATGAAATGTTGTTTCTGTGCTGGTCTGAGTGAGGTTTTCTTTTGTTTGCCGCTTTATTTAAAAAGATGGCCGCCTGGGGGGCTATTCGCGGATTCAGACTCTAGGTTTGTGTTTTGTTTTAAACCGTGGAATTTTCTGTGAAAGTTCTTTGGTTCCTCTGATCTGTGAATGGTGCGTGGGTGTATAGGTTTGAGTGATTCCAAAGACAAGTCCTCTCTCTACTCCTGCATTGCCATGTTGATTTAGTATGCTTTAAATGTCCTGTTGTATTTACCAGTCATGTAACTACATGAATTATGCGTATGTTGGCAATAAGTAGTGCTGATGACCAAATTTACAGGACCTGTTCAAATTAATTTGTTCCCACACTGATGCTTTTTTCTCCCAGTGCTTTCTGTTTACATGTACATAATTACAAAACAGATGCATATGCCATGAATCCTTTAATTTGCCACACATGCTTAATGCTGCCAATATGTTTCCGTTGTCTTGAGGGTGAGGAGGGGGGCTCTTCTGGGTAAACAACAAAGGAAATCCCTTTTATGACCCATTAAAATCATCTCCCACAATTTGTTTTGTATTTAGTTGTTGCATAACTTGAATAAGACTTTTAATAAAATTTTGGGATTTTTATATGGGTTCCAATTTTTCTGGTTTGACAAATATTTATGGCAAAACCAATAGCAACTCAAAATACTAGCGTTCATTATTTGGCTTCTTATAAAAGTAATCTTATTGGGTCTTGAGCTAGAATTTGCCTTCTATTAATGCAATATGTAAGTTGTATATTTTTGAAATGCTATGCTAATGTATTTAACGGGTCTACAAAAGGAGTGTCTCATACACGTATACATAATACGTTTAGTATTCACAAGTGCTCATACTAAAGTAAATGGGGGTTTTTTAATTTCTGCCTCTTGCCAAACATTCATAATCTAAAATGTAGATCCCCAAACCAGATTAGTTGGAAGGGTTCAAGCCATTCAAGAGGCTTGGGGTGGTTGTTTTGTCTTATAACAGTAAAGGATCTCCTGCTGGCTGTGTACATATTTTACCACTTGTCTACTGTCTTTTAATAAAAATCAATGTAGCTGGCTGTTTATGCATGTTTTATTACATATGTGCCTCCATGATTCCAGTATCTGAACAGCTTAGCCATGCTTTAAGAGTCAAAAGAATTTTCTTAATTGTAGCTGATCAATAATTACAAATTGGTGTAAACCTTTTCACCACAATACTTTTAAGATGTGTTAATGTCTAATGCATTACCAACTTAACCCGTAACTTTTTGTGGTATTTCTGTGGAAAGGGTGCTTGGGCATGACTTTTCTTGTTGCATAACCTTAAATCTTGGAATATGTATGCTATGTGGCACTGCTTTGCTTGGCCATGATGTAGCACAATGTTTAGCAAGCAAAGGGTTAATTTATTTCATGCATGTTTTGATTCTAGTAGTACTAGTGCTTGTAGTATTGGTTTTTAATTTATTTTTTTGTATAACCCTTGTGCATTAAGCATGCATGATAGACATGCAAAGCAAAAAGCTGACTTTGGAATAGTTTTCATTACACTAATGATATGCTTATATTGTAACTTTAAAGGAACATTTCAGTGTAGAAATAAAGAGGATAAAAAGACTGTGCAAAATAAAACTTCTAATGTAGTTACTTGGTAAAAAAAAACAAATGCAATATACAAAGGCTGGAGTGACTGGATGTGTAACATGGTAGAACAGAACGCAACTTCCTGCTTTTCAGCTCTAGAACTCTTGAGTTAGTCAGCGACTTCAAGGGGGTCCACTAGGGATATAACTAAAGTGAGTGCAATTGAGCCTCAGAATTCAGCTCAGATTCAATTATGACCAATGTGCCCCCCCTCAAGTCACTGATCGGTCCAGTGGAAAGAGTTGAAAAGCAGGAAGTGTTCTGGCTATGTTACACATCCAGTCATTCCAGAATTTATAGATTGCGTTTTTGGCTAACTATATTTGAACATTTTTCATTTTGCACAAGCTCTTATTTACCCAGTTTTTATTTTTATATTGAGCAATATTTGGTCTGTTTACATATTTTAATATACTTAACATATGAAGGTCCAAATTACAGTTGGGTATGTATCTAACAAGGTTGAGCTAAAGGGAGGCTTATGGGAGTGAGCGGACTCTTACAGTCTGCCTAGTTTTGAGTCCTTCAGATATTGACACAATGGTGTCTAGTATACCAGTATTCAGATGCTTGTCATGGAGGCCTATCTGTAATCTTGCATAAAACAAATGCTTAATTGTGGTGCTTAAAACTTGCATAAATGGTATTTTTCTATAACTTATTTGATACTAGCTACAAAAAAGCTCAACGCTATACTATTGCAGTTCTGTAGGCTAATTGGACCATGCCAAAGATGCTCCATGTTAAAGGGGTGGTTCACCTTTAAGTTAAACATTTGTTTGTTTTAGAATGGCCAATTCTAATCAACTCTTCACTTGTGGTTTTTTTTTTTTTTTCTTCCCTAAGTGGGGAGGGCACTGACCTTATCAAAACATGTGCTCTATAAGGGCTCTTACTCATGAGCGTTTTTACCTGCGTTCCGTTTTTCGGCGTTCAGCCGCAGGGGAGCGCAGGAATAGATGCATTTCATTTTAAATGGGGCTGTACTCACACAGGCGCGTGTAGGCGCCGAACGCAGGAAAAATGCAGCATGCTGTGTCTCAACCTGCGTTCGGCGCCTACACGCTCCTGTGTGAGTACAGCCCCATTTGAAATAATGAAATGCGTCTATTCCTGCGCTCCCCTGCGGCTGAACGCCGAAAAAACGGAGCACAGGTAAAAACACTCATGAGTAAGAGCCCTTAGGCTACATGTTTATTGCTCCTATTCAGACCCTTGCTTATTCATAGTCTTGACAACTCAAACACTAAATGGTTGCTAGTCACATGGAACTTGGTAACCAGATGCTGTAATTGAAGAGCTGCAGAATCAATAACAAACCTTTCTTAAATGAAAACCACTTGCAAACTGTCTTGCAACATCACTAGAACATACAAAGCTAACTGAAAGGTGACAAACACCTATAATGTGTCTGGCTTGGTACAGATGGCTGATCACAAACAGTGTTTCACAGTTTGAATAGCAATTCTATTTTCCTTGGTAGGGATATAGGTCTTTACATGTATTGGAAATAAATGAAAAAATGTCCTTTGGCAGCACTGGTTTTATGCAGAACACACTGGTGAATGGTCTCTAACAGTAATGTGGGCCATTGTCTGTTTTTGTTGGTTTTTTTTTTCTTCTTTCCCCAGACCCAGTTTAGATATATAAATATGTCATGGGAAAGGCCTAGTTAATCAGTATTTCAAAATAAATGTGTGATAAAAACTGATATAGAATTTGCAACAACTGGAAAATGAAATCATGTGACTTGCAGTAGCCACAAGGACAGTGAACTAGTTGTGCACCTTAAATCTATTCACCACTCTATACTACAAATGATCTTCCTAACACTAGCTTACCAATTGGAAACAGATTGGTGTAGGAAGATAGTTAACATCTTGATCACATCCCGAAGTGCTAACTCCGAGAGAGGCTGCCTGATTTAAAGGGGACCAGTCTACCAAAAAAAAAAAAAAATTATTTGACATCCTATTTTATCACATTACTCAAGGAAAATGAACTTTAATTACACTATTTAAATTATTTGAATCTTGTTTCCTTCAGTCTGGGAATTCATAATTATAACAGGCAGCAGCCATTTTGTGGACACTGTTATTAAGACAAGCCTTGCATCATCTCAGAATCTGGTTTGTGCACCAGAATGGGGGACCTGATGTCCATCCCCATGCCCTGGCTAAACAATTGACTGGTGAAGAGAACAGGGGGAATGTGTGGAGAGCAGTGACATCTAGTGCTGAATGGAAAGTGAAAGTAATTGTCTGCCCTGCCTCTATACAACAGCTATGCATGCTTTAATGAATAATTTGAAGAGGACTTTTATTATAGAGATTTTTGGGTCTTGGTGACAGGTCCACTTTATTCTTCTTGAGAAGCAAAACCACTTTCAGAAGGGCTTGTATAAAGCACTAAATTGATTAGGTGGCATAAATTTCATACAAATTGTGAATGATATTTCTGTACTCAGTGAAGGAAATTGTAAGGTTGTTTTTCTGTAGCCAACTCCCGCCATATTCATCTACCATTTATAAATCAAAGTTCCACACTTGGCTTCCACACGTACTGAAGCCAATGTATTTGGGGGTTGAAATTGAAAATTTGCTAACGACCTCTGCAGACCCCCTCCATCAATTGGAAGGTGGCTGCTAGACCAAGGTCATGGAACACAAAGAATTGCATACAATACCCAGGAAGGATAAAGTTGTGAACCAAAAATGTAAAAATCTGCTAGTTTGGTGATGAAGCCAAACGAGAATGCTTTACCAATATGCCCACCTTACGATTGTAAGTACCCATCTGCTGCCCCACAGGGTATGTATGTACAAGATTCACAAAGAGAAAATTCACTACCTCCTGGCTGAAGTGCTGGTTTTGCAGACGGGATGACAACACAAATATGACATCTCTTGAATTTAATTCTGGTTCTACAGCAGGGACCATCTTGCCTTGCTACTTGATCTAGGTAATACACAAAACATAACTTTTAATACATCTTGCTTTTTTTTTAAAATATATTTTTGTCTTTTTTTGCACACTTTATCACACTTTGCATGCACATTTTTTTGCCTTAAAAACTACTGGTTTGTGCAGAGTGGCACTCCTATTTAAAATGTTTTTCTTTGTTCCTAATGATATGTGAGAGATAAGAAGCTGCAAGCTTTAAAGGGGAAGGAAACCTAGTCGGCGCAAACCCCCCACCCCCCCTCCTGTTTGTTGCCCCTCCTCCCCCCTGGCCTACCCGTCCCGCTGGGCAAATGCCCCTAACTTGCTACTTACCCTTCTGCGCAGGTCCAGTCCAGGGAGTTCACCGACGACATCTTCCACGCGATCTTCCTGCTGTGAACGGCGTTTTGCCGCATTCGCAGTAGGATCATTTCGCCGGTACGGATCTACTGTGCATGCGCCAAAAGTCACGCGCATGCGAAGTAGATCGTACCGGCGAAATGATCCTACTGCGCATGCGCCGTTCAAACTGAAAGAAGATTGCGTCTGTGAACTCCCTGGATTTGACCTGCGCAGAAGGGTAAGTAACAAGTTAGGGGCATTTGCCCAGCGGGACGGCAGCTCAGCTTTAAGCTATGCAGCTTTTTGTTCAGCAGCTGTCTGGTTGCTAGGGCCTGATGTATCTTGCAACCAGACATTGGTTTGAGAAAATGGAATATGATCAAGCCTCAATATTATTATTAACTAGTATTTTAAGGGCACCAACATATTCTGCAACTCTGTACAATAAGCGGGTTTATACAAAGAACATACAGAATTACATAAATAGCGACCAGTAGCCAATATAAAAGGTGAAGAGGGCCCTCCCCAAAAGATAAACGTTGCGTAAGTAATAAAAACTATAGTAATAACATTGTAACCAGGATCAGTGACCCCCGATTTGAATGTAGCAAAGATGCAGAGGACGGGAAATAATTTAAAACACTTAAAGGGGAACTCCGGCTTCCAAACCAAAATTTGATAAAGAGGCCCATATAACACAGAATCCCCTAATATACCCACCACAGTTACCTGTTTCTTCAAAAGTCATTTTGAATGCTGAAATCCAGCTGTTCTTCTGTTTCTGCATCATTTGAAATCCTGGCAGGGAAGGAGGGACTAAAACACTGATGTTACAAATTGTAACAACCTCTCCACAATTTTCCTGCATTTCAATTTTCAGCATGCAGGAACTACCTAACCCACAAATGCATTGCACTGTGAAGTTCTGTTCCTTATTGAAATCACATGTACGGGATGCATTTTAGGATATCATCCGGAGAACACACGCTCCTGCATGCGCTCTCGTAAAGAAGAAGTAGGCAGACTCATCTCTTATTCTACTCACTTATCCAAAGAAACTGCAGTCACACCTCCGTGCTGCCCACATTTACTGTTGCAATCTCCTCCCTCGTCGCTCATTCCTCAGCCCTCCCTCCTCGGTCCTCATTATAAAGCCCTCAGACCTCAGCTTGTAAGCCAGGCTGATAGCTGAGAACCTGTATGTAGGGTTGCCACCTTTACTGAAAAAAATAACCGGTCGGTGGGGGGCGGGTACAAAAAGGAGGCGGCCCATGATGCAAAAAGGGGCGGGCTTACGCAACGTGATGCAAAATGGGGAGGAGCAACATTGCAGCGATGTCAAGAACACTGCAAAAAAAGGTAAGTTCTGCGCAAATGGGGGCAGGCCGAAGGCTTTTTTTTTTAAAGGTTATTACAAATTACCGGCAACTGCATTGCTGGTAAATTTGTAATACCGGCCCCAGCCTTTGCAGGTGTTTTACCGGCCGGGTGGCAACCCTACCTGTATGAGAGTTGTACTGTGGTGAGTAAACTGAACAGACACTATGGGGCCTATTAATTGTGCTGTCTAAAAAGTGGAATGAAAACAAAATCCAAGATTTGATTGGTTGCTATGAGCAACATCACCAGTAATGTTTCAGTACACTTTTTACACAGTATGATAAATAAATCTCGACGAGTTTAACCCCTACTAAATCTGTAAGTCTTAATGTGGTCATTCCCATAAATACTGTGATCTTTGTCACAATGAACAGTCTAGTATGTTGTGCCCAACATCAGGGAAATATTAGTTCCGGACCTGTTTGTTTTGGTTCCTAAGGGGTTATCATAAAGGCTATACAGGATCCAACCTATCCAATCCCTGTGCGGCTCTACCAGGACTTAAACTTTGATGAGAAAAGGAGCAGGATAGAAACCTGTGTAGGGCAAAGAAGATATGTCAGTGTAAAAATGGAAGTAGGGAGTGTGTACTGGGGAATGAGGCCCAGTAAATAGAAAAAATGGGACACATGGTTTAAGGGAGAATGACACATGGGGGCACATTTACTAAAAGGATGTTTAAAAGTTGTAACTGTTTAATATATGTTATTTACACTTTTAACCATTTGAAGCTCATGTGGTTTTAAGGTAGGCTCGTTTTAGGACAATAGAGGATCTATTTTATCTTTATTTTGCTTCCTTGTACGTTTTTAATAATAAGGGCCAGTTCCAGCAATGTCACCATCACTAATAAAGACATAAATTTGACCTGTATGTACCCGCCATATTTAAATTGAGATAAGTGCAAGTAAGTTAACGAAGTTTCTCTAGGAAGAAAGTAACGCTAGAGAAAATTCGCTAAGGAAACTTTCTTGCTGTCTAATTTTTGCTAGTGAATTTTCGCATCTTGATGAATACAGGTAGTTGGAGCGAAATACAACTGACGTAGTTGCGTTAAGTATGGAGAAGATTTTCAAAAATCAGACCTAAGTTAATTTGCCCCACGGAGAGGTTAGATGTAGGAAAGCGTACCTTCTGTGCTTTTTATTAACTAATAGAGCACCTAGCCAGCAATGTTTGTGTTTTAGTTTTAAACTCTCAGGAAGTATCAGGAAGTGGTAGGGGAAGGCCCAGATAATTTTGTTGTAGGGCCCCATGATTTGAAACGGCAACTCTGCCCAACATATACATACCAAAAATTTAATTTATAACGTGTATGTCCATCTTCCTCTGAATGTCTTGACTGCTTTCCCAGTGATCCCCTGTGGCATGCTCAATATAGAAAAATCCAATTTTACCATATAACTCCTGGGGTACTACAAAGTAACTGGCTTTGCTGGGGGTGCCTATCAAATTGAACAGGATCTTACTGAATGTTATAGGTTTTATTTTAATTGTGTAACACATCTCCAGTAGGACCTACCTATCTCATCCGGCAGATAAAGTTGTTTTGGGAAGCTCCTCAATATGTTTGGTCATCTGGTCCAGAGAGGCAGTTGAGAGCATACACTGCATACAGTTGTAAGTATCCCGTGTATGCTCCCAAAAAAATGTGACAATTAGCTGAGTGTCCTGAAGAAACAAGACAACAAAGACTTGTTTATCCCACCAAAAATGAATGCATAAAAAAATCACAGTGAAAGAACACAAGATTAATGTTTAACTGACATATTGCTGCTTCTAATACATTCGTAATAATGCTCATAATTTGCAGAAAAATGTTTGGTTTTGGATGTAGTGAAATTCAGTGTATACTACTTAAAGTCCTGAGTATCATGTTTTCATCAAATTCTATCAATATTTCGATGGGCCTACAGAACAAGATTTCAGACACAGGTGTTTCAATATGCACAATTGGTAATATTGCACTGTATAGGTTCACTGACATTCCCAATCATGAGGAACAATCTGGAGATCATCTACTCTCTTCATCCAACATTCATTTTTTTTCTTTACATACAAAATATACATGTTTAATGATAAATTACTAAAGAAGGAAAGGCAACAATCACAGAGGGAGCAAAAATTAAAGAGCAACATGGAGCAATCCTCTTCCTGCTTCTTCGTACTTTGTGTGGGTGTGCATGCGCAGTGGAGTTAAAAGCCAAACTTTAACAAAAGCCAGCCTTTCACTTTGCTGAACATACGTTAGGCCCAGAAGGAAGATGATTTCTCCATTAAGCTCCAAAAAAACCCAGTTTTCTGTCTAACTTTTGGCACCCCAAGTGATTATGACTTTCCTTAGCCTTTAACTGCACCAACGTATCTAAAAATATTCACTTAACATAATACTAGGAATGCCTGATACAAATCAGTATTAGTTCTTGGAATATAAAATTATTTGCATATATTAAAGGCTCCCTGACTATCCTGTTATGGTTCTGCTGGTATCAGATGTTGCATCAGTAGTAAATATCCTTACTGATGTACTAGAAGACATTACACATAAATTGTATTAATGTATATTTTATATTTAATATTGGATATTGTATTTGTGACCACCAGATCATTTGGAAACAACTGGCCCTGTGCATTTTATGGTCACAAATATCTTGTTGGGCTGTTAGCACTATCCATGTTGCCAAACCTACATTAACAAGGTAAAGGTTTTCAAATCATCAGTCCCTTAGCTAGGAGTAGGAGTAAGACCTGCTATGATATTCTCGAACAGGTATGCAGCAATCAAGTTATAAAAGCATATACAGTAGTGATTGGAGTTAAAATATAATTGGAGACAGGGTTTAAACATGGTAGGTCAATGTAACTTAATTATTTATAATAAATAATGTTTCTTCTTATGTTATGTTTTAAAATACTTTTTTTCTTCTTCTTAAAAATTGCTAGGTAAAAAGAAAGCACCAGAGGTTATATTAAGTTGCATAGCCCTCTGCCTGACCTTGGTTCTTTTTCCAAACAGCATTGGAGACAGGTAGGCCTTGGTTTCCAAGGAAGGGCCTGAGCCTGGAGACCTGAGATAACGGATATGCAGAAGGTTTGAGGTAAGAAAGAGCCAGCAACAGAGGAAGAGGGTGGGTTAGTTAGTCTCCCTGCAAATAGGGAGGGGTCAAGTAAAGAAAAAGGACCTGAAGTCTGAGTGACCAAAGAGCTCATTGATTGTTGAAGATATTCAGAAAGGGAAGAGGTAGACGGTACAAAGGAGGATGTAGTAGGAACATCGGATGCTGGGATAAGAGTCTCTTTCTTGACACACTGAATAACACTGGTTTGTTGTTGTGTACGCTAGGGTTGTGTTTCAGGCTTGGAATCAGTTGAAGAGGATTGGGGTTGAGGATTTTGTATGGCTTGTGCTGCTGGGTTAGAACAGACATGAAGGTGCTTGAAAAGGGACCTGTGAGTATGAAAGTGCTGCATACAATTTTCACACCTGTAGAGAAAGAAGAAATGAGTGCAAAAAATAGCATTGCATTTAATAGCAAGCACAGCTGCAAGGTTTATACAATAAGTAAAACAGAATATGGCAACTGATCCGCCAGGATTGGGGAGCACCAGTGGTAGTTGTAGAAAAAATATGACATAAAATTCTTTTGTGATTACCACAGTTGGTAACCTGGATATTGTTCCCTGAAACATGCCTGTCATGTGACTTTACCTTGTTGACATGTAATACCGTGTTTTACTGTCTTATTGTATGCTGCAATAAAAATCATAAGAAAGAAAAAAAATATGACATAAAATGAGGAAAAAAATATTTAAGAAACTGCAAAACTTTCCTTATTTTTTGGAAATTGTTAATTTGCATTTAGCTCTTTACAACTAGTATTTGAAAATGTTTTCCTTTTACGTCAGTGACTCTAGGATTACGGTAAAGAATTTTATGGGATTTTTCTTTGTTCTTTTATTAGGTGTCCTTCTGTATATGTCCTTTCCTGTTCCTCTTCACCTTTCTCAAAAGAATTGGTGGCTTTACAATAAAAAAAAGATCGCTTACAACTCTTCCCCATGTCTGGCCCTGTTTGGCTTAATGTAGTGTGACTGGAGATATTTTTATAGCAGAAAACAAAAAAGAACTGATTTGGAGCAATAGATAGTGGGAGCCAGCCCAGGGCCCACTGGGCCTGCAGCCTCAGGGGGCCCAAGCAGCAAAGCCCCCCTCTCCCACCATCTCAGCCACAAACTGCACCTCCCCCACCCCTCGTGCACGGGCGCATGTGCGTACTTTTCCTGCGTGCAGGGGGCAGGGAGGTAGGTAAGCAGCGGCAGTGCAGGGAGTGGGTCTGGGCCAGCATGGCCCAAAAGAGCCAGGGCCCACCGGGTTTAGTCCAACCCTGGGAGCCAGACTGATGCTAAGTTAAGAGTAAATTGCTCTCCTAGATACTATCAGTTTGGGGACAATTTGGAGTGAACACTGTGCTATATATTCTTAAAGTGGACCTGTCATCCAGACACAAAAAGCTGTATAATAAAAGTCCTTTTCAAATTAAACATGAAATCCAATTTCTATGTTTTATTAAAGCATTCATAGATGTTGTAAGCTAATTTAAAAATCTCAGCTGTCAAACAAATATTGTCTGCCCCTCCTCTATGCCTTAGGCATAGAGATGGGGCAGAAATTTTACTTTTTCTTTACATTCAGCACTTCCTAGATGTCACTGCACTCCCCACATTCCCCCATTCTCTTCGTCGTTTAATTGTGTAGCCAGGGCATGGGGATGGACATCAGGACCCCCATTCTGGTGCACAAACAAGATTCTGAGCTGATGCAAGGCTTGTCTTAATAACAGTGCCCACAACATTGCTCCTGTCTGCTTGCTATAATTATGAATCGCCAGACTGAAGGAAACAAGATTCAATTAATTTATATTGTGTAATTAAAGTTAATTTTGCTTGATTAATGTGATAAAGCAGGCTTCTGAATAATTTTTGGGTGACGGGTCCCCTTTAACTATACCCCCGATCAATGTAGGTCTCTATAAAATATAAATTGCATAAAACAGCTCATATGTAAAACTGCTTCATGTAAATAAATCATTTTCTTAATAATATACTTTTTTAGTAGAATGTGCCATTGAGTAATCATAAATAGAAAATTGCCATTTTAAAAAATTAAATGCCATTCCCTGTGTTCCTAGGATTCACGGTGCACACAAACAAACCAAACATGTAAGGTCACATATAATATAGCCAATAAAATTAGGATTTTATGAATTCAACTGCTTGGTGCTCCGTGAAATTGCAGCATTGTTACTCTGTACAACCAGGCATGGAACACAAAAATTGTTTATCTGAATAGCAAAGCAATTGATATTGAAAAATGATTAATTGGGAAGAAAACACTTGTATATTCAGTAGATAATGTTTGTTGAACTGAGATTGGTTTGAGCAGGAGAGGGAAAGTGATTATAATAGCTTACCTGATACCCCAGGTTGGTGACATGTTAGCCGAAAACTGCACCGGCCTGGGCTACTTTTGACCGAGCACTACAATGCAGTCTTCTTTCTTCTGTTGCCCAGGCCAGCACATGCACAGAATAGTGAAAAGGATCACTTTTAACTTAGAGTTCGGCCCCTCACTCTGCTCTGCATAGGTACCCGCAAAAAAGCTGGAAGAACATCACAATGTGGTGCTTGCTCGGTAGTAACCCGGCCTTCACCCTTGGGATGCTGATATGTGATAAGGATACGGTTAATTTTTCTTTGATAGCAGTGGGTTGGTATCACAGGTAACAGCTTTCACTTAAGACTATGTAACCTAGCTGATTACCATCCATTGACTGTGTGGGTTTGTAGTGGACTGAGACATGTGAGATCAGGTCCTGCATGTTAAAGAATGAGCAATTACAGCCATAGTTTGAGCATCGATGACCTCGCCCTGCAAAGTAGAAAACCACTGAAAGGGAAGTTAAATTAGAGCAAAGACAATAGGTAAGTTGGAAATAGGATGAATTACAAAAATCTTGAATTCTTTTTTTACTTGGTGATTGGGTGGACATACTGTAAATCCTACTTATAGTGGACACATAACTGCCAAAGTACACTGATCTGAAAGAATGATGGTTTATTTGGTTCAAAATGTGAAAGACTGGCCCGTGCAGCTCTGGTCCAGCCAGTGTCCCCATAGATGCTCCAAATGGATCAATGTTGTTGCATTTTTATTTATTTTGGTCAATAAGCTGTGATCGCATCGCATAGCCAAAACTGTTAATTATAAGACACACGGATGAAAGGCTAAAGTACTTACTTCCTGACTGCAGTAGTCGTGTTTGCCCCCCTCCCCTCTCCCCTTTTTATGGCTGTTCTGCCACCTCTGGAGGTCTGCTTAGCACAAGGAGCTACATCTTTAGGTTGTGCCTCGGGCCCCTTGACTTCCTGATTCTGAAAACACAGTGATCATCCTATACAATGGTAGCTTCACAAGACTTCACAACTACACCAAGAAAAAATAATAAAGTCACATACCATCACACCAGATGACATGAGTCATTTATTGCAGTGTGTTAAGAATGTGTGGGTAAACGCCACACTAAATCTGGCAATACACCTACTGATAAGATTGTACAAAATTAAGTTTCATGCGATTTTTGGAAAAAATAAGCTGGTGCAACAATGGATTGGTATCAGCTGGTTGGACAATCAAGCAGGTTTTAAAATTTCATATACTCAAGGACATCCTACTGAGGGGGGATTCTCTGCAATTGCCCTCTCTGCACCAGAAGAGGCAAATTTCCTGTTTAATAATCAGAAATGTGGATCTTTAATTTACCAGCAGTGACTTTTTGCCAGCCCTGGTAACTTAGGTGCTGCTGCCACCTGAGGCGACTTTATTAACTTGTCTCATGGCAGCAGCACACCTGATCCTATTATAAGGGTATTGCATGCAAAACATGATTGTTATTAGAAATGATCAAGTTAATGTACATACACAAAAGTCAAACGTTTTATGAGGTTTGCTCAGAATGCTCGAGACCAGGGGTTTTCCGGATAAGGGATCTTTCTGTAATTTGGGTCTTCATACCTTAAGTCTTCTAGAAAATCATGTAAACATTAAATAAACCCAATAGGCTGGCTTTGCTTCCAATGAGGATTAATTATATCTTAGTTTTGATCAAATACAAGGTATTGTTTTATTATTACAGAGAAAAAGGAAATCACTTTGAAAAATTTGGATTATTTGGAAAAAAAATGGAGTCTATGGGAGACAGCTTTTCCGTATTTCGGAGCTTTCTGGATAACAGGTTTCTGGATAAAGGATCCATACCTGTATTAAAATATGCTATATTAATGCATATTAATGAATGATTTTTGTCCTTTTATTTTTTAAAGTAACTTTTTCAGATGCCTTAGCAAATTTTTATGGATGATGGTCAAGTTCGAAAATTATGGGAAATCCATCTCCCACAGATTCCATTTTATCCAAATAATTGAATTTTTTAAAAGGAAAACCCATTTGTCTCAAATTGTAAAACACACCTGCAAATACACTGCAGCCCCCCTGTGGTACAGTAAGAAGAGCAGGAGGGCTGCACAGAGGCTATGATCCAGGTTTGCTCCATCATCTAAATGACAAGCCACTGCTATAGTTCCCGCTCATGGAAATGTCACTGAAAATCACTCCCAACAAAGGATATAAGGAAATGCATGGAACTGCAAATGATCTGAAGTCCTACGATTACATACATGCATAACATTATGATGGAATGGGAAGCTTTGATCAATAAATGCAAGCATGAAACCACGCTTTGGAATCAGTGCAGCAGGCAAAGGGGATTCCCTGTAGGGCTAGGTGGATCTCACAATGACACTCCATTGACTCCCCACCCAGCATTTAAATAGCTTAAGATCTTTACACTTTAGGGAGGAACTCCACCGGCGATTTTGGCTCGATCCGACTCGCTGCGCAAAAACACAGGCGTCGCGTAGGATGCGACAGAAATAAGAGATGGAAATGTCGGATGGTGTTGCATCCTTGATCTGACGCGACGCGACTGTCAGATACAGACGCAGTATGCAGCGTCTGCATCCGACAGTCGTGTCGCGTTGGATCAACACTGCGATACCAACCGACAATGCTTATTTCTGTCACATTCGACTTGACGCATGCATTTTGCCCGTGGAGTTCCTCCCTTAAAGGTGTCTTGCAGGGAAGTCGGTTCCCTCAGCTTCTACATTGTAGCCATTTTGGTTGTGCTGTCCACGTCATTATATGTGCTGATGATGACAGGAGAAGGAGAGAGTAGGAAGTGTGTGCTTGTTAGGGGAGGATGTGCGAGCTGCAGGGAAATGAGCTGGAAAAAAATCAGGGCCAACGAGGCCCCATAAGGGCTTTTGTTTGTAAAACCAGCAAAAAAAACAGAGACAGGGGCTGGCATTGGGGTGGGGAGGAGTGTGTGGGAAGGAGAGCAATGCAGCCCAGGGACTGGTGGTAAAACTAGTAGGGTCAAAGGGCTGAACTCATGTGAACACACACGTGAAGTCAGTGATAACCTTGTTGTTTCCCTCCTATGTGGAGTTGCTTGCTATTACATGGAAGGCTACATCACTTTGCTTGCATATTGGTTTTTTTTTTTTTT
Source organism: Xenopus laevis (assembly GCF_017654675.1). NCBI lineage: Eukaryota > Metazoa > Chordata > Amphibia > Anura > Pipidae > Xenopus > Xenopus laevis. Next base: position 92,794,809 of record NC_054372.1, read on the forward strand.
AAATCAATATGTATGGTCTAAATGCAGTCCCACACAGCCTGCAGAGTGATGAGAGAGTGGACCGGACTAGAAGTAGGGGGCAGAAAAGGCACCCCTCCAGCTTTGCGACCTGGGAACGTGCCTACTCTGCCTACCCCTAGTTCCGGCCCAGGGAACAGTTGACAAAATATGAATGCCACAGCATAAACAGAGGTCAGAGCCCTGCAAGAGAAGAAAAATTGTCCTATACAGTATTTCAAGGTCATAGCAGACAGAGCAGGACCACAATTAACTGGACATCGCATAGAAACAAAATCTTCCCCATTAGCACAGATGCTGGTACCTTTACCATCCCAGACTGCTTTGCAGCATTACAGATGTGGATGTTGTTTACACTTTTCATCTGAAAGTAATTTTAAATCTGGTGTATGGCCTTAACATAAACCCAACCTCAAAAAAGGAGGGCCTTACGAAGGGGGGGATTCACAAAAGTGGAGCAAGCATTTTTTTGGAGTAATAGTGGAGTTAAATCTGGTGTAAATACAATCTTCATATTCTCAAACAGAAATCTGCCAATTACCGACTCAACCGCCACTTTTCAAATTTTGGTGAAAGAAAGAACAATTTACAGACACTTTTGTTAAATGGGAAAAACTGGAAAAAAAACCCATTCTTAATGACATTTTCTCACTGCATTTTTAAAATGGAGTACAGATCAGTGTAACACTTCCACCTCTCCTCCATTCTGCATTGTTTCCTTAAGTCTACATTCATTTTTGAGTGCAGCGAGGGGGACAAATTATCATATTCATGAGGATTATCAGCCTATTGTCAAGGTACAACTCCTGTTTTCTGTTCAACCAGAAATGAATAACAATAGCTTTATACAAGAAAAGGGTTGCCACATTATCCCTTTAAAACCAAACACATATGAAATAAAAAACCTGCATGGCTAATTAGCAATTTATTTAGATCCTTGGCTGCACATAAATCAGTTCAGTCTGCAGCATACATCTAAATGAATTGCTAATTAGCCATGCCTGCTATGCATTCCATACGTGTTTGGGTTTATATATAGTCATGTTATATAATTCATTATAGCATATGCCAGTGTATATAGATAAATGTGTATATAGATTAATTTCATTTTATTCACATAATCACATCACACATGATTTATGATGGTCTATTCATTCATTTATTTTATTCATGTTTTTAAAGGCATATTTTACCTTTAAATTATTAATGATATGCATGTGTGACACTATTTAAGTATGGAGACATGTGTTCTGAAGTGCCAAGTATGTAGGCACGAAATTAGTTTGTTTTTGCACCTTCACTGTTGGAATGTAATCCTAAAATGTGCCTTAAAGGACCAGTAACATCAAAAAAAAATGTTCAAAAATTCCTTAGTATACCACGAAGAAAACTCACCAAGGCTAATTAAACTTTAAAATTGCACAGCCTTTACTAAGAAATAACTTACCGAAACTCCGCTTGCGCTCCTCTTCACTTCCTCTAACCACTTTTTTTCACTTTGCAAACACCTGTGAGTGCAGTTTCATTTAGCGTTGCAACCTTTTCTGGAAAAAAATACCGGCCTTCCTATATTTTTCTCGTTTTTTCCTATTAATAACATTGGCATCAAGCATCATTTTTACTGGCCAGGCCGGTTAAATACCGGCCAGGTGGCAACCCTAGTTTAATATGATGTTATACATACATACATATATATATACTGTATATATATATATACACATAAATAGACAAATACAAAAGGTCCTCTGCACTCAACCCATTATCAATATATTTAAGACATTGAGACATTTTGTACATACAGCTACTAAAAATGCCTTACCCTTTAAAGGTAAGTGGTGGCCAATAAAAGGGCAACCATGTTTGGGAGTTTTAACCTTGAAAGCAGCAAGTAAGTTGCAGGTAAAACTTAGTCGCTGTGTAAAGTGTATAATGAAGCAATAGATTTCTTAATGAATCAGATGAAAGTCGAGTGTAGGACTGGCCAGACCAAGGATGACATTGACATAGTTTGCCAGCTTTAAGGAGAAGGAAACCCCCTGGGCGCAAAACCCCTCCCCTGTTTTGCCCCCCTCCCTCCTCCCCCCTGGCAGGAAGAAGACGCGCGTGGGAGAAGATGGCGACTGTGAACTCCGTGGACAGGACCTGCGCAGAGGGGTGAGTAACAAGTTAGGGGCATTTGCCCAGGGGGACAGGTAGGCCAGGGGGGAGGAGGGAGGGGGGGCAACACAGGGGAGGGGTTTTGCGCCCAGGGGGTTTCCTTCTCCTTTAAAGCAATACTGACACGTTCCTCTAAAAATCATAAGAATGTGTCAGTATCAAAGAGGTGCTGCAGGCTAAATATTTACCTCCAAAAGCCCTCCCAAAGCTGCCCCCAGTTCCACGAACCTTTGTGAAGCCGACCCTGCAACACTGCTAATGGTTTTTCTGTGGTTGTTTCAGACATGCTGGTCTTAGGGCAGCGTGATCCTTTCAAAGGCTGAAGTCTTGTTTTCATTTGTATTAAGCCTATGGAAGGATCGTGCCAATCCCAGCCCAGTGTGACTGAAACAAGCACAGAAGAGGTTTTAAATTTTTCTGTGTGTATGAAAGATAATTTTGGTGTTAAGGACAATACAATTCTGGTCTTTTTGTCTAGGCCCAGATTTCTGTTTCCGACACTGCAATGCTGCAGGATCCTCAAGCCTGCCTACCACCTTTGCACATCCACCCAGACAAGTGCACGCAAACATGCGTTGCAGCATTGGGGACAGGAGTTGAGCTGCTTGTCCCCAAATCTTGCTGTCTAAAATCTTGCTGCCCCAGGCCCGGGCCTTTGTGACCTCACCACAAATCCAGACCGGTTTTTGTCAAAGTATATTTGAAAATCATAACCTCAAAAGTGCTAAATGGTTGTATATGCTCTAGCTTTGCCAACAACCACCTTGAAATGTGCACTAGATAAGGCTACATTAGGCACACATCATATTTTTATTTTCATTGGCTTTTGCACGATTTTTATTTTACCATTGCAAGTTTGAAAGACTCCTTTGAACACAAGTTTGAAAGACTCCTTACCTGCACCTGATAGCAGAAGGGGGTACACAAGAAAAGGGTTATGGGACTAGGTCCAGAATGCTTAGTATCACCGTTTGGCTTGTAGGCCAAGCCAACTCCTAACTACTTGTAGGGGTAATAATAACACTAGTTTGAGTTGTAGGTAGGGATTCGGCTGCCCAGCTGAACCGAATCCGAATCCGCAAATGCAAATTAGGAGCGGGGAAGGAAATCACATGACTTTTGTCACAAAACAATGAAGTAAAAAATTTCCCCTTCCCACCCTAATTTGCAAATGCAAATTAGGATTCGGATTCAGTTCAGTATTCGGCCGAATCTTTCGCAAAGGTTTTGGGGGTTCAGCCAAATCCAAAATAGTGGATTCGGTGCATCCCTAGTTGTAGGTGAAGACAGAAAGGCCTATTCAGGAACATATTTGCTTAATAGCATAAGTGCAGTTTCTAATTAAACCAATCAGTAATTGCCTTTGAACATTCTTAAATTAGAAGATTAATGCAAACGTCAGATTGGCTGTTATGGGTTACTACACTTGTACAATTTAGCAACTATCAGGGGAAAATATTAAAATTAAGACAGTAGTAGTAACCCATGGCATCCCATAAGATTTTTGCTTCCATACAGCCGACCAATAAATGCCATCTTTTGATTGTTATGGGTGACTAGAACAGTAGCAAGCTTTGCATCTTTTATTACACTACCTAGTTTATTTGTATATCAGTCCCAAGGAAGGCTGTTGCCAGTAATCCATAGAACAATGGAGTCTAAAATAAGATTTAAAAGGCATGCTCATTCAGTAAAACCTGTACTGAGGCTAGAGAAAACAAAGAAATGAATGTAGTATTTGTGCATCCATTTCTGTGCTCTGACCACAGCCACACAGATATTGCTTTCAGCAACAACTACAAAAGTAACCCCAAAACCATTGAACATTTTAAATTATGACATTTCACTGTAAATACAAAAGAAATTGCTTGTTCCCTTAGTGCTCATACACACTGGCATTTATTCATTTATAATGAAAATGGTTTATTTACATGAAGCAGGGTTTTACATATGAGCTGTTTTATGCAATATTTTTATACAGACCTACATTGTTCAGGGGTATAGTTTTCCCCTGCATTGGAACACATGCAAAAGCCAACGCATGGGAATGCATTAATAAAAATCGGTGTGCTAAGAACTATAAGGGGTAACATATAAAATAAATGTTGTGTAGGATTCAGAATTATAAATCCAGAATGTGCAGTTATTTTATTATTGTTAATTATCGCTTGCGCAAGCTTTTTAAACATAAGCGTACCTTACACATACCTGGACTATTGTAGAAATGCCTGGAAACGGTGGTATTACATGACAGCAAGATTCTGTGTTTGATGGCAGGTGTTACAGAACAACACTTTTTAATAACAATGTTCATCTTCTGGTAACCCACATGACAAGGAGACTCTTCAATTGACCCTTTGCCTTCAGCCATTCCATTGAACCCATTGTTACATACCTTAATGAAACACCAGGAGCCAGAAATGGTGGAAAATGGCCACAGCATTTATTCACATTTATTAAATAAATAGGACCGTGCCAGCCTAACCCAAGACAATATTCTAAAGCCAGAATTCCATAAGCGATCCCTACTATGCTCTGCCATTCCCCTGAAGACTTGAGATCAGCACTATGTCATTATATCCACCACTGAGGCTGCCTCTACCTACAGAAAGGATGGCCCACAAATCTGCAACAAGCAGGAGCTGCATCTACCACCATGAGAGAAGTTCAGCAGCCCTACATCTGCAGTGTGTTGATGATAGGAAATCCAAGCAGGCTGCCCCGTAGCACAAGCAGTAGTAGCCTCTGTATCAACCCACCATGCAGTCACAAGAGAGAACCTCCTTTCTCCCTCTTCTAAAATGTCCTGTGCAGTACTTTAGCAAGGTCCTACCAGTGCTGTAACAAATAAAACTTAAAATACATATTTAAATATCCACTGTTTTGAGACAGAGGAAGTCAAAAAACCCAGCCTGAAGCCAGTGCCAATTATGCTTCAAGCATACCTCCCATTTTTCACGAGACAGTCCTGATTTTGACAGCTCAACCCACAGTCCTGGATTGTTACTGAAATGTCCAGACTTTCTCTTTGATCTCCTTCACTGAACAGCCAGAAAAAGATACAAGGTTTCTAAAACCTACTTAGCTTTTGGCAGAGAGCTCAGAATATGTGGCACGAGCACTTCGATACTTTTGTACCAATTTAAGATAAGAAAAAAACAATTGTAACAATTTAATCATTTAACAATTTAACTGTAATCAAAGAAACAATTGTAACTAATAAAATAATCCACCAACAGCAAAACTGTAATAACACATAAAAACCACAGAAATGTGTTCAAACTTTCATAACCTGGCAAATTTTGTAAAATGAACATGGTAATTAGGGTGTGTGGCCAAAATGGGCATAGCCAAAAAAAATGACCACGCGTTCCGCGCTGCACATCTTTTTGACCCTCTTTCTATTTCCAAAATGTTGGGAAATCCCTTCCTGAGCCCAATGACGATCAGAAACATTCCCTGGATCAAGTATTTCTACATGCTCAGAAGATAAGGAAGTGAAATACTTCCCCTGACATCACATCCCTGTCTTTCTCCGCCACAGCCCACCTTAACTCATTCCTTCTAACCCAATCACCGCTACATCGGATTCTGCCAATCTTTAAACATAAACCAGTGTAATCTGGCTGCTGGCCATTTGGATCCCTTGTCATGCAGCCCCTGTGTTTATAGTTCCAGGGCATTCCTCTCTCTGATAATTAGTTCTGTCTTTTTAATACTAATATCTTGGTTTTCAATTCTTTCATGAAGGAGATGTGAAAGGCACAACATAGCAGCTCTTCCCCTGTGGTTTCTCTCCACTTGGTGATTATTAATGCCATGAATAAGACCCCAGACTAAAAGAGTTTACAAAAAAGAAGAAAATTGTTTCATACTTACCTTAATTTACTTTTCCTGGTCATCCCTATGGCAGCATAATAATAACCTTTGGGTATGCTCTCTCCCTGTTGGATAAGCAGAAGAAAACACATCTCCCTTACCCATAAGTACCTCCTCCTCCTCCAACTCCCCTTGTCTTAGTACCAAGCACAAACAAGCTAGGGTGGGTATGCTGCCATAGGGACGACCAGGAAAAGAAAATTATGGTAAGTATGAAAAATTTTCTTCTTTCCTGGTCATCCCTGGCAGCATAATAATAATCTTTGGGCAATACCCAAGCAATAAAACACAAAGGGAGGGGAATAAAACATGCTGAATATTCCTCAATCAACAAATACTGCAAGGACAGACTGTCCAAATAGAATCTCTGAAGAATAATAATCTAAATTATAATGCTTACGAAATTATGAGATGATGCCCAGGTAGCTGCCCTGCAGATTGCCTCAGAAGAGACTTTTACTTCTGCTGTCCAAGAAGCTGTAAAATTCCTGGTAGAATGCGCCTTCAAACCTGAAGGTGATGGTCTGTCCTGCCCCGTATAAGCCTTGGAAATAGCTCTAGTAATCCAGCTGCTCAAGATTCTCCTCGATGCAGGTTACCCTTTTCCTGCACCTGCTGGAATAATGAATAGTTTCCTAGATATCCTAACTTCCTCCATTCTTTGAATATAAGCTTGGAGACACCTTTTGACATCTAAAGGACTCTCCTCTCCATCTGAAGGCATAGATGGAAGAACAATAGGATAATTTAGATGAAAATTAGACACCACCTTTGGCAGAAAAAGACAAGACCAGTTTCAGAACACTTCTCCTCATGGAAAATTGTATAGGGCTGATCCCCAGACAAAGCTTGCAGCTCTCCGAATCATCTATGCCGATGTCAAGGCTACCAGTAAAATAGTCTTTAAAGACAATGGCCAAAGGGGAATCTCAAGACCCAGCTCAAAGGAGGCCTTAATGACCAGAGGAAGATCCAATGGAGGAGCAATATTTTGCAATGGAGGTCTGATTCTCAGAACTGCTTCAAAAAACTGATCAATTAAATACTCCTCTGCCTATTTCTTGTCTAATACTGCGACTCAATCCATACCAGACTGGAGAAAAGCTAAGATCTTGGTAGAAGAAGGGTCCAAGCCTCAGACCAGGAAGCAAAACGGTGGCCAATCTGGGAGAATTGCTATTGCATCAATCCAAGACACAAGTATCTTCTTCAGGACTCTGAATTAGAGGAAAGCATAGAAATATGTACACCCAGATATGTTTGTGAAGATACTCATTCATCCAGGTCATGGTATATCTGTAGAAATAAGTCAAATTAACTGGACTTGCCGAGTTCTTTCCGTGAAGACGTCCCACCAGTCATCCAACTGGCTTTCTAAATTCAGAATAACTTGTAAATGTACGCCCAGACTCTGTGATAAAGCATCCATCGCTCTTGTCGATGGAAAATGAGAGAAGAATCAGTAACGTGACTGGAGGGGGGCGGGCCCTAGTGTGGGACATGCAGCCGGGCCCCTGCCCCCCCTCCGTACAAGATTTTTTTCTCCCGAAATTGGCCGATGCGGTGCGCAAGCTGCCGGGGGACCCTGAGGGGGTGCGGGCCCTGGCCCAATTGCACCCCCTGCTCCCCCGGTAGTTCTGCCACTGAAAAGAATATTTTGATCTTGGTGTTGCAATCTGAGGCCATAAGATCTATCTGGGGAAGGCCCCAGTGAGTCACAATCCACCGAAATCGGGTTCAGCTCCCATTCCCCCTTGTCTATGACTGTCCGACTCAGAACATCTGCCTGATAGTTCAAGACTCCTGGAATGTGGATTGCTTTGTTGTCCATTTAATGGGACTGCACCAAGCATGAGGCTGCATGTGGTTCCCTGCTTCTTTATATATGACACTGCTGAGGCATTGTCCGACCTGATCTTCATGGACAGGCCCATAAGGATTGGCCTAAGAGCAATCAAGGCTTCCTGAATCATTTTCAACTCCAAAATGTTCGAGGGCAGGTGTGACAAATCTTTCGTTCAACACCCCCTGAACTTGTATTCCTTCTGTATGGGCTCCCCAGCCTGTGCCGGATCAATAATAAACCTCTATCCATTGAGTCTCCACTAGGTGAAAACCCCTGCAAAAATTCACTGGGTCCTACCACAACACCAGATGAGACGTGAAAGCTAGAGATAGACAGATCTTCTGTGACCAATCCTTGAGATACCGTTTCCAGTGAGCCAGGAACCACGTCTGAACAGGCCTCATTCTCCACCTTACCCACTTCAAAAGACTGATAGTAGAAGTTAGAAGACCCATAAATGCAGGAGTGCCCTGGCTTGCAAAGATTTGAGATTCTAGAGACAGTTTCGCCTCCAAGGTAACTTGAGAAATTCTCTGATGAGGTAAAGAAACCAATCCCAGCCTGGTGTCGAAGAGAACCCCCAGGAATATTATCCTCTGTGTGGGTACTGGTTGACTCTTCTCTTCATTCAGAACCCAACCAAAACGGATAAGAGTTGACCTCACCAACAATTAGAAGATTGTCTAAATAATGATAGACTTCCTCTTCCTCTTTCCTCAGCTTGGTTATGAGCACCACTAACATATTGGTGAAGGTTCTGGCGAGGTAGAAAGGCAGGCAATGAAATTAAAAATGGAGACCTTCCCAGGCAAATCTTAAAAACGCTAATGCTCCTCTGCCACAGGAAGGTGAAGATATGTATCCTTTAAGTTGAGAGAATCTAACTATCACCTGTGTGGACTTTATCATGGCAAGTGACTGCATCTTGAATTTCTGATGTTTTAAAAACTTGTTTAAACATCTTAATCTCCTGATGCCTTTGTAACTAGGAACAAGGGGGAATAAAATCTAGACCCCATTGCTGAAGGAAAACTGTCTTGGAAAACTTACCTCCTTGGAAGTAGCTGAGATATGTAGTCCTGAAAGACTGAATAATCAGCTCCACTGTTGATTCTTCCTGAAGAAATTAAGAAATTGTCTTGAGACTTTCTTAAAAACTTCTGGAGTCTTGCCCCTACCTGAAATGGTAGGGCCAGCCTCATCTCACTGCGGCTTTGGTTGACATTTAGGGGATCTGGAATTCTTAGCCTTAGAGGCACCAAAAAAAAAATCACAACCAGAACACAAGGCAGACTTGTATTCCTTAACAGGCCTGTAGGATCTAGCCTCCTGTCTACGCCTGGAAGAAAACCTCCCAACTTGTCTTCTCTCTTGAAAGCGCCTCAAAGGGAAGTTCACATAAAGTATCTTTTGAAGCTATATCCACATGCCTTTCTAGCCGCAGTGGTATATTGAGATATTACGGGCTGGCAATTTTGATAAATCTACTGTCGCTTCTAGACAAAATTCCGCTTCTTTCTTCAAATCAGAAATGGCTTCACAGACTGCCTCCTTAGGAGAATTCTCCATAACAGCCTGTTCAATGTTCTTTGCTCAAGCAGACATTGCTTTAAAAACAGAAGTAGTCTGTCCATTGGATTCTTTAAAGTTGAAATGTTGTCAATCAGAAGTGCAGTCTTTTAAAACAGACAGGTCACTGGCGCATCCACAGTTAACGGATTTCCCCAGAACCCCAGGCATGCCTTAAGAAAAGGACACAGGTTAGATAATGTGTTCTCAACAGGAATCTTTTTAGGGCCCTTCATCCACTCCTAGTCAATTATGTCCTTGATTGCTAACAGATAGAAGGAACAGGTTCTTTAGAAACTGTACACTGCCTCAGGGTTGGACTGGGGGGCCCACCAGGCCTGCTGTCCATGGCCCCCTCCGGACCCCTCGGGTGCGCCGCCATTCGTAGGCACGCCACTGCGTGTGTGTGCACAACCCCCGCCGTGCTGCCGAGTGTGTGCGCGTATGCGCACTTCATTTTACTGGTGGCACAGCAGGAAGCAGTGTGGGCCTGGGGCCCCTGGGTTTTTTCCCGGTGTCCCGCCGGCCCAGTCTGACACTGCGCTGCCTTAGTGTATTAGCTACAGCATCCTTGATCCACTGCATAATAGACTTATGATTAAAGAATATAGAAGAAGTGGAAGCAGACTCTCCTTCTTTATCATGCACAGGACCTTAAATCTGCACTCTCCTCCCTCCTGTGCTGTTTTTTTAGAAGCAGCAGGTACAGGGTCACTAAGGCATAATGAGAGTAGTAATAAATGAACAACTCTTTTTGCAGAACCCTAAAATTAAATGTAAGTATGCTGGTAAGGCACTCACCCAGTAAATTGTAAGGCAGCCTGATCCATGTGGCACTGTAAGGACTCCATAGGTCACCGAACACTGAAGCCACGCTGTTTAAATCAAAAGACCAGCCAGTGACAGCAGGTGGCACCAGAGCACCAAAAAGATATGCATCCAAACAAGCATGTCCCGGCTGCAGGGGCATCTGCACAGTAATATATCGGCAGAGCTTGGGTGGAGGGAGCTGTAAAACTGAACCCGGTGATCGCATTACATAAATCCATGAGTGCCCCACCTGCAACTGCTTTACTTACCCACAGGAGAAAACAAAGACAAGGGGAGTTGGAGGAGGAGGCACTTATAGGTAAGGGGTGTGTGTTGTTTTCTTCTGCTTATCCAACAGGTAGAGAGCATACCCAAAGGTTATTATTACGCTGCCAGGGATGACCAGGAAAAGTATTTTATACAATGAGGTTACAACTGAAAGCTACACAACTCCCCCCTTAAGCTTGTGGCACAGCACAAAGGTGCTTTGTATAAGTAATCAACCTATGCCACCTAATGACCACAAATCATCATTACAACAATCTTACCTATAAGTTTAACAATCAATTCCAAGTCATGGATCAGACAGTTTTGTCCTGGGTTAGTTCACCTAGAAGTTAACTTTTATTATGTTATTGAATGGCCTATTCCTTATTTTTTTTATTGTTTTTTTAAATTATTTTCAGCTGTCAAATGGGAGCCACTCATTCAAGCAGCCAAAAACTATTGCTCTGCGAGGCTACAATTTTATTGCTATTATTAATTTTTATTACTTATCGTTCTAAGCAGGTCCTCTCCTATTCATACACTGGTCTCTTGTCCAAACCACTGCCTTGTTTCTAGGGTAAATAAGACCTTAACAACCAGAATGCTGCTAAAAGACCAAACTGGAGAGCTGCTGAACAAAAAGTTAAATATCTGAAAAAAACATAAAATATAAAAAAATATATTAAAAATTATATAAAAAAGATGAATTGCAAATTGTCTTAGAATATCAATTTTATATTTATTCTATATATTATACATATATACTGCTGCTCCTATACCTTACACATCTTTCTGAAAAATCTAGCACCTCCAACTACTACTTCACATAGGCATAGAAAGTTTAAATCTTTCTCCCACTTGCTCTGACTCTCTCTTCTACTGTTACTTGCTACAGGCGATATCTCTCCTAATCCAGGTACCTGCCATATACCTATTTGCCATTGTCCATGTTATGGATCCCCTCTGTTCAAACCCACAAATGCTGCTAACCTTTCTAATCTTCAAATTCCCACTCTCCCTTCTGCTTATCTCCCTTTCTCTTGTGCACTTCTTAATATTCACTCTGTTACTAACAAATCCATTAATTCATGATGTCTTCTGTTCTATGTCTCTTCAGCTCAACAGAGACCTGGCTCTCTCAGAATGACAAAACTATTAAGGCTCCCTTATGGCAGTCTCTCCTCTCATACCCCCTGCACTACCGGCCATGGGGAAAAGAAGGCATTCTGCTCTCCCCTCATTGCCGCTTTAGACTAATCTCTACACCTCCTTCCTTCTTGTTTCCATCTTTTGAGGTTCATGCAGTTCAACTGTTCTACCCTCTCGTTGTATGGGTAGCTGTTGTTTACGGACCTCCTTTTGCCTAATATCCTGCAACATTTCTTTCTGACTTTAAATCCTGGCTCTCTTTTTTCCTATGCTCTGACAGCCCTGTAGTTATTCAACTTTAATTGTCACATTGAAGACCCCTCCCAGTTGTGGCCTTCACGATTTCTCCATTTAACCACCTCCTTTGATCTCCAACAGTTTACAAATACAGCAGCCTAAAGGCCACTTCCTAGATCTGGTCTTTATTAAAAACCTAAATCATTCTGCATTTTTTACAGTGATCCCTTTCCACTTTCTGATCACAAGCTTATCTCTTTTTGATATCTTATCTCTGTTAATATAACATCTCTATCTGATTCTCTCAGTTCTAGCTTCTCCTCCATCAGTACTTCCTGCTATCCTGATTCATTTGTAAATACCTAAAACTCTGTTCTGTTATTCCTGCTTTCCTGTACGCGAATGGCAGATCTCATGTGGAGAAAATCCCATACATAAGTGGACTTCCTCTTCCATAAATTTCTTATGGCCTACCTTTGTACTGTTCTGTACCAGGCTAAACAAGGGTACTATAGTACACTAATAAACAATAATAAATCCAACCAACGACTCTTGTTTTCCACATTCAATTCCATCCCTCAACAAATTTAACATTAACATCTGAACATAGCCCAGGACTTTTTTGACTTCTTTAAAAGCAGAGTTTATTCTATCCACAAACAATTTCCCACCCTTCAGATACTCTCACTCTTCCTAAATCTCTTCTTTCCCATTTCAACCCTTTTGATCTGATAACTGAGCCTGAAGTCTTAAAACTTCTCCTGTCCTCTCCACCAATGACTTGCTGACTTGAATCCATGCCCTCGCCTCTACTTAAATGGTGTGCCCTTGTCCTTAACCCAGTGCTTATTCATATATTCAACTCAATTCCTCGTTAACTTGTGGTACTTTCCCCTTCAAACCTATGTCAAGCCTATCTTATCTTATCCCTATTCTATAGAGGCCCGATTCATCTGCTTAACCCCTCTATGGGAGAAGGGCCTCATCTGTATCCATATTATACAGCCTCCCAATGTATCTACTTACTCCTTTAGTTTACAGGAGAAGGGGCCCACCTCTGTCTTCGGTGGCGTATTTAAGGCCCCCGCAGGGGGGGGGAGTCTAGAAGGGCCTGAAGCTGCTGGGATCTGAGGGGACCTACCACAGCCGCCGCTTTCTGGTCACCACTGTGCCGCGCAAAACCAGAAGTAATATCACACATGCAGCCTGGAGTCAGAGGGACTGAGGAAGTGTGGGAGCGCATCCTGGGCGGCCGGGCTGAGAGGAACTTTCCCCAGATCCGGTTTGCGGGACACACAGCTGCTGAGAATGGCACTTACCTGTGCTCATAGGACGCTCCCCGGCAGCAGGACGATGGCTGCGGGCTGGAGAGCTTGGGATGCAGGTTGCTGGCCCCACAAGGGGAAAAATGAGAGGCAGCATACTTGTCAGGAACAATAACAAGTCTTATCACCTATACAGTCTTCACAGGACTGTGTGTTCAGCTTGTCTACTATTACTATGGGCAGGTATACAGTACATGTGCTGGCTAGCATGTGCTTCATTAGTTCCCCAAGGGGGAGGGGGCCCCCATGTTTGTTAGTAGTTTTTATGAAGCAAACAAAAGTGCCAGAAATTGCCAAAGGGAAGTAAGATGACCCGAAAAAAATGAAGAGACGGAAGATAGCGCCCAAGAACTCCACTGCACTTGCTCCTATACGTGAGTAATGAATTTTGGGCACTTTAAGGGATAAGTCACCTATGCGGGGGGGGAGCAGGGAGGGGGGACTATGTAGGGTAGTGGGTAGGAGTTTTTATTATTGGGGGGTTTCATTCTCCTTTAAAGAGACCATCCTGCATGACCCACAGCAGACACAGACTTGTATAAGGACAGAAGTAAGAGAGAGGAGGCTTATGCCATTAAACTTTTGGATTTGACCAGTGACATTACTAGAGTGCACCAAGCCCCCCTACCAAAAAATCTTCAGAGGGGCCCAGCGCACTCTGATCCCCATTCTCTGGCCCACCTCCGTCCACTTCCCACCGGACCCTGCCCACTCCCTGCCTGGACCCTGCCCACTCTCCACTGGACCCCACCCAAACTCTGCCCACTCTCCGCCCTCTAGCCGCAGGTAAGAGCACAGCTAGTGAAGGGTGTGGGGTTCTTCTTGGCTATAGAAGAAGCAGACCTGCAGACCTGCCTCCTCTATAGCTATGCCACTGGATTTGACATCAAAACTGAAACAAATGATAGGATAGTGCTCAAGCTGAATAAATCATTGTATGGTCTGAAACAGTCAGGTAGAAACTGGAGTAAAATGCTACATAACTACCTATACACAAATGGATTTGTACAGAATTCAGTAGCCCATTGTGTATACATTAAACAGTCTGGATATGAGAGAGTAAGGCTATAAATTCATTATTTCCACTTTTTATTACTCATATTTCTATTCAGTCTCTCTCCCATTTATATTCCAGTCTCTTATTCAAATAAGGTGATTTGGACCCTAGCTGCAAGCTTTCTGAAATTGCAAACTGGAGAGCTGCAGAATAAAAAGCTAAATAACTAAAAAAAACACAAATAATAAAAACTGAAACCCAGCTGCAAATTGTCTCAGAATATCATGCTATACATCATACTAAAAGTTAATTTAAAGATGAACAACCCCTTTAAAACTTGAGGCATATAGTGATGGTAGTTGGGCCTCAGACCTAAATGACAGAAGAAGCACAACAGGATATTGTTTTAGTCTATCTACGAAGTGGTGCACTGATTTCTTGGAAATCAAAGAAACAACCCATGGTTCCTGTGAGGCTGAATATATAGCATTGGCTGCTATCACTCAGGAGAGTTTATACCTTGTACAGTTGCTCAAAGAAATGGACAGTAAATGTGAACATAAGCCAGTAAGAATTTTTGATGACAATCAAGGTTCGATAGCTGTCTCAAATAACCCAGTTCGCCCACAATGGTGCAAACATGTTGATATCAAATACAATTTTCTTAGATCTGTACTAAGTGAGGGTAAGATAACTCTTGAGTATTGTTCCACAAATAAAATGATAGTGGATATTATGACTAAGCCAGTAACAAAGTTTAAAATGGGATACTCTCATACTCATACAGTGTCATGTGACATGATCTTTGTCTGCGAATGCAGAAGTTTTAATAATGTTATGTCTTCTTGAAGCAAGAGAAGCATGGTGTCTGTGTACAGTTTCTCTTCTGCAGGTTCACGTGAGATTGAGCTACCGTTTATCCCATCTCATAAGCAGAATGGCAACTATCATGCACTTGAGAGATGAAATTGCTTTTTGTTGTGAAGTGCCTGCCAACTGGTTTGTTGGATTTGCCCTTTTCCAGTGCTTTGCAAATTGGGCTCTGATCGTTAGTCGTACGGTCCTTAAAAGAAGTTACAGTTTTTCCTACAAAGTATAGTCCACAGGGAAAAATAATAACATAAATTACATAATCTGTTGTGCAGGTCATACAATTATGGATGAGGTTTGTAAGTTCTACTGTGAGAGAATGAGGCACCCATAAGCATACTGTGGCAAGTGGTGCATCCAGGGCATTTTATAACAACTGGCTCTGTTGAAAAGTGGGGGTAGAACTGAATGAACCAGCATATCTATGAGGTTTTGTCCCCTCCTGTACCCAATAAATGGTGGCTGAAAAGGAACTCCAATTGTCCATGACAACCTGTATGGCAGTTTCCACACCCAGAACAATAGTAGAAGACAAAATCAAAAGATTGGGTTTCAAAGTCTAATCTTGGTTCCTATAAAGAGCATCATCTTGTGTAAGTTGTTGAGCATGGGACAATACCATCCAGCAGTTAAGGATCATAACCCACTAAATGAATCTTGCATACATCTCTTACAATCGAGTTTCTTTCTTGAGGCGGTCAGAGAATTATTAAGTATAACCCTGAGGAAATGTCAGTAGGGGACCCCTTTTAGTATCAAGTATCCAGATATGGAGAGCTAGAAACCCATGTCCATGAGTCATACAGTGTCAGACTGGCATGCCAGGGGCCGACCAGAAAACCTTAGGTTGAGGGCCCACTTTCTTAACTATTATTCCTCCTTTCCTCACTCAACCTATTTATTCTCATTGTCTCTTTCCACTACATCCTATACTATATTCTTCCATTATTAAAGGTGAATTCAACCCCCTTATTTGCATCCCCCTTCCCCCCTACCCTAAATAGGCCCCCTCCCTCCTCCCCCCTGGCCTACCTGGTACCCTGGGCAAATGCCCCTAACTTTCTACTTACCCCTCCTTGCAGGTCCTGTCCATCGGAGTTCACAGCAGTCGTCTCCTTCGGTCTTCTTCCTGTGGTGATCGGCATTTTCGGGCGCATGTGCAGTTGGAGGAATCTTCTGTTGTGGAGCTACTGCGCATACGTGGAAAGTCACAATATTTTTTTATCGAAAGTTTTGTGACTTTGGGTACATGCGCAGTAGCTGAGGATCAATTGCAAGGCAACTTCATCCGACTTTGTGAAAAACAAAGCACCACATATAGAGGAGATTAGTTGCCCGCAGAATAGAAGATCTGTCGTTGGCAACTAATCTCATCTTCTGTAATTCAAACAGCTGCCTCATTGCTGCAATAAGCAGGCCCATATTTGTGAGAAAGCCAAGGCCTAGGGCGGTATCTGCTTAACCTAATCCGAATGAGTTCTGAGGACTGGAGACATGCAGGAGATTTGCAAGCTCTTAGCTAGTTCTTGTTTATCCCCAGTGCACTAGACCCGATGAGAGATTTGCTTTGGCAAGGGTGCACACACCGGAAGGGAAGAGGACAGGGAAGGAGGGTAGGGGGGGCATGAGTGGTGCTGGCCTAGGGCCACCCAATTTATAAATTCAGGCCTAATTGATTTTAGCAACCATATAGATATGCCAAGCCAGAGATCAACAAATCATTAAAACTGTTATTTTAAGTATGTACAAAAGAGTTAAAGGAGATCTAAACCTTTAAAACAAATTAATGTAAAATGTTCAGATGGCTCCACTGGGCACTTTTTTAATTTACACTATTTTTAATTCTAGCTTTTATTTCAGTTTTTACACTACTAGTCTAATGAATCCAGAAAAAACAGCACCACATGCCATTCAGTTTTGGACAACCAGCCATCAGAAAATGAAGTTAGTGAGCAGAGATGTTTCTCTGCTCAGAACTTTAAGTTAATAGTGAGAAGAAAAGTGTCTCCTGACATATCTCTGCCCATTTCCAAGCAGAGAATCATAGGGGCAAATTCACTAAGATGCGAAGCGCCGAACGCTAGCGTTAATTCACTAGCGTTTGGCATTTTCGCTACTGCGCAAATTCACTAACGAACGCTGGCGAAGTTTCGCTAGTGTTACTTCGCAACCTTACGCCAGGCGAAGTTTCGCTAGCGACAAAACTACGCAAATTCACTAACTTGCGCAGTGTACTGAACGCTACCTTTTACGCTAGACTTCCTTCGCCACCTCAGACCTGGCGAAGCGCAATAGAGTAGATAGGGATTGTTTCAAAAAAAGTCAATTTTTTTTCTAAGTCCCAAAAAATCGCTGGCGTGTTTTCTACATGATGGCTGATAGGCTGAAAAAGATCAAACATTTTTTGGGGCTCCCCTTCCTCCCCCCTACATTTCTTGACTCATGGCAACTTACCTAGACAGTGGGCACATGTGCAGGGCAAAATAAAATTTTTATTTGCAGATCTGAAGGTTTTCTAGGCATTTGTAGTGCAGATACGTGTTCCTCCATTGAAATTTGAATTTCGCGCCGTATGCAAATTAGCCTTCGCTAGCGTAACTTCGCTTTATATATCGAATCAACGCTAGCGCAACTTCGCAACCTTACGCTACCCCTGTGTGCAACTTCGGATTTTAGTGAATTTGCGGAGCCCTGGCGAAACTACGCCTGGCGAAGTGCGGCGAAGTTGCGCCTGGCGCAACTTCGCATCTTAGTGAATTTGTCCCATAGGCTACTCCTGAAAACACAAATTAATTGGATTATTGTTCGCAGATCATGATATCTTCCAATTGTACATCTGACATCTGCCATAGACTTCTACAGGTTTGAGATGGAGTACTTTTTTCTTCGGACTTTTAACAGCATCAAGGTTTAATAAATCAAGTCGAGTTTTTTTTTCTATGAACAAAATGTGTTTTCCCCTTTAAAACTCAGACCAGAAAAAAATTAAAATTTAGTAAATAACTCCCTTAGTATCTAGAAAGAAGTTAAGCAAAAATTATGTGTCAGTCTCTTAGGCAGTTTTGACAATGACCTAGGTAGAATGAAACGTCAATTTAACCTCATGCGTAGTTACATGTAGGCTTTGCCAAAGTCAATTGTTTATTGGTTGTGTTCCAGTTTTGAAACTGAGCTTTTTTTTTTTAAATAATGTTGTCAGTGTAGTTAAAACTATTTATTATTTGCTGAGACAAAGAAAAAATTTTTTTTTTGTGTGTGCCTGAAGTATCCACCACTTATTTAACAATCCCAGTAACAAATGCAGGTAATATAAGAATATCTAACGCCTCTGCAACCTTGGTTATTACTCCTGCCCTGCTGTGACAGGTGCTTACTGAATGCTCTATACAGTATATGGCAATCCTCTGTCTGTATCCTTCTACCTGTTTACCTGAACTTTTGTCATAGGGGACCTCACTGAAATATAGTTTGATTTTTTTTCCGCAGTATCCAGTTGTGTTGTGCTGCTGCCTTTTGGTGCACTGGTAGGTGCACCCATACCTTGTCCTGCCCAGAGCATTTACCTTCTGCCCTTGGCCTTTTTAACAAACTTACGACCTCATACTTTTTTCATTTCTTTTGTGATGTTCAGTATTAAAAGGCTAATAAAATAGATAGTATGCAGTTATCAGTAGAGAAAATGCCATGCTCCCCACAAGAAAGAACATTGGAGGGCCCAACACGCATCAATCTCACTCTCTTAACACTCCGCCCAGTGGCCTGGGGTGTTAATTTGTGATGAGAGGACTGACTATCGTGCAGCAGAACCCACAGCCCCCCCCTGTGTACAGGTATGGGATCGGTTATCCAGAAACCCATTATCCAAAAAGCTCAGAAATACAGAAAGGCCATCTCCCATAGACTCCATTTTATCCAAATATTACAGAATTTTAAAAATGATTTCCCTATTCACAGGTATGGGATCCGTTATCCGGAAACCCATTATCCAGAAAACTCTAAATTACGGAATGGCCATCTCCCATAGACACCATTTTATCCAAATAATCACGATTTTTAAAAATTATTTCCTTTTTCTCTATAATAATAAAACCGTATCTTGTACTTGATCCAAACGAAGATATAATGAACCTTTATTGGAAGCAGAACCATACAAATGGGGTTATTTAATGTTTAAATTGTTTTCTAGTAGACTTAAGGTATAAAGATCCAAATTACAGAATGATCCGTTATCTGGAAAGCCTCAGGTCCCGAGCATTCTGGATAACAGGTTCCGTACCTGTATTAATAAAACAGTGCCTTTTGTTTGATCCAAACTAAGATATAATGAATCTCTATTGGAAGCAAAACCAGCCTATTGTGTTTATTTAATTTTTACATGATTTTCTAGTAGGCTTAAGGTGTGACAATCCAAATTACGGAATGATTTTTTATCCTGAAAACTGCAGAGCGTTCTGGATAACAGGTCCCATACCTGTAGTAGTTAGGTAACTTGCAGCTATAATTTGCAAGTATGGGAACTCTTATCTAATAATCCGATATTCAGAAAGTTTCATTACAACAAGGACATCTCCTATAGACTTAATTTTAAAAGTACTTTTTCTCTGTAATAATTTTTCTCAGTACTTGTACTTGGTCCCAACTAAGATTTTATTAATCCATACTGATTTCTACTGGGTTTAATTTTTAAATGTTTTAAGCAGATAGATCCATTACCTGGAAAACCTCACGTACTGAGCATTCCAGATAACAGATCCTATACCTGTATAATTATAGTGTAATGTTTCATGTACTGTATAATTGGAGGAAAGGAAATGGTTTTGCTTAGGGAAAAGTGCAGATTTGCAGATAACAAAGGTAAAATATTATTATACTAGTAAGTATATTTAATAAAACAAGACTGGCAAGTTATACCTTCAGAGTCGAGGAAATGTAAAATCACTGGTAGAGGGCTTGCCAAGTTGTTAAGCAACCCTGGTGGTTCTAGTTAATTACTTTAGGCTGGTGTTCCTCTTCTTCCAAAAATCCACTGGCCTGGGCCATGCCACCATACTCTTGTAGTGCACCAACATCCCTATGCATGAACTTGCCTAGAGCAGTGTAGAGGATGCCAGATCAACAGAAGATGATGGTGGCATGGCTCTGAGAAGAAAAGTACCCGGGCTGGTGTAGTTTATTTTTATGTGTATGTATTTTATGTACCTTTCTATTATTTTAAAGGAAAACTATACCCCAAAATGAATACTTAAGCAACAGATAGTTTATATCATATTAAGTGACATATTAAAGAATCTTGCTAAACTGGTATATATATTTAAGTAAATATTGCCCTTTTACATCTCTTGCCTTGAATCACCATTTTGTGATGGTCTGTGTGCTGCCTCAGAGATTACCCGACCAGAAATACTGCAGCTCAATACTGTAACAGGAAGAAGTGTTGATGCAAAAGACAGAACTCTATCTGTTAATTGACCTAACTTGTAGGGTTTGTTTGGTATGTTTGTGTGCACAGTGAATTATATGATCCCAGGGGGCGGCCCTTATTTTTTAAAATGGCAATTTTCTATTTATGATTACCCAATGGCACATACTACAAGAAAAGTATATTATTATGAAAATGGTTTATTTACATGAAGCAGGGTTTTACATAGGAGCTGTTTTATGCAATATATTTTTATAGAGACATACATTGTTTGGGGGGTATAGTTTTCCTTTAAGGGGCTGATCCCATGGCAATTGAGCTCCGGAAACTTCCCCTTCTCACACACACCACTGTAGAGTATGTGCTGTAGATGTATTATACAGGTAAGATGTTTAGAACATTATATTATTTACCATGCCTATTAGTGACAAAAGAATAAACAGATAAAACACAAATTAGCAGAGATTTTTGTTTTACAGAGGTTAACATACCTTTAATCTGTTCAAGTACCGAAAGCAATTTTGAGGAAAAAAATAATCGGTTTTATACATGTGATTACATGTTCCTAAGACATATTTTAATATTGCCATATAGAATCATATCTTCTGTACGTAATTTCCTGGAAATAATCCTTCCTTTCCATGCAGTCTTCCTTTCCACCACCCTGAAGGATCTGAAATATGGGAGAAAAATTATATACAATTTATAAAGATCAAAGAAGAATAAGTCTAAAACAAATCTGCATATAGTGCTGCAGTATAACAGTGACACTTTGCCAATCTGGGCATCAGTTATTGAATTAGGGCACAACAAAGCAATTTAACTGCCCTGACTGAGTGTGTTAATCAACATGGTGGATAGAGTTTAATTTCATTTACTAAACTGTACATTCCTGTATATACAGCATTGTAAAGTGCCTTATGCTGTTCATTGGTAAACAGAGTGGCTTAAAGACTCACCAAAAAGGTTTTCTATTTGTGGACCACTCACAGGGTACATATAGCAATAAGAGTACATCACTGTTCTGCGTCTCCATAAACAACACTTATGGAATAATAGTAAGTATAGCGTATGATCTCAAACAGATGAGCTGCAGTATACGCAGTAAAAGGAGAACTGGTAAACATTCAAATTCAACCTCCAACTGTAGAGATACATTTATTGATGAAAACATACCACAAATAATGTGGCATCACTGCTAGTCTTCAAATATGTACTCTACTGCATCCAAGCCTAAGGCTGTAAGCATGTATCTGATCTTGTGGAAAAATGTAAGCAGACAATAAGCCCCTACGCTGGCATCAGCCTTCTTCCTTGCCTGCACCTACACCTGCACCATTGTGTCAGCCCATGTGCAGGCACACAAGGCAGAATTTGTGAGCAGAAATGTGAGACTTTGCATTTCAGCGCTGAAATCCTCTGTTTATGCCAGCTCCTCGGCAATGGTTCTGAGTACAGGCAAGGTAGAAGGCTGATGCCAGGGTAGGGGCTGATTCTCAGGCTGCTTTTTTTTTTCCATCCTACCAATATATTAAACATAATGCATTTCCCTAATGTTACATGTTTCCAGATTTTTTCAGGTCCCCTGAAAAACATATATTTCTATAACAAAATATTAGTGTCATATCACACAGACTGTACCAGCAGCACACTGAAACATGTATGTTGTGCAAGTTGTTGTGCAAGATTTATTTAACATACAAACATGCCTATTTCTTTGTGTTTTGGGGTTAAATAAACCTTGAACTAATAACATTTTTCAATGTGTTGCTGGTACTTCCTTTATATGAGTGTTCACCCTTAAGGCAAGCGTTGGTGTCCAAGTATAGCACCCGATACCACAAAAGGTGCATTCAGTGGTTGGAGCTCTCTGTTCTTTTTATTACAGAAATGTTACTGTACCTTCTAGTATTATATCAATGACATCATTAACATTAAAGCTGAGCTCATCCACATCCTGGCCCAAGTACTGGTAGATAGCTTTGCAGCGAGGCCCTGCTGGCTTGGATTGAGGTTTGGGGCGTCCAACTGCTGGTGGGGGTCGATGACCAACACTCTTTCTTCTCTGTGCCCTGGAAAACAACATTTTATATTTGTTAGAATATTGTGTCAAATAATAAAATTAGACCCAGAGACTCTATTTTCCACATACTGTAGCTATGTTAAAATTGTTTAAGTTTTGCAGTTCATATTTTTCTACCTGCTAGAGACCCCCTTACCCTATCAACCAGTTGGTAGTCTCATGAATTCAGTGAAAGCTATATAGATTATCTAAAAAAACAAAATTAACAATAACGATACAAATCTAGCATTAGAATGAATTTTCTCCCTGTTGCATGTCCTCAAATAAACACAAGATAGAACTGTAATGAGCAAGATATTTAGTTACACAGAATATATGATAATGTATAGTATAATAAAAACTCAAAGAACTGGGAAGACTATATTACCTTTATAACTCAACACATTCTGTTGTTTATCTGCCAGAAAATGTTCAACATGTGTCCTGACCACTCAGTTGACACACTCAGGGGTATAATGGTGTTGTCTCCAGATGTCAAATTGTTAAATGCAGCTGAGCACGACAGCTGCATTTAACAATTGCACATCCCTCCTCTAATTTTTTTGTGGTGACCACTCCTCTTCTAGGCTATTTCATTTCATAGTTAATGGAGGGGTGATCTGACCCCCCAAAACAGCTACAAAATGCCAGGACAACAAAATACTCCAACTTGTATGGGCAGCATGGGGGTGTAGCGGTAGTATTTCTGCCCTGAAGCTCAATGGTCTTAGATTTGGTTCCACCTTGGGTACTAGCTACAAGGAGTTTGTATGTTCTCTGGGTAGTTTGGATTTCTATAACGTACAGGAATGTTAATTGGCTAAAATATACCATAGCGTTTGTGAATGTGAAAAGGACCATAGATTGTAAGCTCCGCTGGGGAGGCACTCATGTGAATAATGTATAATCTCTATAGGTGCCTAGGAATAAAGGATAATAATAAAATTGCACAGGGAAAAAATAGCTCAAACAGTATTGTTCTAGCCAGGATGAAAGTTGTAAGCCTTCTGAAATCTACTCTGCTAGTAGGGTAACATACTCCACACCCTGGTAGATCTTCTTAATCATTTGTTTGACTTTAAATTAAATAACCGGCAAAAGGTGCAAACTTTTGATCCTGTTGGATGACGAAGTGTTCCACTTGAATTGCACTAAAAGCACAGGTTGTTTCTGACATGTAATAGGGATGAATGTGAGTGGGCAACGGTCATGCACATTTAAACTCCCTACTTTTGCACCCTTCATGACGTTCAAGTAGAAGAGCATTCAGATGAAAGGAGGCATTCTGAGACCTGTAGTTAAAGGAACAGTAACACCAAAAAATTAAAGTGTTTAAAAGGAATGAGAATACAATGTACTGTTGCTCTGCACTGGTAAAACTGGCGTATTTGCTTCAGAAAAGCAACTGGAGTTTATATAATTAAGCTTTTGTATAGCCATGGGGTAGCCATTCAAGCACAGGATACACAGTTGGTAACAGATATGTTCTTAAGAATCCCATTGTATATTACAGAGCTTATATATTGCTGTGTATCCTGCGCCTTTTCTTCTTCTATCCAACTTGAATGGCTGCCCCCATGGCTACACAGCAGCTTGTTTATATTAACTATTGTAGAGTTTCTGAAGTAAATACACCAGTTTTAACAATGCAGGGCAACTGTACATTATATTGTCATTATTGTAAAACATTTTCAGTTTTTGGTGTTACTGTTCCTTTAATGCTTTCTTATGTGAAGTGTCAAGTCCAGGACTCTCTTAAGTAAGATTAATCCATATACAGTTCAGCTTACAATGCTATATGGGCACAGCGCAAGTTTTTATGTATGACTTTTTAAGGAGCACAATATTAAATTTCTTAGAGATCCAGCACTTGCACTGTATCCCTATTATATTTCAGCTTCCTAACCATAAGCATACTATTCTTGCTATCTGATATCTTAGTCATGTGATATGATTGCATTGCATGGATGCACTTTTTTTATGATATGATATTTTATATAGATTGTTGCTTTGTTGGAAAACTAGTATAACCAATATCACACATGTAAGTATATAATTAAACACTGTTTGTTCCTCTTACCCAGCTACACCCTGATCTGGCACATTTAGGAAATCCATATTTTGGTCTGAAGGGATGTGGCTTCTCCGGGGACCAGTTTGTTTTGGGATAGCAGCATATGGTGGTGCTCTGGGCTGCCTAGGGGCCTGAACAGAAGAAGGGTTCCTTGATGTTCCCTTGGGGAATTGAGGAGCCCCATTTCTGAATGAACCTAAAATTAAAGACAGCATTAAGAGAGTAAAGGGCATGAATACAGGTAGAAATGGCCAATGATGAAATGAAAATGAAATAAAAAAATGGCCAAGGTGTCAATTAGAAATCAAGGACTTACCTGAAGAAGGAGGTGGAGGAGCAGAGCGACTTGGAGGGGCTTTGTGTCCTCGAGATTGTGGGGCACCTTTTCTGGTAGGTTCTGATAAAAAAGAGAAATGTTGACCTATGAGTAAGGTAACTCCATAGTAAGTATTAACATTAAATGTAATTATGGCCAATTAAATAATATTAGTAATCAAGTACTTTCACATTATACTAATTATTAATTCACTAAAAAAATCATCACATCTCTCACAATACAATTTCTGGAATTTTTTCACATTACGGCATGACTGACAGAAATTGGTGACAAAATTGTCTTTATTTGATGACCATTCTGGTGCTAGTCTTTAGAAAACGTTTCTTGCCGCTTACATAGCGTGGATATGGAAAGAAGCAATCATTTATGCTGTAAGCACATTGAAATATGGCTTTGCACTTCGTAAACCTTCTTTTGTATAGTTGTCGCTCACATATACTGTTTAATACTTACTAGAATTTTTTGGCAGACCATCCCCAACGCTGATGACCAGTATCTTGCCTCCTGCTTTTTGCACAGCAATTTCTCCTTGCCCCCTAATAAATTGAAGGTTTCTTGTTCCACCACCTCCCCAACCTTCTTTCTTGACCCGCAGCTGTAGTCTGGGAATGGACATTGTCAGGAGTTAAGGTATAAATATTTTATTTCTGCTCATCTTCTTGCATACAGAGTGATCTGTCCCTTCCCTTGCTTAATGTATAACTTCTCATCATATTCAAGTAATATACATTTCACAATAATTGCCTAGAATTGTCTTTTTGCCATTTAGTACCAATATTTATTTTCTTGAATTCACAATGCACAGGGCAGCAAGGATTTAATCTGCCTCATCATTTGCCTGTGCCTGCTTTTGGACAAGCCTTAGACCAAAACACTCTGCCCATTGCTGATTCCTCTGGTTACAAAGAGAACTTTGCCTTATTGATGTATGTGACTAGGAGCTTTATATGGTGGATGAAGTGCCATGTTACCTATTTGGCACATTATGTATGACATTGAAATGCCTTTAACACAAATTCTACATTTACTGCATACAGTGCTATTTTAGTACAGGTATGGGACCCATTATCCAGAATGCTCGGAACCTGGGGTTTTCAAGATAATGGATCTTTCAGTAATTTGGATCTCCATACCTTAAATCTATTAGAAAATCATGAAACACAAAATAAACTCAATAGGCTGGTTTTGCTTCCAATAAACATGAATTATATATTAGTTTGGATCAAGTACAAGTTACTGTTTTATTATTACAGGGAAAAATTAAATCATTTTAAAAAATTTGGAGTATTTGGATAAAATCGATACAGCCTTTCTGTAATTTGGAGCTTTCTGGATAACAGGTTTCCAGATAATGGATACCATACCTGTCCTGTAATATACTTTTTAGTTATTTAAATGCATTGGTAAATTATTATTAAACAATGGGCCCCCAAAGATGTTTGAGGAAAATATACTATATATTAATATTTATACATTTATTATATATAATTAATGTGATTGCATGCTGGGACTTGCAAAGCTAATTTGGAGACTGGACATCCTTACTTTAGGTAAAGGCTTTACATAAAATGATTGTAACCAGGTTGTTATCTATATGGAATGTATCATTTTTTTAATGGCTGTCACTTTGGAGACCTAAGGGCAAAATGTGGCGGTCCTAAGGAATTTTATTATCCTAAGCATGTCCAAGCTCTCCACAAACCTGTTTGTATGACATTGGACTTCAAAACTTTGCAATGAGGATCACTTTACCGGGTCACGATTCACAATGAAATCGAACTTGGGTAAAATCCATTTAAAAAACAATTGAAGTGGGCAGGGGAACAGGCTTAACGCATTTCGTGACTCATTGTCACTTCATCAGAAGTCTATATACATACATTATTTATGTATTCCTCTGGGTAAGGGCTGTCCATTTGGAGACCTAAGGGCAAAATGTGGAGCTCCAACAGGAAACCTGTTTGTATGACATTGTTCTGTTATGTATGTCCCAATACCCCAATACAAAACTCATTTTTTTCCATAATTCACCAGAAACAAACTTAACCTTACTCCCACCCACAAATTTACTAATAATTAAACTCGGAAAAATCAGATCGAAAAAAAAACATATAAATAATAAAAAATATTCAATGAATATTTCAAAGTTTATATACCTCAAATATATTGAATTAATCTTGTTTTCGAGTGAAAACCAGCGTCAAATACCCGAAAACTACCATAAATTTGTGAAGGTTAAAAACATCTTCAAATGGTTAAAGGGACAGCTGCAATTGACTTTTACATTAATTTGACGGGTTTTAGATGGACTATTTTCGTATTCAGAATTTTAGCAGCTTCGGGGCATTGTTTTTTCTCTCTAAAAAACTTTTGAATTTTTAGAGAGAAAAAATAGAATTTTAATAAATAACCTCCTAAAACTGATGCAGTAAGGAAAGTGCAGTTTGGGATGCAGTTGCCATGTTTTCCCCCCACAATCCACGGTTTTCCACAGAATTCATGCGTCATTGTGCGCACAATGTGGGTACAACTGCACCAAATTTGCCCATCATCGGTTCCAATGTTTGCTCATGTCAGTTCCTGTGTTCGGTATGTTAATGACAGTGATTGGTGCAGGGCACTGAGGGAACCCTGGAGCTACTTTCATCTCCATACAGAACAAAAGGCAGGAAGGGTGATCATGCCCTGAGTGCAACTGTATGGATCCTGGATGCAAGTACCAAGTAATGCAAGTGATTTTAGATGCAACTCACTGTGGGTAAGAGCAAGTGGCATAAGTATCTGGGGTGTGGAGGGTGCGATTGAGGCTCACATGAGATGCAATGCCATGTGTAGAGAATTTTGCTTACCTACATGTCAAGAAAACATTTGGCACATTTCTGGAGGGGTGGTGTACCCCCGCTGAACAGTAGTTACACCACTGGGAAGAGTACAATTTGCCCAATGTGTCTACGCATGTAAATGAGCCCTATTGTGTTATAGTAATCTTAGTAAAACACTGTGAACGATATTGCCCTTATAATAGAGAACAACTATATTGACCCTGAATGTTTTCTTCTTCTGAATATAGATAATATAAAACAATTTCAGCTTATTGGGAAATACTGTAACTTTGAGATGTTGTTTATGTTTCAAGGTGCAGACGGCAAATTTTTCATTTATGTAGAGTCTATTTTATATGTATTAGTACACAGGGTCCTAGGAAATTGTTTTATTTGTATTTATTTCAAAGATAACGAAGATTAAATTTCAGTTACTGTTGGCTCTTATGAATACTGTACTGTTCATTGGAGTAATTGTATGTGGCAGTACAAAGAAAGGATGGTTGTTGTTTTTCACTATAGAGAGCCTAGGGCATTCTGCATAAGCTGCAGTTCAGAGTTTAGAACTACCCTTATAAAGTATGGTATGACTGATATTGTGGTTTCTGTTGAAGTGATATTGAACGCTTCCATGCACATAACTATGTATTTGACCTTTCTGCAATATACGTAGCTCTAAAATTGCTACATATGATAGAGATGAAAAGGAAGTATTAAGCTTATGGCACATGTAGAGACCACCCCATTGCAATCTTGGTTAAAAAGTGCATTTTCCAAGCATTTATTTTGGACACTTTTTTTTTTCAGGCAACAACAGCCAGGAACTTACAAGCATCACTTTTTATACATTTCCAAATGATTTTAGTGGGAGGTGCTCAATGGCAAATCACAGCAATTTAGTGATTTTGACCAAGTAAAAAAAAAAAAGCACCATAAGCGATAAGCCTTACAGTCACATTAACTATTTTATATACTATCCTACAGTAACATACACTTGTCCAGCATCATTCTTCCCATTTGTACTGCTCAGAGTTTGAGATGCTTCCATTTTCTTGCTCTACATAATCTACAAACACATAGCTATATCACCACCACCTCAGCATTGACACACCATTCCTTTTTCCTCTTACGTGTCAGCGAAGTTAAGTTTCAGTTTTCCGCTGGTGATCTCTTCATATCTCTTGCACATCAGACTAATAAGCTCTGTTTTGAACACTGACTCCATGAGGGTGTCATGATCCACTTCATGCATGATAAAGAAGTCATCTTGTCGGGTACTGGGGACAAAAAATGTGGTTGAGAAAGCACTGGCTTAATAAGCCTTATAAGACTTTATAAGACTTTATAAGACTTATACACCCAGGGCTGGATTAACATATTGGACACTCCTAGGACTGCTGCCCTTAAAGGAAAACTATACCCCCCAAACAATGTAGGTCTAAAAAGATATTGCATAAAACAGCTCATATGTATAACCCAGCTTCATGTAAATAAACCATTTTCATAATAATATACTTTTCTAGTAGTATGTGCCATTGGGTAATCATAAATAGAAAATTGCCATTTTAAAAAATAAGGGCCGCCCCCTGGGATCGTAGGATTCACTGTACTCTCAAACATACCAACAAACCATACATGTTAGGTCACATGAGCCAATTAACAGACAGAGTTGTGTCTTTTGCTTCCACACTTCTTCCTGTTACAGTTAGAGTTGTAGTATTTCTGGTCAGGTGATCTCTGAGGCAGCACACAGACCATCACAAAATGGTGGCTCAAGGCAAGAGATGTAAAAGGGCAATATTTACTTAAATATATATTCCAGTTTGGTAAGATTCTTTAATATGCCACTTAATATGATATGAACTATCTGTTGCTTAAGTGTTCATTTTGGGGGTATAGTTTTCCTTTAATTGCCCCCGTCCCCTTCTCTTCATTCGTCCACATGCACAATTTTTCATTATTGGATCCTGAGCACTGGGGGATTGGCACAAAGGAAATTAAAAAAACATTGTATCTCCTGCACACCCCTAGTGCTTATGAATCAATGTGGATAAGGTTGGAGAGCATGCCACCCCCTAAAACCCAGCTGCCCTAGGGCCGTGCCCTTATGACCTTTCCACAAATCCAGTCTTGTATACAACTCTTGTATAACAATATATAAAGCTTTGCTTTATTGTAGGAGACTCAGTTTAGTAGGAAAATTACTTTACTATTCAGTAAAATAATGGAAAGGCAGTGGAAAAAGAGAGATTTTAGGCCCAAGGAAGGAAAGAATGAAAATATTATTAATTACAAATGCACTTTTTTTGGAGTTTTATGTACTGTTTTTATTTACATTCATGTTATTATAGTTCAAAGTAATTATGGCCCTAATAGTACACAACAGCAATATTCACTCTCAAATACAGAAATGTGTCCAAGTCTTACTTGCTCATGCTTTTCCCATTATCTTTAATTGTAGGAGGATGCATGGTTGATTTAGAAAATGTATCTGATCACCATAATTACTTTTTTTATATCTAATATTGTTCAGCTTTGTGAGGCAAAAGCTCATGCTGCATCCTGGCTTACCTGAGAGAAATACTTTGAATATTCATTATCTCCACTTTCTTCTTCAGTACTTCTTTGATTTGCCCCTTCTCCGGTCCCTTCTTCACTTTTTCACGCCCAATCAAATATAGGTATTTCGGACTAAGGATGAGGTCCCTCTTTATAGACTAAGGGAAAACAGATTTTTTTTGAGTAAAAAAATCCTTTGAGGCAGCTCTGCAAACAGAACATTTTTACAAGTGCAATCAATTGTCTTATTTGTCCTTATAGGAGCATCTACCTGGGAAGTCCAGGGTTGGGACATGGCAAGACTGAGTGTTAGAGAATTTTGTTTAATCCTCAACTACCCACATATGTAAATGTTCATTATGCTCCTCTATATCATTTCTTAAAACTAATATCCTTGTACTCATGCAGCATGACCATTACTATTGTTTTTTGTTTATTGTTAACACTGTTATACTCTAAATATATTTGAGGAACAATAGTAATAACAAATAGGAAAACAGAACACCAGACACCTGTAATAATCTAATGCCTCTTTTATGAAGGAAGCATGTAGAAATAAGCTAGGACATCACTAAAAGACAGCTAGTGAACAGACATAAGGAAGAGGAGAGATTGGGGAAGGTCTTAAAACTTGGGCATCATTAGTTGGCCTATATTGAAACCTCTACTGCTATTTTTGCCAATGTACATTATATAACTACTTACCTTAAATCTCCTGTCATATTTGGTCACAGAATCAGCGAAGTCTATTCTTTCCCTTTTAGTCATAAACTGACGCAGTTCAGGTCTGTCCTCCATACCTAGGTAATCTCCCACAAAATTACGATTAATGCTATTTCTCCTGCGTTCCTTGAGCCCGTATAAAATGTTGGAGGCTGTAACCAAATGATGAGTTTATTAGGGATGCAAAGACATACTTCAAAAACCTTGACTAAGTGGCCTTCCATTTGCATTAAAATGGGAAAATGGGTACAACATATTTGGCTTAGAATTGATCTACTTTTTATTGCAAAATTATTTGGTATACACAAATATTTTTTAGTAAGCTCTCTCCTTTTTATTTAGGGATGAACAAAATGCATAATGTGTAGACAAGGCTGAATACAACCTTCCAATAAATTGTCCAATGTGTAGACAAGGCTGAAAACAACCTTCCAGTAAATTGTCCAATCCAATATTTCCATTCTCATATTTTAGCACAGTTTACTAAACAAAATATGTCTTTCAGTTTTCCAGCTCTGTAACCCTATTTTTTACTAGTGCTTTACACTAGTACATACATAGACATTTATGTATGCATCTACATTACCTAGCAATCAGCTTATCCAATAAACAACATATTGGATCCCTAAACATCCGTAAAATAAATACACATTATAAGAACTGCCATAGGTCTCTGCACAGAAACCTGTGGTTCACCCTATTAATACAGTACTACTTGCATTCAGCACACTGTATTCATGAGGGGCAGGCTTTGTACCCCTTAGTGAAACCAAAAATGCAACTGGCACTTGGATTCTAAAAACGAGTGTAAAAAAACAAACAAAAAAACAAACAGCAGTTACCATAGAGTATTAAGCTTACCAAAACAGGAAAGTATGCTGCATTAACTTAATCCATTTGTTTCGAGTTAGACTATTACAATAGCTGCAGTTTAATTAGAAATTAGCAACCAGTTTTCTAAGTTCTATCTTACCAACCATTTTGGAAACCTAAGGACTCATTAATGACAAGTTGCAGATACGCAAAAAAGGAAGCATCATCATCCCTTGCAGGTACTTCCATCCAAAGACAGTCCTTTGGTGACACAAACCTTGGGTTACTGCCACCTTCAGGCTGGTAATTCCAGGGTTCACTCTGGGGCTGCATCAATAGGCATAGCAGATAACCTCATTGATGATTAGCACCAGAAATAACACAATCCTGGCTATGTCAGTGCAATAACATCAGCACAATTGGGCGAGTTGTGCTTAAAATTGCAATTTGCAATTTGCAATTATATATGACCCATTATAAATTCTAATGCTCTTTTTTTGTAATTTTCCTGTATAGCATAAATCAATTTGGGATTAGTAGACAAGGAACCAAGAGTTTACACACTACCTTCTTCTCTCATCTGCTCATACTTTCTCCGAGCAATGTATCTTCTCCAGGCTTTCTGTATAGTTCTGGCAAATGTGTCAAATTTTCTCTCCCTCATTTCCTCTAATAAGAAAAGCTGTCAAGAAGAGGGGTGGATTTGTTGTTATTGTTAACCCCAACGTAATGTAGAGGAATCAAATATTGGTAAAACTCTGTGTTAATGGCAACAATTATATTAAATTGTTAGTTTATTAATGTTTATTCGCTATACTCCAAATAATAGAAATATAGCACCATCTAGGAAACTTCTGGTCTCAAGTATTGCAAGTAATATGTAATATGATAAGATAACAGACTTATAATATCTAAAACAAACTGATAAAACATCTTAGCTATGGAGTTTCTTACTGCTTAATACATTAAAACAAAACCATTAGACACTTATATTTGCACAAATGCATTCATACACTATATAACAACTTACAGATTCTGGATTCTTTACAAACACTTTGGATTTGCCCATCTGGTACTGATCTGAATCCATGTTCACAGATTTTAGAAGATGTTGTACTCCCTGACGTTCATCCCCTCTCCACCTAGGCCATGTTTCCTGTGTGAGGATAGCATATCTAGGAAAGATATCAAATAAAGTGTATGTTTTTTTACCAGCAGAAAAATAACAGTCAATAGTGATAATGTATGATCCACATAAGTCCTATTCGTTCAACTCATGTTGAACAAGGGAGGGATGCAGATCAAGGTTTACTTTTGTCTCGTGGCCTTCTCCCTTGTACATACATGGATGGTGGGTAAAACTGGTGAAAGGTATCAAAAACAGCAAAAAATAAAGTGTAATTTCTTTGACATCAGTTAGATTAGCCCTGTAGTGTCCTTATAATGCCCTAGGACAACCATAATGGATTTCTTACCTCTGTAAAAACTTATTAAAGACCCTGCGATAAGCAAAACCAGCTCTACGCACTCTGATGTTCTCCTTCAGGCCTAGATACTCCACTTGATGTTTGACTCTACAATGGGCATAAATAAATACAAATTATATTAGAAATTATGATAATATGATACAGCAACTTACAAGCAGTTCTTTTCACTCCTTACCTGCTCTCTTCCCAGTCTTTAGGTCTTTTGGTTTCATTGGGCTTGATACATCGAATGTAATGAGGTGTGCACTTCATCAGTGTATTTACTAGGTCATTTGCTTGTTTCTGCAGTAGGGATTAGATACAGAATGTCAGATATTGGTCTGCTGGTCTTCCACCGATTGGTGATGGTGTTGTAACCTCTTTTCATTTCCTCTTCCTTTTCCATGCTCAATCTGAGATCCCCTATTTTCCTTTTTCTTTCTATTTTCTCTTTTGCCTTGCTCTTCTCAGTTGTCTTTTCCCTTTCATTTTAGTGCTCACCTTACCCCCCTGTTTATTTCAAATTAAATCTCAAGTTTAAAAGTTGCTTCTTATCCCTTATAATCATCCCTTTCTACCCTTTTGCTAACCCTTAGATTGATGAACAAGTCTTACAGCTACTTGCCTACTCCCCCATGGGAACTACTACTACTGCTATGCTGACTAAATGTACCCCTGAAAACAATGTAGACCTCTAGGCACAATTTCCCACAGTACCCACAATGATCTGTGTCATCTTTATGTGATCGATTAAAAGTTTAAAATAAATGAAAACATTAATCTAGAATGGAAAGTAAATGCATAATAAAGTGTTCTCAGTTTGTGTCAAGTGGTTCCATTGAAAGCAATTTAAGGCAACAAGGACCTTCTCTGCCAATGGAAAATACTGCCTGTGTACCATAGCCTTTAATGGCTAGCCAAATGAAATTCAAATCCTAAAATGAACCCAACATTAATGTACTGGGCAACTCAAGGAGACCACTTGTTTTGTGGCCAAAGTATTTTATGTGATAATTTGGTATTCACCTGAATCCAAAAATGATGGATTTGGTTTTTGCCTATCAAAAGATTTAGGGGCACATTCACCAAGCTCGGGTGAATGAATAGAGGGAAAAAAACAAATTTCGAGTAGTTTTTTTGTGCTCCTCGACTATCGAATTGGCGTAAATTCACCTGAGTAGAATGATTCGAATAGATCGAGCGAAAAAACGCTGCGACTATTCGCCCATTCGATAGTCGAAGTACTGTCTCTTTTAAAAATCATTCGACTGCCTACTTCGCCAGATTAAACCTACCGAATTGCTTTAAAAGCCTATGGGAAAGTCCCATAGGCTTTTTTTCAAAGTTTTTGATCGTATAAAAAGGCATTCGATCGAATGAAAATCCTTTGATCGAATATTCACCAGGCGAATATTCGCCCATTCGTCTATTTGCCCGAATTCCCTATTCGATTCTATTCCCCAGTCGAATTTCGAGGGATTTAACCCCTCGAAATTCGACCCTTGATACATCTGCCCCTTAATGTGCAACTTGCGTACATAATGATATAATTGTATATTGCCATATAATATAACAAGGAATAAAAGGAATAACCTAATTTCCTTTTATATTATCATATTAAACAGATCAACAAATCAAATAGGTTTCAATACCAAGCAATATCTTTCAAAGACATGAGAATAACCTTGTTTTACAAAACATGAATAGATTTCATCTATATTTGCTTTGAATTATATTTTTACATTTTATACAACAACAAAGTAGAGGGGAATACCTTGATTTTTGATACTGCTGTGGTTGGCCGACTTTTCTTGTCAGAATCCAATCTTTCTGGGAATAGATTCTGTATAAATTGGCTGAGCAAGAATGAAACAGGTAATTTTGTTTAGAAGAAAAACTTTAAAAAGTGGGGGTAAGATTGAGTGAGCAACGTGATACACTTTAGTGTTAGAGAGGAAGCAAGTAAAGAGGAGAGTACAAAAAGAATCTAAGTACAATAAAGACCATATGTACAAGAAAGAAGGAGGAAATACAAAGAATATAATCATACAGAAAAAAATATTTTGCAGATTGAGAGAACATACTCTTGCTAGACTCACAGACATTCTCTTCTAGCTGTTTACCAAAATCTATCCCAATCTGAATATGCTCCTGCTCCAGGATCAACCAATTGCTCCCATATGCCAATGAAATGCCAATGTAATATTGTAGGGTACCACAATATAACAATATAATACACCATCTCTGTCCATGCCATGAGTGCAATCACGAAAAATGAAAATACCAGTACAAACTTCAGATGCATTTTGGTGAATTTTTTCCCCATATGAAAATGTTGAAATTTACCTACACTGCTATATATATATATATATATATAGTGTGATACTAGAGCTATTATTAGTTAAAAAATACTAGAGCTATTATTAGTTAAAAAAACAGTTATGAATTAAAACACCTCAATATTTATCAAATTTATCACAAATTATGATCCACAAAATAATAGAGGTAGTAAAGAAGTATTAAAGTACAAAGAAAAAGAAAGACAATAAGGTCATGGAAAAACTAGAAAATAGACAGGTTTGGGCATATCTTACTATTCACTGCTTTGCATTAGCTCAATAAGGTCAATGAACAGAACATCTCGATTACGTTCACAGAATCCTTCTACATAATAAGATACCTGAGAAAACAGCAAGTCATACATTTTTATACTAATTCATAACTAGAACTAAAGGAATCCTTCAAGTAGAAAGGAGTTTTCATCTTTAGGTATCTTTTAAGTATTTAACAGGGAGATTTGACTTTAAATTTACTCCCTAAAACAGTTGAAGAAATGTTGAAGAAAAGCACTGCATGTCTATTTAGCACAATATAACATTATTATCATTATTATAGAAATATATAGTGCAAAATTGACATAGAAAATGGTCAATGTGCCATGTTTGTGTCAAACGATTTGTACATTATGACATATTCCTGTGCTGATATTTTATAATATAGATAACATAGATGCATACTTTCCCTGCATAGTGGTGAATGACAAAACCCAAATTCCAGTTGCTGAAGTGTTCATGGGTTCCTACAGCTGCTTGGAGCTTCTGTAAGAGTGTTTGGTCTGCCCCACCACTTGTGGCATGCATAGTGGCACACACATCATCAAGAACACTCATGATTCCAGGTGGGTTCTGAGGAAAAAGATTGACATTGATGGCTTGTATCATTATCCACAAACACCATCATTTTGTGCACTCTAAACTGCTAAGAGTTACTATAGTTCTATGGGGTGAAGTTAGAGATCTCCACAGTCCGCAGAGTGAAATACCGCCTCTCTCCATTAATTTCTATGGGATTTTTAAAGGCGTATTTATCAAAAGGTGAAAGTGAAAGTTCACCATTTGATAAATACACCTTTAAAAATCCCATAGAAATGAATGGAGAGAGGCGGTATTTCACTCTGTGGACTCTGGAGATCTCTAACTTCACTCTTTGATAAATCAACTCCATTTTATCTTCTTCTCGGTAGTAACCTTGACATGGTGAAGGGGCTTTGCGTATCTCATTGCCGTTTCAGAACAAACATGTCCCACTAGATATGGAAAGTATATCACACTCCAGGATTTTTACCAAAAATAAGGACAATAGGGACATTGTTTGGCTTGAAACATGGTAACTGTCCAGATCATAAAGCCAAAAAATAGCAAAATAAAGGCTTTTTAACAGAAATCCTTGATGGTGCTGTCTGCTACAGTTTGTTTGAATAGGGACATAACAGAAACAGAAGAGATTAAAAGAAGATGACAGGAGTACATGGAAGAATTATGTATGAGAAACCCCCAAAATCATTGCCACATATGATGGTATGGTTTCTGAACCAGACATCGTAAAAAATGAAGCTAAATGAGTATTGGAAGTCATTGCTAATAACCAGGCTATAGGAGTTGATTGAATTCCTACTGCCTCCCAAAGAATCTACATTCACACCAAGAAAGGCCGGTACACAGAAGAACAGATTTCATATTTTCTCCATATCCATTCAACTTACTATAAGTGCAAAACAAATGTGAAATGTTGGGCTAGAAGAAACAGATACAAGAATTAAAGCTGGTGGAGGGTAAAGCTACTCTGATGGCTGATAATGAAATATTTTTAGGGGCGCGTTGCTGAATTCAAGAGAAGAATGTGCAAAAATTGGCTTATTCCCCAACATTGATCTAGACTTTACAACTCTCTGCAAATAGACTGGGAAGAAGTGCAGGCAGTGATAAACTTTATTTTCTGGAATGCAAATCTGGACAAGATATTAAGCAGCACCTATATCACATTCTCAAAAAAGGTTTGTATGGTAATACGTATATATATGGTAGTGAGCATTAGAGTATCAGAAAGACTGAATGACAGATAAACCTTTCCATAATTCTTTATAGAGTAGCATTACTTCTTACCAGCTTGTTCTCGATAAGGTCACACACTATTTTGTTGTTAAAATACTCAATGGGTGTCCACCTTATACCTTCAGCCACATATTCTTCCTAGTGACAAATAACATGGTCAGATTAGGATAGCCAACAAATGCTTTATACTATATATATACTATATATACTGTATACTGCATCAGGAAAAATGCTTATGCTGCTACAAAACTATCATAATATAAATATCAAGCAACTTATTCTCCCAAAAGTATTATCATCACTCAAATCACCTTTTTGCAACATTACTTTTTTTATAGTGTCATTTTTTTTTTTTTAAATTTAGGTTGTGTATGCCTTTTTGTAATATTGCACCTTTTAACCAAAATGCTGCATTTTAACCCATTATTGTGGAAATGTAGGTGCAAATTAGTGACCACTTTGGTAAATTGCAAGCACATTGTCACTTATAGCACACATGGCAGAAATTATGTGTGTGACTCCCTGGAGCCAAAGTTTTGCCTTCTGAAATAAATATTAAATTAAATAAATAACTTGAATTTGCACAGAATGTTTTACATACCTGCTCAGCCTTTAAAGTCAATTCAATAAAGATCTGCTGCAGCTTTTCATTCACAAAGTTGATACAGAACTGCTCAAAGCCATTTTTCTAGATTAAGAAGAGAGTATATCAAAATATCAAACCATGTATTTTAAAACATACTGTAAGAAACATTTTTTTTAGAATGCTCAGCTAAATACTGATTTGTGCATGTAGACTGCATTATCTTTTTAAAGAATGGTTTATTATGCAGTGTATTGACCAGATAACTACTTCTTTTGGTTGCCCTCCATTGATTCCTACTGCTTTTCTTGTCCTAAGCAACGTAAAAGTACTTGAAGAGATTACTGACACCAGAAATTAAACCTTTTTTACATCTATCATAATATTGGCTTTGCATGCTACTTATAATTTCCCCATAAGAGATGAGTGGGACAGTCAGGATTGCAAAACAGCCAGGTTTAGCAACAACTAAGTTAATTACAAAAGCAAACCACTCAGCAAAAACGATCAGCATGACCTAAAGATAACTTTTAGGGCTAGATTTATCAAAAATTGAATTCGATTTTTTAAACGATTTAAAATATTTTTGCTCTCAAATTCACATTCGACTTATATTTTCAAAAACTTGAATGTCTGGTATTTATTAAGCAAAGAAAAAAACAATGAAAATCTGCCATCTAAAAGCCGTCGAGGTCATGTAGAAGTCAATGGGAGTTGTCCTAGGCAAAGCTGAACTTTTTAGTTGATTTGAGGGTTTTTATCTGAAATTCAAGTTTTCAGGACATAAATTCAATCGATTCGAGACATTTGACATCCTAATTTTTTAATAAATACCCAAACATTTGAAATTTGAGTTTATTCAGGTATAAAACCCTTCACAGAACTCACAAATTCGATTCTTGATAAATATGCCGCTTAATGTGCATACTTTAGAAAGTAATCTTTTAGTTTCCATATCACTTCAATTATCTGAATTATCTGAACTGCTGTTCAGGGCTCCAAGTGCCCTAGCTCCCCTAATGTTCATTCAAGACATGCAAGGAATGAGAGTTTAAAGGAAGGTCCACTCTGTTAATGTGTTGCCTCTCTAGTAAACTGTGATGGCAGGTTATGACATATTCTTTTCAGGGAGCACAAAGTATTAGAAGTAGCCAGTTGCATTTTGGCAAAAACACACACGGCTCTATGTGTCTGTGATACTTTTGCCACTTGCCCAACCAGCACTGTGTATTATGTCTAAACTCCTAAAGTGTTGTTAACTCTTTGAAATATGGGAACAGAGACATATACCTGGAATATTTCAAATCCATAAATGTCCAGGACCCCAATGCTGTACTCCTCATAGGGTTTTTGCATGGCCTTATTAATGGACTATGCAAATGAAAACACAAATTAAAAAAAACAAACAAATAATGCATAATGACAAATTAAAAAAAACAGTTGCTTTCTATCTACCTCCTTCACTTATTTACAAGATATAATCATTTTACACTTTACATTTAACCTAGTGTCACATATATGTATCACTACTGAAATTTTCTAGAGGATCTTACACATGGCCATTTTAATAATATGTTCCCGTGCTGTGGCCTGTCCCGTGCTGTCATTTTTACATATTGAATATAGAATATGTATTGCTTAATAAAACCACTGCTTGGTTGGTTGGGTAAATTGAACCATAGCACCCATTTCTTTGCTGAAATTCCAAAATGCAGAGCTGCTGAGCAAAAAGCTAAATAATAAAAAACCAAAAATATAGATATTTTGCAAACTTATTAAAGGAACAGTTCACTGTAAAAATAACAACTGGGTAAACAGATACACTATGCAAAATAATTTTTTTTCCTAATATAGTTAGTTAGCCAAAAATGTGATGGATAAAGGCTGGAGTGACTGGATGTCTAACACAGAAGCGCCCATACTTTACTAATGCGGGGTCTACTTTTAGTGATGTTGTCCCATTATGAGCTACACACATGAAAGAATTGTTAGCATTCTGTTCCATGGAAAATATTACTTAAATACTGATGTATGAAAAAAATATTTAACAAACAACTATTTCTTATTTAACCTTAATAAATATCTGAATGAAAAGCATGAAACAGGAGGGTGATATAGACAAGCTGTTTGTTGACAGTGTCTTGAGATCTACTGATCCCCTGCTAAAGGTCTACTGGTTGATCCCGATCTACCTTTTGGGCACCCCTGGTCTAACATAATAGCCAGAACACAACTTCCTGCTTTTCAGCTCTGAGTTAAGGTGGCCATACACGGGCCGATAAAAGCTACCGACAGACCGAGTCGGCAGCTTATTGGCCCGTGTATGGGGGCCCCCGACGGGCTTCCCCGATCGAGATCTGGCCGAAAGTCGGCCAGATCTCGATCGGATGGGACTAAAAATCCCGTCGGATCGAATCGCGGCCGCATCTGTCCGTTGATGCGGTCCCGCGATCCGACAGCCCGTCTGCCCTAGGCCGCCCTAGGGCCCACGATCAGATCAGCCGGATATTGCCCACCTCAAGGTGGGCATATCGGAGGGAGATCCGCTTATTTGATAACATCGCCAAACGAGCGGATCTCTCCATGTATGGCCACCTTTAGTCAGCAACTATAAGGGGGGCTGCATGGGACATAACTGTTTAGTGAGTTTGCAATTGACCCTTAGCATGCAGTTCAGATTCAAAAGCAACATAATAGCCAGAACACAACTTTCTGCTTTTCAGCTCTCTAACTCTGAGTTAGTCAGCAACTATAAGGGGGGCCGCATGGGACATAACTGTTTAGTGAGTTTGCAATTGATCCTTAGCATGCAGTTCAGATTCAAAAGCAACAGTTATGACCCATGTGCCCCCCCCCCACTCAAGTCACTGATTAGTTATTGCCTGGTAACCAATCAGCGGAAACCAAGAGAGATGCAAAGCAGGAAGTAGATTTCTGGCTTTTATGTTAGACATCAAGTCACTCCAACCTTTATACATTACATTTTTGGCTAATTAACTATATTGAAAACATTTTTTATTTTGCACAGTCTATCTATTTAACCAGTTTTTATTTTTATAATGAACAATCCCTTTAAGCATAGCATAATGGAAATAATAGGTGAACTGCCCCTTTTAATTTAAGGTGCTACAATAGATCTCTAAAGGTTATTAATATATAAGTATGGGATCTGTTATCCATAAACCTGTAATCCAGAAAGCTCTGACTTACTGGAAGACCAGCTCCCAAAGACTCAATTTTTATCAAATCATTCAAATTTTTAGAAATGATTTGCTTTTATTTTGTAATAATAAAACAGTACGTCTTTGTGATTCAAGCTAATATATCATTACTCCTTCTTGAAGAAAAAACAATCCTGTTTATTCTAATTAATTTAATTAATTTAATGATTTTTTTAGTAGACTTAAAATATAGAGATTGATATCACTGAAAGTCCCCTTATCCAGAAAGACTTAGGTCCCAAGCATTCTGGATAACAGTCCCATACTGTATTAGTTTTGCTTTCTTCTTATTACTTCAGTTACTTCAAACACTTTTTATCCTTCTTAGTGGACATTCAAAATTGCTTTTGTCTCACCTCTACAAGAAAGTCAAAGACCCTTGAGTAAAGAGCTTTGGACAGAGCATCCCGAGTGTAGGATGCCTGCTCCACATTCAGGGTGACGTTGATTGATTCAGAACGTCCACCCCATTTACTGTCCATTTTGCGACTGGTGAGCTTGTTATTAAGACGTTCCTTTTGTATGCCCAGCAAGTAGGCTGGAAAATCCAGTACTGAAATACAGTGACAAAGGAACCCGGTGTCACACTATTTAACAAATAACCACACACAGACAAGACAAGTTACAAGTGCATCCTATTAATGGACAACATAGTTATGTGATACCTGAATTGGCTCTGTAAACTTACTTTGAGATATAATGCTGCTTCTTGGTCGGCATTTCATGAATTTTTTCTCTAGGAACACTACGTATTTATTTTCTTTCCTGCACGGTTGTATTACTTCATTGGCTTAATAGATTTTCCCTATATGATCTTTCTGCCTTTAAATGGTCTCTTAAAGGGGTAGTTCACCTTCAAACAACTAATAGTTTTCAGACAGATCACCCGAAACAATGACTTTTTCCAATTACTTTCTATTTTCTATGCATCACCGTTTTTTAAACATTGAAGTGTAAAGTGTCATTTTTCACCTTTTAAAGCAGCTCTGGGAGGGGGGGGGGGTGTCGCCAACCCTCTAAACTGTTCTAAATTGATACATTAAGTTGATGCATTTTTTATCTTTGTCCCTGCTGAGTAGAATCTCTGGGTTTCATTACAGACAGCTGTTAGAATTGATACAATAGTTGCTAATATTGCAGAGATGCTACTGAGAAATGTATCAACTAAATGTTGATTGTAAATTGTAACACTTTAGAGTCTGCGCCTGAATTACTGAGCTGACAGACAAACCAGAGACAGGAACATTCAACTTTAAACTAGGGATGCACCGAATCCAGGATTCGGTTCGGGATTCGGCCAGGATTCGGCCTTTTTCAGCAGGATTCGGATTCGGCCGAATCCTTCTGCCCCTCCGAACCGAATCTGAATCCTAATTTGCATATGCAAATTAGGGGCGGGAGGGAAATTGCATGACTTTTTGTCAGAAAACAAGGAAGTAAAAAATGTTTTCCCCTTCGGTTCGGTATTCGGCCGAATCTTTCCACGAAGGATTCGGGGGTTCGGCCGAATCCAAAAAAGTGTGGATCCCTACTTTAAACTTAGATTTTTGAAAAACAGTAAAAAAATAAATAATGGAAGGTAATTGAAAAAGTCTTTATTTCTGGGGAACAACTGAACTGAACTGTTTGGAAGGTGAACAAACCCTTTAAAAAACATTTCTTTAGAGAAGGTGACGCTAATCTCTATGTTTGATGTACACATTAATCTATTGTACAACAGTGCTAAATATGTTGGCATTTTATCTGTTTTAGTAATAATTATCATAATGAAATGTTTTTCTAACTAAAAACTGGTGAAATCCCATTTTCATAAGGTACATGGAAAAAACACTGAAGTTGA
Source organism: Xenopus laevis (assembly GCF_017654675.1). Taxonomy (NCBI): domain Eukaryota; kingdom Metazoa; phylum Chordata; class Amphibia; order Anura; family Pipidae; genus Xenopus; species Xenopus laevis. Next base: position 92,838,243 of record NC_054372.1, read on the forward strand.
AAATAAGTTGTAAATATTATATTAAATTAAATATTTCTATCAAAGCTCTTAGATGTACACAAATGTGAAACAGGAGAACTATGCAACTTCCAACACTTTTCCTACTTACATGCATTTTTAAACAGGGCCTAAATTTCACTTTGAAAACAATCTTGCATTCTAAAAAGCAACATCAGTATTTAAAAGCTTTCTCTCACACTGGCAGACAACTTTATTTGCAAGTGGCTTCTCTGTACATATAATAGAGCTACTGAAAAATAAATATATGACTCCATAAGTATGGAAAGCTTTATTGACCTATATTTCTCATTAGGTGGAAAACTTGTCCTTTGGTAAGTCATACTCACAGTCGTGACATTCCACTTTTGCATAGTTTCCCTGTTCTTGGAAGTTGATGTTGCCCAAATGCAATATACCAGCTGTTATCTGGAGTACCATTTGCTGCTCTTCTGCAGAAACACCAATAACTACCATGGCTTCCTGGGTCCAGAAGAGGCAGGAAGGTCCCATAGAGTTAAAAGAAAATATGTTACAGACTGATGTAGAAAGTGTACATATAAGTGCATTGTGATTGTGTAGTGAAAGAATGTTTATAGACTACGCACCGACATTTCATAGAAATCTTTCTTATCATCCGTTCCATCAACTTTATATGTTTCTGATTGGTTGAGGTAGAAAAAGTAGTCTGCCGCCATGATTCCCAGGTTTTGTCGTTGCTCATTAGATGCCCCTTCAATCAACTAGAAAGGCAAGTAGAATTTTTGGCATAGGGCTGGTGTTATTTTAAAAAAATAGACCTCAACACATAATAACTACCTTCCATTAGGCTGCCTAGTTTTTACACTACCAGCCCCTCACCTGGTAGAAGACATGAAAGCTGCGCTCATTCTCATTCTGGCTGACCACTCTGGACTTTTCCAGGAGGAAGTTGGAGATTTTGCCTCCATCTGGTTCTCCGCCACGACTGAACTGGATCTCAAAATATTTACCCTGAGATAAAATAACAAAGCATTATGAGACTAGCCTTCAATTTGTTCAGTGATTACCACTAATATATATTGTTTCCCTTGAACAGGTCTCGGACTGGGAGTCAGAATAGGCCCTGGCATTCCAAATACAGAGAGGCCCAAATAGTCCTTCACAAGCAGTCTGTGGGACCTTACAGCAGCCCCTCTGGCATTTGCCAGAACCCACAGATTGCCAGTCCAGGCCTGGTTATGAAGGTCCCTTTACTCCTGTATATTTTAGCTTTAATATAGTTGTAGTTTTCTTTTAGTATATGCTGAATTAATTCTTTCGCTTGTGGGGCACAACAAGTAATTGCACTTGTGAAGTACACAATATTAACATGTCAATGCATCTTTGTATCTTTATATGTTTCACTACAGTTAACATGTCACTAATAATGCAATAACTTCATAGAACACGTATGCAGGCAGTAACGGAACTAGGTGGGGGTAGGCCCTGGTGCGGGCCGTTCCGCCGGGCCCGCCCCCACCCTTGACCGTGTGATTTCTCTGCGGCTGCAGCCAAATCCAGCCGGCTGCAGCGCGTGCAATCTGCTGGGGGAACCCTGCGGGGGTGCGGGCCCTGGCCCAATTGCACCCCCTGCTCCCCCGGTAGTTACGCCCCTGTATGCAGGTAAGGGACCTGTTGTCCAGAATGCTCAGGACCTGGGGTCTTCCAGATAAGGGATATTTCTGCAATTTCCTCCATATTGTAGGTCTACTAAAATATAATTTAAAAATTAGATAAACCCAATAACATTGTTATGCCTCCAATAACGATTGATTATATCTTAGTTAGAATCAAGTACAAGGTACTGTTTTATTACTACGGGGGGGAAAAAAAATTCCTAAAAAATTTAACTTTTTGTTCAAAATGGAGTCTATGGGAGATGACCTTCCCATAATTCAGAGCTTTCTGGATAATGGGTTTCTGGACAATGGGTCCTAGGCCTGTATTTGCAATTAACTATACGTAAATGTACATCTGCATTTCTACTTTCCAGAATGAGAGGCAATATTGGGGAAATTTTAACAACATGTTTTGCAAAAATATCAGAAAAGGTGAAAAAAGTAACAGTAAAGTAAGTTTGTAGGGCAAAAACAACTATGTTACACAACATTTTTATTTACCGACACTATTGTGAGATATATGCTGTGTTTTTTGCAGTTTACTTAATCTTATCTTTTTGTTTACAGTATGCCATGTTTTGTAGAGACCCTGCATGACATGTGGCTTGGGATGTGCCATTTGACGTGAAGTTATACATTTTGCTTTTGTGGTGTATTACAACTTGTACTGCTGGGAATTGTTCTACAATTTCCTAACTAATATCTTTCCTACCTAGCCCGTTAATTAAAAGATAGACATATAGGGGCAAATTCACTACACGCCAAAGCGCCTAACGCTAGCGTGAATACGCCAGCATTGGGCATTTGCGTTAATTCACCGATTCACTAATGAACGCTGGCGTAAATTCGCTAGTGTTACTTCGCACCCTTACGCCTGGCGAATTTGCGCAACGGACGTAACTACGCAAATTCACTAACGCGCGAATGATTCTGAACGCTACCTTTTACGCCAGACTTCCTTCACCACCTCAGACCAGGTGAAGTGCAATAGAGTAGATAGGGATTGCTTCAAAAAAAGTTACACATTTTTCTAAGTCCCAAAAAATGCTGGCATTTTTTCATTTTTTATCGGTGATGGGCTGAAAAAGATCGAAATATTTTTTGGGGCTACCCTCCTTCCCCCCTACATTTCCTAACTCATGGAAACTTAACTATACAGTGAGCACATGTGTAGGGCAAAATAAAAATTTTATTTGATGTTTTGAAGGTTTCCCAGGCTTTTGTAGTGCTGCTACGAATACTTCCATTGAAAATTGAATTTGGCGCCGTATGCAAATTAAGCATCGCTAGCGTAGTAGGCGAATTAACGCTAGCGCAACTTCCCAACCTTACGCTACCCCTGAGTAACTTCGGATTTTAGTGAATTTGTGGAGCACTGGCGAAAATACGCCTGGCGAAGTGCGGCGAAGTGCGGCGAAGCGGAAGCGGACTACGAATCTTAGTGAATGTCCCACATAGTACATTTACAAACTGTTAAAATGGGAAATATTTGTAGGATATTTCATAGTGACTCTATCTCAACCCCATATTATTAATAGACTTACAAATCGGCTGGAATTGTTGTTTCTGACAGTCTTGGCATTACCAAATGCTTCAAGTAGAGGGTTGGACTGGAGAATTATGTCTTTAACATGCTGAAATACATAGGAATATAGTCAATGACACAAGGAGAGGCCTCATTCTTGAGAACTGCTTAGCTTCCTGGCTAGTATGTCCTACGGTATAGAATATCTCTTTCATCTCTTTGTGTTCTTCATTACTATACTAGAGAGAGCATGTATTAATGTAACATTTATTAAAGGTTGAGTTTTAGTAACATTGTTACAGCCACTATCTGAACTGGTTTGCTTTATAACAACAGGAGGAAGTGTGTCTATTATACATTTTACCCTTGTTTGTTTCAATTTTGGTAGAAGCAGTGTGAGAATGAGAGAATACACCTTTAGACTGCAACTACAAACAGAGAATATGAAATAATATTTTTCTTTTAACTCAGTGTAAATTGTTGCACATCCTGTGTATCAGTTAAGTGAATTGTTTTAACTTGTAATTGGAGTTTCTTTGTTATTATGTCATTATGTGGTTGCCCATTACTCAGCAGAAACAACACAGCTGCAGTCATATGTACAAGTTATATAGGTCATATATCGACAGGCTTTTGCAAATCCTATGAGTGTTATCTCCCTAAGTGACTTGTCAGTGGAGTTGTATTATAAACTGCATACCTGCACTTTGCTTCCTCCCCCAGACACTTTGGATATATATCCCATTATATACTTTGCTGCTACAGTCTTCCCTGCTCCACTTTCTCCACTGAAATGACAAGAAAATGAAAACAGTTTTATCTTCTTATGTAGTTTTGATTAAAGTATGTGAACTGATTCTGGTACATGTATGAGGCAATATTAAGAAGCTAACAGACACATGGAATGCAATTGTAGATAAAAATGATATATGACACAGGTAATGCCAGATGTGAATGTTGGAGGCAGCTTGTTCCCGGCTGCATGCACATACCTGTATTATGACATTTACTATAGAAATGGTCATCTTAGTCTAAATGGGAACCATAGATATTAGGTAAGAGATGCCAAATGTCCAAAATGTTTTATTTTACTTCTTCAACCTCAAACCTAACTCTTCTAAAGAAAATATGAATGGTTTAGGGTTTTTCCAGTTGAGTAGCTTCCATAAAATAACACAAGTAACCTTCTTCATTGTTGTGAAAAGATACAATTTTGTTTAGAAGAAGATTTCTTTGTGAGTTCTTTGTTTTTCTGTGCTGTGAAGAGATATCTCTGTGCTTTCTTACAGATAACTCCCTTTCATTCCCATATGCATACATTCTCATGTCATATGTTTCCAAGTCTATAAAAACTTTGTTACACCTTTGTTCAGGATTCTGACTATTTGGAATTCAGAATCCACAAAGTTTGTGTCAAATAAACGTTCTCTTTTACCTCAACTGATCTCCAGTTCCTAATTTCCATGATTGCATGATTGAATATACCCTAACAACAGTATTTCTAGAAAAATGACCCACCTGATAATGACACACTGATTCTCACCGTCTATCAACATGTTCCTATACATGTTATCTGTCAGAGCATAGATATGTGGAGGATTCTCATACTGAGCCTATGAAACACACAAAAACTGTTTCAGTCTCATGAAGTACAATAAAAATGTATCATGTATTATCAAGTACAATAAAAAAGGTATGAATATATGATGATATTAGGGCACAATCCCTTACTGAAGAGTAGTAAGAAAACTGCAATTTTGAGTGTATTCTCCATATTTTTTCCCAGAATGCAGTATTTTTCCAAGAACACCAGTGTCATTGCGGGTGCAAGTGGGTGATTGGCTTAGCGCAACTTTGCCTAGCACAGTTGCGGGAATGTCTTAAAATTAGCACAATTGCATGTGCACTTTGTTGCAAATTTAATGTTTTTAAAATGTGTCTGGTGTATTTCCAGTATTTGCTGTGTGAGTGAGATATGGCACTATTCTTTGAGTGCAATTCAACTATGGAAATTGATGCAGGACGTTAAGGGAAGTCTGAAGCTACCACCTGGTCTGGAGGTGGTGGCATGGCCAGATTTACACAGCGGCACCCCTAGGCCCACTGCCATTCGTCACCCCTGTCCCCTCCCCTTTATTTGTGCAAATTTTCATCATCGGGACCGGAGCAACTGGGATTGGTGCACAGGAAATTTTAAAAATTATCCTGCACATCAATCATCATATATTCACACCCAGTGTTTTTGAACCGGCGTGGGTGTGGTTGGGGATCATGCCACCACCTAAAATTTTGCCACCCTAGGCCCGGGCCTTGGTGGCATTTCACAAATCCGAGCCTGGGTGGTAGTAGCTCCAGGGTTTGTTTGTGTGAAAAGCCGAAAGGGCTGCAGAGCAGTGCAGAACAAAACTATTTTTTGAAACAAGTACTATTCATGAAAATAATTGTATGCACTCAGGAAGCAACTGCAGGTAGTAGTGCACTTTGCTGCCTGCACTTGTGGACATAAACGAGTGCTATTAGGGATTTTGAGACTCATTTGTTCAGCCAAACAGAATCCTTATGTTATACCCCTTCTCAAAAATCACTAGAGTTAGTAAAGATGTTATTTATTAATAAAATGCAGAAAAGGTAGAGAAATACTTACTGCTCCTTGATATAGTTCAATTTCCCGTTCAGTAAAGTAGGGCATCTGCTTGAATGGATTGACTGAGATTAAGACAGAACCTATATATGTCTGATAGTTTAATAAAGGAAAATATCAAAATAAAAAGTATAACAAATAATATAGAATATATATTCTTCTGTGTATTGCCACCTTTATTTAGAAATGGTGAATTCTCTCTTGTTGGTCTAGGGCAAATCGGTTACCAATTTCTTTTTCTCTGTAATAATAAAACAGTGACTTGTGCTTAATCCTAACTAAGATATGATCAATCCGTATTGGAGGCAAAACCAGACATTTTTTTGATTATTAGTAGACTTATGGTATGGAGATCCAAGATTACGGAAAGATCTGTTTATGAAGATTCTCATTCACCCAGGTCATGGTATATCTGTAGAAATAAGTCAAATCAACTCGACTTGCTGTGTTTTTCTTGAAATTCATATAACTCTTATTATATGTCAATCCAAATAATTAAAGTTAAATGTCAGTCCAAATAATTTTTCAGTGATTGATTATTTCATTAGACGAATGGTGTTCCACAGGCTTCTGTACTGGGGTTACATTTGATTCAATGATACACAGCTATGTAGAGAAACAGAAATCTGATGGCATCATATTCTGGAGAAGGAGATATTTTTTGGTAAGAACAGTGGGAGTTTGTCATGGCAGGTCGATCCATTTATAAAAAAGATTTTATGCATAATTAGCAAATAAAATATTCAAGGTTACACTGTGACTCTAGGATTTGGCTTGGCTGCCTTTTTGGAAATATTTAGGAAAAATTTGATCTTTCATATTGAACACTGACTGATTAAAAATGTCTGCATTACGAACTGCAAATAATATACATTTGATGAATTGTGTTTATAAGATGCAGCTGATATTGGCTCTCATAAGCAGAGATCTTGCCTAACTGCTGGGTGATATCAGACACCAGACATGGGGAATGCCAGCTATGTGAATCAAGGTGGTTAAGCCTTCCAAATTGGAAACTGTCAAAAGAATGCTTGTGTTTGTGTATGTGACTTAGCACTCAGTGCAAAGTATCATCACTCACACATCCTGCATCTTAGAGGAAGGAAATTGTGGACTAATTTTTAAATCACTAGCGAAATGGTTGCATAGCAGTAAAAATTCACAAAGTAGGGAATTACAGCTGAGCAGAAATGCTTAGCTCATTGATACAATAGGAAAATAACCTACAGATGTACCATAAAGTAATTGCTGCAAAAATAGTATAGGCTCAGTAGTACACTAAAAACAAAGGGAGCGCTGCAATAACATGCAGGGTGAAATATACAAAATCACTTATTGGCAGGATTTATAAATTTTAGTACAATAATTTGCTTTTCGCTTGTGCCTATTAGGGGACACCTTGAACCTTGAACCAAATGTATCTTTTCAGCATACCCCTAATTCCAGGCCTGAACAAATGACATTACATTTTACATGCAAAGTGATCGATACATACTGTACATATAGGCTGCATACACAAGGGGAGAGAAGAGGACAGCACTTAGAACGCCCCAGCTTGTGTGCAGGGGTGTTACTATAGAGACTAACTATAGAGAAAGCAGATCCTGCAGTTACAGAGGGGCTAAGAGTGTAGAGGGTCCAGTGAGGCACTTATTAATGAGCAATTGTAATATATCTTGGTAGAATTGCACTAAAGAGCTGTGTACTTAATTCCTTCTTATGGCAGGTGTTAAGTACAGGGCTCCCTTGCACCTGAACCATTGTGCTCTGCTCCTTGCGCCACTGTAGTATTCATGAATGAGAATTTCTTGGCATTTCTAAATATCTGAATCTATAGATTATATCTCTAAATGTGCTATATGTACATATGTAATTTTTTATATATTTTTTTATAAAAGTAATAGTCCCTAAGCAGGCCACATCTTCCTTCCTCTCTTCTTTTTTGTCCATTTAAGGGCAGTCTTTAAGAGAGACACAAACCACAGCTTCTCTTTCACTTACACGCCCACAATAACAAGTCAGAGTACTTGACAGCATGTGCACCTCTTACACTGATACATTCCCAGTCATAGCAATACAAGTAAATGTTTAATGATGGTCTAGCAGTTTTTTTTAAAGCAGACCCTGTTGCTCACTAAATAAGCAGAGCTAATCACTAACACGAGCAGTAAATAATGACTACTATTGCCAAAGTTCCAGTTTAATGTTTAGTTGGTGACCATGCTAGGCTACAAGGCAGACAAACACAGTAGCCAATCCATCTTTACCCCTACATATTAATGTACATTAAAAGTTACCTATAAGTCATGTTGATCATTTTTCACTGATACCTGACTGTTTTGCCAACCTCAATACTGGACCATGTGTGCTTCTCTGAAAATTCATACCAGGATCTCTACCTTGAGATCCTAGGGCTAATTTAGCACTAAAATCTTCAATTACCCATAGCAACCTATAAGTGTAGTACTGAATTTTGGATATTCAACAGTAAGCCCATACACACAATGGGTTGACAGATATCTGCCTTTCCATCAATTGCAACTGTGAAGGTGCAAGCCTGGACAACAGCCATCCTGCCATAAAACAATCGTTGCAGCTACAGTAATGTCCTTATAAAAGAGATGCAAATAACCGGATTATGGGATTTCTTTCACAGTGCATCCATTCCTAACATTCTCCCTTGTCTATCTAAGAAGAGATGAACCATCTTCAAGAACAGCTAACATCGACCTGATTGGCTGGGACTGTCTATTCTATACCTTTTAGTTCCTTTGTAAACAAATACCACTTATTTAAAGATCTGACATTAGCCTGGCACCCCAAAATAGAGCAGATCCAACAATAAGCAATTAAATTTACTTAAAGAGATTGTATGTAACAACCTAGTGCTAATTTTTGATGCAATATAGCACCAAGTTTCAAAGGCGATAAACAAACTGAAGGCCAACTCCTCCAACAGAATTCTTTTCATAGCTGAATAAAATGCAAACTGCATTCTGTGTTAGAGTTTACACAACATACTGAAAATTTGCTTAATCCTTCACTTCTCTTTTAATTTTAAGTGTTGACTTCATAGTGACTTTCCTCACAAGTCTCTTTGACATAGACAGCACGGGTGGTATAATCACATTCTGAATGTTTGCTTCATTCTTGAAGCATCATTTCAGTGTCCAAACTAGCCGAGAATTGACCCTAACAAACAGTTTTTAAAGTACAAGTTATGGGATTCATTATCTGGAAACCCCATTATACAGAAAGCTCTGAATTAAGGGAAGGCCATCTCCCATAGACTCAATTTTAAACAAATAATTTTAATTTTTAAAAATGATTTCCTTTTTCTCTGTAATAAAACAGTACCTTGTGTTTGATCTAAACTGCATGAATCCATATTGGAGGAAAAACAATCCTATTGGGTTTATTAAATGTATAATTTATTATTATTTCATTTATTATTTAATCACTCAAATTCATTAGAAATACAATTGTGTGTTGATGAACTGACATGATTTTGAGTGATTAAAAGTTAATTGATAATTATGTTGGCTTGCCTATATGCTTTTAGTTATATTTATATGAACCCCTCAAGTATTAAAATTCTCTTGATACTATATCAAGACAAACTTCATCTCACAGTCAAAGGAAATATTGTATTCTCTTATATGGTCATGTAATAAAGAAAACTCATTCATGACTCAATCCTGGTATACTTCATCTAACAGTAATGCCAAATATCTTCAAACCTCTATTTAAAGATTCCCCTGCTAAACTACATTTTCTACCTAAGAAAAAAGCTAGCACATTTTCCCTTTATAAGATGCCTGTAAAACTACACTGGGATATTCTTTTAGTCCTTTAAATGCTTTACATTATTATTTTATTTAATTATCTAACATAAATTCCAACACGTCTTGAAAGGTTCAAAACATGTATGCACTGGTGTATGCACCAGCCAAACAACAGGTTTTCAATCCATTGAGCTCCTTTAATTGAACTACAACATGGTGCATTCAAGGTTTCAGTTTTGCTGATGTTTTTTACACAGCATAATAAATACCCCCCCCAACCCTTAGTGTTTCACAGTATATTAAATATGCCTTGGTCTTTGCCTTGGTCTTTGATAAACATAAAGAATAATATACAGTTGCCAAAAAAGTGCTCAGGTTCAGTGCTACTGTGATGATGCCCAATAACATTAGGAAAGGATACAAATATATAGTCATCCAAATACCTCTTCTTGAGGTTCTCCACTATGGCATCCTCTGTGATTTTGGATAACAGGACCATATCATCTACTCCACTTTGTTTGACATTCTGGCTTTGCCAGTGGTACCTTTCCTTGCTACCCTATAAAAAGAAAAATAAATATAGAATTTGTGTAAGGGATAATGGATAATTTGGTATAACATTCTTTTCAAAACTTTTTTATTGGTTTACAACAATATATTCAAGTACATTGGTATAACATTCTTTTCATGTGCAGTATATGTATACAATATAATTTGGATTTGGCCAAACCCTGACCTGAATCCGGTGCATCCCTATAAAGAACATTCTACTGCTGGTCAAATAATGTAAATAAATCTTTGGTTGCTATAGGTTAAAGCATAGGGCATATTTATCCAGTGCTAGTAAATAAACCTTACTGTGTATAACTACAGTGCTTTTTAGACCTTGTCACATTCCACTTAAAAGGCTTAACAATACTTCACATATATGAACTTCTAACTGAACTACATGAACTTGTTCTTTTACATGCATCTTGTTCAATTACATGACAGCTAGCCATCAAAAAGGGAACACTACACCAGGATAACTCACTGACTGAGTTGTATGTGTCTTCTGCACTGCATGTACCTGCACTTTTCCTAATTGATAAGCCAGTAAACCAATTCACCATAATAATGAAATCTATCCATTCATGTACATTGCAAAATCCTATGTCTAGGTCGGGGGTCCCCATCCTTTTTTTAACCTTGAGCAATGTTCAGATTTAAAAAGAGTTGGGGAGCAACACAAGCATAAAAAATGTTCTTGGGTGGCAAAATATAAATGCCGTAATTGGTTATTCATGGCCTCTTTGTGCTTTGACAGCCTACAGGAGACTTTATTTGGCAGTACAACTGTTTTTTATGTAACCAAAATGTGCCTTAAAACCAGGAATTAAAAAATAAACATCTGGTTTGAGGCCACTGGAAGCAACATTCAAGGGGTTGGTCAGCAACATGATGATCATGAACAATGGTTGGTGATCACTGATCTATGTATTTACCCACCAAGCAAGATCAATGTCACATCTCATGACATGATGGGGATAACATTGGTGGATGGTCGCAGAATCATTTCCATGGTGAAGAGAAACCCCTTCACAAGAGGCAAACAAGTGAACAACACTCTCCAGGAGGTAGGGGTATCGATATTCAGGTCTACCATAAAGAGAAGACTGCATGAAAGTAAATACAGAGGGTTCACTGCAAGGTACAAGCCACGCATCAAGAATAAAAAGGCTAGTTTGGACTTTGCTAAAAAAAAATATCTTAAAAAGCCAGCACAGTTCTGGAAAAACATTCTTTGGACAGGTGAAATTAAGATCAACCTCTACCAGAATGATGGCAAGAAAAAAGTATGGAGAAGGCGTGGAACAGCTCATGATCCAAAGCATACCACATCATCTATAAAACATGGCAGAGCCAGTGTGATGGCTTGGGTGTGCATGGCTGTCAGTAGCACTGGGACACTAGTGTTTATCCTTCATGTGACACAGGACAGAAGCAGCCGAATGAATTCTGAGGTGTTCAGAGACATACTGTCTGCTCAAATCCAGCTTAATGCAGTCAAATTGATTGGGTGGCGTTTCATAATGACCCAAAACATGCAGCCAAAGCAACCCAGGAGTTTATTAAAACAAAGAAGTGGAATATTCTTGAATGGCCAAGTCATCTGATCTGAACCCAATTGAGCATGCATTTCACTTGTTGAAGACTAAACTTCAGACAGAAAGACCCACAAACAAACAGCAACTGAAATCTGCTACAGTAAAGGCCTGGCAGAGCATTAAAAAGGAGGAAACCCAGAATCTGGTGATGTCCATGATTTCAAGACTTTAGGCTGTCATTGCCAGCAAAATGATTTTCAACCAAGTATTAGAAATGAACATTTTATTTTCAGTTTTTTAATTTGTCCAATTACTTTTGAGCCCCTGAAATGAAGTGATTGTGTTAAAAAAAAGGCTTTAGTTCCTCGCATTTTTATGCAATCTTTTTGTTCAACCCACTGAATTAAAGCTGAAAGTCTGCAGTTCAACTCTACTGAGTTGTTTCATTTAAAATTCATTGTGGTAATGTACAGAACCAAAATTAGAAAAAAATGTTGTCTGTCCAAATATTTATGGACCTAACTGTAGCTGAGCTAAAAACTGGCATCGGGATCAATCAATAATCTCATCTAGACAAGACAATTAGCAGTGCCTTATAAGATATAACTTATTGACTGTCACTGCTGCTAGCTTCAAGTGGAAAGAAAGATGTTATCAGACCAAGAGAATTTCAGTGGGGCAGTGCATAAGGGAGAACAGATTGATATGAATAATGGAATATGTTGATGATAAATATTCCAAGGACGACAACGATACAATGCTTTATTTAAGAAAATAATCTTACAAATATACAATATGAATTAAGACTTCATAATGACCTCTGCAGCCTCCAGCTAAGCCATCGCACCATCCTCTGAACGTCTATTTGAAAGTCAAATTTTTTCCTTTTTTCTTTTTTTTGAGGGCTTTCTTATTCTTATCCTATCGTACGAATTGAGGATTCATACGATTTTCGGATCGTGTGTGGCGTGTGCCGACATCTTTCGTCTGGAGGAGATCGGTCGTTTGGTCGATCGGTCAGGTTTGATTTTGACCCGACCGATCCCGCCGGAGCCCACGGCACATCGTAATCGGATCGTTCGGCCATATGGCCGAACAATCAGATTACCCCCGATATAGCCATGTTTGTTAATGGCATATTGGGGAAAGATCCGCTCGTTTGGCGATGTGGCCAAACGAGCGGATCTTTGCATCTATGGCCACCTTTACAGATAATGCCCAGCTTTCTTATTCTGTAATCTCTTAAAGACCATCAATATCAAGGTCCCTCCTTTCTCTTGTTGACCTAAACAGTTGTTATGTCTCCATACGTGTGCTTATACATCTGAATATATCATTCTAATGTACCAAATTTAGTAACAAAACAAACAAACAGGAAAGAGAAAATAAAAGGGAATGTGACAAACAAAAGTGAAACTGGGTACTCTTTTATAATGCTGGGCCTTCCCTGAAATCAATCAACGTAACTCTGGCTATGTAAAAAAGAACTGTCATGACATATTACCATCAGCATATGTAAAGATTGTTTCTGGGCTTCCTGTTATTGTGTAACATAACATTTGTCATAGAACTAATTGTGGAAGTCTGGGAAAGAGTCATTGTTCCTTTCTAAATCACGCTTATTCTTGCAAATGAAAAAATAAGTTCTCCCCACCGACCCATAACTTCCGTCTCTGCAGATAACCACAGGGGCATGGTTACGACTAAACATGCTCCTGGTGCTGTGTAGCCATGGAGGCAGCCATTCAAGCTATAGGTTACATAGCAGATAACAGATGAGTTCTATAGTATCCCATTGTATTCCATTACACAGCTTATCTGTTATCTGTTAAGTAACCTGTAGCTTTTCTCCTTTTCCAGCTTGAATGGCTACACAGCAGATTATTTATAAACTATAGTAGTCTTTCTAAAGCAAACACATACATTTTACCAGTGCAGTGCCACAGTACATTATATTTTAATTAAAATACTTTCAATGTTTGTTGTTCCTTTAAAGTTTAATGCCCTTAATGTTTAATGAACAATGCACAATTCACAACTGTGTGCATGAATGGAAAATGAATACCTTGTCTTAGGAGCACTGTAATCATGGCCTTCACACACCCAAATGGTAACTATGAGGGTTCCTTAACATTCTGCAGACTGTGCACTTAAGCATTGTACTTCACATATAGCAAGCTACAGGGATGGGTTGACGGCTACACCTCACTACCACCATCCATTGGCATGGCTATTTAACACCTTAGCAGCCATGAACAAACTTTTTTACTGTGAAATTCATGGGAGCAGATTCACCAAAGGGCGACGTGGCCGTCGCTAGCAAAAATTCGCCAGAAATCTCATCCGCAGGGACATTGCCAATTCACTAATAGGTGTATAGGAGAATGCACTAGTGAACGAGACCGTAGCTATTGTTCGTTCACACCCTCACAACGTGAGGCGACTTTTCGCTCAGGCGAACGGTTATTACTTCACGAATTTTACTGAACGTTATCTCTTTCACCTGAGTTTACTTCACCACCTCAGGTGAACTGATAAAACGAAGCTACAACTTCCTCAATCTTATGTCAGTGACATCATATCCTGTATGCCAGAAAGTTGTAGAAAACACTGGCGATTTTTCTTTTTTAAAGCGGGATTGCCTTCAAAAGTCCAAATTATTAAAGACTTATGTGTGAACAAATTTTGTAACTAATTTGAGGGACATGCCACATTTATATTGGGTAGTCTCATGTCTAGAGCATTAGAGGATCTCTTCTGTCTTTATTATGGCTCATTGGACATTTGAAATAAAAATTGGGCACTTAAAACATTTTCACCAACATTACTATTAAAGACACCCATACGACTTTTAGGTACCCGTCCTATTCAAATAAACCTAAGCACAAGAGTGCTAGTTAAGTTTTACTAGGCAGAAATTAACGCTAGCGAAAATTCTCCAGCGTTCGGCTGCTGAGACGCAACTTCACATTTTAGTGAATTAGTGTAGTGGTTTCGAATTTGCTCATGGCAAAATAGCACTGAGTGTGGCGAAGAGATCGCTGGCGAAAATTTGCTCTTTAGTGAATTTGCAGCATGGACTTACCAGCAGCAACATTTTTTTGCTAGAATTTTGCCATGCATGCTTTGCTGTAAAAAAAAATCTTATTATCTGCCCTTTGCTTTTCAGATTCACATCATACACTGAGATAAAAGCATCCCACTATCTATAAGGAGCTGGGTATGGGTTTGGAAAAAGTTGGCAACATTTTTTCTATGAAGAAAAGTTCTAGCCTAGTGGAGAGTAGCTTCTCTAACAAAGTAGGGCAATGTATATGCTATTGCAAAACTAAAACCCCTCATTAGTGATGGGCGAATTCGCTGCAAATTTGCACTAATTCACTGCGAATTTGTGCGATTCGACGCCGGCATATAAATTTGCGAAACGGCAATGAAAATTCGCTGGCGTCAAAAAAAAATGGACGCTGGTGTCCGTATTTTGGATGCTGGTGCATTTTCGATAAAAAACGGACTGCGCCATTTTGTGAATTTTTTGCTGTTTCACGAATTTCGCTCGAAACGGCGCCAATTCGCCCATCACTACCCCTCATTAAATGGACACAGGGGTTAAGCCACTTCACCACTATAACACTTGATAGAAATCCAGTACTTAAAACTGGTGTAGTTTAATCCATCACCAATTATGGGCTGTCCGTGCTTCTTCCATGCCTCCATTGACCACTGCATTTTCTGATGCAGACGACAGGGAGATTGTATAAAGTATATTCCTGCTCTAAAACTAAATGTACTAATTATTGTACTAATTATTTTTCACCATATTTTTGGTCATATAACTTTAGTCATCCGCTACATATGAGTACAAAAGGTACAAATATTTCACTACCGTTTTGAAGAGTTTAAAATGATGGACATAAATGGTCTAGTTCTTTGTATTGGCATAATATATGTTCTGTCATTAGGCGTAGTATTTGTGTTATTTCCTGGACTGTGGGATGCTTTTTAAATGCCCTAGCTGGTGATCTACATTTTGTATTATAATAATTATTTGTTTTAAAGTAATTACTGTAAGTTTTTACGTTTTTCTCTTGTGTCTTCACCAATAAAAAGTGTTATTATCTTTTTGCAAGCCATTTAAAATTCACTAATGCCAGTTGTAATGCTGCTCTGTTTTTTCACAGCTTTTACACAGATGAATAATGACTGGTACTGAACTAGCTGATCTGCTGGCATGGTGAGTGGTCAGGATGCTATGCAGGAGTAGGGTCCCTTACTGCTTTATGTATTCAGAGCATGCCATATGTGTGCTTAGAAGAGCAAAATTCCAATTTTTACATTCTAGCACAGATGACACAATTGCATTCTCCTTGCTAAAAATTCAAGCATGGCTGTGGGAATGAGGGGGGGATGGCATCAGAAAGGCCGCATCAGGTGACACATGGTGAAGAGTCTTCAGCTGTTCCATTGTGTCAGCCTCACAGTGTTGAACAGTCCACAGACATTAAGTAGCTGTAAAAATTACATGTGTTGTTGGAAACTTAAGGTCCCCATACATGGGCCGATAAAAGAAGGCGACAGACATAGTCGGCAGCTTATTGGCCCGTGTGTTGGGCCATCTGACAGGCTACCCCGATCAATATCTGGCCAAAAGTCCGCCAGATCTCGATTGGGCAGGTTAAAAAATCCCATTCCCACGATCCAACTGCCCGTATCAGATGCATCATGATCCGATCGTTGGGCCCTGAGTCACAAGCTGTGACTCAATCTGAAAGCAGCTTTGCTTGCATTTGGCAGTGTTTCATTCAGATTTGGTGAGTGGCACATGGTCCCTTGCAATGCACCCAAACTTGCTAGGAAACATCTGGGTCTCCAATGCAGAATGCATGGTTTACCTTTACGTTAGCTTTTAGTATGTTATAGAATGGCCAATTCTAAGCAACTTATCAATTGATCTTCATTATTTATTTGTTATTGTTTTTGAATTATTTGCCCTTTACTTCTGGCTCTTTCCAGCTTTCAAATTGGGGTCACTGACCCTATTTAAAAATGCTCTGGAAGCATACACGTTTATTGCTATTGCTAGTTTTTATTACTAATCTTACTATATAGGCCCTCTTTTACTCTTATCCCAGTCTCTTATTCAAATCAATTTATGGTTGCTAGGGTCATTTAGACCCCCAGCAACCAGATTAATGAAATAGCAAAATAACTGGAGATCTAATGCAAATACTAAAAAATGAAAACCAATGGCAAATTGTCTCTGAATACCACTCTCTACATCTTACTAAAAGTTAACTCAAAGGTCTACAAGCCCTTACAGCCTACATTTTATATATATATATATATACCATAAGTTGGGCACCACCCAGTTGGCATAATTTGTTTTGCATATGCAGTATTTGCCTTCTTTCCAGATTTCAAATGGGTGTACAGCTTTCAAATGGGGGACTCTAGCATCCAGATTGCTGGAGAGCTGCTGAATATAAAACTAAATAACTGAAAAAACACAAACAAATACAAAATTTAAACTAATTGCAATCTGTCACGCTCTACAAATCTACATCATATCAAAATGTAATTCAAAGGTGTACAACTCCTTTAAATAGAGTGCTGTTACATTAGGCAGTACTATGTATGACTTATTTTTCGATTTAGCCATCTTCTACTAATTTTTCAGTCTGTCATTTAAACTACTGCCATTTTGCTGGGTGAAATGAGACCCTAGCAACCAGACAAAAGATGAAATTTCAAAATGAATAGCTGTTGAAAAAAGTTAATCCAAAACACACACAAATTAATTGTGGTGCATTACCCATTAGGAGCTGTCAGAGAGTGAGTTCTCTACATGGCAGAGGGGCCAGTATGCTATGGGGAGCTACTGGGGCATCTTTGGAGACACAGATCTTCCCTGCTAAAGGGATTTTGTTGCCTGGGGCTGGTACAGAAGCCCAAACATAATGTACAACATTTCTACCCTACTTCTTTATTTTAAAATTCCTTGTCCTTAAATAAATGAGCTTTACAGTGAGTGAATCATCAGCACCCTGACATCCTATAACCACTATAACCTGAAATTGTATTAAGAGGCAGTGTATGAAAAGCAACCATTAATAATGAATGGCCTATCTCTGTGGGTGTGACATATGCAGTGCATAGTGATAATGTAACGGATTTATTGCAAAATATGCTCTTCCTCAAAAGGGTGGTGATATATGACCTGACAGCCAACACTGAGACTTTGCATTTAAGGCAGAGATGAACTGTTTCCTGTTATGAATTGAGTCACAGATTAAATCCGCTAAAGTAAAAATGTTAATGTCAAAATGGTCATAGATTTGTTCTTGTTAGTATAGAAAAACTAAGCAGTGAGGTTATAAAAGCTTTCTTTGACTTCTATGGTAGGATATATTAATTCATTTGGTGTCTGAAGGACTGTAAGATGTGTGGCAAATTCATGCCATTCAATAAAACCTTGCTATAATATAAATACCATCTGAAGACATGGGATAATTCTATATATACTGTATTATTCATATAAAACATTCTATATCTGTCACTTCTTGTCTGTCTATTTATTTATTATCAATAAGTCTATCTATCTATCTATCTATCTATCTATCTATCTATCTATCTATCTATCTATCTATCTTTCTTTCTATCTATCTATCTATCATCTATCTATCTATCTATCTATCTATCTATCTATCTATCATCTATGTCTAAAGGGGGGTACATCAGTTTTGTACTGCATTAATGATGAAGGGAAGCACATCAATTTCACAGTGATGCACAGTGGTTGTATTTATCACATATGACACATACAGCAAAGGTTTAACACAGATTTGTCAGAAAGTCTGCCACTTTCAAAGGGAAATTCAGCGACAGATAATGCAGTTCTCCTTACAAAGACAAAGAGTGTCAATCCTGTACTGTATATTGCACAGCCTCTGCAAACAGTAACCCTCCCTTTATCTGTAAGTGATGTGGGATGAAAGGGTGTCACCCTTCTAGCATCTTACCATTTTCACTAAAATTCAGTCCCTCCTTATGCTGTAGCTTCCAAAATCTGGACCCTCTTCAATAATCCATCATAATCCAGAGAGTGTTTGATGTGGGGTCATTTTTCTTCTCTCCAGTCCTCAGTAGTGAGAAGTTGGTTATTGCAGCAGTTCCTCTCTGTTAAAGCTGCTTACTTCCTTCTTTCTAAGTTTCTCTGCTTGGGGTTGGGTGTGTTTGTGAAGGATGGATAGTAAAGATGAAAGTTGTTGAGGGGGCATAGCCAAGTTATGCTTTTATTCTTTTCATCTTGCTTGAAGGTTTGGTTTCTTAAACATTTGCTCAGTATTTGTTATAAACAGTCACATATGAATTACTCAAAATACAGTTAGAGTCGCATGTATGTAAAAGACAATATTTACTGATATCTATATTTCAGTTTGGTAAAATCCTTTAATAGACCATTTAATATGATATAAACTATCCGTTGGTTAAATATTCATTCTGGTAGTATCGTTTTCCTTTAAGATGAGAGTGTTATATTGAGGCTTTTTTTACTACCAGAGAGCGTGGTTGGAGTAGTGCATTTGCAAATAGAGGGCACCTTAAAGGTAGTTGTGTCGAAATGTGTTCATTGCTCATTGCCCATAGATGAACTTAGCAACACTACTACTTCCGCACCACCACCTCTTGTGAATAACACACAGTGCGTGGGAACCCTAGAGCTACTGCCATTCTCAAAGGTATTGGTTAAATTGGCTACAACTGCATCAAGCGTATCACCAACTTCTGGTGTAATTGCATGTATTGTTAAAATAATGTCTGTTTTTGATTGGACATTTTGGAACACATGAACTGTGGGAACCCTTGAGCAGTGAACTGCTAGCGAAACAGTGTGTTGCTTTCTTGAACAATAAATAGTTAAATTGTGAATCAGAGGCTGGAGTTTTTATTGAAACAACATATAGATATACTGATAAGTAGGCTTCAATATTTCTCAGAAGGCAGAGGGTGCGGTCTATCTCACAGTAGAATCAGAACATTTTATTGCAGAGCCCCTGCAGGCATTGGCAATCTGATATACTGTATGATATACATATAGGGTAAAACGGCTCAATATACGGCTTAACCATTCTCACTATAAGAAATAATTAATAACAAGTCCAATTAGACACAAATGGTGTTTAACAGCTGCTTCCTATTTCAAGCATGAAAGATTCAAATCTCAAAATGTCCACCACTGTGGAAATACATCCCCAAGGTAAGAAATGACTGCACAGATGCAGAAAATAGAATAACAGGGATTTAATCGATTTTCTTGGTGAATCTGACAGTTCTAAACCAGGTGCATCCATGGGGCAACATGTAAAAAGAATTCCTTGTCACTTCCTAGTTCAATAATATATAGAGGCAGTGGACACCTTGGGGGAATGCCGGTCGACTCCTCTTCTACATGCCGGTTCTTAGTTCTTAGTTTACACTTGGAGTCTTACATCAGGCGTCATTTTGCTTTGCGAGAAATTTGAATATTTACAGATGCCTCGTTCATTTTTCTGTGCCCTATGTAGATCTATTGTCAGATAGTTACTGGGTGTGCTTATTGTCTGGTTTTACCTGTCCCTGACCTCTGCTGATTCTCTGCCTGATCCGGCCATTGCCTGTTTTCTGACTATTCTTCTGGATCCTGATTCTGTACTGCTCTAACTGACCCTGGCCTTTTTCTTCTACTATACTTTGATCCAACCCTATTCCTCCTGTCACACATTACGGTTGTCTGGCCAGTACTCTCACCTTGTTTCCTACACTTTTAAGGAATTGTTCAGTGTAAAAATAGGATCTTTAGTGTCAGGATCCTAGACAGGGCTGATCCTATCAAATGTGGTGCCCAATTGGGACCATGTTGGCAAGGCCCCTAGACAAAGTGTTGCTGGCTACTGACACACCAAGTATTTAGGAAAATAAGGGCATACAGGCACAAAATAGAAAGGAAAGGGGCAGACAAGGTAAGAGAGTGAGAGGGATGAAATAGGGGCACCCAGGGTAAGAGAGAGAGAGAGAGAGAGAGAGCGAGAGAGAGGGAGGAAATAGGAGAGTGGACTCGGCCAATTAGTTTGGGGCAGGCTGGGCCGATTCAGCTTGGGAGCAGGCTTGGTTGGATTGGGGGCAGACAGGGCCTATCAAGGTTGGAGGAAAGCTGGGCCTATGAGAGTTGGGGGCAGGCTAGACCTATGGAGTTGGGGGATAGGCTGGCTTATCAGAGTTGGGGGTGGGCTGGACTCTCAAAGTTGGGGGCAGGCCAGGCAGCATCATGTGCTGAGGGAAATATTATCTGTGCTGCCCTGTGGTGCGGGCCCCCAGAGCTGTGGGGCCCTATTGGGCCCAATTGGTCCAATAGGCCTAGTTCTCTTGAGAGACTGACCAGCCTGGGTTTTGAGGAGTGCTGATTAACCACCTGAGCCCCCCCTAAAGTTAGAGAGCTGAAAAGCAGGAAGATCTGTTCTGTTGTGTTAGACATCCAGATACTCCAGCCTTTTTAGATTAAATTTTTAGCTAACTAACTATATTAGAAAAATGTTTTATTTTACACAGCCAATATATTTTAGCCAGTTTTTATTTTTACACTGAACTGTTCCTTTAAGATCTGGCATCAATCGAGTAGCGGACGATAGTGATGTGCGGGTCGATAAAAACTTGACCCGCATCCAACCGTGCCCTTCCACATCCAGGTTCACATCTCCATTTATAGACCTGCGCCAACCCGCCCTGACGATGATGTCACAAAAGAGGCAGGGCAGACGCACATCTATAATACAGTCAGAGCCAGCAGTGTAAGGTCCTGTGACCTGCAAGAGGTGTGCCAAGGCCGGTCCGAACTCAATCGGGTCGGCCTGCACATCACTAGGAGACGGCTCCTCCCAAATCGAAAGTCAGTTTACCGAAACGTGAGCCGTGCTCGGAAACCTTGGCGTCTCTTGTGGGTTTTGGAATACCAAAAATGCCACCTAGCTTTGTGGTTCAGTTGACAAAAGGCCACCCTCCCTAGGGGCACCATTTACATTACAAAGTTTAATATAAAACAAGCTAACAATTGCCTTTTTAGATTTCAATACAAAAAATCTATCATCTTCTCGAGATCTAATAATACATATCCGTAGTAAAGTAATTCACTGGTAAGTCTACTGGAATATGGCACAGTTTTAAGATCTGCACACATACATTTAGCCTTTTTGAATAAGACACCAACTGGGGTGTTATTAGGTACCCACAAGTTAATGCCAGAGACATTCCACTACATATCTTGAAACCCACCTAGTATTGTTGTTATATTTGAACAAAAATCTAATAGCCAGAAGCAGGGCTAAAATAGTAATGTGTGGGTTAGGAAATACTCAACCTGCACCCAACCCTAACCTGCAAAACCTTAGCCTGCACCCAGCCCTAACTTTAAAAATGTTGCCATTGTAGGGCTACAACTGACCTGTACCTGCAACATCTTTTTCTGTACATTATTTCTGTGTGTGCCTCTGGTTCCAAGACACAGAATCTTTGGGAGCAGTGTATTACCCTAGTCTGACCTGCACCCAACACTAACTGGCAGCAGTTGGTCAAATTTCAAACTAAAACTGCTGGTTGCTGTGGGTTTCGGGTCAACTTTTTCACCACTAGTCTGAAACCTCATTAGCTAAGATATGACATTCAGTCAAACAGCAACTATTCTTTCCTTCTGTTTTAGCCCTGAGAGGTACTGCTGGCTACTGTGCAATATAACTGACCAGAAATAATGCAGCTCTGACTGTAATAGTAAGAAATGTGGGAGTAAAAGACATTATTATTATAATTGGCACCATGAATTATATGGCCGTATCGGCCTTAGTTTTTTTAAAACAGTAATTTTCTATTTAGGATAACTCAATACCATTACTACTAAAAAAAAACATATTATTATGAAAATGGTAAATTTATGTAAAGCAGGTTTTATATATGAGCTGTTTTATGCAATATATTTTTTATACAATATTGTTTAGAGGTTGAGTTCCCTTAATACAGCCCTGGCTGTGCACATTATCCTGGTTCCACTTGTTGCTCTGAAGTAGAAGCAGACAGGAAGGTGGCTACTCTATAGCTTAGAGGGCCAGAGTGATCTAGCTTTTTCAATTATGATTTTATTTTATTTAAAGTCTGGTTGGAACAGGTGCACAGTACCTGCTGGGAGAAGATTAAAGTTGTTGTTCACACAAACACTTCAGTTCAGTTGGTTTCTGATGCTGAGAAATGTAACAACTAATATAACAAATTGTAACAGTTCAGGGAGAACCTTCGCTTAGCTTAGATCTATGAACCTTCCCTCAGAATTGTGATTACGGATCACAGATGCTCCTGGGAGCGGTGTTACAGCATACTTTTTACTAACCCTGGGTAAAGGAACACCTATTTAAAGTTGTACCTGCTCTCTTATAATTATATTTAGAAACACTGTTATTGTTATTAGAAGATGACTTGCATGTATATAGTCCCCTGATATTAAAGAAATTATGATATCCCCCTCTTACTGAGATCTTTAATAGTGAAAGGAGGAACTTTAAGGTCACAAAGACTGTGTGGGTTGTAACTTATTTAACATATACTGTACATATATATATATATTAGGTAAGAGATACCAATGGAGAGCCAAAGTGATCCAGAATCATCTTGGCCATGTCTGTCACACGCTGGCCCAGCCCCCATTATACTTTCTTATAGAAATATCATATAATGATATGCATATATGTATAGTGATTTTTTCCAGTAATGCAACTTTTCCCCTATAGATTTCATGAATAATATCCTACCTGCAGACTAGGGCTCCCCGTGGACCTCTGTGTAACCTGGGCTCAGCTTGGAATTGACTGGTAAGTCACAAATGGGCATTGCATTCAGTGATAAATAAATAAATGAGCCCTGTGGTGGGTTTCTTATAGTATGCTAGATCCATATGGTCCAACTGATTGAACACCCACCAAGAAACCTCACTGCTCAGATACAGGTGCCTATACATGACTGGCTATTTATTAGTTCCCGGATACCCAAGACTGACCGAGCAATCTTAAAGTGTTCACAATTTACAGCAGTGGGCTAGTGTACCTAGATATATCTCTATGGGTCATATAAAAATTGTGGGGAAGAAATACAGTTTTCTGTGCTGCGCTTTACACAGCCCCACTACATGTAAAACAAGGTGTACTCTATAAAAATTGAAATGGCTTCAAAGCTGGGAGTTTTAAATTACATAAAAAGCAACAGGAGTCTAATAAACGGATGTAGTAACCTGCATAGTTACTTAACATGAACTTACCTTATTAACATTAACAAGTGCTTCTGGACTTATACTTACTATAGCAGATTCTATACAAGTTTACTAGGCTTACATATCTTTGCCAAGTCCACTTAAATGTATTATTTTTACGAATAGTATGCCAACAATGTTTTACATAGTGTATGAAATTTATGGAAACAGCTTCAAAAATTTGTATTTAATTTTACACAAAATGTTGCCTAAAAGGAAATACAAGCTTTATCATTACGCCCCTGTATTTTTATTTTAACCACATCAGTCCTTTTGGTGCATTTGGAACAGAAAGATGTTATCAATCCTCAGTATATTAGGCACACCAAGATGATTCTAGAATAATTCTAGTATGTTACATTAGAGTCTTTTTAGGAACATGCACCATTCCAGCTTTGGAATGCTGAGTAATAGTTTCAGTGCAGGACAGCAAGAGGATTAACATGCTTATTTAAGCATGGGCACAAGTGTTGGAAAGAAAATTGATGAATGCACATCCCTGGTTCTGTTCCACTAGTAATTTAGTATCTATGCGAGTGCATATATTTTCAAAAACAAAGTTATCATCATATAATACACAAAAGCCATGAATATCCTGTATATTATATCCTTATAAACGGTGAGTAGTGATGTCATCAGTTATAAACGGTGAGTAGTGATGTCATTTCTGTCACATGACTCACTAAAATTTGTGTATTATAATAAATAAAGTACCCCCAGTTGTAAAATATGAGGATATTAGAAGTTACCTCGGAGTTCCATGACCTGTATAAAAACACTCGGCCTTCGGCCTCGTGTTTTTATATGGTCATGAAACTCCTCGGTAACTAATAATATCCTTATATTTTACAAGAGGGGGTACTTTATTCACTATATAATTGGCAAGCCACCACACCATATCGGGGTTTTAACTATTTACCTCTGGTTAAATGTTTCATAGGCTGACACCTCCCTGCACAGTAGCATTTCTTGGAATAAGTGTCTCCGGACCAAGACTCCGGGCCAATTTTCTGATCTTTATAACTAGAATCTCATGTTTTTGAAAAAAAATGCACTTAAATAGATACTAAGTAATTAGTGAAACTGGGGACCCGGGAATGTAAATTGATCAATCATCTCTCTTTTCTAGCTAATTTGGTCAGATCAGTATCACTTCCATTGTACTTGTATATTTTACTTGCTCCCACAGCCTCTCTTTTTGTGTGTACGGTTGCCACAGCCCAGTATTTTGAAAGGCTGTCCAGGTCAAAATTGCCTGTCCAATTTTCCAGATGATGAAAACCGGGAAGGATTCCCTTAGGATTGACTAGCTGACACCCTGACCCTGATGTCATCACCCGCCCAACACATCATTGACCCTACCCACCTTTGGCCCGTCCCCATTACATTGTGGCTACCCCTGCCCATGGGGAAAGGTGGCAACCCAATTTGTGTGCCCCCAAAGGGAATCAGTCATCAAGGAGGCAAGTAAAATTTTAAATAAATGTAAATATATATATATTTATGTGAAAATACAAACATGCTGACAAACCTTTAAAAGGTTTCTTTAATGTACACAAATAATGAACAAAATTCCATATTTTTTTTAAAAAAAAAATGTAGTTTGATGAGTCTTATTCTTGTATAAGAAATGTTTTTAACCAAATCTAGGGTGGAACACAGGTCCGGACTGAGAATTAAAATAGGCCCTGGCATTTCAGGTACACATAGGCCCAAACAACCCCCACCAGCCCACTAAATACTGACTTTCTATGGCACCTTATAGCAGCCCCTCTGGCATTTGCCAGAACCCACAGATTGCCAGTCCGGGCTTGGTGGAAAAGACAGCAAACAAATACAGTTTAAACATAAAGATAGAATAAAATAAAAATGTTTCTCTTATTGATGGCTTTTGATAGAGCAGCAGGAGAACCCCAGGTTTCAGATCTTACATGAAATTTCTATTTCAAATCTTCTGACTTTAACCCGTTCCGTGAAGGGTGTCTTTGATCTATGGGTTACCAGATGATATGCTGTGAAGCAGGTGAAACCCCAAAATGATGAATTTACAATGCTGGTACGCTAGCATTTTGTGTCAGCAACATAGATTAGACGATTCGTGGCATGTAAAGTCTTAAAATTTACATTTCAAGAAAAAAAGTTGGAAACATGTTTTCACAAAAAAGGCTGTAATAATAATTTTCTATAAATGACAGTGCTATAATATCTCCCCTGCACCATTAAAACGAACATGGGAAATTTTAATATATTTAATATAAGATATGGTATCACTCTAATGTAAATTATAAGCATATTTTAAGTTATCAAGGTTTTCCATGATCATACCAAAGACATGTGAGTTGCAGTGAGTTGCAATAAACTCACTAAAGGGAACACAATCTCTTATAATATTTGATTCTAAGCTTTTGTACATCCTCTATAAAAGAAGCTTGTGACTAGTGAGTCATCTAGCTATACTATTGAGATGTAGAAGCTCCACTGAGTACTATGAGTTCCCAAGTGGGTTGGCCTGGCTTAAAGTAAAGCCTTAATGATTTTACTCATATCCCATTTCCTTAGAACACAGATATTTCCAGAAGATGAGAAGAGGTCTTGTAGGAGATGCCCAGTGCCACTGGTAAAGGTTTATATCAATTTTTATTTCATCTGCTGCTGTGAAACATATAGGCTGTGACTTTTTTTTAGCTGGTCTTGAAGCGTGTTTGGACTGTGTAGTAAGATTCTGATTTACAAGTAAACATTTAATTATATCTATATGTGAGGAGGACACAGAGAGGATGTAAGGATGTGGTCAAAGCAAAGAATGCCTTTGCAGACCGTCCCTATGATTTATTCTCAGTAGTCCCTCTAATGTCCTTCCCTGTTATAGGTGGAACATAGTGATTTAGCTAGACTGTAAAAACAGTTTCAGTTAGTCCCACTGTATTGGACACTGTCATGTGCTATATAAGAGTTAAAGTGGCCACACACACTCAGATATTATCCTACATGATATTTGGTGAGCATATGGTGGGAGACCAGGCAACCAATATCAGCAAAAGCCTTGGATATTCGTTGTTTCGTCATTAGGTCAAGACAGAAAATATTTGCAAACTTCAAATAAGGTTTAATGTGAAATCGTCCGGTAGAGGTAGAATTCAGGGCCAGGCCAGCCCGGACAGGCGCCCTAGGCAACTTTGCCTGGCTGGCGCTGGCTGAGTGCGCGCATGTGTGAACCAGTACTTTTGCGTGCATGTGCGAGTTGACGCTCGCGTGCATCACTGTGCACGCATGCGCGAATTGACGTGCGTGCATGTGCACAATCCCAAATACAAGGGGAGAGATGCAACCGCACATGGGGAAGGCGACAGAGCAGGTACGTGCCTGCCCCCCCAGCTTTGCGCCATAGGCACGTGCCTCCTCTGCCTACCCCTTGGCTGGGCCCTGGTAGAATTCTATTGCTTCTTCCTTCATATCTGATAATTCAGCTGTTAACGTTTGTAGTGAAAAATAACCTTCATAATTGTAACATGTATGGCCATCTTAACAAGAGGTTGGTCTCTTGAACTCAGCACTTAGAAGTAGATGAATTCACAGTCTGAAATTGTAAGGGCTAGCTCTGTGTTTGATTGTCTCTGAGTATAATAATTGTCAGGTTATCTCTCCATGCAATAGGGAAACTAGAAAAATCCTGCTGTTCTTATAGTAAATGTAGGGTATTGTAGTGAGCTGAACGCTGGCAGTGAGTTTAGGGAGTAGGTGCAATTACTGAGGTCTGGAGAAACGTTTCTAATTTTATTAAAATCATTTTTTTTAGCAAACACCTTATTGTAAAATGTAGAGCTCAAGTACATTTAGCTCAAATTGAATTTCTGTCTATTCCTGTTATGTTTGTTACTCAGTATTGTAAATATTTATTGTAAACATTTAGCTATTATTACTGACATAACTGTACATCAGTAGCAGCTTTCAGACTTTTTGGTTCATGGCTCCATCTGAGGTTCACCTTTTGATTAATGGCCATCTTTAGATCAAAACAAGATTCAAAATGTATGAAAACATTGCTGTATAGGCAATTGTATTCTTCAAATATCTAGGGCAGCAAATAACCAGAAATTTCACTCTAAATCACTTTTTACTTGGGGAGTAAAGAAGTGTCTCAGAGAGCATATAGGAAATCTACCCAAATATGACCTCCAGACACTCCCCAGGGATGACTGATCCACAAGTTTGGCAACTAACTTTTGTACAGTGTCAAGTATTAAAATGATTATGTACCCTCCAATAAGCTTATTAGGAGTCATGTTACATCTGTACTGTCCATCATTTATGACCTTTTCATGGAACGCTATTCAAATATTGTTCTAATGTCTTTATAATTTACTGCAGTGGTAGGTTTTTTGCTGAGGCCATTGCACTGCCCTGAAATACTTGCAGAATCCCATAGTCTCCATGAGATCTGTTGGGTTCTACTGCTGACTTTTGATAAACTGAACACCTTTGCTCCACTAGCTCCAGGTCATAAAATGATTACATAAAAATGATAGCACCATTATCATAAACATTTTCAGTAAAAAGTAAGATTATAATTTAATCCTTCTTGAGGAGGGCTGTTTTAATGAAATATTGCAGGCCCTCCAACATCCTCAGTCTGGCCATGGGCTCCATTAACTTTTTTTTTATGAATCACTGTTTTAACCTGATTTCTCCCTCAAATATGTGCATATCACGGAATAAGTTGGAGAGCACTATTCTAGCATTTTGTGTTATTTTTCCAGCTCCTTTATGGCTACTTTAAGCCAGACACGTCTCTATTTTATTTAAGTAGAACACTTAAATACTGTACACATTTGCATAAAGTACACATAAAACACAATTTATGCCTACATGAAAGTTAAAGTTCTTTTTTACCCTATTCCAAATACATGCAAATCTTTCAGTGCCATAGTACATCAATCTACTAGGGACTGTACATGCTATATTTTTATAGCAGAATGTTCCCCACTATGCTCCTTTGCTCACACACACACACACACACACATTATTCTCGCCCTAAGAAAATTATAACAGAAGCCTCCAGTTGCAGACACACAATCCATGCAATTTAAGTTACATTTATCCATGTCATAGCATTAACCTGTGCACATAAGAGTCCTTAATTTAAAGTTACATTCGGTCCCAAGGCTTCACAGGCTGTCCCTGGAAATGTTCATGGTTTTTGGCTCTTGAAACTAAATGTATTTCAGTGATCAGTTATCAGGGTCTGCTCTCAATGGCAATGTAAACTTGCTGGAAATGCTGTGTGTACTATAGGTTACTGTATACAATGTGCTGTACTGCATGTTCACATCAGGGTATCAGATACTGATTGGTACTTGTGTGTTTCTGTACTGTGTGCTGTTCATCTGGATGTTTATCTTGCTATTCAGTGAGCAGAACAATTTGGGGACAGTTACCACCCATATTTATTTAACTGCTCAACTTATATCAGCAGCAAATGGAATGTGGAAGGTTGCTTATACCTACACTTAAATGATGTACAGACAAAGAATTGCCACATGGACATGCATTACATTTGAGATTTGATGAAATTATTTCAGTTGATGGGCTATTATAGGCAGTAGAAATAGGATTACACTTTACCTATACATTGCTCAAAGCCTTATGGGTATGGGGCCTGCTATCTGGAAGACAATGGTTTTTACAGTAATTGCAGTAAAATGGGCAAAATCAAGAACTGATTATTCAAGTAATCTAAAGATGTTGCCAGTTTTCAGAACATTTTAGTTAAAAGTTTTCTCCAAATTACAGACCCCACACATATATTTTTATCAACTGATACCCACTCTATTTGTAATAATGTAAAGTGTTGGAAGGGCAATTTATTTATACAGATTATAAAATATATTTAATTTTTAATAAAGATATTAGTAACTAGGGGAGTTCCCCCTTGTCTTCCAGCAGTGAATATCCACAGGACACAAGGTAAAATGGCTTAAAAGAACCCCCAATGCATCTGTATATGGCTTAAATAGAACCTAAGCAATACAAATAAAAAAACGCTTAGAGATTCATTAGAATTTAGAACGTCTCTTAAGGATTGTATGGTTGAGGATTTAGGCATTGAAAGGCTCTGGGATAACTGTAGTGAAGGAGAATAAAGAGTGAGCAAAAAGCAGAAATTCAATGTATGAAATGTGCTTCATACTGAGAAGTGTTTATAATGTTTCCCTGAAAGCACTCCACACTTGCATCCTCTTAACTACACTGGTTTCACATCCCATGCTGATTCACTGCTTCTTGGTTACATATGGCCATACTAAATTAGGAGGGATTTACAAACTGAAAAAGTGAAACTTAGTAAATAAATGTGCAGCCGGTAAAAAAAAGGTTGGAATAGAAGATACTACAATCTTTTGCCAGATTTTTATGTAGGTATGAAAAGCTGCATTTTAGCCTCCCTTTTTTATAGATCCACTGCCCTGGCAAATGTGAAAAGAAGAAGACTAGACACTGTAGATGTGAAAAAAGGCAAGAAAGACAAGGAATGAAACAGAGAGCTGACATTATTTGACAACTGCAAGATAGAGAAACTATATCCAGAAAGGACACTGTTGTTAGAGAACATCAATGGCCTTGGCAGGTTCTGCAACACATCTGTCTGAAGTAAGGTCGGCTGCAGAATTTAAACTTTAGCACCAGAGGGCAGTACGCCACCTTGTTCACATCCTTACATTCTGCAGAGAGAGTGAGATAAAAGTAGGTGGAATTTAGAAAAAAAAGGGTCCTGTCTGAGTCTGGAAGAGAAAGGAGGTTCCAAAAGTCTGTGTTGCAAGCTGGGGAGAAAAGTTTTGTGCTCTCTAGGGGAGGGAGAAATAACAGAGGCACAAAAAGGGAAAGATGTAAAAAGGAGATGTGGAAATATGCAGCAGATGTGAACAGGACTGTGTAAAATAAAGATATGAAGGACAGACAGAACATTTGCTATGTGACTCCTGCTTTGAGTAAATGATAAAAATCTCACCATCGGGACTGTCAGAAGGGTCAGCCAGGCATTTGTTTTCACACTGCTGCATTGCAGATGGACGAAGAGATTCTGTGCATACTGTCGATGGCTGCCCTATGTGACTCAGGCATTGCACAGATCGTCTCTGTTGCCCAAGGCCACAATTAGCCGAACACTGAAATGAAGTCATGTTATAAAAACCATCTTAAATTAAATTAATTAACTGCATACATTAGGATACTTACCTCTCCCCATCCACCTGTGATCCAGCGTGATGGTGGGCATCTCTGTACGGTGCAGCGCATATTCGTTGCAGGTTTATCCTTAGCTTGACAGTGGGAATGAGGTATGGTAGTATCTTGGTCACCAATCCTACACAGAACAACTCGGTGTCTGTACCCTGGCCCACAGCTTGGGGTGCACTTCAGGAAGAGTTAGGGAAACAGGTTATGTCAAAGACAGCAATGATTAATCAGATGGCATCACAGTCAGTTCTGATATAATGAGTACAGGTTTCAAGTGCAACTCATACAAGGACACTATTTTAGTCTGCTACTAAAGACTTTCCATTGTGCATCTGCCACTTCAGTGCCACATCACCTTCTTACAGAATGCAGTCAAAGATCAGCCTACAAACTAGTATTATTATTTGCATATTCAGATATAGCTCATTAAAGTATTTTAGCTTTAGCTGGGGCCACAAAGGCATCTTATTATAAAGTTATGGCTTTTCGCCAGATCACAGCTTAGTCTGTTCTGGTCTGGAACACATTATATCCTACTGGAAATGTTTGTATATAACATTGTAAAAAAAATATCTGTATACGCAATAAAGATGTTAATAATGTTATGCCTTGTTACATTAAGAAAAATCAGGCTTTAATGAACACTCTGCACCTTAAATATTAGACAAATACAAGAGGTCCTCTGCACTCAATCCAATATCAATATATCTAGGCCCGGATTTGCGGCAAGGCCACATAGGCCCATGCCACCCAGCCGCATTATGGGGACGTGTGCGTCCCCATTCAATTACACCAGCTGCGCCGGCGTCTTTTCGCCGGCACGCTGGGAAGGGGATGTGTAGGTGGGCGCTAGGACCGCGCGGCCGCCTGGTTGGACCGCACGGCCTAGGGGCGGCCCACAAATAAATCCGGCGCTGAATATATCTAAGACAGAGCCCCTTCCCAGCTATAGTCAGTTGATCCCACTGGTGTCTAATAAAAGGGCAGCCAAGTTTGGGAGTTTTACTTTGAAAGCAGCAAGTAAGTTGCAGGTAAAACTTAGTCCCTTTGTAAATGTATAATGAAGCAATATAATTCTTAATGAATCAGATGAAAGTTGAGCATAGGACTGGCCAGATATGGGATGACTTTGACGTTTAAATTAGTGGTGAGCAAAACTTTTCCTTGTTTGTTACACCTTAACTATTACTGTAGCTTCTGCTTCCTCACCACTCTCCTGTTTTAAGTCTCAAATTTGTTATTGTGTGCTACTGCGTTACTACTTTTTTGCAAAAATGTAGACATTAGAGTAATAGCTTAGATGATCTATTTAATAGAAGAGGCCAGTATGCTGACTGTGTTAGGAATTTATGCCTGGATAAAATACTGATTTAAAGAAACTGGTTTTTATTTATATAATTTTCCATATATTTTAAAATCAAAACTAATCAAATCCTATTGACCTCAGACCAATCCAAAGCCACCCATTCAGGTGGACATTTGTCTGTGTTGCAGGGTTCAAGCATGGATGGGCGAGGCTGGGGGCAGGAGGCATCATCCAAAGACTTCTTGTCACTTTCTGAAACCCGACGCTGACATATAACACTGCGAGTACGTACTCCGGAATTACAGCTTCGACTGCACTCAGACCAAGAACCTAATGCCCACCTGAAAAACAACAAGGTGAACATTTTGTGCATAGTTGCTATACACAATATATAGTTGTGTTATCTGTAGGTAACACACACAAAAAAACCAAGGGCACACAGATAGAGAATATCAGTGTTGGAATGAAAAACAATGTAACAGGTGGCAGATGGGTATTGATCTACTTACTAAAATGTTGCAGGGTCTTCATGGACGGTCATTAGAAAAAAAGCTACATGGACATACAGTATTGATTAATATTCTAATTATAATTCTGCAAACCTAAATCCACGCACATCCAGCCATTGCAATCGATTGTAGAGCAAGTGCTGTTGGTTTCAATTCTCCACCATTTTTTAAAGTCAGAAACAATAGTGTAAAATATAGCATTCAACATAAAACCATTTCTGAGAAGTTGTGACTTTGAGCAAGCTCTTAAAGTTCAGCACACTGACAAAACTTTAATAATACTAGTGTCACAATAACTTTTCTTTTCTCTTCAGAATTTGACCCTTTGTTGCTAGGGCAAAACCATCTTTTGCCCTAGTGATGCCACGTGCACCGAAGAGAAGACCCTGACTGATCTGCAACCTCTCTACATGGACTGGCATCCAGACACTCACAAGCAAGGTGCAGTCCAAGGCAACAGCTCTTTAACGGTTCTGGACATGACTAATCAATCAAACAGCAAAAAAGACGATTTTATTATACCCCTTATAGGGTTCAGCTGTAATTCTTTATTTGTTATTTTTTTTGACAGGTATGGGAGTTTAAGGTGCTCTTAACATATTTTAACCATATATAAACCCCCAAAGAGTGAACCAAATCACACAGCCATTATAGTAGCTAAAACTAGTGTCCAGGAGGTTTTCCTCTTCATTCAACCTACTCAGACAGAAGGAACCTCTCATTTGTGTTTTTATGTATATTTCTCTGCACAAATTTATACACATACAGAAAGAAAAATTGAAATGGAAAAAGAGGAATGCAAATCGTGGCATGTTTTGCTAGATTTTTCATTCTCAAACTATATTGTTTTAAATTTAAGTGAAGGTACGCTATTATTCATCTCATTCTGCCTGTGATTTTATCTATCATATTTAAAGTGGAAGGTAAAATAGTGTTAATTAAAGGAAAAGGAAAGGCTTTACTTGGGGGTGACAAAAGTTAGGTACCCCCCAAGTGATTGTATAAACTTACCTGAAACCCCGGGCCAGTGCTCCTATCAGAAGAAAACTGCATCGCTTCAGGGGCTCTTCCAGCGAGCACCACAGAGTGATTAGCTTCATTCTTAAAATTTCCTGGGGCAGACATATGTGCAGTAGAACGAAATAGCCGACTTCTTTGTTGAAGTTCGGCTTTTCGCGCTACTGCGCATGCGTGACTGTGAGAAGAAAGAAAAAACAGATCGATCCGTGGTGCTCACTGGAAGAACCCCCGGACCGGTGCAGTTTTCTGCTGATAGGATCACCACCCTGGGGTTTCAGGTAAGTATATACAATCACTTGGGGGTGCCTAACTTTTGTCACCTCAAGTAAATATAGCCTTCCCTTCTCCTTTAAGCTTATACAATTCACTTATTTTTCAGCCAATTATTTTTATTTGTGCTTTACCATGCAATTGTTTTTATTAGATAACTAAAAATGATCCATTCATTATACATACGATATATCCTTATTACATTTCACACCATGGGATGGGAATTTTTATACAATAATTATTACTATCAAATAGGGAGAGAGCAGTTACACTCACTCAGGGGGACAGGGTTCAGTGTTGCATGGGCGCTGCTTTTCCTGAATCCTGTTACTTGGATCACACAAGTTATCAGAGACAGTGGATCCATCTGAAACCTTTTTACAGAGCACCTGCTGAAGTTGCACACCTGAAAAAAGGAATAAAGACGAGTCAATCATAACATTCTTATTGGGTTATGTAACTAATCAAAATGTGATTTTTAAAATTAAAACTCTTATTATTAGTTGATATAGGCTATTGCACTTGGCCTAACTACTTTACATTACATATGACAGTTAGATCTAAAAGGCAGATAAAGATGCTTATATTGTCACCTCCAGCACAAATGGCTGAGCACTTGGTCCATGAGCTGAGATACCATGTGTAACTGTTCTGTGTTACTCGATTGATTGGGGCATTAAACTTGTATCGGATTCCAGGCAGCATTTCCTCTCTTACTGCCACCTATGTTGGAAAGAGATGGTATATTAGCTACCACATATACAAAAGGGACCTAAAGACAGGGCAGCCATCGGGGGGGGGCAGGGGGAGAGTTGTAGGGGGCCCGAGGGTAAGGGGGGCCCGGCCACGCCGCACTTTCTTAATTAGTCGGGCCCCCCTGCTTTCTGAGAGCTGCTGACTTCGGGAAGGCAGGGCGGGGGCACAAGGGGAGGTATCTTCTGTCCATTACTTCCCCTTATTGGTCACTGAGTTGTCCTGGTTGAGCTGCTCAGGGATTGGATATCTGAGGTTTGAACTTCTCCTCCAACTCATCCAATCACCATTCAGCTTTACCAGGACTTAAAATTCTGTGACCAATAAGGGAAGACAATGCTGTCACTGGAAGAAGATGCAGCCACCTGTGCTCCCCTCCTCCCTTCTGTAGTTGGCAGCTCACTGACAGCAGGTGGGTCATACTAATGAAGTGTAACATGGCAGGGCCCCCCTAAAGGTAACCCTTTGTGGTCCCTGTTGTGTGGTGGGGCCCTGGGCACCAAATTTTTTTTAAACTTCTGGGGGGGCAAGTTTTTTTTACATGAACGTTTAAGGGGGGCCCTGGCCACCAATTTTCTTATAACGTGGGGGGGGGGCCCTGGCCACCAATTTTTTTCCCCATGTGGGGTCCTAGCCACCAATATTTTTTAATGGGGGGCCTTGACCACAAATATTTTTTTAATGGGGGGCCCTGACCACAAATGTTTTTTTAATGGGGGGGCCCTGACCACCAATATTTTTTTATTAACATGTGGGAACCATAGCCACGAATGTTTTTTTTTTAGTGTGTGGCGGGGGGGTGGACCTGTGGGGTGGGTGTGTAAAGATAAGGAATAATGATTTTCTTAAAATTATTAAGTAAAACATAATTCATATTACCATAACAATCAATGTGCTATTAGTAGGCCCTAAAGCCTCCAGTGATTCTGGCTCTTCCTTAGGCCTTCTATAATGAAAGATTGTGCCAGCTACATTAAATCTTTGTGGGGTATCTGGAGGGAACCTTCCATTGATATAATATTCACTGCCTTCCTTCGCTTTCAAGGCTGTTGGAGGAAATAGATTTTAACCAAACTACCACAGGATTACATTATTCACAGAATAGAATGAAGACTGAATATTAACATACAAACTACCAAAGGCCATAGGCTGATTTAAAAATGTACCGTAGGTGCTAAACAGTTGCCAGCAGAATCAGCAATTTGTGTTATCACAAATGAAAAGAATAATACAGCATAATAATAATAATAACAGCATAATATAGTTTTAAGAGTTGTATACATACATTTCATTTTCATTCATTTCACAGAATTTCCTCACTATGAATATAAGACAGAATACACCAACTTACACTGGTCCTTGTGAAAATGTAGCACTTTAGGTATGGGTGTCTGTGGATAATGTTCATTATTATGGTTCTTTTATATATTGACCATACATTTATGAAGTGCTTGACAGAGTTCGTTCATCATTCAGATTAATCCTTTGCCCCAGAGGAGCTTTCAATCTAAAGTCCATCACAGTCACTCAATACTCTAAGGTCAATTTCATTATCATCTAAATTAACCTGACTATATGTTTTCTCCTAACACATAGTGCCCAGTCCAAAACCAAACCTACTTTAAGGGGCAGATATATCAAGGGTCGAATTTCGAAGTACAAAAAACTTCGAAATCCAACCATCCAATTGAAAAACGTCAAATTCGAATATCGAATTCAAAGTTTTTTCACTGAATTTGGCAATCGTACGATCTAATAAAAATCGTTCTAACAATTTTAGCGTACGATCGAAGGATTCTTATTCGATGTGTGAAGATAGAAGGTCCCCATAGGCTAACATAGTACTTCGGCAGGTTTAATTTGGCGAAGTATTGAAGTCGAAGTTTTTTTTAAAGAGACAGTACTTTGATTATCGAATGGTCGAATATTCGAACGATTTTTAGTCGTAGTATCCTATTCGATGGTCGAAGTATCCAAAAAATTACTTCAAATTTCTAATTTTTTTACTTCGAAAACTCCCTCAAATTCACTTCGACCCTTGATAAATCTGCCCCTTAAAGTAAATAATTTTAATTTTAAAAAATGATAACCTTTTTTACTATAATATTAAAATGGTAGCTTGAACTTGATGGTAACTACCGTATATACTCGAGTATAAGCCGAGTTGTTCAGCCCCCAAAATATGCTGAAAAACTCTACCTTATTCGGGTCAAGCGCAAAAACGGTCGCCGGCGTCTAAGAATAGTCGCCCACATCTAAGAATAGTCGCCGCATCTAAGAATAGTCGCCCGCGCCTAAGAATAGTAGTCGGCGCCTAAGAATAGTCGCCAGTGCCTAAGAATAGTCTCCAAGAATAGTCGCCGGCGTCCAAGAATGGTCACCGGCATCTCCAATGGGAGCAGAAAACCTCAATTTTTTGATTGAAACTTACCAGAAGCTGCTGCATTTCTCACCCTAGGCTTATAGTCGAGTCAATAAGCTTTCCCAGTTTTTGGAGGTAAAATTAGGTACCTCGGCTTATACTCGGGACGGCTTATACTCGAGTATATACGGTTAGCTGCATGAATCCATATTAGTGGCAAAACAATCCTATTGGGTTTATTTAATGTTTAAATTATTTTTAGCAGACTTATGGTATGGAGAGCCAAACTATGGAAAGACCTCTTATCCCGAGCATTCTGGATTGGATTATATATCCTATACTTTGGTAGTATGCATTTGTATTAGAAGCTGCACACGCAGTGAGTACTGTGTACTGGTAGTAGAGTGTTGTACCATGTTAACCATAGTTCATAAAAGAAAAAAGTACTTCTTGTGGTAACAGGATATAACTGATATATGTAAGAATGAAAGCTTTTGAGAAGAAAATTACATCTCATCATTAGGCATGATGTTGCCATTTCTGAAACAGTGATTGCAGATATATTGTATATACATATAGTTACTACATCCAATTGTGTTTCTGTGTGTATGCATATCTTCAGTGACTCAGTTTCAGAAATGGTCGCTAATCTGTAATTCAATGACATTTTCCATTTTTGCATCATGACTCACCTAGGTAATTGAGTGATATGTTAAGATGACGGATATCAATATGTACTGAGCCTTTAGGGATCCAGATCACTTCCTCATATCCTTTAGCATTTAAGAAGAGAATAACGTTTAAATATTTTACTTCTACAATTCCGTATAGAAACTCCACATTCAAAGATCATATATTCAATAACATAAGAGATTGAACCACACTTTCTCCAACAAATTCTCTTAGCAAAATATTATAAACTTAAAATTTTATTTTCATATAGGGTATCCTAAATTATGAATTATATAATATTTTTTTATTGTACAACATACAATAATCGGGGTATTATTGCTCATATCAATTATTTTAAATGAAGGTCAAACATCATAACAATACATGTGAACAAACTACGAGCCAAGTGATATTTTAGCAGCCAAGGAGTGCCTGACTTGTCTGGTGCTGTAGCAAAATATAGGGACACTTTAACTAAGGTTCAAATGGTAAATTTGAATTTCTGAAATTTTTGTGGTCAAAATTTACAATTTCGAATTTAAAACCACCAATTCGAATTTGGATGTGAGATTTATCACACCTTGACCATGGGAACAGCTCTAATTTGATACTTTGCCACCTAAAACCTGCTGAGTTCATGTAGAAGTTAATGGCAGAGATCCGTTGAACTATTGGAAGATGTTAAAGGGGTTGTTCACCTTCAAACAACTAGTTGTTATCAGATAGATCACCAGAAATAACGACTTTTTCCAATGACTTTCTATTTTCTATGTGTCACGGTTTTTCTAATATTGAAGTATAAAGTGTCATTTCTCTCCTTCTGAAGCAGCTCTGGGAGGGGGGGTCGCCGATCCTGTAAACTGTTCTAAATTGATACATTTAGTTGATACATTTCTTATCTTTGTCCCTGCTGAGCAGAATCTCTGGGTTTCATTACAGGCAGCTGTTAGAATTGATACAATTGTTGCTAATACTCCAGAGATGCTGCTGAGAAATGTATCAACTAAATGTTGCAAAATTGTAACAGTTCAGAATCTGCACCTGGATTACTGAGCTGTCAGACTCAAACACCAGAGACAGGAACATTCAACTTTAAACTTAGATTTTGGAAAAAACGTAAAAAATAAATAATGGAAAGTAATTGGAAAAAGTCATTATTTCTAGGAAACAATCTAAAAACAACTAAATTGAAAAAAGTGTTTGGAAGGTGAACAACCCCTTTAATAGCCTTCCTGACATTCTAGGTTTTTCAATTTTAATTTTTGGGTCGTTCCTATTCAATCAAAAGTTAGACATTTGAGTTTTTTTTTATAAATAAACTCCCATTCGAGTTGAGTACATTCAAATGTATTAGAGTTAAATTAAAAATTCTCATAACTTCGAAATTCGACCTTTGATAAATAACTCCCTTAAAGTAAATATTAGAAATATTTAGGTATAGAAAATATATATCGTTGACGTACTTCAGAGATAAAGGCTCAAATGGGCAACTTTTAATGGCTAGTGGACCAAGTTCCTAGAATTAAATTTCTGCTTAGGAACTTCACTAGCAGTATTGGTAAGAATATATAAAGCTGACATCCTGAATTATCCACTTGTAATTGGTTGTTGTCCAGAGCCTCACAGCTGGAGAAAAGCAGTAGTAGTTAAAACATTTGCTTACCTAATAGTACTGTTTTAGTGGATAACAGTAGCTTTGCAGATTCATAACTGGATATTTGTATAACATATAATATGTTAAGTTTTCAAAAGGTATTTGTTTCAGTGGCAGCAGACACCTGTACAGTATTCATTTCTTTT
Organism: Xenopus laevis; assembly: GCF_017654675.1. NCBI lineage: Eukaryota > Metazoa > Chordata > Amphibia > Anura > Pipidae > Xenopus > Xenopus laevis. The sequence goes on from NC_054372.1 coordinate 92,878,156, forward strand.
GCTCCCTTCATCTCTTGCTACTTTGTAAGCCTATCCCTATAAACATTTGGCACTACAGGAATCCTGTGTCTCCACTATATGAGATAGCAGGTATAAAAATGGGCATGCCATCACCCAGGGTTAGGACAAATATGATGTAAAACTCCTCCATGAGAACTTTGAACTACAATCAGCATTCTGAGAATAGTTGGAGAGGTTTATGTAAACTGTAAACCTCGCAATAACTTTTTTTTTACCAGTCTGCCCTGCAGGAGCTACTTAATTTACCTGCCCACTTCTGACCTGGACAGCCTGGTTTTCATAAAGGTTATCCAGGTTAAAACTACGTGTCCATATGGACTCTACAGTGAATTATTTAGTGATCAGCCAAACACTGATTGTTGTATGATAGCCACACTTCTTGACATCACAAGCCCACATGCCTGTACTAAACACACTACCTCACCTTCAATGTCACCCTCCCCGCCCCCAGCCTGGACTTCCCTTCTCCAAAAGGAGGAACCCCTAATAATAACTGCCTTTGGCTTCCATTGCCCTGAAAAGAGCATACTTTGATCTTCAGAGCCCTGTGAAGGCCACCTTTTCTTCTGTACCCTGGCACACATTCCTGCCACTGGGTCTCTCTATTTACTTCAAGCATACATAGAAATATAAGCCTAGCCCTTGATATTGCTGGTTCATATCTGTAAATTAACAGTAGCTTACAATTATCACTGAGGTTTAGTTCAACATGAGCTAAATGGCAGCTTAAGGCCATTCTTTCACCCCTTAGCACTGGACTTGCACAGGGGCACATGTAAATGACAGTTACACAAAGTACAACAATCAACATTGAACAATTTTGTGAGAATTCTACCTTACCTCCCTCTGGCAGGGACTGGTTAAAGATACCCTCAACTGTCTCACAAGTGCTGCCATCTCCTCCACACACACGACACTTGTCTTCTTTGGTATCTGAACCCAAGATCCGATCACAGCCTACATGCTAAAAATTTGATAAAAAATGGACACATGATAATGTTTCATATCGCATTGCCTACATGTTATTCACAGGAACACTTTGATTCATATACTGTAACTTCTTGCTGCTCCTCAAGGATTATGTTTGTTCGTAGACATACTAATAAAAGAAAATGCAGGGTTGATTGTTATGGGTTAGTAGGCTGGAGCAAAGTTACTTGAGCTTTCACAGCTGCACTGCACAATGACTAGCTCAAATAACACATATCAAAATACGAGATTAGAGTTTAACATAGAAAAACTCACTCACTTTCTATTCATTCCCATGGGATTTTTAATAGTGTATTTATCAAATGGTTAACTCTAACTCTGTTTGCCTAGGAGCAGTAGCCCCTAGCAACCAATCAGCAGGTAGAATTTACTGGTCACTTGTTTATTAGTTGCTATGGGTTACTGCTCCTGGGCAAATTTAGTGCAGTTAATTACATATATGGGTATCTTTTCACATTTTGATAACTATGTCCCTACAACATACAGTTGTCTGCTATAGCAATAAACTGTATGCCTGAGAAAGAGTCACGTGCTAGTGTTCCAAAACTATTGTATATTACTATCCATTAACAATTTAACACATATTTGTTTTTTTTGAACATTAGGACTGAGCTGTTTTTTTCTAAATCATTTGAACTTCTGTAATAAAGCAGTTGCTTGGAAATAGACATCTGTCTGCCTAATGCTCTTCTATTGGTTATCTACCATAATACTATAAAGTAATGAATTTGTTTGGTATAGCTCTGGCCAAAATTGGAAACCAGTACCCAGAGCAGAGATTGGCTTGAACATTCTAGTGATGTGTTGGAGCTTAAAGAGAGATCATCACATGGGCTCCTGGGAAAAGAGGGGCTTACATGAGCTGGCGAGGAGGCCAGGAAAAATAGTAGGAGTAAAGGAAAAAGGAGTAAAAGTAAATAAAGAAGGTTAAAAAAGTAAACAGAGCAAGGCTATAAAAATGAGCAAAGAAACGGTTAGTGATGAGGAGGAAGAGGAGAGAAATGTATAAAGAAAGAAAGGAAGCTGAGAGAGGGAGCGAACAGAAGAGCCAACAGAGAAAGTCTGACAGGAATAGTGAGTTGTTAGAGGAAAGGCAGCAAAAATTAAACCAAGCAAATAAATGAGTTTTAATTAAATTTCTAATTTGATTTTGAAGATTTCATACTCTGTCCCTTTAAGAATTCGAACTTGACTATTCGCCACCTAAAACCTGCAAAATTAATGTATAAGTCAATGGGAGAGGTGCAGTGACCAATTTGGAGTTGTTTGTAGCCTTCCTGACATTCAAGTTTTTTTTTGGAGTTTGGTTGAATTCGATTCAAGTTTTCGAGTCTGTAAAATCAGAGTTTTACATATTCGATTTTATTAATAAATAATCGAATATTCAAATTTCGAGTAAAAACAAATTCATGTCAGTTAAAAAAAACCACACATGAATTCGAAATTTTAGCCTTGATAAATGTGCCTCCAAGTGTTGGCACTTTCTGTTCACTAAAATACATGAGAAGGCCACCTATACATTTGTTGAAATGTTGTGATGGTATTCTTCCTTATACAGTAAGCCACAGATGTGAACAGTTGAAACATGTTGCTCTCCTCCTAAGATTAGACACTGGTACAGATAAACTGTTGGATATTCTTTATGTGCATATACTTATATACATATAGATATACAGAATCTTCAAATATAAAACTGTTTTGCTCCCCTTACACATCCTGTAGTTGCGTGCGAGCGTCGCTGGAAGAGAGCTCGTCCCATCTGCCTCTGTGTTTTTAGTACTATTTAAATAAAGCTTAATACCTCATTGATATATTCTTGCAGATATTTGGATTTAAATGAATTTTAAAAAAAAAGTTTTTTCTATACCTTGCACTCCCCATTGACACAGATATCAGAGGAGTCCTGTCTGCAGAGGGTCCCATCAATTACGGCAGCTGCCCGCTCGGTATAGAAGTTGAATCCTTCCGCTAGACAGTTAAGTGAGCAAGACTTAACACCACCTGGTGAGAAATTACAGTAAATATGGAGTACAGGGCGAGGGATAAACTATAAAACATCTTTCTAATAAAGTGCAAACAAAATGGACTTATTAAATAAATGACTTAGAAAAAAAATACTATCTTTGGGTTACATGTTTTTGTCATTGTTTTAATTTAACACAATTTAAAAAAATTTGTGCCGGGTAACCCATAGCACACAAATATCTGCTTGCTGGATCTGGGCCAGGTAAAGAGGGGAGGGCAGGGTAGGAAGGGGAGAGCGACAGAGGGGCGGGAGAAGAGAGTGACAGAGAAGGGTGGAAGTGGAAGAGGGGAGCAAACATGGACTAGGGGTAGGCAGAAGACCATTTAACAGGTACCTGCTCAGCACCCCCCTTCATTGCATCCAAGGCAGGTGCCTATTCGGCCTACCCCCAGTTCAGTCGCTGATCTAGGCACTTATAACCTTTAGCATACTTTATTAGGATAGGATTACATGATACATGTTATTGTATATGCTACAGTAGCTAAAGGAAAATGCTAAAATGCACCTTTGCATTTTCTTCTAATATTTAAAAAAAAAAAACAGAATTAAAATCAAAGGATTTTATGATAGAAAAGCAGTGATATGCCTTTATTCATTCAATTTTTTTCTAATATGAATATTTGCAGTTTGCAGTGCAAATCAACCTTAAGTATTCTCATGACATCACATTGACTGGGGAATTAATATAAGGTGTTCGACTGATGCCTCCTTGTAGGTGAGGAAGGGGAATCCCTTGAAACATATATGGGGATCTCTCAATAAATATCTTTATTATACAATGCTGTTATGTGTATGTTCCTTATACAATTCGGTAGATCACTTTGAAAAGTGGCAGCTTCAATGACTGCTAGAGGGCAAAACTGATTAAATGCTCTTTTATATACACAAGAATAATGTCGAAAGGAAGTGGGTTGTTCAAAACACAACCATGAGTTGAGATGGAAGAATGTTTTGCAGGAGGATAACTAGGCCCCCTCCTTACTGCATTTGGATATGTCTCCAGTCTTCACCGGCTTCATAATCTCACCCCTTCATATCACCCATATACCTATATGCATGTATTACATACATATTACAGCTTTTTTGCATTTAGTGGTATAAGATCTATCTAAGTGGGACCAGAGAGTCAACCGTGGTCCATGACTTCTAACCATACCCTTGACTTTTGGTAAATGTACACGGTTCTACTATTTTAGAACAATGTAAAAAGAAATGTGTGGGATTGTTAAGGGTAACTTGATCATTTCATAAAAGGTCTAGAATTTTTGTTTTCATGATAACCCCCTTAAAGCCCTTGTGCTGCAAATCTCATAAGACTTAGGTCTGACAAATGTTCTCTTTTACTGATGTGATGATGTTTTGATGCCAGTAAAGATGTAGCTTTACTCATTTTAAGTGCATGTTTAGAAATTCAAGCATCCGTTAGAGCTAAGACTTTGCAGTTTTATGTGCTTTTGCTTGACCCTTTTTACCCATACCCTTTTCTATGATCATTTCAGGAATTCAATTGCATCTGGAATGTATTAAGCCATGTTCCTGGCCTCATTTCCCCTCTGCATCTCTGCCCTTTTCCTTCAGGAATGTGCTGAGCTGAGCGCTACACTTAAATCTTCCACTTAGGATTGCTGAGCAATATCTCCCATGAGAGAAATTGCCTAGCAAGGCAAGATAAAGGATAAAGGGAGAAATAAAGGGAATGTAAGCTATGGATCAACAAATCAGAACTGGACAGATCCCCGGATGGGTGATGTAAATTGGAAAACACAATTAATTATATGTAAATTAGAAAACAGGGCATTACATCTGCAGTGTTAGTGTTAAGGGATTATGATAATTGCAGGTTAAAAAAAATATTTTGCCATTGCTTTGTATTTATACAGCCACAATAGGTTGCTATAAATAACGTATGGTGAAATCAAGCAGTTAGAGGTACACCAAACTAGTTAAAACCAGAGGATAAAACTGACAGTGGGATGCAACTCAGTCAGCACGCATGATATACAGTATATGTGTTGATTAAAACAATGGAGGCATAAAGTTTACCTATAATAGGAGGGAGTACTAGAAAAGGTAACTTATTACTGCAAATACAGTTGGGCTGGAATGGGCCATCCATTAAAGTTACTTTTGTCTGGGCACTTAAAACCATTATGTCTGTACTGGCTCTTTTGATAAAAGTGCACCTATTGACGCAGGGGAATCCTGGAGTTTGTGTTGGACTGGGATGCCAAGATCTCACCAGAACTCTCACACCATAGGTTCCCTCACCAGACTATTTTTGTTCCTTTTGACACTCTTCTTGTCTCTTTTACTATATTACTATATTACTATATTACATACTATAAACTGTATATTACTTAGTATAATCTATCATTCCATCGATGTCTCCTCATTGTTTTCTTCCTCAAAGTAATAGGGGTAAGATAGAACCTTTATATAGATGTAAAGTCCAATGTGTAATACTGTACAGATTTTGTCTGTTAGCATATAGCAGTTTGAAACAATGTATTTTTATTTTCACTATACTAGCACATGTGGCAAAGAAAGAAAAAATATTTTTATTCGTTTTTATTTGTTTTTATACAACGGACACTTGAACCCATTATGAATTGTTCTCCACAATTACAATTTTTGGACGTTTTTTCTATGGACTTTTTTCTATGGATTATGTTTTGCTATGGACTATTTATATCCTATTTTATTTTCTTTTTCTCTATTGGCTAAAATTTTTGCATTTGCATTTATACTATGAATTTTTCTTATATTCCCTTTTGATATGGTAATACCACTTTCACTAATTAAGCTTAATTGCTATGCTTTTAAATACTATGTGCACTAATATCCGCTTGACAAAGGGGTTAAGGTGGCCATACACGGGCAGATAAAGCTGCCGATATTGGTAGTTTGGACCGATTTGACATCTTATCTGCCCGTGTATGGGGGCTTCCGACGGGTCTTTCTGATCGATATCTGGCCACGATATCGATCGGGAAGGTTTGATTTTTAACCGACCGACCCGTCGGAGCCCCTTGGCACATCGTAATTCGATTGTTCGGCCATACGGCCGAACGTTCGAATTACCCCCGATATAGCCATGCCGTTAGTGGCATATTGGGGGAAAGATCCGCTCGTTTGGTGATGTCGCCAAACGAGCGGATCTTTGAGTCTATGGCCACCTTTACGCCTCGAAACGTTGCATCCTCAATAAACGAGCAAGGCTTTTCCTGCTAGCATTACCCATGATGTGCCGGTGTGTTCTTTTCCTAGGAACAGATGGGCCCATTAGGAGTTTTCCTGGTATCCTGATGGGCCAGTCTAACACTGGTTCCACAGTGAGTTCCAACAGTGGGCTGCATCCATGACGCTCCCTGCCTGCTAGTGTGTACGTGCAAAAGTACACCTGTTGGTTTATGCTATCTGCCACTGGGGACTGCATTTGCAGTCAATAAAAGAGCTGTCAAAATCTCCTTTGTCCAGTTTCCAGTGCTCCAGAGGCTGGGTAGCATGCCGCCCCCTAATTTAGTGCTGCCTTACTCCCAAGACTTTGTGGCCTTCCCACAGATATGGGAATAAGTGTACATTAGTTTGGTAATTCCTGTACCTATAACATGCTCTGCAGTAGCATGGAGTGTTCATGTCAACCATATGTCTGTATTTTGCTGTGTTTGGTGTAATCATTCCCACAAACCCACTTCACAACTACCAGCCCTCCTTTAAAAAGTATAATACTATTAATGATTGATTTCTGACTGTACCTAGAAACTGTAAAATATACTGCATATGCATAATGTGCCAGTGAGTGAATGATCAGAATATTTACCTCCTCTGTAGCTTTTCCAAGAGTAATATTTCCCCCGAAATGGCACATTGTCAAACTCTGCACACTGCATCTCTCGGAAGTCCTGCGAGCCAGCGGGGCAGTCCTGTAAAGTTAAGAAATCTCTATACAGGGATGGTTCACCTTTGGATGGTTCAACCTCAACCACTTCCACCCACTCCAGCCCCAAAATGTTAAAAATATACCATGATTTCAAATGTTCTATTTTTTATATATATACTGTATCTCACTGTTTCATTTGCATGTATCATCTATTAATACCGGGAAATTCTTTAACTGAGGAGCTTGTCAGCATTGCAGGCTATTTTTGCTTGACACAAACTGTGTTTGTCATAGGCAGATATTTTTCCTTGCTTTGCTAGGTTCTGCTGACAAATTTTAAGAAAATAATGCAAATTACACCCTGCAAAGTCTAGGAATATGTCATCAGCCCATCTACTGTGAAATGTTCAACAGTACTTAGGCTGGATGAAAAGTAAACATTGCCCTATGTCTGCAAAGAATACAGATTTAAATCACTGGAATCATAAAAATGAAATGGCAGTATGGCCACAGAAAAATGTGTTTACATATCTCTGCACATAATTCCTGAAGGGAGATTAAAAGCTTTTATTTATTTTTTTTAGTTTTATGATATGGCATGTGTTTTGCAAGAGATTATACAATTAAATGTAGTGCTTTAAGAAGTTTTTCAATGATTTTATGAATATTTAAACAGAGATGTAAATATAAAATAGTAAATGTAACAGCTGTTTCATTGATCCTATTGAAAATAAGGATACCAGAAATTATTCACTGTCTTCCAGTAGAACTGCATCATGGGACTACAACATAGCACAAATTGTCAGAAATCTTGGGAGTTAGATAACCGTAATGGGTCATGTATCTAAGGGTCAGTCATCTTTTGAAAATCCTACTTTAAAAGTATTTGTTACTCACATCAATATTGCATGATCTATATCTCTTTCTCTCACCCAGACAATACTTTCCTCCGATCGTAGGCCTGATATCCAAAAACAGAAATACATTATTTCACATTATTCTACTGCAATCAAATCTCATGACAATGTATAGAAGTGGTAGGAAAATTAGTCAGTGACATAGTAAAGGGGCAAGAAGGGTTCTAATCATTGTACCTCATGTACTGGAATGAACATTTGGTGACAAGACAGAGATGGAAAGTAAGTCTGGAAACTAGGTTGTTTGAATTATCTGTATAGTTAATGAATAGATGTAAGAGGGAGGAAAATAGCAGTAAACTGAATTCATAAAAGGGGGGTGACACAAAATTTTATGTTAATCACATAGGATGATTTAGGTAATATTTTTATAAGTAAAGCCTAAACAAATGTAGTAGAATTTATAGATGACTTAAAGATTTGACTTCATAATTTGACTTCAAGAAATCCATTGTAACAATAAAGAAGCTCTAGCAAACCTTGGGCTGTCGCAGTGACGGACAGATGAAGAAACACCTCCTCCACAGGTCCTGCTGCACTCTCCCCATGAAGACCAGGATCCCCATGCTCCATCCACTCCCTCTGGACGTGTACCAAAGGGAACACATTTCCTCTTATAACACCACTAAAATGAATCAACATATAATAACTTTATATTCCTATGACACTATCTTTATATTACTGTTTAAATCTAAACCCTTCCATGTGTGAAAATCTATTTGGAAAAATGATTATTACATATCCAAGATGGCAACATCTATAAAAGATTCAAAAACAGTTTAATCCTTCTGCTATGCAGTAGGGTATATTGCCCAGTATTGTCTAGTCACTGGATGAGCAAGAAAAAAGGTATGAGCATTTTTGTCTTACCCCCTTTTCAATAGTGTTTGTCTGGCAAATGGTCCCCTCAGCTGCAGGGATGCTGTTAGTGATGCAACGGCCGGATTTGCTTAGACACCACAACTCACTACACACTTCCTACAAAATAAAAGTTAGAGATCAATTTGTACTGGAGAAATGGTCCTCATATTTTATCTTTATAAAGTCACCTTATTAGGTAATAATTTTATGGTCAAAACTTTTTTGAAATTTATCTTTACACCTAGGGTTGCCACCTTTTAGCCCGGTTGAATACAGCCAGGGGATGGGGCCGCGAAGTTGCGACATCAGGGGCATGGCTAAGATGTGGATACCGCCGATTGGCCAATTGCCAACTCAATCATAGGGAATCCTGCCCAGTTTTCCTAATATAGAAAACTGGGCAGGCAGTTTTGACCTGGGCAGCCCTTCAAAAACCAGGCTGTCTAGGTCAAAACTGGGCAGGTGGAAACCCTATTTACACCATCTGCACACTAGTGAGTATCCAATCCCAATTAACAATTAATTTCATTAGTGTATGTAATTAGAATGAGACACACATCAAGTATTTCATCAATTAGGTAAATCTGTTCTTATATGAAATCCGTAAATTTCTCATTTTATTGGTAAAATCACTTTGAACAATCCCCATCCACATTTTTAACTCATTTATCAATAAATCCACTCGAAAAATTCTGGTGTGGAAAAAGGCTCAATAAAACTATGAAAAAAATCTAAAATGTACATTTTTTTTGTATTTGATGCCCAAAAACTCAGACTTTTTCAGATGATCACCCGAAAACCAAAAATTTTTCAAATTTGTGTACAAAACCCAGCGCAGAAATTACTTGTACTGGGATAGTGAATTGGTATTGGTGGTGGAAATTGCATACCCCCCCCCAAACCTTTCTAGGCAGAACCTATCTTGACCATTTGCCCAACATAGGTTCTTTTTGAACAGACTGCTTATTAAATATTACATGCCATATTGGTGCAAAAGATGGGACTCCAGTACCATTCAAGATAATTTATCAGACGGAACCAGATAACAAAAGATGAGGAATAGCCATTGCATGTGTAGCAGGTCACAAGAGAAATGAAAATGACGTAGGTATGGTGGGTATGGTCAGAAAATCAGATCACAGGGCAAGTGTATTAAGTATGATATAAGTATCAGATGACAAAAGATAGTACGCAACAAGGCCCTACTCACAGTAAGTGGTCTGCGAATTAAGTTGAAATCGAGCTGAAGTTGTGATTACCATTACCAAGATATTGCATTCATCTCTAGAAATTATCATGCCTTTGACGTTTATGGATATTCAATATAAAATGTGTGCATGTCTGAAAAATTGTGAATATTTAATGAATACTGAAAAAGAATATATCTCTATGTAGCATCTATTAGTAAATTTCTTACTCCATACGAATTATATAAATTCTTGAAAAAACAACATGAAGGCATGACAAACATGTTCACATAAACAGACAAAGTCTAAGCTGTAATGGAAAATGTATTTTATGATTTTTATACACTGACTGGATGCTGCAGTTTACCATCTTATGCAAAGGAAAATGTCTACTTCCTTTGCCAAATGGGAAACAGATCTGTGCAAATGTTCTGGCTTCATGATTTATACTAACTATTTATGCCTTTCCATAAACTGCCGACATGGATTGCAGTGAAAGCACATGTTGTGAGTGCAAATATGAAAAAAATAACATAGACAAAGTGGAACATAAAGGGGACATGGACATCTGCAAACAAAAGAGACATGGACATCTTAAATAGTAATTTATGCTATAGAGCTTGAGCTCTTCAATAGTGATGAGGGAATTTTTTCCACATTCTGCATTTTTTGCATTTCGCCTTCTGCAAATTTTTTTTAAACTGCGGCCAAAATTCTCTGCAACAAAATGTCACAGACAAAACAAATCGCCATAAAAAAAGCTTTTTCGTTGAATTAAAGAAAAACATTTCTGAGGCTAGGGCCATTTATCGCCCAGCATGGATTCATGCCGAATTTCTACACTTCATCACCTGTGAAACTGCAGCAAAAATTTGCCACTGAAAAATTGACTGCAATAAAAAAAGTTACGTGCGTAAAAATTGTTTTGACGCCCATTGACTTCAATGCATTTGAACACAAGAGTTGTGTGTGTAAAAATTGTGTGCATAAAAATTATTTTGACGCCCATTGACTTATAATGCATTTTGCTAATTTTTCTCCATTTCGCAAGTAGGTAGATAAATGTGACACAAATGTAGTTTTTTAGAAACACCCACAAACTATAGCACTTGGGTGGTGGGTTGGTTTATCTAAGCAGTAAGACAGAAGAGCTTCTGTATAACATTGCTCAAGTTCTCAGAATGTTCCCTCAGGCAGTCATAATGCACTGGTGTATATACGAGTTCCAATCTGTGTTCTTTGCTAATTTTCCTAGTGGGTTGCGGCCATCTTGGTTCAACAGCTAACAGTGGATAGCCAGTGGGGTAAAAAAGTATATCATATATAACACTTGCAGAAAAGTAACTTTGACCTAATGTAGGATTATTCTTCTCTGCATGTCTTAAAGACCAACTGGTGGTTTAAGCAAAACTACTGGGGTAGACATTTTATAATTGCCATTTCAGAATTAATTTCCTGAATCTTTAGATTTCTGTTTCGCTTCATCTTCAGTTTTATAGGACTGTGCTATGCAACATCTAATATGCTATGTTTCCACTTGAATGCCTATTTGATACTAAGGTGGTAGTGGGGGTCACTGTGTCGCCTCGAGACATCTACAGGAGTGCAACATTATATCTGCTGTCACCTTGATTTTAAAATATGCCCTCTTTTTAATAAAGACTGTACCAAGACAAAGTAGGAAGGGACTCTACCCCATATTTACACTGGCGAGATTTAACTCCATGTTGGAAGCGGCATTGATCATCTGCATCATACGCTTGTCCGGGAGCTTGGGTGGGATATACAAAGTCCTGACGCAGTGGAGCATTGTTTAAACACAGACCCAGGCCAGAACTGTGGAGAGAAGCAGAAAGGCATTATTTTGTCTGTCTGCTTATCTTATAAAAGACTTGAAGAATTAAAATGAGAGGGACACATTTACATGTATTCCAGTATGTTATTTAGTTTGTGTTGTTGTGCTATGTAATAAATTGCCCTGTTTTAAACTGTTTTCCTCCTCACGCGGTATTTTTTAGAGGAGGAGGAAAGTGGATCTGCTCTTAAATGCACCCCCTCCCCTTGCTCCATTGACAGTACTGGCTTCGGCAAGTGGGGAGCTACACAGAATGGAGGTCGACGCAAAAATTCATGCATTCTTGTTTCGTAGGGCTTCTAAACTAGACATTAATTACAAGGCTCCCTTGCTAATGTGGACTTCTTTGCAACAATTCCAATTCCATTCTAGAGACTGGACAGATTTGATCTAATGAACCTACATCAACCAGTCATTTTTGCTTTAATTGTTCTTTTGTGACTGTCTTATAGTCGTAATAATGTTAATTACTGATTGGTGGGAATGGCTTACAGCCTAGATGCAAATTTTCATAGTGTTAGCAAATGAAACCAGAAACTTATAGCATGTTTAGCTAGCCAGCACTGGTTATTATGAAATCTGTTTGTTGGGTAGGAGTTTAGAAATTATAACCTTAAATCATTCTATCCTTGCAGCAAAAAATCACCAATACCATTCACAATAATATTCAAATAATATAAATGTCTGTGTCTTACTCAAGAAAGCTAGTTATGTAATCCCGGCTGCAAGCTGACCACACAAATGGGTTGGTCTTCATAGTAATATGCGATGCCATGAGCTTTGCTGTCTCCTGGCCTCGGGAACCACAGCCATTACCAATTCCATCATGATTCATACCAAATCTAGGATAAGAAAAGATTTTCACCAGAAAGTTTAAAGGTTTATCTCACTGAATTTCACTTGTTAAAGGGCAGTCAACCCCAAAATAATAATTTGCCTAATAAAGGAAAACATTATTCTAAGCAAGTTTGCAATATACACTTATTACAATTTAGTTTTTAAGTTATTTGTATATGTATTGCTATTGAAAGCAGTGTTTATGTCCCTTTCTATTCGCAGAGCTGATGGCTCAGACTGTTAAAACAATGTAAGACAAGCAGCTGATTAACAGACCTATCTTTGCTGGGAGACTAAAGGGGGAATTTTATTAAAAATTGCAAGTGTTAAAATGGTGCTTTTGCGAATGTTTAGTGTTGCTCGCGAATATTGAATTGGTAAGAAAAAGTTAGTGTTAACAACTGCTCTGGAGTTTCATTATATATTTGGCGCAAAATACGCTTTGCGATTGTGAAATTTTATTACATACACTGCAAATGTTCTCAAAAGCAATGGTCTTTTACAACTTTGTTTAAAAAGTAACAAGCTAGAGTTAAACAAATGCTGCTTTCAATAGCTATTTTTTTTTTTTAAATAACTGTAAAAGCAATGAAAATCTTTAATAAATGTATATTGGAAAGTTGCTTAGAATTATGTTTTCTTTTATTAGGCACATTTTTATTTTGGGGCTGACTTGCCTTTTAAAGTTGTGAGTGGTTTATTCTGGGATAGGACACCCTGATTCTTCTGCTAGATCATACAACTAAAACCCACTCACGTGTGTCCCACCTCGTGTGCAATAGTGAAAGCGGTAGCTAGGCCAATGTCTTCATTTATACTGCAGCTTCTTTCTCGTTCACACATCCCACCCACAGGTGCCAAACCTAAATGGTAAGGGAAAAAATTAAAAACTGTTTAGGGGAAATTCATACCAGCAAAATAAAGCAGTTGTGCTTCATGGCCAAATGAGACAGAAATGGATAGCTTTTAGCCAAAATGATTATGTTATGTTTACATAACAAATATTAACATAAAATGAAGGATAACTTATAATACCTAATAATAAAAATAAACGGTTAAAAACCAAACCTTGAATTAACATTGTTTAATTACCAGTCAACATCCTGTGCCTAAAAAACCTATATACATATTACTGTTATGAAAAGGGAGACACACTGCATCCTCTCACCTAGTGTTCCACACGGCTTGTTTTTGTAAATGCAAATGTCATATCTGAAAGAGATAGATACTATCAGTGAGATGTAGCCATTATTTTCTATTCTCTGCATATTACTGTCTTTAGATTGATGGGAGAGTTATTGGATATTGTATCTTTAAAGCTAGAACAGGGATTACATGAACACTAAACCATTCCAGTGGCAAACTGTCAGAATAGAGATGAGGAACATTATACAAGAAAAAATTGATTGATATGGAGTTCATTTTGTATTACTTATGAAGTACGGATAGACACCAGACAAACAAAAAAATGGTTATACATATCCCACATGAAAACTTTTATGGGGGAATGTAAAATGTTTCGTTAATGAAAAAAACTTTTGCAATGGTCATTGTGAATGTTATCGGCCATGTTTCCTCCTTTTTTGACCGATTACAGACCTCAACGATATCCTCAAAGTTTGCAACCAAATGGCTTTTGTGAATAAATGTATAGAATAACATTTTGTAATCGCAAAGTGTATTTAGTGACAAAATATTTGATTAAACTCCAGAGCAAGTGTTAATGCTAACCTTTGCTTAGCAATGTAATATTCGCCAGCGAATAATTTTACATTTGCAATAAAGCAATTTTAATTACATTCCCCCTTTAGTGTTTTGAATCATGGGATCTATAGAATTCATTAGAAAAACCCTTCATTTTCCCTAGAAAATAAATCTGGATGTCTTTCTATTATGTGTAAGTCACAATATACCTGGTCATAAGTACCGCTGTATCATGGTCAGCAATACCACTTTCTGAAATTGCATTACCATTACGGCTTACGATGGATTTCTGCCACCGGCAAAAGCTGTCAAGGGACTTCCCTGCATGGTGATTGAGCTCCAGTGTTGGCTGTGAAACCACAATATTAGTAAGAAATCATGTAATTTTGATATTGGTAAACATGTAGAAGCAGCATAATTACATTGTCTTTGATAAGTGTTTATGATTAGTGATGAGCAAAATTTCTTTGCCAGGTTTTGCCACGAAAAAGATGCCCATAGACTCCAATGGATAAAAAAAGTAGTCACATGTCAAAAAAAATTGTTATGTGTCAAAAAAAGTTGTAGCCCATAGACTTCAATGCATTTGGCAAATTTTTCGCTGTTTCTTGGATTTTCGGCAAAGCAAAACGGGTCAGATTCGCCCATGACTATTTATGATGTTTAGTATGTACTGTATGGAAAATGATCTAGCACATGAATGTGGTGAATCTTAGACTGATTGGAACCAGTTTATGGTATACAATTTAAAGTATTCTGAAACTAGTAGCTTTAACATGTTTAATGTATTGAATCTGGCTAGAATTACTGTGAGTGAAGGTCTTACCTGGTCCTCTGTCAAAAGAATTAAACGTGTCACCATGATGTTTACAATGTTCCCCAGACTGGAGTCCTGAAAAAGTTTGGCAACCTGACCTCCAGGAAACAAGAAAAGACCAGTCTTAAAACACTGCAAAATGTCTTAATAAACTCTGTACCTAAAAAGGCCCACTTTTACAACTGTATAGTTTAACCACAGACAAGCATGGAGTAAGTTGAAACACTTACAATGTTCATAATAGCAAGAATATACTGTTCAATGTCTCTCCTTCCATGGTAGCCAATCATCATTTTATCTGCTACAACCAAGGTTTCTACATATCTTTCTGTGCTAACAGACCGCTTAAGGGGAAATGGTCCTTGCTGTGTATGGTTGGTTCCTGGCCGAAGAGGTGGGGGCCTTGGGTTTTGCAGCCACCAATGGCTATCTTTCCAGGGTTTGTCATCTAGATAGGACACAAAAATTCTTGGCATAGTCAAAATGAATAACTGTGAAACCATAATTTCAAGTCTTGGCAATTATATTAGGTCCCCCACAATCCTCAAAATATTATGGTTTTCATACTATAATATAATGGTTTTATATTATGTGGTTTTATGGATGCTAAGGTTAATATTATACTGGTATAAATTGTAATGTATCATTTAGTGTTCATGACTTATGAACTGCTCAAATATATAAAAAGGTACATCTGCCGACCCTACAAATATTTAATTATAAACTAGAAAACATTGTAGTACAGGGTTGATTGGTTGGCAATATGTTCTTAGTAATTACATTACCTATTACCCCACAGGCAGCCTCCAAGTGTTGGCGTTGCAAAGATGACCGTTTGTACACCACATGTGGAGTCCCCTCACCATTGTGGGTGAAGTTGCTCCCCAAGGGTAGTGGTTCAATGAGATACTCCTCATCCCCTGATACTATAACTCCAAGCTAAAGTAGAAAACAAGTATAGAAGTACCAGTTAATATTGTATACAGATCTTGAAAGAACTCTTTAAACTTGTTGCTGTCTTTCCTTAACAACTCAGAAACTCATATGTCTTTATTCTACTTTGCACCCATTATGGACTAAACTTTAACCTAAAAAACTGTTGTCTTAAACTGAAGTGACATTTTCTATCCATAACTCCACCACTTTAAAAAGAGTAAAAGGTTGTAGCTATGCACTGTCACTATTGTCCAACCTCCATTTAACCCCTTCCTCACCAGGCCATTGCAGTTGCTGATGGCCACCCTCGAGCTTAGCTGCTGGTCTTGAATGTGACCCACATAGTGACAATCCTCATAGAATTCATGCTTCCAGTCCAGACCTCCACTCTTCCAGTACTCTACAGTAAAGTGCTGGCCCAGAAGTTCTGTCTGCAAGTTTAGATTAAGAAGAAATGTAGAACTCTGTGCTTGTAGCCTGTAGAAGAGTTGGTGCTCTGTCTCTTCAGAAAGACTCCTCCTAGGCCTTCGAATACTTGGTGGGGCTTTACGGAGGTCGTAGGTCAGGAAGTTCCCATTGTGGTCCACCTGTGCCGGGAATGCGATCTCATAATGGCCCAGACTTGAGAGGAAATCTGCTGGGTCAGAGGAGAGGACTTCACTGGCTGCTGTCATCCCAACGATGCAGTGACTTGGGCTGAATTACAAGGCACCATGTCAAGCACACTGTTAAACTGAACTTGGAAGATATAGGACCAAAATGTAGTAAAATGTGTAATGGGCTAATTGTAATGGAACCAATCTGTACTGATAGAATGTATTATGTGGTATCTTTTTATATAGCCACTGATTGCATATAACACGGTAATGTATTTCTATGCAATCACTCCCAAGACTAAATGGTAAGGAAATTTTAAAGTGGTGACATAGCCTGATAGACATCTGGTGCTTAACAGTCCATGAGTTGCTTAGTAACACACATATTTCATTATGAAATCATACATACTCACTGGGAATTTCATGAACCAAAAGTGTTATTGTATGTACAGTATGTATTTACTATACAACACTTTTGGTTCATGAAATTCCCAGTGTTGCTGGCCTTTTTTTACATATGCATTTTTTCCTTACTTTGCACCTGGGTTGACATGGGAGATGGAGTGCTGTCCTCTTTATATATATATATATATATCTCAATATGACACTTCTGAGTACAGTCATTCTTATTCACATTTAAAATACAGCAGCTAGCAGTGTCAAGATTGACACACATATTGCCAGAACTTTGTCAAGATAAATTTAAATCTTCGTCAGTGCCAAAAAAACATTGCTGAAGGATGAGGGTTGTGTCATAATCACCTACATCCATCAATAGATGATTAGGAAGCCATCCTACTCCATTGTTGTTTTTGGTAGTACAGATTCCAGATATAAGAGTTAATTTACCATGAACAATGCAGTGTGCAAAGTGCAAGGTGCAATCTGTCTTTTTTGCACTTTGCACACTACTCTGCTCACTTGTATTTCTGCAGGTCATTCAACAACATTTTAATATTCAAAGACTTGTGCTTGCCTCTTAAATAAAGCTCTACCTATGTTAGGCATTGCTCTATCCAACGAGGATGGCCCACTGGCTGTCCCATAACTTGCATGTCATTCAAATGTGCAAGTTGGCAGTGTTAGAAGGCGCAGCCTGCATCGGTTCCCTGTCCTTACCACAGGCCCTTTATTCAGTGCTATGTACAGAAAGCAGCATTCTTTGGAGCACAGTTGCTAGGGGACCATATTTCATCTTATAGCTTAAATCTAGGCTACAAAAGGTGACAGATCTCCCGAAAATGCCACTTCATTCACTAACATTTGAATCTCCAAAAGTAAATTACATTACTTTCTGTGACAGGGCTTAATCATTGGAAATGTGAATGTTAATATGTGCCATTGCCATTATTCTCAAGATCAATGCCAGCATCCCACTAAGCAAAGTAGGATACATTGTATCAGAGAGGAGCATCAACATTTATTACAGTGCTTTTAGGAATGTGTGGGGTTTATAGATAGGGAAAGTAAAGTCAAAAATACATTTTCTAATTATGTTTGATATAATATACAGTATGGATCATTTACTTACCGCAGGAGCAGTGCACTTCCAAACATTGCAGTTATGTAATTGCATTTTTAGTAAAGTAGTAGGCACATTTGTTGATATTTCCCTAAGGTTATTATTGACAGAACAATAGAAAAACTTGGGGAAGGTATTGGTACTGGCCTCTTCCACCGCCAGTAATAATATAATGCGAAAAATGAAATAACCAATACCTTGTTCAGATGCGGGGTGATCCCAAATTTATTGTAGTGCTCTTGACATGTGAGTCATGTTCAAACGTTTCGGGACAAACAAATGCCCTTCCTCAAGTGACAACCCACCATAGATCCCGACCATGCTTATATAGCCATATAAATGGTGCCATCTAGTGTACAGCAACCATATAGCACGCAATGATACATTGTATATAATTAACAATCCAAAATTGTCTCAATAGTGAGATTTGAAATATACTGTGATACAAAGTCCATAATTTGTTGCTTGTGAATAAGTATCTCCAAAAAAAAAAAAAAATCAAATTCAAAAGTGTGCAATAAAAAATTCAAAAAATTCAAAAATCAGAGTCCAGAACAAATCTGAAAATCGTATTCAGTCCTCCATATTAATTATAAATATAGGACAAAGAACTTCTATCACATAACATAAGTAGTTATTATCAATTAGTTAATACAAATACTGATTACCTGCGGAAAAGGAGACGATTCTATGTTATATTTTTCAATTTATGTTCACCTTCTCCATCACTGTAAGAAACGAAGGGCACATATTAAGCGACACAATTCATAAAAAACATGTATAATTCATTGCTTCATTAAGGCCCCTAGGCGCCAATGTATTTAACTTCCAGATCCAATACGTTTCCCTCTGAAGGAGTTTCTGGTCTGTGTTACCCGATTTAGTTGCTATCTCTTCTAACACCATCCATCGCAACTGTGAGATGGTGTGGTTACATTCGGCCCAATGTCGACTAACAGATGTGGGTTTGACATTAACATTCCGTATAGCACTCCTATGTTCATTGATTCGTACTCTTACCATCCTATTAGTTTTGCCCACGTAGGCTAACCCACACGGGCACTTCAATAGGTAAATGACATTGGTGGACATACAAGTGTGGTATCCTTTGATTTTAATCTGTATCCCTGAGGTGGGATGTGAAACAACAGCCCCTTTTATGATGGCATTGCAATTTTGCCAAGAGAGACATGGAAACGTTCCCATTAGTGGTTTGCCCAAGAATCTTTGGGTGGTCTTTGAGTGATTAGGGTTCATATCACTGTGTACCAATTGGTCACCCAAATTTTTCCCCCGTCTATAAGCAAATAGAGGATAATCAGTGAACACCTTTGAGGTGCCTGGGTCATTCATTACAATTGGCCAATATTTTCTAATGACCTTACGTACCTCCTTCGAATGGCAGTCATAGGTCGTCACAAAAGGGATTCTATTAGTTGCACTTTCCTTTTTGTTACATTTTAATAAATCAGTTCGTGAAATCCGATCAATTTGCCTCTTTGATTCTTTCAACAGTTTTTCAGGATACCCACGTTCTCTAAAGGTATCTATAACATTTTCACTCATTTGTTCATAAATATATGTATCAGAGGTAATGCGTTTACACCGCATTATTTGGCTCTTTGGTAAACCCTCTGTTGTTCCTGGTGGGTGAAAACTGTTATATAACAACATGTTATTTTTCTCCACTGGTTTTCTATATAACATGGTGGATAATACATTAGATTCACGGTATATTGATACATCAAGAAATTCGATACGTGTGGTGTCCTTATGCAATACAAATTTAATAGTAGGATGCACCATATTGATGTATTCAATAAACTGTGAAAGTTTACCCTCAGGGCCTCGCCATACGAAAAAAATATCGTCCACAAATCGACTGTACCAGAAAATATGGGTTGAAAATATGGCATTCTGACACAGACCAGAAACTCCTTCAGAGGGAAACGTATTGGATCTGGAAGTTAAATACATTGGCGCCTAGGGGCCTTAATGAAGCAATGAATTATACATGTTTTTTATGAATTGTGTCGCTTAATATGTGCCCTTCGTTTCTTACAGTGATGGAGAAGGTGAACATAAATTGAAAAATATAACATAGAATCGTCTCCTTTTCCGCAGGTAATCAGTATTTGTATTAACTAATTGATAATAACTACTTATGTTATGTGATAGAAGTTCTTTGTCCTATATTTATAATTAATATGGAGGACTGAATACGATTTTCAGATTTGTTCTGGACTCTGATTTTTGAATTTTTTGAATTTTTTATTGCACACTTTTGAATTTGATTTTTTTTTTTTTTGGAGATACTTATTCACAAGCAACAAATTATGGACTTTGTATCACAGTATATTTCAAATCTCACTATTGAGACAATTTTGGATTGTTAATTATATACAATGTATCATTGCGTGCTATATGGTTGCTGTACACTAGATGGCACCATTTATATGGCTATATAAGCATGGTCGGGATCTATGGTGGGTTGTCACTTGAGGAAGGGCATTTGTTTGTCCCGAAACGTTTGAACATGACTCACATGTCAAGAGCACTACAATAAATTTGGGATCACCCCGCATCTGAACAAGGTATTGGTTATTTCATTTTTCGCATTATATTATTGACAGAATCCATTTAAGAACTAGAGGTCCAAATTAATGTAACTGAGCTACCAAAAATGTATCATTATAATTATGCCAAAAAGCTACAAATTTGGCTCAGAAATACTTTTTATGTGGCCATACACAAAACTTGTGAATTGTACATAGGTAGCTACTAGGTAATGTTACATTAATTAGACATGATGGCCCCTCTTGTGTGGCTCTCCACACGAAAGTCTGCCTGCTGTGTCTGCTTACCATGTGTAAAATTTAATAGGTTTCACTACAGGGATTAACTGGCTCCTGCATTGTTTAAACCTCAAATTCAGACTGTAATCCCCTGTATTGTTCACACATGTAATCCCCCCTGCATTGTTCACATTTGTAACATCCTAAATCCCTGTACTGTTCACACCTGAGACCCAGACTGAAACATTGTTTTAAGTGTTCACACCTTATTCAAAATGCTAATGGGGCACCAGCACGGTGTCACTGTATGTAGTACATCTTAGATTGGTTCTGATGGGTTTCCCTGTCTCCTGCTCTGTTCTGCCTTCCCCATGCTCCTTGTGTGTGCCATACTCTGCCTGCAGAAACAGAACACACCGGCACAACATGGGTACTGCTAGCAGGTATAACCTTGCTTGTTTATTGCGGATGCAACGTTTCGGGGCGTGACCCCTTTCTCAAGCATGCTTGTGTGTTCTGTTTCTACGTTGCTTCTGAGGTTGCCAAGTTCCTCTATCGCCAAGCACCTGGGATTCGTGTTTTTCTGGATGGCCAGGGTGTGCGAGTGTAAGTTCTTTCTTTCTACCATACTCTGCCTGTCCCATGCCCCCTGAGTGTGCCATAATCTGCCTGCCCTATTCTCCTTGGGTGTGCCATATTTTGCCAGTGTGTGCCATACTCTGCCTTACTTATGCTTCCTGTGTGCCCTGCTCTGCTTGTGAAACAAAAGCCTGGTATTTGTTCTGGGGGTTTGTTAGCATTTGAAAATTATTGTTAGGGGTCCCTATGGTGTTTAATCATATCCTGGGGATACTGTTTTATCCACAGGGGAGGAGGAGGTGTATGGATTTAAGGGTATGTCTTACTATGACTTAACTTTTTTCACATATGAGTGATATCCCTGCAGTGAGCACCAACCATTTATTTTCTAATGACCTTACGTACCTCCTTCGAATGGCAGTCATAGGTCGTCACAAAAGGGATTCTATTAGTTGCACTTTCCTTTTTGTTACATTTTAATAAATCAGTTCGTGAAATCCGATCAATTTGCCTCTTTGATTCTTTCAACAGTTTTTCAGGATACCCACGTTCTCTAAAGGTATCTATAACATTTTCACTCATTTGTTCATAAATATATGTATCAGAGGTAATGCGTTTACACCGCATTATTTGGCTCTTTGGTAAACCCTCTGTTGTTCCTGGTGGGTGAAAACTGTTATATAACAACATGTTATTTTTCTCCACTGGTTTTCTATATAACATGGTGGATAATACATTAGATTCACGGTATATTGATACATCAAGAAATTCGATACGTGTGGTGTCCTTATGCAATACAAATTTAATAGTAGGATGCACCATATTGATGTATTCAATAAACTGTGAAAGTTTACCCTCAGGGCCTCGCCATACGAAAAAAATATCGTCCACAAATCGACTGTACCAGAAAATATGGGTTGAAAATATGGCATTCTGACACAGACCAGAAACTCCTTCAGAGGGAAACGTATTGGATCTGGAAGTTAAATACATTGGCGCCTAGGGGCCTTAATGAAGCAATGAATTATACATGTTTTTTATGAATTGTGTCGCTTAATATGTGCCCTTCGTTTCTTACAGTGATGGAGAAGGTGAACATAAATTGAAAAATATAACATAGAATCGTCTCCTTTTCCGCAGGTAATCAGTATTTGTATTAACTAATTGATAATAACTACTTATGTTATGTGATAGAAGTTCTTTGTCCTATATTTATAATTAATATGGAGGACTGAATACGATTTTCAGATTTGTTCTGGACTCTGATTTTTGAATTTTTTGAATTTTTTATTGCACACTTTTGAATTTGATTTTTTTTTTTTTTGGAGATACTTATTCACAAGCAACAAATTATGGACTTTGTATCACAGTATATTTCAAATCTCACTATTGAGACAATTTTGGATTGTTAATTATATACAATGTATCATTGCGTGCTATATGGTTGCTGTACACTAGATGGCACCATTTATATGGCTATATAAGCATGGTCGGGATCTATGGTGGGTTGTCACTTGAGGAAGGGCATTTGTTTGTCCCGAAACGTTTGAACATGACTCACATGTCAAGAGCACTACAATAAATTTGGGATCACCCCGCATCTGAACAAGGTATTGGTTATTTCATTTTTCGCATTATATTATTGACAGAATCCATTTAAGAACTAGAGGTCCAAATTAATGTAACTGAGCTACCAAAAATGTATCATTATAATTATGCCAAAAAGCTACAAATTTGGCTCAGAAATACTTTTTATGTGGCCATACACAAAACTTGTGAATTGTACATAGGTAGCTACTAGGTAATGTTACATTAATTAGACATGATGGCCCCTCTTGTGTGGCTCTCCACACGAAAGTCTGCCTGCTGTGTCTGCTTACCATGTGTAAAATTTAATAGGTTTCACTACAGGGATTAACTGGCTCCTGCATTGTTTAAACCTCAAATTCAGACTGTAATCCCCTGTATTGTTCACACATGTAATCCCCCCTGCATTGTTCACATTTGTAACATCCTAAATCCCTGTACTGTTCACACCTGAGACCCAGACTGAAACATTGTTTTAAGTGTTCACACCTTATTCAAAATGCTAATGGGGCACCAGCACGGTGTCACTGTATGTAGTACATCTTAGATTGGTTCTGATGGGTTTCCCTGTCTCCTGCTCTGTTCTGCCTTCCCCATGCTCCTTGTGTGTGCCATACTCTGCCTGCAGAAACAGAACACACCGGCACAACATGGGTACTGCTAGCAGGTATAACCTTGCTTGTTTATTGCGGATGCAACGTTTCGGGGCGTGACCCCTTTCTCAAGCATGCTTGTGTGTTCTGTTTCTACGTTGCTTCTGAGGTTGCCAAGTTCCTCTATCGCCAAGCACCTGGGATTCGTGTTTTTCTGGATGGCCAGGGTGTGCGAGTGTAAGTTCTTTCTTTCTACCATACTCTGCCTGTCCCATGCCCCCTGAGTGTGCCATAATCTGCCTGCCCTATTCTCCTTGGGTGTGCCATATTTTGCCAGTGTGTGCCATACTCTGCCTTACTTATGCTTCCTGTGTGCCCTGCTCTGCTTGTGAAACAAAAGCCTGGTATTTGTTCTGGGGGTTTGTTAGCATTTGAAAATTATTGTTAGGGGTCCCTATGGTGTTTAATCATATCCTGGGGATACTGTTTTATCCACAGGGGAGGAGGAGGTGTATGGATTTAAGGGTATGTCTTACTATGACTTAACTTTTTTCACATATGAGTGATATCCCTGCAGTGAGCACCAACCATTTGTTTTTTTGGTGTGCTATTAATGTGGATTTGGTTTTGTGGTAACATGGGTGTGGTTTAAAGTGGGTGTAAGCTAAAAAAGGAGTGGCTAACACAGGCTTCCATTATCTGCCCTCCACCATGTAGACCAGAAAAATTCCGGCCCTCTGTAGCACAGAAGTTGGACAGCACTAGCCTAATGGATAAAGACACAATTGCAATAAATAAGATTATGATGTCTGCAGTGAAACTTTGTTGCTCATCTGCCCATGTGCTTTCCATCATGGAGATGTCCTTTGCACATGACAGACACAAACTATATGTGATTGGGTTGACGTCTGCAGAGTTAACCATATTTTTGCAATTAGTTCCAAATGCAAACAAGTGCTTAGTAATGATGGGTGAATAAATTTGCCAGGCGTGAATTTGCAAATAAATTAGCGAAACTGTGGTGAAAATTTGTCTGCGAAAAATCTGGCGCGTCAAAAAAAGTTGGCCGCACGCACCCATTGAGTTTAATGCATTTAGACAAAATAGTGACACGTATAAAAATTGTCGTGGGTGTCAAAATTGACGCACATTAAAATTATTTTGATGCCCATTGACTTCAATGTGTTTCGGGCATTTTTTAAGGTGAAGTGGAACAAATTCGCCCATCACTAGTGATGAGGAAACTTCTAAAGCCTTTCAAAATTAAATTGGTCTTGAATAAAATCATTGTAGTTGATAGCTGTAATAGTCTAGCACAGAGACATGGTGCTCAAGAGCAACATGTCGATGACCTCCCCCAGAAGCCTTAAAGGAGAAATAACTATAGAGTAAGCAGACCTCACAGTCCCAGGGGGGCCCGGACTGTGGGGTCTGCTTCCGCTATAGTTAGATTTTAAGAAACAGAGTTACATTCCTTGTGCTCTGAAGCTTCTGGGCACGAGAGTTCTCTAGAGAAACTTTTGGGATTACTTTCTCATTGTAAGGCCTAAGGCCTCAGGAGTAGTGAGGACCAAGGGAGGAAATAACAATGTCCAAGTTCGCAGTACAGAAGAGGATGAGACAGAAGAATGGTCAAACAGGCAACAAGATCAGTCCAGGCAGAAGAGGTTCAAGGTCGAAGTTTTCAGGCAAAGGTCGGTACACAAATATCAAGAAGTTCGCAATGAATCACACCCAGGAGTAGTAAACTAAACCTATAATTGGGCACTGATGACTTCCCAGAGTTCCTTGTTATAGGCCCAGGTTTGGCGCCAATTTTGGACGCATCGGCATCATAACGTGTGCGCGGACGCGCTGACGTATGCGACCGACGCCGGCGCCGATTATTGACGCCGACGCCCATTCCGTCGCCGTCGACCAATCTGAGTGCGGGAAGAGGTGGATGTCATCCAGCTGCGTCCATGAGGAACCAGGGAGCCACCATCTTGGACGCCATTTTGGAATCCTGACTCAGACTCCATTACAGTACCACCCTCCTTAGGGGGGGCCTCAGGACCACCTGGGTTAGAAGGAAACTGCCGATGAAATTTTTGGACCAGGAGAGGAGCATGGACATCTGCACTTCTTACCCAGGAGCACTCCTCAGGGCCGAACCCCTTCCATTCAATGAGGTATTGTAGGGTGCCCCTCGAAATTCGGGAGTCCAGGATTCTTTTTACCTCGAATTCTTGATGACCGTCCACCAAGACAGGGGCTGAGGAGGAAGAAGAAGAAGAAGAAGTACCTGCAGGTTTGAGCAAGGAGACATGGAAGGCGTTTGGAATCCGCATTTCCGAGGGGAGTTGTAACCGGACAGCCACCGGATTGATGATCTCGGAGATGGAGAAGGGACCAATAAACTTGGGACCAAGTTTCGGAGAGGGGACTTTAAGACGAATGTTCCGGGTAGATAGCCAAACCTTGTCACCAGGTGCATACAGAGGGGAAGGAATTCTTCTTTGATCCGCGAATCTTTTCTGGACCAAGGAACTTTTCTCCAGATTGACAACCGTGGCGTGCCAGATGGCCGACATGTGGGCAGCTTGGTCATTGGCGGCAGGGACATTGGTGAGTAATAAGTCCTGAGGAAAAGCCAAAGGGTTAAGACCATACATACAGAAGAAAGGAAACGTGTAAGGCATTGTTATGTGCGAATTCAGCCCATGGAAGCAGATCCGCCCAATCGTCTTGGCACAAAGATACATGGCATCGAAGAAACTGTTCAAGGGCCTGGTTAACCCTCTCTGCTGCTCCATTAGACTGTGGATGGTATGAAGAAGAAAATTGAAGAGAAACACCAAGGGCTTTACACAGGGATCTCCAAAACTTGGAAACAAATTGGGAACCACGGTCAGAGACAATTTCGGCAGGGAAACCATGGAGGCGGAAAATGTGTTTAATGAATAATGAAGAAAGTTCAGGAGCAGAGGGGAGTTTTCGAAGGGGAGTAAAATGTGTGACTTTACTGAATCTGTCAATTACCACCCAAATAACAGTGTAACCAGAGGAGTTAGGGAGGTCCACGATGAAGTCCATAGATAAATGAGTCCATGGGCGAGAAGGAATGGGTAGTGGTAAGAGTAACCCCTTGGGAGGGGAACGTCCAGACTTGGATACGGCACATACAGAGCAAGAAGAAACAAAGTCTTTGACATCCTTTCTTATGGAAGGCCACCATACAAGACGAGACAGAAGTTCAGTGGTTTTTCTGATTCCAGGATGCCCGGCCTGCTTGGAGCTGTGGGACTGAACCAAAATGGAATGACGGAGTTCAGGGGGGACAAAGGCAACACCAGGAGGGGTTCCTACAGGAGCAGAAGGTTGAACTGACAATAACTGGGAGGCCAAGGATGGAAATAGAGCAGCGATGATCTTCGTAGGAGGTACAATGGACTCTGGTTCGAGAGAAGCGAGATCTTCAAGAAGAAAACTTCTGGAAAGAGCGTCTGCCTTCCTGTTTCTAGCACCAGGCCGAAAAGTTAGAATGAAATTAAAACGAGAGAAGAATAGTGCCCACCTGGCCTGACGAGGATTGAGGCGTTTGAGTGATTGGATATATTCAAGATTTTTATGGTCTGTATAGATGGTCACAGGGACGGAAGAGCCTTCCAACAAATGTCTCCATTCTTCTAAGGCAAGTTTTACGGCCAGTAACAAACGATTTCCAACTTCATAATTTTGTTCAGAAGAAGAGAATTTCTTAGAAAAGAAAGCACAAGGGTGTAGTTTCCCATCAGTAGACGCTCTTTGGGACAAAATTGCTCCGGCACCGACATCTGAGGCATCGACTTCAATAAAAAATGGCTGGAATGGTTCAGGGTGTCTGAGAATGGGGGCAGAAGAAAAAGAAGTTTTAAGATCCTTGAATGCTTCCAAAGCTGAAGGTGGCCAATGCTGAGGCTTACCCCCTTTTCTGATAAGTGAAAGAATGGGGGCAATTTTGGAAGAAAACCCCTTGATAAATTGTCTATAATAGTTAGCAAAGCCAATAAATCTTTGGATGGCTTTAACACTGGTGGGGAGAGGCCAGTCCTGGATAGCGGAGACCTTGGCAGGATTCATTCTGAAACCCTGTTGAGAAATGATGTACCCAAGGAAAGAGATGGACGATACTTCAAAGGAACACTTCTCCAATTTGGCAAATAAGTTATTTCTCCGCAGACGGGAAAGGACTTCTTGGACTTGAAGACGGTGCTCAGCAAGGTTCTTGGAAAAAATAAGGATATCGTCCAAGTACACCACCACATACTGGCCCAGCAAATCCCTGAAAATGTCATTTACAAATTCTTGGAAGACCGCGGGAGCGTTACAGAGACCGAATGGCATTACTAGATATTCATAATGCCCGTCCCGGGTGTTGAATGCGGTCTTCCATTCATCTCCCTCTCTGACCCGGATTAAATTATAAGCCCCACGAAGATCCAACTTGGTGAAAAGACAAGCCCCTTTGAGTTGGTCGAACAGTTCGGAGATGAGAGGAAGGGGATAACGGTTTTTAATTGTGATTTTATTCAAACCTCTATAATCAATGCAGGGCCGCAAACCTCCATCTTTTTTCTCTACAAAGAAGAAGCCGGCTCCAGCCGGGGAAGAGGAAGGACGAATAAAGCCTCTTTGCAGATTCTCTTGAATGTACTCCTTCATGGCACAGGTTTCAGAAGGAGAAAGCTGATAGGTGCGACCCCTGGGAGGCATGGTTCCAGGAAGAAGTTCGATGGGGCAGTCATAGGGACGATGGGGAGGCAGGACTTCGGCAGACTTTTTATTGAAGACATCAGAGAAGGCTTGAAAAACAAAGGGCAAAGAAGAATTGGAAGACACAGATGAAACTTTAATGATGGATTTGGTGGGTAAACAATTTTGTTGGCAGAAGGAACTCCATCGGGAGATCTGAGACGAAGCCCAATCGATTACTGGGTTATGAATATTCAACCAGGGCAAACCAAGTACAATGGGGGTAGAAGGACAATCGATTAGAAGGAAGGACAATCTTTCAAGGTGCATGGATCCCACAATAACGGAAAGTTCATCGGTGGAGTGGGAAATTGTAGCAGAGGATAGTGGACGATCGTCAATCGCCAATGCACGAAGAGGAACAGCCAGAGATCGCAGGGGAATGGAGTAGCTTTCAGCAAAGATTTTGTCCATGAAATTCCCAGCTGCGCCGGAGTCAAGGAAAGCTTTAGAAGAAATCGTCTGGGTTCCAAAACTAATCTGCACAGGAAGGAGGAAGCGTTGAGCAGAAGAATGGGGAGAGGGACCAATTCCACCCAGGTAAGTCTCCCCAGTCTTACCTAGGTGTTGGCGTTTCCCGGCTTCACTGGGCACTCATAGGCGAAGTGGGATTTTCCACCACAATAGAGGCAAAGTCCAGCAGCCCTTCTCCGAAGCTTTTCCTGTTCGGTCAGACAAGCCCGTCCGATCTGCATTGGTTCTTCCGAAGGCAGGGAAGAAGAGGCAGGAGTCGCAGGATTTGGAGAAGACAAGGTGGAAGCCGGGTTGGGAAGAAAGGGTCTTTGAAAACGAGGAGCCAGAGTAGGTTGGAACCTGTGGAATCTTTTGGTTGGGGAGCGCTCTCTGTCGAGTTCAGCTTGAAACTCCCTCTGCCGAGTATCTACCTTTATGGCCAGGGCGACTAGATCTTCCCAACGGGATGGAATTTCCCTGGACACCAGATCAGTCTTTATACGTATCGCCAGGCCGTTGTAAAAGGCAGCGTGATACCCGTCATTATTCCACGAAGTCTCTGCAACCAGGGTGCGGAATTCAATGGCGTACTCCGAGACTGAGCGAGTTCCCTGTTGAAGATGGAACAGGCGTGCGGAGGAAGCAGTGGCACGACCCGGAGCATCAAAGACCACTCGAAGTTCACGAACGAAGGCTCTGGCATTATCGATAATGGGATCCTCCTTCTCCCATAGAGGTGAAGCCCACTCCAATGCCTTCCCTTGCAGACGGGAGAATATGAAGCCCACCTTGGCACGTTCAGAAATGAATTGGCTGGGTGCGAGTGCAAAGTGGACCTCGCACTGGTTGATAAACCCACGGCAGGCTGCAGGATCACCACTGTAGAGTGGGGGAGCCGGAATGCGAGGCTCGGAGACGTGAAGCGGAGCCACAGGTACAGGTGCAGGAATAGGATCAGCGGGTGTTAGAGCCGACAGCTTTGCAAGAATGGTTTCCAGGGCCTGACCAAAGTGAGACTGCTGTACCTCATAGGACTGCATCCGGGAAGCCAGACCACGAAGCGCTCCACCGACATCAGGCGGCGCTGGATTCTCCTCCGAAGGGTCCATGGCCCAATTATAATGTAAGGCCTAAGGCCTCAGGAGTAGTGAGGACCAAGGGAGGAAATAACAATGTCCAAGTTCGCAGTACAGAAGAGGATGAGACAGAAGAATGGTCAAACAGGCAACAAGATCAGTCCAGGCAGAAGAGGTTCAAGGTCGAAGTTTTCAGGCAAAGGTCGGTACACAAATATCAAGAAGTTCGCAATGAATCACACCCAGGAGTAGTAAACTAAACCTATAATTGGGCACTGATGACTTCCCAGAGTTCCTTCTTATAGGCCCAGGTTTGGCGCCAATTTTGGACGCATCGGCGTCATAACTTGTGCGCGGACGCGCTGACGTCAGCGACCGACGCGCTGACGTATGCGACCGGCGCCGGCGCCGATTATTGACGCCGACGCCCATTCCGTCTGAGTGCGGGAAGAGGTGGATGTCATCCGGCTGCGTCCATGAGGAACCAGGGAGCCACCATCTTGGACGCCATTTTGGAATCCTGACTCAGACTCCATTACACTCATGACTGGATACCTTTTCCATTGTATAAAATCTCACCTTTGGTCCCCTTGTATTTTATTTTACCTCATTTTACCACTACTTTGGTCTGTACAGTTGCCACGCAACACCAATAAGGTATTGTAAACTGTTGTGAAGGCTGTTGTGAGAATTGTGCAAGGTAGGGGAATGGACACAAAAGAACACAGCACAAAGAATGTAATTGCCCAGTGTAGAATATGCTAATAGCCATAATAGACATAATGTCCTAGTCATGCTAAAGACTTGTTCACATGCAAAGCAACTTCATTCTTCGGTTTTACAAGGGACCAATGTTAATACTGCTTTGCTAATAGAGCGGTATTTCAATTTACACTATTCTGCTCCACAGGTGAAGAGGTCTCCTTCCTCCTGTGGCTTTTAACCAGTGGTTTCCAATTTTTGTAACTGTGTGCATTTATGTTTACTTATCAAAATGTTTGCTACCCTGTCTGTATTATTAATGTATTGTTAAAATCCATACAAGTGTCTGTTTATAAATAAAGATATACATACGCACATACCATTAAATGAGAAAGATAAAGTTGGTTGTAGTGTGTTGATAGGAGAGGCTGGGAGAGGGACAGAAGTGTGAGAACTCATTGCATGCATGTGTTTCTTGGTTTGTTTGAGGGCAAATTTGGCTTTGTAGTGCTGCGGAGGTCCCTGTATATTCCACCAGCAGTGAAGTAAAGGACAGCATTAGATGTTCTATTACTCCCTTTGGATAATATGTTTCTGCTTCCAGGTTTGTCTTTTTAGAGCTCATTGGTTTAGCATTTCAGTCACAAAAAACACAGCATTCTGCACGAGGAAACAGGAGGCTTAATAACCATACCTTCCAAGTGCATTGCCCAGATTTCCTGGAAAGATTTGGAGCTCTATGGGTTAAACATCCCTATTGTAGATAATGAAAATATCTCCAAAAAATAAAATCTGTTCTTTGTGTGTTTCATAACACTTTGATATTTTCTCTTCCTTACCCTAGTAAAATTGTCAGTGAAGGGATATATTGTATTTCCACTTGAAACACTTGAAGATCTTGAAGCCCCGGTAAATTAAGAGCATAAAATATTGCACTCACCTTTGGAAGGGTGCTTGGGAACCCTGGCTTTCACAGTCCTGGCTGCAGTAAGGATAAAGGCCCAAGCTAGAAGGCCCCATATTATTGCCATGGTTTTCACATCCTCTGAGTCTCAGCTCCTGGTGTCACCATGTCGCTGTCCCAGCTGCCTTTCTTGTGGGATTCCTAACCCAAAGCCTCTAAAGGCATGTCCTTGACTCTTGTGAGCTTCTCTTTGATTCCTTAATTTTTTTTCAGCAGCTCAGTTCCTATTGTAGGAGTCAATGATGAGTGAAATCTTTATGACCCATTATCTGTATAGTCATAAACAGGACAGAAATCAAATACCTGCAAAAAAATAAACAGGTATTATTCTCCAAAAATGACTCTTAGATCAAGAAATTCATCTTGATCTTCCATAAAATGGTTCACTGTGCTATTTTCACCATTTACTTTTACCTCCTAAACATTGCTCCCTGTTATATTCAATATTCCAGTGCACCCTAGGAATGTTTCTCAGTTACAGTCTTATCTCTCTTCTCAGAAAATTGGCAGGTCTGTTCTCCAGATGTCTAAATGATCATTATATCTGGCCGGAGGTAGCTCAGCCCAGCCTGCCAATGCTCTGCTTTTAATCCTTTCCTTGCCAGACATGGCTGAATATGTATACAAACAATAAAGCAAAACCATGTTAAAGTGATACTAGCATTTCCAAATTTCATTTTTAAACAATTCTATTTTATTTTGTGTGCATTTCAGTGCACATGAGTTACATCATGGAGTTGTCTCCTTTGCCTTGCTAAGTGTTCATATCTCACTCCTTAGTGGGGCACACGATCAGATTCGGGGAGATTAGTCGCCCGGCCACAAATCTCTTCTTCAGGTCGACTAATCTCCCCAAATTGCCTTCCCCTGCTTTCCCGCCGACTAGAATGTAAATCGCCAGCGCGATGGCACTCGGATCGCTTTGTTTTCTGAAGTCGCCTGAAGTTTCCTCATGAGGCAACCTAGGGTAACTTTGGAAAACAAAGAGCTCTGACTGCCATCCCGTCAGCAATTGTACAGTCACTTACACAGTGGGTTGCCAATAAGCTCTCCATTATGTTCTGAATTATCCATTATTAGGTCCATAAATATAGAGGAAGCAGACCCTGTGAGTTCAAAGGGGCCCAGTAAGGTCCTACTTAATGAGCAATTATAAAACTATATAAATATATATCAAATACACTAAAATACAGTATACAGTTAGTATAGATATTGGTATATATAGTTTATGTGAGTGTATGGACGGGTCAGTGTGTATATGTATGTGGGATGGGTTTCACTTGCGGGGGTTTAATGTTTCAACCCAACTTAACTAAGTAACTATGTAACATATATTGGTAGAATAGGTAAACTTACCAATGTTTTTGTGCCCCACAATTTAAATTGCTGTGAGGCCCAGTGACATCTAGTTATACAGATCAGGCCCGGATTTGTGGAAATGCCATCTAGGCCCGGGCCTAGGGCGGCAGGATTTTAGGGGGCGGCATGCTGCCCAACCACACCCACATTGGTTCAAAAACACCGGGAATGCGCTGGAGATACAATCATTTTTTAAATTTCCTATGCGCCAATCCCGAGGGAAATGCCCCTAACTTTTAACGTACCCCTCGGTGCAGATTCAGGGATCACAGTTCATGGCAGCTATCTTCCTGGTGTTCGTGTCTTCTTCCAGCGATTCCATTTAGGCACATGCGCAGTTGTCGCAGACCGGGAAACTGCTCCAACTGCGCATGTGCCGTTTCGCCGGTCTCAGTTTCAGATTACCAAAGACCTGGAAGATGGCTGCAGTGAACTGTGATCCCCGAATCTGCACCGAGGGGTAAAAAGTTAGGGGCATTTCCCCGGGAGGGCAGCTAGGCTGGGGAGGAGGAGGGATTGAGGGGGGTCTACATAGGGTAGGGAGGTAGGTTTTTTTTAGGGTTAAATATTATCAAATGTTCTTTGCAATGACAAATATGAATGTTTTTGATGATACTGCTTTTAAATGTTGTTGAGGTCAGACATATGTCACAGAGTTTTGGGCTTTTATTAGGTCCAGAGAGAGCCTTCCATTAAATAAACAAGATTGGTTTTCCAAGTTGAGACAAACTGTCTGATTTTCTTGTGAAAGCACTAAAGATAAATTTGCATATTTTGGCAAACTAATAGTTGGAGATAAAGAGAAAAACAACAGAGAATGAGAGACTATAAAGAGGCAATTAGATTAGAAAACAAAATCAAAAATCTGATTGGTTGCTATGAGCAACATCACTGGTAATGTTTCACTACACTTTTTACACAGCATAATAAATGACTTTTCACATGTTAAACCTTTATATTGGTTACCTGTCAGTCCCTGTGTGTTGAGCTAAAGTTACCCTAGGGTAGAAATCCACAAGCGATTTTAAGTGTGATAGCTTCTGTTCCAAAATGCTGAGATGAATCGCAGGTGTCACATTGGATGCGCCAAATCTAAGTTAAGTAATAAGGTAATAGGAATGTCGGACGTTGTTGCTGCTTGTATCCGACACTACTGTCAAATGAAGACGTAAAATGCAGCGTTTGCATCCGATAGTTGTGAATGATTCAGTCAGCGACAACGTCCGACGTTCCTCTTACTTACATTAGATTCTGTGCATCTAACATGACGCCTACGATTCATCTCAGCGTGTCGGAACGGAAGCTATCGCACTTAAAACCGTGTTGTTCTGCCCTAAAACTTACTTTCTCTTGCTCTTACAGCATGGTATTTTTCGTCAGAAACACTTCTTTGTGGCCAAAAATGCACTGACCCAAATGGGCCGTTTGATATTTCTTAGCAGTGCAGCCCCATGCAGCTGTGTCAGTCAACTGTGCAACTATTGCATGTATGTATGGAGAATGTATGCCGGAGAAAATAGATCTAAATCTTTTTTTTTTTTTTTTTACACAGGGAAGCTTATACTCGTGTTGTTCTGTGA
This sequence comes from Xenopus laevis, assembly GCF_017654675.1. Taxonomy (NCBI): domain Eukaryota; kingdom Metazoa; phylum Chordata; class Amphibia; order Anura; family Pipidae; genus Xenopus; species Xenopus laevis. Next base: position 92,912,766 of record NC_054372.1, read on the forward strand.
AAGGAGGCAAAGGAGTCCCCACACCTGTGAGCTGACAGGAAGGAAGGCCTGCACAGGAAGAGCTCAGAAAGAACTGGGTATGTAAATGGTAGGGAACCCCATGAACAGAAAAGTGCGCCCTATTTAGGGTACGGAAGGAAACGGGGCCCTTGTCAGGGCTATAAAGAGCAAATCACATTCTTCTTACTGCATGGAAAACCAAAGTGGATATCCCCCTTCCCATGAGCTCAGAGATAAAACCATCTGAAATATTATGTCAAGTTGCTCCTGGCTGGCAGGCTGTATGTATCACTGTTATTTAAAGGTACTGAAAATAAACCCATCAAACGTTTCTCTGTGTGTGTGATTGAGGGTCAGAGAAGTTTCAGGGACAGGTATCCCAGCCCAATTGGCCCTGACCCTGGGTGGAGGCACGTCAGGTCATATCGAACCTGTACCAGAGACACAGGTCTCCTGTGGCACCCCAAAAAAGAAAATCTGTTCTAAATTTCCTGCAGTAGCACAAAAGGGATACAATTATTTTTTGGTTTAGCAATGGTCTCTGCCATTGCATGTTTTTGCTTAAAACCTGTGAAATGAATACATGTTTTGCTGCACTGTGGAACACATAGGACCACAGTGAATATATTAACAGTTGGAGAAACAAGGTCTTTAACTGACCGATGACAGAAAAAAGGTGGCTTAATCATGCTGCCACAACAGCAAAGATAGCAGCTGTCTGGGGGACATCACACGTTTGCAAATGCAACCCACATAGAAACGTTTGGCAGTTTTCTTAATCACTTCCCTAATGTCAATTTACAAACCCAATCATTCAATTTGTACATACAAATTGCATGTTAGCCGGAGCAGAACAGACATTTCCAAACAAAAGCGAAGTGCTGAGTTTAAAAACATTTTTAAAAACATTTTAACACAGGGCAGAGTTTCTCTGCATACGTCTCACCACATCTAGCAGTGGGCAGTTGTGCAACTACATCCCATTGGAATGGAATGGCATCAGTACAGCCAGGCCTTAAGAAGTTCTTGTTGGCACCAGCACCAGATATTTTCTTGTTTTTTGATTCAGTCTTACATGGTTCCTCCCTTCTACTAACACCCTGACTACCCGCTCTTCTGTCTTTCTCTAGTCTTAATTACCTGTGTTTAAATTCTGCTCCCTACTGCTAAGCTGCCTTGGGGCAGAGTAAAAGAGACTTTTTGAGGCTGTATTATTTCTATATTATATAAGTAGGACTGTCTAAAGTATGGCTACACTGTTGCTAAACTATATCTTTCAACACCCCTTGATAACCGTTTACCATTGTTAGGTGCTTGGAGATTCACAGATGAAGGACCACAAATTACACTGCTGTCACCACTTTGCTCTAATGTAGGTGGAGACAGTTTCAGCTTGCAGTGCCACATTTATCCCATGTTTTTGCTGTGTATGGGGCTGTAGGTATAAGGAAGCAATGGCAGTGTAGCACAGGCCTTTTATGGGAGGAACAACATATCTACTGGCCTTATGCCTTGTATACATGGCCAACTTGGATCTGCCACAGGAAACTCTTGGAACACTGTAGTTACCACCTTTCCAAGCATGTGAACAAAATTATCAACGCACTCAATTTTTTTTTATGGGGGTGTAGTTCGCAGTGCCTAAACATAGCTTTTAATAAAGGATGTCTAATTTTCTTTTTTGAAAAGTTATCCTGCAATCCTGATGGATCACAGCTCTGTCCACACTAAAAAAATAGTGTCTTCTCATACACCATTTTGGCATGGGCGCTACTCCTCTTCCTTTCTGGAAGTTCCAATTATTAGCCATGAGGGACTGAATAAATGGAACAATAGAATGTGGTCATCCATTTAATGGGCCATTTAAACAGTATCTGTATGTTTGACCCATGGAAGACTATGGTGGCTGCCTTTGAATAGGCACCTTACCTGACTGAAAAGACAACTAAAAGGTAACAGTAGCTTTAATCCACATTCTTGAATGTGCAATAAGCCAAGCCAACAAGCTGTAATTCTGTTTCCTACATACATTTAAAGGGGTCTCATTATGAAGACATATACTTTTTCTTCTCTTAAGAGATACATTATCTGATCATCTTATTTTAACAGCCGAGGCTGACTTCTAAAATATCTAGGAGACATGCAGTGGCACCTTCAAGCACCACTTCTCACCTGATTTGGGTTGGTCACATTTTCCTATTTGGTAAAAGAATGCTACCAGTTCTCGTTTGTGATACAGATAAAACAGAATTTCAGTAGAATGAAACATCTCCCAGAAAGGACACACCTGTTGCCTATCTCAGCTGCAAAAAGTACTTTAAATAAATATATTATATGAGCTTTGACCAAGTGTTTTTATTTTTTGTATATATTATTTTATCCTGACAGTTTGTTTTTTATTAATAGGCTAGTTAACAATGTATATAAAAGTTTTTACATTAAAGGAACAGTAACACCAAAAAGTGAAAGTGTTTTAAAGTAATGAAAACATCGTGTACAGTTGCCCTGCACTGGTAAAACTGATCTGTTTGCTTCAGAAACACTACGATAGTTCATATAAACAAGCTACTGTGTAGCAATGGTGGAAATTGAAAAAGGGATATATGGTACAGGTTAAATAGTGGATAACAGATAACATTATGTTCTGCAGAGCTTATCTGCTATTTGCTGTATAACTTGAGCCTTTTCTCCTTTGAATAGCTGCCCCCATTGCTATACAGCAGTGTATTCATATAAACTATACTAGTGTTTCTAAAGCAAGCACAGCAGTTTAACCAGTGCAGCGCAATACTGCATTATATTTGTATTACTTTAAAACACTTTAATTTTTTGATGTTACTGTTCCTTTAAGGAAAGCAGTGAAACTAAAGTAATCATTTATTATAACAGCAAAAGCTATGCTGCCTTTGGAAAATAGCAGAATATTGCAAAAATAATGATTTTCATGTGTTTGTGTATGTGATTTCCTCTATGGTCCATTTCCTGGAGGACTGTTCCCTTCTGCTACTGCTACTACATTTTTAACCTCGGGAAATGAGATGACTTACTAAGACTTTATTTTTTGCTAATTCATGGTTCTGTCTTGTCTCATTACTGTCACTGACCTTACAGAGTTACTACAGTGACTGTGGTTGTGTGTATATAAGCACTGAATGTGCCATTGTGTTACAAGGTGTGTCTCTGTTATTTCTTTTGGGACTGCACATAGAAGGTTCTGTTAATTTAATACAAAACTCTTGCTGTTCTCTTACCACATTTCCCTCTGAAAGGCTCTGACTGATTGGGCAGTGACTTCCTGAAAACGGCACCAAATCGTCTTATTAGGGGTTCCTGGCTGGACACTGTGTGTATGTTTGTCTATCAGTGTGTTTATGATTGCCTATGCCTGGGGGTTATTTTGCAGTTATTAGTATGACTGTGTTGCTGTAATCTCTATATAAATATTTAAGTTTCCCTGTGTATCTATATGAAACGTTGAGTTTAATAATGTACATTATGTTTATCAGTGTATATTAGAATGAGTCATTAATATGCATATCAATTAAAAAATGTATCCCTGTATTGTACCTCTGATTGTAAAGTGTTGGTTTTTGTCAGGGATCCTGTTAAAAAATGTATACACTGTGTTAAACATTGACAGAAGCAATAAAGAGATGGATGAAAAGCACATTTTTTGGCCAGTACCGTTATGTGGCAAAAGTTGTGGTTTGACTAGCAGAAAAAATACAGAAGAAAAACATGGCCAATTACACCAAAAATCATTATAACCAGCCCCTTACCTTTCAGAACCAATGGGATTGTAGCTATCCCCAGTACTAATCATGTCTATCTAAGAAGTTGCCTGAGCACTGTGTTTAGAATAATTTTTTCCTATGATGTACAGTTGTAGAAAATAGTGGAAAAGGAGCTTCTCCAACAATGCAGGGCAGTGTTTTTTGCTATTGCATATTGCATAAATATTGCAGAAGCTGTTAGAAGCAGCCGGTACCGTTTTGTGGTTTTGCTAGCAGCAAATACTGTCTAGGATTTCGTAATGCTTTCTGTTTTACTAGAAGGAAAACATTGTCTGTTGCACCAAAAAAATGCAGATATTATTATTAACAGTCCCTTGCCTTCAACAATCTAGTGGGATTGAAGCACTCCCCAGCCCTCAACAAGCCTATCTAAAAACTGCCTGAGCAACTGTGATGTCACTGTGCCCAGACTTATACTGTGCATACTTCCTGACAGCTTAAAAGTGAAAGTGGAAGTTACTGTTATACTCTACTCATCCTCGGCTACCCAAAACATAACAGATTGACTACAGGATGGCTCTTCTACCTCTGCAGCAGCCTGCACCTTTTCTTCCAAACCCTGGTGAGCCTACCATACCATTTACTGCTTGGATCAGTATGTTTGAAAATGACATTACTGCTGCTGACCACGGGGAGATTTCTACAGAGCAGAGGGATAGCGTATATTCTATACATTACCATTACCTGATGATACTTATGAAACTGCTCTTACTGCTATAAAGAACTTTTTTTGTGCCAAGAGTTAATGTGGTTGCTGAAAGAAATAAATTCCGCCAACGTGGACAACGTAATAGCGAATACACAGAATAATTTGTAGCAGCTTTGAGAGAGCTGGTTGTTACCTGTGAGTTTGGGACTCTAACAGATGAAATGCTAAGAGACCAAATAGCGGAAAAAACAAACTCACCTAGCATTAGAGAGAGACTGCTCCTAGAGCAGGATTTAACCCTTGCAAAGGATATTACAGTTTCTAGCCAAATTGAAAAAGCTGTGGCAGAGGCTAAAACTCTCAGTCAGGGAACTGCTGGGAATGTACAGATTGTGAATTCAACACTGTGGCCTAACAACGCACAGTCACAGACAAAATACAGTGCTAAGGAAAGGGATTCACCTACACTACAAAAATGTGCAGCAAATACAAATAGAAAATACTGCTTTCGCTGTGGTTCAACACTACACACTGCAAAGCATGTTACATGTCCTGCAAAAGCTAAACGGTGCCGCAAATGCACAAAAGTAGGACATTTTGCTAAGATCTGCTGTAGTTCTGCTAAAGATGTTCATGAAGTCACTACTACAAATGTCACTGTATTAAGTGTGGATAAAGCTGGTACATTTATTCCAGACAAGTTTATATGCACTGTCAATGTCAATACTGCTTCTGCTGACAAGGGACTCTCCATTAACCTGATGCTTGATACAGGTTCAGCTGTTTCTATACTACCAAAGGATATTTTCTTGAAATACTTTGCAAAAGATCCACTTGTTGCACCTGCCCTGAAACTGGTCAGTTACTTAAAGGATCCAATCCCTGTGCTTGGTTGCTTGCCAGTGACTGTACAATTTGCATCAAATACTGCAAATTGTGACTTTTACATTGTGAATAAGGGTACTGCTATACTTGGAAGGGATCTCTTTGCTGCATTAAACCTACAATTAGTTGATGGTCTCATTACTACAGCACCAGTGCCTCCCACACAGCCAGTGTCTAAAATTTCACCACAAAGCAACACTTCACTGGGTTGTGCAACGAACTTTGTATACAAAGTTAAGTTGAGTCCAAGTAAACTTTGGAGAAGCCAAATCCCAAAGGTTCTTATCCTGGTGCCCAGTGATAGAGGAATCGGCCACCTCACAACAAGGGTAAGAAGTTAAGTTGAGACCAGATGTAAAACCAGTGCCATTTCCTGATTCGGCATGGGAAAAGCTTGGTTTTGTCTGTCCTTTTACAGATGCTCCTATAGACTGTACATTTGCTATAAACTTAGTAGACTATTACAGTAAATGGCCTGAAATTGCATTTGTTTCTCATATAACATCAGCTACAGTAATAACATTCCTGTCTATAGTCTTCAGCAGAGAAGGTAATCCAAAGCAGTTACTATCACAGTTTACGGATCACAGTTTGTCTCATATAAGTTTGAATCCTTTCTGAGAGAGAGGAATATTGTGCATAGTAAATCTTCAGTGTATTACCCACAAGCAAATGGAGAAATCGAGCGATTCAACAGAAGTATGAAAGAAGCACTACGGACAGCAAATCTAACTGGGAAATCTTGGAAAGTATTTACAACAGAGTTCCTACATAACTACAGAGCAACGCGCCATGCAACAACCCAATCATCTCCTGCTGAATTATTACATGGCAGACAGATGCGAATTAAGTTACATGTTGCAGACATCAAACTTCCACAAAATACTGTGCCTACAAAATCATCTACCGCTGACATTGTGAAATGTCAACAAGCCAAATTCAAGGCTTATACTGACAGAAAACGTGGTGCCAGAGAAGTGCACTTTCAGCCTGGATCTTTAGTCAGAATTAAGAAACCAGGAATACTGAAACAAGGACAATTTACTACACCACTTGAAGTGAGACGCCAGCGAGGACCATATACACATGAAGCTACCCAAAACATAACAGCAACGCCTCCTTTAACACCGTTGTATTCTGGTAACGTTTTGTGAACTTTTTTATGGTTTCCCAATTTTTTGGTGAAGGTAAACGCACCAGTTTTGCTCATCACTGTTGATAACCACTATTCTTTAAAAAAAAATACCTTAATAAACCTTAGATCAGTTTATGTAGTTTGGACTTTATAAATAAAACTTGCCCGAGAAACTATCTGTCCCCCATACTCTTATATCTTCCTGCTCTCCTTCTTTGCCTCTGTCTCTCTCTTGTACTTGCCTTCCTATTCTTCTCTTACATTTCTTTTCTTCCAGTATGAGAATTCAGAACTTGAGAAACCAGAATTCTTCTTATTTTCCCTCTATATCCTGCTTTCCTTCTTTCCCCCCCTACAATCTCACCCTATCTAACCCTCTTGTGATCACCTGTATTTTGTCCATCTGTTTTTATTTCTACAGCCTAAAGATGGAAAATCATAACTGCTGAAAAATACATTTGAGTTATCCAATAAAGTATATCACTTTAATTCAACTTCGTACCACTTCAAGGATGAATGATCTGTCCTTTTATGACATATGGGGGATAGTGTTATTGTAATGTCAAATACATTGTTACATCCCAGATTTCCCATTTCACATTAACTAACACCATGAACGCATGCAATGGCAACCCTGATGACATGCAATAAAACATGAAGCCAGTATCACAAATGAAGCGAAAACCATCAAGATTAAAGGTGTAAATTGTTGACTCAAAGAACAAATGCTTATACTCCTTTATACAAACCTTTACTCAAGTGCCTTCTTCACTCCACATATTGTATTGATAAGTATGTAGCAGTACACACTTGCAAGTTATTCAACTTAAGAATTGAATAAAGAGTAACATTCCTCTTCAGAGGGCAAACAGAAGGCTCAGTAAGATAGAAGTCATAAAACTGGCATTAGTATGTTGCTAATAATACATGTGTGTGGCTAGACGTCCACCTCTAATATAGTCAAAGTGATAAATCTTGAGCTATAGAGACAGAGAGAAATGTACATCTCAGCATTTACTAAAATAGTTGCTGGTAAAATATCCCTTTAGCTCAAGCATAAATAGGAAACTTATTGCACCCTTGCTCCTTCTCCTAGCATTTCCACCCAGTCACTTACTCTCACTGCTATTGAACTAACCCCAACAAGTTTTGATAATTAAATTTGTAACACCATAAACATCCTCATTTCTACTACCCAATATGTTAAGCAGAAATCTATTAATGGTTAATAAAATGGCAAACTAGTATAATATATATATCCAGACCTACGCAGAATAACTTGGCTTGTTAAGTTAATAGCTCTATTAGCCTGCACCTTTGGTTGGGGATAATATATTTAGCCAACATGTACCCTCTACGTACTGCTGCCATAACACGTGTTCCAAGGATTCACTCAGTTTCAGAAGCAGAAGGGTTGTGTACATTTACACAGCCGGGAGACACGCTCTTAATAATTGTCATAGCCATCTCTTTCTTTAGTTTCCTATAAATTCATAGAAAATCCAAGCTCTGTCTGGGGCAAAAATAAAGCATTAATCCCAAATGTGACCTAGATCCCAATCCACTAATTCAGGAGACCCCAGTCCACTTATTTGTGCCCCCCCCCCACTTGTGGTACCCCTCGCAGATTTGGAACCTTTGCTTTTATAATGTGCAAGTGCATTTTGTTTTGTAATGAAAGGAGGAGTTCAGTTAGAGAGTTGTATAACTGTTGGCATGCAGAACTAATTCCTGTTTTCCTTCTGATGTTCAACACTATGTAAAACTCTGCAGTAACCCCGTTCCTCCTAATTTGTGGAGCTGCATTATGTCTGTTATATAAGCAGTGATTATGCATTGGAACAGTGTATTGGGGTATACATTGTATTTGTGTAAAAAAATTAGAACTTTATGCTTAATGTAATAATATATCAGATGCTATTTTGGGGTTCTCTGCACTGACAGGCACAGCATCAGCCTGTGTGCATACACGCTGTGTGGATATGGGCATGCAAATGTGAAACTATGCATTTTTGCACCAGGCTGATGCTATCAGTGCAGAGGAACTGCTGAGTGGATGGAAATGCAACTTTTCTCATCCTCCAGGGAAAAACGGAGGCAGTGAAAAGCAGAGCCTGCCAGGGCTGTATTTATAGTGAATGCTCCCAGGCCCGCTGCCATTCAACGCCCCCATCCCCTCACCTTATTATTGCACATGTGCAGATTTTCATCATCAGAGCACTGGGTATTGACGCACTGGAAATGTAAAATACCAATTCAAACCAATGCAAATATGGCTGGATGGCATGCTGCCCCCTAAAATACTGCTGCCCTAGGCCCGGGCCGTTGTGGCCTTTCCCCAAATCTTGTCCTGAAGCCTTAGGCTGGGCTCCCCATTCAACATTCTAGGCCCTAGGGTAACCAGTCTCACAGTGAATTATAACATATCATATATTTCCTAGGATACATACTAATGATTTTCCTTTACCTATTAGTGATGTGCAGGCTGACCCAAGACCCCAGGTTGAGCACCAGTTGGGCAGGTCTGGGTTGGAATTTGGCCAACTAATTGTAGTTTAAGGTTGGGGGTGGGTCAGACTGGAGAAATACTCTCCTCCACTGCTCCAGAAGATTCCTTGTCTTAGAAACAGAGGCGTACACAGAAGTAGTGTACAAAGCGAGTCATATGGGTCTGCTGTGGGTTCTACAGTGGCACACATCACTAACAGGATGCTATAACAATAGCAAATCATTGGGGCAAAAGTAAATTTAGGGCAATGGAATGCAGGGATATTTGTCCCTGAGGCTAAATCTATACTACCACGAGTGACAAATCTCCAGAAAATGCTTTCCCACCAGAAATGATGTAAATCGTCACGGGAAAAACATTCGACCGAAGCTGCATTTTGAGGAAACTTTGGGTTTTGGGACTACAGAAAATAAAACATGGTGTATGTTTTGCCACTGTAGCTTTACATTATTGGCAGTGGAATAGCATTTTTTTAACATGTGCCATTGTCCTAAATATCCAAGTATAGGAGAAGGAAGAGGAACTCCAGCAGTATTACTGCAAACAACTTTTTATTCCAGGCAGTGGTAAACACAACATGTTTCGGGTTCATTACCCTTTATCAAGTGCCATTCTCCTCTTCTATTTTGGACTCCATTGTCCTAAATATTATTATTGACTTGTACTAGATCAGTCTGCACAAATTTGTAGCTGTGTCAGTAAAAGCTCATTTAACTATATATTTCTTCTCATTACTGTATTATAATTGTACCTAATGCATAACCTTATATGTGGGGCTTCATACTTAATTACATGCTTGGCAAATGCTTGAAAACTTGAGATCCCTAGTCCATGCTGATCAGTCCTAGTGGGACCCTGGCTGGGTCTCTCTTCTGCATGGAGTAGATAGAACTGTATAGTCTGCTGCTACACTGCCTAATTATTATCCCACAGAGCCACACATCCCTTCAATTACCACCGCCTTGTCTATATCCGGCAAGGTTTTTTCAGATCTAATTAAGAACAGAGGTCAAGCTTCAAAGAAAGAGCAGGATCTGTAAAATTAGACTAGAGAAGTAAGAGATGGAAGCTGGGGGATGGGAGGTGTTATATTTAACAAATGTTCTGCAGCAAGAGGTACAGCTACAGTATGTAGTGTTAGCAGATATCTTTGTGATTATGTTCATTGAGCCAAATGCATAGATTAAAAGAGCCAAAAGATGTTCTAATAGCATGTTATATAATTATAGGTATTACTAGAGAATGATACATTAATGAAGTAAATATAATGTAAAAAAGTGATTATAAACTTTACTGGGACAGGGACAGGGACTGATGTGAATGTATTATTATTATTATTATAAAGTGTAAAAAGAGAAAGTACTTGGAATGACTGGGAGTGAGGAATAGCAAAAGGAAATATAGAACATATATAGGCTGCTCATAAATAAATAAATAAATAAATAAATAAATAGGAAAAGAACATTTAGTATGAGTTCAAAGGAAGATGAACTCCTGAGCAACAAGAAAGCAGAATTCATTTTATATATAAAGCATTTAAAACTGGGCACAATTCTCACATGTTCGTAAGTCATCTTTAAAATAAATAGTGAATATGTGGCTGCCGACGTACCTTCTGATTTGCTAGTTCTCTGGCATGTCAGTGCACCTGATACCTGGGAAGGTTGTTTTTGTGGATGAATTAAAAATATGTCTTTCCGTTGGTAGCCTGCTGATTCTGAAGTTTTAGAGGATCTGTTCCCTGGAAGGATTATTTAGAAAAAGGAATCTGTATTGGTTCATATTCTTTTTTTGGCTGCTTCTTGGTAAAAGAAAAAAAAACCTCCCGTTGACTTCACATAATTAAAGGGGGCTGTTTGTAAAGGGGCACTCCCCTACAGTAGCCTGTATGCTCTTGTTTTATTTATTTTTCTACTAGTGTCATTAAAAAAATGAAACTGAGGAGGAGGGAGATAGTAACCTATATGTTTCCAGATGGGCCTGCAACAAATTGCTTTACATTGCATACATCTTGCTTCTGGCAGCAATGGGGTTAAGTTGCCACAGGGGCAGTGGGCATGCCTGATGCGAACAAGGTAGGTGTGGTTTAAGGTGGCTACACCCCCAGTGGTACCTCTGTTAAAGCAGCAGCTGTCCTGGCATGCAGTTTAACCATTTCTATAGAGCAATGCAATATATAACATTACCATTAAAGAGTTAAGCGGGAAGAGCCAAATATTTGGAAATCATACTGTATTTGTGCCAACATTTAAAAACTCGTTACTGAGTTGTGGAAAAAGCATGTTTAAAAACAGTGACAAAGCACACTTGGTTAACATGAGGCCAGTAAAAGTATTCATTTTGTTGCTGAACTTGCCACAGGTTTATACATATGCTATTTCTTTTGATAAAAAGTGAGTGCATTTTTAATTTAGGCACTGCGTGTGAAAAAGGCAGGTGCTGTCACTGCCTAGGCTCATTTTTTTAGCACCAAATTATGCATGTGACAGTTTCACTGACAAACGCGTGTGCTCCAGCACTAAGGCTTTTCTAATGGCTGACTTTGCTTTTTGCTTTAAAGCTGCAATATGGTTACCAGGTGACGTTGCACACTTGTGCATTTGTAAGAGCTCCACTGTCCTCAAGTGGTGGAAACTGTGAATAACCACATTCTAATTTTAATCTCACTTTAAGATTCCAACCAGTATGTACTGTTTGTGTAACTTTATTTACAATTTGTTGCAAGCAAACGCAGCGCTGTACTATTGAGCAAAGGATACAGCCATATTTGTAAAGTACATTAAAGGGCAAGTCAACCTCAAAATAAAAATTTGTCTAATAAAAGAAAACATAATTCTAAGCAACTTTCCCATATACATTTATAAATTTTTAGTGCTTTTACACTTCCCAATGGCGAGCCTTCAAAAAGTTGACAGCTCTGTTAATTAATCGACCCATTTATCAAAGCTGACAAGTGAATTCTCAGAATGTGTTTTAAAGCAGCTGTTCAAAGCAGCTGGGGTCGAAGAAGTGATGCTGAGCTCCAAAACCGGTCGAAATCATTGCAGCATTATTATTTTCTGTTTGGCACCCCCAATGATTATTATTGCTAATCTTGGACCCCAGACTGGTGCTCCTCTTTACTAAAAAATATACTGAACCTAGGTTTAGACTGACTAGCATCACATTGCCAGCTGCCCACTTCACGATGGTCCCGTGAGGCTGTCAGAACCAAGTGTGTGTGTACACAACTTTAAAATCACCCGAGTTGGACTGGACCGACAAGTTACAGGGAAAATACCCTGTGGGCCCCACCTAACGAGATCTGCTCCCCACCTGCCATTATAGGTGCCCCATCCTCGCCTTCCCCTGTAAGGGAAAAGTACAAGGTATGGTTGGGGGAGGGGGGGGGGTTGGCAGAATTGAAGTGTGGAGGACTTCGCAACTGGAATGGAGCCGGTATTAAACATTTACTGCCAATGTAGTAGCAGATAAACGTGTAATACACATAAGTTCAGCCCCTGGCCCACCCTCAGTCTGCCCAGGATCTTCTCTAAACTTACCATTTTTCTTCATATTGCTCTGCTCCGATCTTCCTGGAGGGGGTTGTAATGTCATGACCCCATCTACTTTCCACATCATCTAGTCCTTCTGACATTATGGACATCCCCCTTTGCTGCCTATCAGAAAAGAACTGGTAAGCTACAGAAGATAGCAGTGTGGGTCTGGCAGGTCTATACCCCAGACTGATGCATTTTTTAGCAAAGAGGTTCACATACTTGGGGGCCATGGTTAGCTATCATTTCAGAGCTGAAATCTGTACTGTGTGCCTGGACCCAGGCCGAAGCAATGGCTTCAGCTGTAGGCGTGGGAAAGGCAGATGTCACTGTAGGGACTGATGTGGATAAATGCACACTAAGAATCACCCCCGTTTGGCATCTGCCTTAATGTTAACTTGTAAGTAGGTTGCTGGTGAACTTTGCTCACAGGAAAGATGCTGCAACAGGTTGTTACTGTGGAAATGACACACAGCACTGGTATTTGCCAATATGGAAGCTTTATTGACAAAGTCCTTTACAGGTGTAAATAATTAGATGACCCTTGCTAGTGAAAATCCTTAAAGGAATTGTTCACATTGAAATAAACTTTTACTACAATGTCAAAAGTAATTTCGAAGACAATATGCAGTTGCTTTTTATTTTTTATTATTTGTGGTTTCATTAATCTGGGAGCTAGATCATTGGTTTGAATGAAAGACTGGAATATGAATAGAAGATATCATGAATAGAAAGGTGAGTAAATAAGAGTAGCCATAACAATAAATTTGTAGCCTTACAGAGCATTTGTTTTTTTAGATGGGGACAGTGACCCCCATTTGAAAGCTGCAAAGAGGCAAAAGAGCATGGTAAATAACTAAAATATAGAAATAGAGAAGATCAGTTGCAAAGTTGCTAGGAATAAGGCAGTCTATAACATACTAAAAGTTACCTAAAAGATGAACAATCCCATTAACTCTCTCTCTTTTACTTATTTGATGCACACATCCACACATAAACTTAGATCATACACCCAGTACCCTGCTGTGGTCTGAATACTATATGGCACAGTTGCCTGGGCTATTGAGAAGGCCACATGATAAGTATCATTCCTTTTCTTACTCCTTTAGTACAGTACAATGCAGTATATTAATACCCATACTCACTGGCAGGCCTCTAGGTTTCCACTAACCTACCCCTAGTTACTGATATCCCTGACTGGTGCAGAATTGCCATAGGGTCCCTACTGCATTGGAGCCAATAACAAATTTCACTCTGGAGAACCCATCTATTTAGGGTAAGGCCAGACGAGGAGATTCGGGGAGATTTTGTCGCCTGGTGACTTAACACCACGTCTTTTGTGTGACTATCTCCCGAACTGCCTCAATGTCTTTTCCCCATAGGCTACAGCGCAAAATCTTCTGCGCTAATGCACACGCTGTGATGCGTTTTCAATAGTCGCCCAAAGTTGCCTATTAAAATATATTTTGCCTCCTTACATGCAAAGCACATCAGTCAAAAATAACTACAGTAAAAACTCCGTTTTACTTACCCTAATTGTAAGTAATCCCTCATTTTACACGTTTAAGGTCCCACCAATATATAATGCATTTCCCAGATTTTACACCATTTTTTTCTGGCCCCCTGAAAAACACAACACAACATGTTGTACTTGTTCAAATTGAACCCAATAGGAAATGGCATTGCTGTACTTTAGATCTTATGATATAATATATTATATCATAATATAATATTATTGTTTAGCAGGATACCGGCACTCTAGAAAAATAAAGTTAATCTGCCTGGGTGCAGATTCCACAATTCATCCATATCATCCAAAAACGAGCCGCACTCACGGGGCTTAGAATAAGAAATTGTTTAATGAAGGTTAAAAGACTAACGTTTCGGCCCACCCCAAGGCCTTTCTCAAAGTACCAACATAGCTGTAAATGTGCCTTAAATCTATGAACTGGCGGGAAAAAACAGCAGCAGTGACAATAACGTAGATCCATCATCAAAACTAAGTGACTACCATTTACATAAATCACATTAAGTACTTAGATCATATCCTCTATGTCATTAAAATGTGAACTTCAGTTAGTATACACAAATATCACATTAAACAATACATCATAATTCTACACATACTATCGACCAAAAAGTTAAAAACAAAGTATTATGTAACACAAGGTTGTCACTTAACATCCTGTGTTTTCTTCTTATCTAATCACTCACAGAGACTTTCTGTTTCAAGTGTTACTAATGTATCGTTCTTTGAGTATAGAGATGTAAGCCTCCCTTCCATTATCCTCGCTACTATCAATTACAGTCTTTCCAACTCTACCCACTACACTAGGACTTCCCCCAAATTAGGTAGTCATGCGCTCATGGTGTATCCCTGCATTCTCGTATGTGGGAACTCTAATCTGTATAATCCGGTTAAATATTACAATTACCCATATATATGTAAATACTTAGCTATTTCTTTATACTCAGTAACCCCCATTTTTTTATACGGTCAGAACTTCCCACGATGTTATCAAATGGTCATTATCAAATGGTTAATAAGAAAAGAAAACAAAGGATAAAGGCAAAATAAACTATCCCATACCATATAGGGCCCATCTCGTGCTTGCAACTTATCTCAATTTATATGTTGTTGACACATACTATCACCACATAATGTAATAAATAGTGATGGGCGAATTTATTCGCCAGGCGCGAATTCGCGGCGAATTTGCGCGATTTGCCGCCAGCGAATAAATTCGCGAAAGCGCGTCAAAAATTTGCTGGCGTCAAAAAAATTTTTTCCGAAAAAACGGATGCCGGCGTCAAAAACGGGCGCCGGCTTCAAAAACGAGACGCCGGCGCGATTTTGCAAATTTTTCGCCGTTTCGCGAATTTTGCGCATTTTTCGGCGAAGCGAAACGGCGCAAATTCGCCCATCACTAGTAATAAAGCATAATATTACATATATTAAAATATATTCTATATATATATATATACATAATATATATAATACACAAAAGTCATGAATATCTTGTTAATTATATCCTTATAAACGGTGAGTTCTGATGTTATCAGTTATAAACGGTGAGTCATGAAACTCCGCGGTAACTTACAGTATAACTTATAATATCCTTATATTTTACAAGAGGGGGTACTTTATTCAATATATATATATATATATATATATATATAGACACATACAAGAGTCCTCTGCACTCAACCCATTATCAATATATTTAAGACAGCGACATTTTGTGCATACTGCTACTAAAAAATGCCTTACCCTTTAAACAAAACAGGGATTGTTTGTCCATATATTGCAATATATTTAAGCTGGCCAACTACGTCAAAGTCATCCCATATCTGGCCAGTCCTACGCTTAATTTTCATCTGATTCATTAAGAATTCTATTGCTTCATTATACATTTAACAAAGGGACTAGGTTTTACCTGCAACTTAACTTGCTGCTTTCAAAGTAAACCTCCATACTTGGCTGCCCTTTTATTAGACACCAGTGGGATCACCTGACTATAGCTGGGAAGGGTGGGAGCTACAACATAGAGCTGGTCACTGCTCTTGTATAACTATAACAAACAAGGGAAAGTTGTGCTCACCACTATTTTTTAAAAACATTAGGCGGGGGTGCAATGAGGCTGTGACCACAAAATACATATAGACACATACAAGAGTCCTCTGCACTCAACCCATTATCAATATATTTAAGACAGCGACATTTTGTGCATACTGCTACTAAAAAATGCCTTACCCTTTAAACAAAACAGGGATTGTTTGTCCATATATTGCAATATATTTAAGCTGGCCAACTACGTCAAAGTCATCCCATATCTGGCCAGTCCTACGCTTAATTTTCATCTGATTCATTAAGAATTCTATTGCTTCATTATACATTTAACAAAGGGACTAGGTTTTACCTGCAACTTAACTTGCTGCTTTCAAAGTAAACCTCCATACTTGGCTGCCCTTTTATTAGACACCAGTGGGATCACCTGACTATAGCTGGGAAGGGTGGGAGCTACAACATAGAGCTGGTCACTGCTCTTGTATAACTATAACAAACAAGGGAAAGTTGTGCTCACCACTATTTTTTAAAAACATTAGGCGGGGGTGCAATGAGGCTGTGACCACAAAATACATATAGACACATACAAGAGTCCTCTGCACTCAACCCATTATCAATATATTTAAGACAGCGACATTTTGTGCATACTGCTACTAAAAAATGCCTTACCCTTTAAACAAAACAGGGATTGTTTTGTTATAGTTATACAAGAGCAGTGACCAGCTCTATGTTGTAGCTCCCACCCTTCCCAGCTATAGTCAGGTGATCCCACTGGTGTCTAATAAAAGGGCAGCCAAGTATGGAGGTTTACTTTGAAAGCAGCAAGTTAAGTTGCAGGTAAAACCTAGTCCCTTTGTTAAATGTATAATGAAGCAATAGAATTCTTAATGAATCAGATGAAAATTAAGCGTAGGACTGGCCAGATATGGGATGACTTTGACGTAGTTGGCCAGCTTAAATATATTGCAATATATGGACAAACAATCCCTGTTTTGTTTAAAGGGTAAGGCATTTTTTAGTAGCAGTATGCACAAAATGTCGCTGTCTTAAATATATTGATAATGGGTTGAGTGCAGAGGACTCTTGTATGTGTCTATATGTATTTTGTGGTCACAGCCTCATTGCACCC
Source organism: Xenopus laevis (assembly GCF_017654675.1). Taxonomy (NCBI): domain Eukaryota; kingdom Metazoa; phylum Chordata; class Amphibia; order Anura; family Pipidae; genus Xenopus; species Xenopus laevis. The sequence goes on from NC_054372.1 coordinate 92,929,971, forward strand.
CCGCCTAATGTTTTTAAAAAATAGTGGTGAGCACAACTTTCCCTTGTTTGTTATAGTTATACAAGAGCAGTGACCAGCTCTATGTTGTAGCTCCCACCCTTCCCAGCTATAGTCAGGTGATCCCACTGGTGTCTAATAAAAGGGCAGCCAAGTATGGAGGTTTACTTTGAAAGCAGCAAGTTAAGTTGCAGGTAAAACCTAGTCCCTTTGTTAAATGTATAATGAAGCAATAGAATTCTTAATGAATCAGATGAAAATTAAGCGTAGGACTGGCCAGATATGGGATGACTTTGACGTAGTTGGCCAGCTTAAATATATTGCAATATATGGACAAACAATCCCTGTTTTGTTTAAAGGGTAAGGCATTTTTTAGTAGCAGTATGCACAAAATGTCGCTGTCTTAAATATATTGATAATGGGTTGAGTGCAGAGGACTCTTGTATGTGTCTATATGTATTTTGTGGTCACAGCCTCATTGCACCCCCGCCTAATGTTTTTAAAAAATAGTGGTGAGCACAACTTTCCCTTGTTTGTTATAGTTATACAAGAGCAGTGACCAGCTCTATGTTGTAGCTCCCACCCTTCCCAGCTATAGTCAGGTGATCCCACTGGTGTCTAATAAAAGGGCAGCCAAGTATGGAGGTTTACTTTGAAAGCAGCAAGTTAAGTTGCAGGTAAAACCTAGTCCCTTTGTTAAATGTATAATGAAGCAATAGAATTCTTAATGAATCAGATGAAAATTAAGCGTAGGACTGGCCAGATATGGGATGACTTTGACGTAGTTGGCCAGCTTAAATATATTGCAATATATGGACAAACAATCCCTGTTTTGTTTAAAGGGTAAGGCATTTTTTAGTAGCAGTATGCACAAAATGTCGCTGTCTTAAATATATTGATAATGGGTTGAGTGCAGAGGACTCTTGTATGTGTCTATATGTATTTTGTGGTCACAGCCTCATTGCACCCCCGCCTAATGTTTTTAAAAAATAGTGGTGAGCACAACTTTCCCTTGTTTGTTATAGTTATACAAGAGCAGTGACCAGCTCTATGTTGTAGCTCCCACCCTTCCCAGCTATAGTCAGGTGATCCCACTGGTGTCTAATAAAAGGGCAGCCAAGTATGGAGGTTTACTTTGAAAGCAGCAAGTTAAGTTGCAGGTAAAACCTAGTCCCTTTGTTAAATGTATAATGAAGCAATAGAATTCTTAATGAATCAGATGAAAATTAAGCGTAGGACTGGCCAGATATGGGATGACTTTGACGTAGTTGGCCAGCTTAAATATATTGCAATATATGGACAAACAATCCCTGTTTTGTTTAAAGGGTAAGGCATTTTTTAGTAGCAGTATGCACAAAATGTCTCTGTCTTAAATATATTGATAATGGGTTGAGTGCAGAGGACTCTTGTATGTGTCTATATGTATTTTGTGGTCACAGCCTCATTGCACCCCCGCCTAATGTTTTTAAAAAATAGTGGTGAGCACAACTTTCCCTTGTTTGTTATAGTTATACAAGAGCAGTGACCAGCTCTATGTTGTAGCTCCCACCCTTCCCAGCTATAGTCAGGTGATCCCACTGGTGTCTAATAAAAGGGCAGCCAAGTATGGAGGTTTACTTTGAAAGCAGCAAGTTAAGTTGCAGGTAAAACCTAGTCCCTTTGTTAAATGTATAATGAAGCAATAGAATTCTTAATGAATCAGATGAAAATTAAGCGTAGGACTGGCCAGATATGGGATGACTTTGACGTAGTTGGCCAGCTTAAATATATTGCAATATATGGACAAACAATCCCTGTTTTGTTTAAAGGGTAAGGCATTTTTTAGTAGCAGTATGCACAAAATGTCGCTGTCTTAAATATATTGATAATGGGTTGAGTGCAGAGGACTCTTGTATGTGTCTATATGTATTTTGTGGTCACAGCCTCATTGCACCCCCGCCTAATGTTTTTTAAAAAATAGTGGTGAGCACAACTTTCCCTTGTTTGTTATAGTTATACAAGAGCAGTGACCAGCTCTATGTTGTAGCTCCCACCCTTCCCAGCTATAGTCAGGTGATCCCACTGGTGTCTAATAAAAGGGCAGCCAAGTATGGAGGTTTACTTTGAAAGCAGCAAGTTAAGTTGCAGGTAAAACCTAGTCCCTTTGTTAAATGTATAATGAAGCAATAGAATTCTTAATGAATCAGATGAAAATTAAGCGTAGGACTGGCCAGATATGGGATGACTTTGACGTAGTTGGCCAGCTTAAATATATTGCAATATATGGACAAACAATCCCTGTTTTGTTTAAAGGGTAAGGCATTTTTTAGTAGCAGTATGCACAAAATGTCGCTGTCTTAAATATATTGATAATGGGTTGAGTGCAGAGGACTCTTGTATGTGTCTATATGTATTTTGTGGTCACAGCCTCATTGCACCCCCGCCTAATGTTTTTAAAAAATAGTGGTGAGCACAACTTTCCCTTGTTTGTGGTCACATATATATATGTATGTATATATATATATATATATACACACAGATGAAGGATCAGCACACTCTGTAAGTTGTGAATGAATGTTCTTTTATTTCACCTTTTTCAAAGATATTGTGCATTTCCCGTGATACAACTTTAATACCCATCCTCACAGGTGAATTTAAATGTCATTTTTATTCTCAACACTTGCTGTCAGTGTTATGTTCTTTGACAGTGTACATGTGGCATCTTCTAAAAAAGAAACTTTGTTTTCACAAAGAAACAATGTTACTTACATTGTTGAGAGTTATTCGCATCTCATTCAGATAGATTCTATGTATATATTCCTGTAAGGTGAAAAGATACAAAGCATGAAAACTGTTTCCTATATGTTACAAAGATTTAGGAACCTAAACTTAAGAAACAATTCAGCTGTAACTGTCCTTTTAACCCTTTGGGGTGACACAGTCTAATTTGTAGATCAAAAAAGCTTCAAGTTTTAGCAAAAATTTCTCAAGATCACCACCCCTGGGTGATTTGGGTATTTGATCAATGGGTATTTAAACGTTGATGGATCATGTCTAGTTTCCTGCCAGTGTTTTGCTACTGGCTGTTGGGCAATGTCTTGCTTCAAATATGAAATCTCTTTAGTGGTGTCAGATAAGTGTAATGTAATATTTGTAGGGACATTTATTGATACATACTAGCCAGCAAGATTTTCATCGCTCATATATGGTATAGAAGGATGTCTATGTTTTCTGATTGGGGGATTATTGACTTTCATTTCGTGAAACTTGTGGTAGTATTGTCTACATCAATGGTTGCCCTAATCTGTTTATAAATGTGTGCGGTTGATTTGATTGCGTCATGTTTAAGCCATAGCGAGTCTATAGAGTTGTTTTTATCTTTTTCCCTTAATTTAGTCAATTGTTGTATGGTGAAATGTGTAAATTGTATTAGGGAGAATTGATGAGCAGGGATGGGCGAATTTGACCCGTTTCGTTTCGCCAAAAATTCGCCACCTGCGAAATGTCGCAGACGCCCATTAAAGTCTATGGGCGTCAAAAAGATTTTGTCGCGCGTCTTTTTTTTTTTGGACGCACTTCTCCATACAAGTCTATGGGCGTCAATTTTTCGGCGAAACGAGGCGAAAAATTTTCGCCCATCCCTATTGATGAGACTGTAAAAACGGGTATTTCTGTAGCAGATCCGAAATGGGTTGCATTGTGTTGGTAGTCGTAATCATGTCTTTGATTTTTTGTAGACCGTTTGTTTGCCATATTTTAAATATTAGACTATTTAAGCCTGGAGGAAATGTTTTGTTATTGAGCCAAGTTAGATGTATCAAATTGAAAGGAGATAGATTTGCTTTTTTCTGAATAGAATGCCAAGTTTTATATGTATGGATGAATAATGGGTTTTCTTGCATATTTTATGGGACCGTCTGGAATGGTATGTAATAATGAATTAAGTGATATCCCCTCTGACAGGGTTTCATCTACAGATATCATGGTGTATATGTTCCTGTGGTGGAGCCAATCTCCAAGAAGAGCTGCTTCATTGTATTCCATTATGTTTGGGAGATTGAGTCCACCTTCATATTTTTGCCGTTGGAGTGTAGAGAATTTTATCCTGGAGCATTTTTTATTCCATATAAAGGTTCTCAGAATGTGTTGTAGTCTTTTATTATCTGTTGATGAAATGTGATATGGTAACATCTGTATTTTATATAGTAAATTGGGGAATATTATCATTTTTATTACTTGGATTCTTCCTGAAAAAATAGGTTTGTATTTATCCATTTATAAATTTCTTGTTCAATTTGGTCTATAGTGTGTCTGATATTTAATTTATATTTGTCCTTATGATGTTGCGGCAACTGGATTCCAAGAAATTTAATATGTGTTTTGGCTTTTTTAAATGGGAATGGGTTAGCCCTTTCTGAGGGGATAGTGTGTTGCAAGCGTCAAGCTTCGGATTTCCCTAGATTAATTTTAAATCCTGCTATGGTGCCAAATGTGTCTATTTTTGTAGGATGATGGTTAGTTTCTGTTTGAAGGTGTTATCATTTAATAAGTGTCATAATAGAGGATCTAGAGCTATGTTGAAAAGTAGCGGTGAGAGAGGGCTTCCCTGTCTAGTACCTCTTTGTATCGGAAATCTGGAAGAATTCAATCCGTTTGCCATGACATGGGTGTAGGATTGTGAATATAAGGTTCTAAATAGGTTGAGCATTTGTATACCAAAATGTTGAACTTTGAGTAGCCTTTTAATGTGTGTATGTGTTATATTATCAAAAGCTTTGTGAGCGTCCAGGTTAACTAATATGCTGTGATTTATTTTCTCTAGGTTGCATTGGTATATGGTAGCAATTGCTGTCCGAAGGGCCTGAACTGGGTATCGTCCCTTGAGGAATCCTACTTGGTGAGTGGTAAGTATGTGTGGGAGGATGAGTTGTAGTCTATCCATCATAATTTTGGTTAATACAGTAGTTTTAGGTCTTGCTTTAGTAAAGAAATTGGTCTGTCTGAGGATGGTAGGGTAAGGTCTTTTCCCTCTTTCGGGATTAATATGATCTTTGCCTCGTTTGCTTCACCCCACAAGAGAGAGCCTTGTTGGACATTGTTAAAAAGTACGATAAGTATTGGTGTAAGTTCTGGTAGGAGAATTTTATAATATTCTGCGCTTAAGCCATCGGGACCTGGGGATTTTAAATTTTTTAAGTGTTTTATTGTTGATGTTATTTCTTGTTCTGTTATAGGTGTATCTAGGATCTCCCTGTCCTGCACTGAAGGTTTGGATAATTGAGCATCCCGTAAGAGAGGCACTCTTCTTGATGATCCTGGTTCTCCTCATAGAATTGTTCGAAGTATGTTTCAAGTTCTTTTACTATGGTTTCTGTATCCTGAGCCCGTCCATTTTTTGTTTTTAATTTTTTTTTATAAAATGTTGCATTGTTTTGAGTTTGGTTAACTTGGTTAATAATTTCCCTAATTTATTTCCCCACCTGTAAAACTTGTTTTTCATATGGGATATCTTGTATTGTGCACTGTTATGTAATAAAGTATTAAATACATTTTTTGTGTCTGTGTATTTTATTCAGTCTTCAGAGTTTGTGAGTTTGAAAGCTTTATAATGTTTTGTGAGTTCTTTTTGTAGAAGTGTATATTTGTCTTTAAAGCATTTTTTCTGTTTCATTTGATAAGCTGTGATATGCCCTCTCAAGACAGGCTTGGAAGCTGCCCATAATAGATTTTGGTCATCCCAATGTTGCATATTATCATCTAGATAATTTGTCCATTGTTGTTTAAGATAAGTTTGAAAATCCATATTAGTATTTAGGTACGAAGGAAATCGCCAGTTACATGATGTTTCCCTAGAGACAATTTGTTTCAAAGTTAAGGTGACTGGTGCATGATCAGTTATGTGTATATTGTCTATTGTAGATGTCATTATGTTAGATAATTGGAATTCAGCTAAGAAAAAATAGCCTTGAATGTGTTCTATGTGCTCCAGAGTAAAAGGTATAGTCTTTAGTATCAAGATGTGTAAATCTGTATGTGTCTTGCAATTGTAAAAACTCACGTATGGAGTGGTGTGATCCTACTAGTCGCGTATCTGGATGTTACGTTGATGAAGTCCATGAAGCAGTCCCATACTGTGTTCATATCTCCTCACATTATTAGGTTTATGGGCCCCCAGGAGTCAATCATTTGCATTAATTCTGTAAAGAAAAAATTGTTGTCATCATTTGGCGCATATACATTCACTATAATATATTTTGTATCTCTATGTCTACAATCAAGTAGTGGCCATTTTTGTCTTTATATGTTTTGGTTACTGAACCATTTAGCGATTTACTCAATAAAATCGCCACACCTCTAGATTTAGTAATGTATGATGCTTCTATTTGTTCCTGTATCCAGGAATCTCTTAGTATTGTTTTATCAATGTTTCGCCAATGCGTCTCTTGTAGGAGGACAATATGGGCGTTTTCTTTTTTTGAAAAAATCTAGAACTTTTCATCTCTTTATCTGGGTATTTAAACCGTCTACATTCCATGAAAGTAATTTGAAGTTTTGAAGTTGTTTATTTTGAGTTCAATTTATTATAGGTTCACCCATTTTGATAATATTAACCTATTTCCTTTTTGGGGATTACATGGTTGAACTTTTGTAATTTTGGGATGAACATTCTGTCCCAGCAAGCAGATATCATCCCGTGGCAACTTTTGCTATAGAAGTAGTTGTAGACGTACTTTATAGTTCTTGTGGAAGCAAGTTCTGTAAAACTTAGTTTTACTGAAGTCTGTTTGGGATTTCCAAGTGTTAGTTTCCCAAAATAGTTTCTTCAGTAGGGCAATATTCTTGGAGTAAAGTATGCTTAACTTATTTATAAGGGATTTGTCAACTTCCTCATGTTTGTGATCTGGATTCGATATAGTTAGACACTTGTTTGTGGTCCTCGAAGATATGTATCTTGTTGGTTTCTTTTTCAATTGTTTTCAATTTTGCTGGAAACAGTAAGGAGAATTTGTATCCGGAGTCATAGAGCATTTTGCACACAGGTGCAAATTCTCTACGTTTTGCTGTCACTGATGCTGAGTAATCTTGGAAAAGTAAAATTGGGTGTCCGTCATAATTGAGGTTCCTTTTCATTCTATAGGCTTCTAGTAGTCTGTTTTTATTAGTAAAGTTCAGGAGCTTGAATATGACTTGTCTTGGACGTTGTGCGTGGTCCAATTCTGTGAAACCTTTCCACTTGGTAAGGAAGATATTGATCATCTATATTGAGGGCTTTAGGTAGCCAATCATGTATGAGTTTTTCCAGGTCTTTGGTTTTGACTGATTCTGGGATTCCCACTAGTCTCAAATTATTTCTCCTACTACGGTTTTCTACCTTGTCTGATAGAATAGAGATTTAATTTTGCTGCAGGTTAATGGTAGATTGTGCTGTAGTCAGATCATCCTCCAATGTAGATATTCTGTCTTCAGCTTGGGTCAGTCTTTAGGATTGACTGGTCACCTGCTGTAAGATTTCGGAGACAGATTCCTTGATGCTGGCCAATTTTTGGTCTAGCAAGGGGCCCAGAATTTGGACCATGTCTTCAACTTGCGAAGTGGCGGAGTCATTTTGGGTTCCTGTTTCTGTCTGAGCGACTTTGTGTGTTTGTTTTTTGTCTTTTAGTTTGGTTAGTGTTCTTCGTGATGTCATGGTAGTGGGTTGTCCCAAATATTTTTCCATAACGTAGTGGGAATTCCAGAAATTTGAAGCGTATAACCTGTTTGAGGTAAGTTTCTTTCAATTGAACAAATTTCCAGTAGGAGTATCATTTACAGATTCTTTTATCTCATTTAAAGATTGTGGGGTTGTGCCTTGTTTTCCCTTTCTTTTTTATTTACATTGTCTTTGAAAAAGAGTTGTAGTCTATGTCTGTGTAAAGTCAATAGTTGCTGTCTTTACTCGATTTGTTGAGTATTTGTTGTTATGAAGTAGCAGATTAGAGGTCTGTAGTTAAGAAGTAATACTAAGTTAGATAAAACTCATGTTATAGTAAACAAAAATCAATTATGGGGTAGCTGCTGTCTATACAGCGAGTACTGTGCACAGGTCCAGTTAAACCACAGTAAATATCAAAGACATGCACAGTTTCTCGCTTAAAAACATTTATTGGTGCATATATACCACAAAAAATGACATATCAATGTTCAAATCACACACACCACAAAGCAGTGTCTCCCCCCCAGTCTGCCTACCTGTTGTTAGCCACACCCTCCTGACGCGTTCGCGCTATTGGGCGCTTCATCAGAGGAGGTGTGGCTAATGCTGGTCATGTCCCTTAAGTACCTGCTGGATTACTTAATGCAGGTTCTAGGGTTGGATACGTGCACAATAGTTACCAGCAGAATTATTTTCTACAGGTTCAAGGGTGACATATGTGTTACATACCAATCCAAAAGTCTATTCAATTTGCCACTGTGTGCCCATTAGCCCCAGTTATTCTACTTATATTTCATTTCAATCCACATTGTAACAATATCTTTATACAAATCACTTAATAGTTCACTAATATCGGAGACATGACCATGTAATTGCAGTGACTAAGTGAATAAAGTGCAATTGTGCAAAAAATTAATTAATTAATAATAAATCACTAATCAAAATACAATAAAAACATTTTTTATATAAAAATTCATTCACTTTAATCCCATACTGATGTAAGAAACGGTTTTAGTTCAAAATGGCTATTCATTCCCTCAGGTATAATTGTCCCTAACTTAAAGATCCAGTTAGATTCTAATCTTAGTAATTTTGTAGTTAAATTGCCCCCACTATTTTCATGTATTTTATCTATACCAAACATCCTTATTTTCTGGGGTATGCCATCATGGGCCATTATAAAATGTTTCAGAATGGGATTGTCAACATCCTTATTGTCAATACCTCTTAGATGTTCTCCCAGTCTGACCCGTAGCTGTCTGATTGTACGACCAATGTATAAAGCACCACATTCACACTGCACTGCATATACTACATATCTAGTACCACAAGTGATCATTTTACCTATTTTTAACTCCTGGCTTTTATTTTTATCACTGAATTCTATAACTTTTTTACTTTTATTGTTTTTACAGACCACACATTTTTTACAAGGAAAAAAACCTTTCAAATCAAGCCACGTCTTTTTCTCTGCTTTTTTATTATTTAGTCGGTTAGGAGCTACTTGATTTGCTATGGACTTGGCTTTCCTACTAATTACCATTGGGGTTAAATTTAATGCTTTTATAGTAGGGTCAGTGTTTAAAATATTCCAATTTTTAACTATACTTTTTTTAACAGCTTTGTATTGTAGTCCGTACTCTAAAATGCATCTTACTCCTTTTTCTTGCTTATTCATTATTATCATACTGTCCTTAGTCTTTTTTGAAATTTTCGATTTCTCTAATTTTTCCATTGCTTCTGATATGTCTCTTTTACTATATCCCCTACTTTTTAACCTATTGCATTCTTCCTTAGCCTGTTGGGCAAAGATTTCCTTGTCTGTACAGTTCCGATAGATTCTCACCAATTGAGCATAAGGAATAGATTTAACTGTATGTAAAGGATGATAGGAATCTTTTCTCAAAATAGTGTTTCCTGCTATCTTTTTTCTATATAATTTAGACATTATTGTATTATTTTCTACATAGAAAGTCAGATCAAGGAAATCAATCTGATTGGCATGATATTGCATAGTAAATTTGATATCATATGGATTGTCGTTCACATAATTTAGGAAGCCCTTTAAGTCATCTTCCGGGCCACTCCATACCATGATGACATCGTCTATATAGCGATGCCACCCTATTATGTCATCATCGTATGGATTGTCAGCCCCAAAGATGTACTCATCCTCCCACATTGCCATAAACAGGCCGGCGTATGAGGGCGCAAATTTCGTTCCCATCGCCGTGCCTGTTATTTGGCGAAAAAGCTGACCATTAAAGGACATGGTGTTGTGAGACAGAATAAATTCAATGGCTTCCAGCAAGAAATTGATTTGGACATCTGATTGTAAATATTGTTTTAAAAATTTATTGATAGCTCTCAATCCATCTACATGGTGTATCCTGGAGTATAAAGATTGAACGTCAAGAGTTACCCAAACGTATTGTTTTCTCCATGCAATAGTATGAATTTTGTTCATGGCATCTTGGCTATCTCTTAAATATGCTGGCATTTTAACCACTATTTCCTTCAGGAAATAGTCAACATATTCACTCAGACATTCACTCAAACTTCCGATTCCGGAGACTATTGGTCTCCCGGGTGGTTTGAGTGCATCTTTGTGCACTTTTGGTAATGCGTATATATGTGCCATGACAGGATATTCACGCCATATAAAATTGTATTCTGTCTCATCGAGCACCTCGCAATCTTTAGCATACAATAACATTTCTTTCATTTCCTTTTTATGTTTCTCCAGGGGATTATTCTTTAAACATTCATAAGTACTACCATCTTTTAAAATCTCTTCAACCATGTTAATATAATAATTTTTATCCAAGATAACCACTTTGCCTCCCTTGTCAGCTTTTTTTATACATATTTGATCATTTTTTTGTAAATTCAATATTGCTCTTTTTTGTTTATAAGTCATGTTCCCTTTATACCTGTAATTTAATGAACTGTGAGAGAAAATCTTAGCTAGATCTTGTTCAACTGCTTTTCTATACATTAAGATACCACTTCCTGGGGGAACATTTGGTTGGAAGGTTGAATTTTGTTTTAAACCACTGTGCATAATGGAGTCTTGGAATTGTATATCCTCTCTATTCAGTTCATTACTTTCTCCTTCCCTCTGACATTGCTCCATAAATTCAATAATCTCCAATTCTTGTGCATTAAAATTCAGCCTTCCAACCTTCGCACAGGATGAGGTATCAGAGCTTAATCCCTCTTTTTTATCTGCAAAAAACTTTTTTAACGCTATTTTTCTAATAAATTTCTGTACATCCACATAAGCATTAAATTGATTCATTTGCGCAGTTGGACAAAAATTTAGTCCTTTTTTTAAAACTTCAATTTCATCTAGATGCAGCTTATACTTTGATAAATTCAGAATTTGTTCACTATACAAATCACCTTGATCCCCTTTGGAAAATTCATTTTTAAACAGGTCATCATCATTACATTTATCCCCCTCCAAATCACCCGTACCCAGTATTTGTTCAGGTTGCAACAGTTCATTATTTATCATTTCATTGTCGTCATCCATTAAGAATAAACTGATTTCATGTTGGGTTAAAATTGAATTATCGTCCCAATCTGTATCATTTGTCATTTCATTAGAGGCGAATTCAGCGGTAGCCAGTCCTGGTAATTTCAATGGTTTGTTCTCATACTCAACTAATTCAATATTATTAGTGGTTGTATCAGCAGGCATGTGTGTTTCATACTTGTGGTTTGACCAGTTGCCTTTAACTTCTTTGTGCATGGATGTGTCTCTGTGAAAGTCCACTCCATTATGGCCATTCGAAAATAAAGTGTCAGTATCTGCGGATAAACATTCATTAATGCCATTCACATAATTATGTCCGCACGTCAGCTCAGCGAGATCAACAAATTGAGAAGGTAAAATATTTCCTTTCTCATTACTCACCGTGTCGCATTCGGTTTGGGTTGCCGCATTGATCTTCGCGGTTCTCCATAGTTGTTTTCGCCACCTACTGGTCTGTCCCCTTTGTACCGCTGATTCCAGACTGTGCGCTTTTCCGGTTGCCGATATCCCCGATCCTCCGGGTAAGGCATCTCCGTTTGGCGGTATCTCCGGTCCTCCTGATACTGCGCATCCATATTGGCGCTGGTGGCTCCCGGTCCGCCTTGTATTCTGGGTATTGGTTTCCCGCTGGTGCTTGCGGGTCCCTGTTGCGTCACAGTCTCGCGGTCTTTCACTACTTCCACCATTTTTGTTTGTACAGGGGACGCCAGGCCCTCGTGGCTTTCTAAAAAACTCGCTGAGCTGGAAAAAGAAGAATCGCTTTGCACAGTAATCGTATCATCTCTGTAATTGTTATATTTAGCTTTTCCATAGTTGCGATTTTTCAAAATTGTTTTATTGTTAAAGTTACTTCGTTCAGTCCGTTCAATTCTCCACCAATAAATATGTCCTGTTTTATAATCCATTTGATCTCTTTCAAATTTATTTTGTCTTTGCACAATCTCTCTCCTTTCAAAGGTTTGTATATATTTCTGCAACTGGTCATTTAAACCATCAAAGAATTCACTGGTTTTAAAGTGGGACAAATCTTTCTGTATTTCATTTATTTCAGCATTGATATTACTCAATTCCTTTTCCTTTTGTTTTACTATCAACTCAATCAGGTTCATGGAGCAATCTTGTAAAATCTTTTTCCATTCTTGCATAAACTCTGCATCATCTCTACTGAAGGTGGGCCACTTTTTCGTAATTCTTAGGCCCCTTGGTACTATCCCTTCAGTTGAGTATTGCAAAAGAGTCTCTTTTTGCCACCATGCTTTAATTTCTTTTCTCTATAATTTTGCAGGTTTCGGAAATGGTTTTTAATATCTTCCTCATCTCCAAAATGAACCTTCCCTGGATGCTTGAATAAATTTGTAACTCGTTTTCTTACATCACTTGACATAGGGTCAGACAGACAGAAGGGTTGACTTTCTGCCATTGTGGTGGTGAGCAGGCTTAATTAAACCAGCTATTGTATAATTAAATGACAAATTTAGTTTATTTCTTTAAACAATTTTGAGTCAAATTTAATATAATTTAAACCTTATATTTCAGTAATAGCACTCCAAATGTTCAGACAGCACAAACCCCTAGCTTGGACCACCAGCTATCACTTATAGTAAACAAAAATCAATTATGGGGTAGCTGCTGTCTATACAGCGAGTACTGTGCACAGGTCCAGTTAAACCACAGTAAATATCAAAGACATGCACAGTTCGTATCCAACCCTAGAACCTGCATTAAGTAATCCAGCAGGTACTTAAGGGACATGACCAGCATTAGCCACACCTCCTCTGATGAAGCGCCCAATAGCGCGAAACGCGTCAGGAGGGTGTGGCTAACAACAGGTAGGCAGACTGGGGGGGAGACACTGCTTTGTGGTGTGTGTGATTTGAACATTGATATGTCATTTTTTGTGGTATATATGCACCAATAAATGTTTTTAAGCGAGAAACTGTGCATGTCTTTGATATTTACTGTGGTTTAACTGGACCTGTGCACAGTACTCGCTGTATAGACAGCAGCTACCCCATAATTGATTTTTGTTTACTATAAGTGATAGCTGGTGGTCCAAGCTAGGGGTTTGTGCTGTCTGAACATTTGGAGTGCTATTACTGAAATATAAGGTTTAAATTATATTAAATTTGACTCAAAATTGTTTAAGAAATAAACTAAATTTGTCATTTAATTATACAATAGCTGGTTTAATTAAGCCTGCTCACCACCACAATGGCAGAAAGTCAACCCTTCTGTCTGTCTGACCCTATGTCAAGTGATGTAAGAAAACGAGTTACAAATTTATTCAAGCATCCAGGGAAGGTTCATTTTGGAGATGAGGAAGATATTAAAAACCATTTCCGAAACCTGCAAAATTATAGAGAAAAGAAATTAAAGCATGGTGGCAAAAAGAGACTCTTTTGCAATACTCAACTGAAGGGATAGTACCAAGGGGCCTAAGAATTACGAAAAAGTGGCCCACCTTCAGTAGAGATGATGCAGAGTTTATGCAAGAATGGAAAAAGATTTTACAAGATTGCTCCATGAACCTGATTGAGTTGATAGTAAAACAAAAGGAAAAGGAATTGAGTAATATCAATGCTGAAATAAATGAAATACAGAAAGATTTGTCCCACTTTAAAACCAGTGAATTCTTTGATGGTTTAAATGACCAGTTGCAGAAATATATACAAACCTTTGAAAGGAGAGAGATTGTGCAAAGACAAAATAAATTTGAAAGAGATCAAATGGATTATAAAACAGGACATATTTATTGGTGGAGAATTGAACGGACTGAACGAAGTAACTTTAACAATAAAACAATTTTGAAAAATCGCAACTATGGAAAAGCTAAATATAACAATTACAGAGATGATACGATTACTGTGCAAAGCGATTCTTCTTTTTCCAGCTCAGCGAGTTTTTTAGAAAGCCACGAGGGCCTGGCGTCCCCTGTACAAACAAAAATGGTGGAAGTAGTGAAAGACCGCGAGACTGTGACGCAACAGGGACCCGCAAGCACCAGCGGGAAACCAATACCCAGAATACAAGGCGGACCGGGAGCCACCAGCGCCAATATGGATGCGCAGTATCAGGAGGACCGGAGATACCGCCAAACGGAGATGCCTTACCCGGAGGATCGGGGATATCGGCAACCGGAAAAGCGCACAGTCTGGAATCAGCGGTACAAAGGGGACAGACCAGTAGGTGGCGAAAACAACTATGGAGAACCGCGAAGATCAATGCGGCAACCCAAACCGAATGCGACACGGTGAGTAATGAGAAAGGAAATATTTTACCTTCTCAATTTGTTGATCTCGCTGAGCTGACGTGCGGACATAATTATGTGAATGGCATTAATGAATGTTTATCCGCAGATACTGACACTTTATTTTCGAATGGCCATAATGGAGTGGACTTTCACAGAGACACATCCATGCACAAAGAAGTTAAAGGCAACTGGTCAAACCACAAGTATGAAACACACATGCCTGCTGATACAACCACTAATAATATTGAATTAGTTGAGTATGAGAACAAACCATTGAAATTACCAGGACTGGCTACCGCTGAATTCGCCTCTAATGAAATGACAAATGATACAGATTGGGACGATAATTCAATTTTAACCCAACATGAAATCAGTTTATTCTTAATGGATGACGACAATGAAATGATAAATAATGAACTGTTGCAACCTGAACAAATACTGGGTACGGGTGATTTGGAGGGGGATAAATGTAATGATGATGACCTGTTTAAAAATGAATTTTCCAAAGGGGATCAAGGTGATTTGTATAGTGAACAAATTCTGAATTTATCAAAGTATAAGCTGCATCTAGATGAAATTGAAGTTTTAAAAAAAGGACTAAATTTTTGTCCAACTGCGCAAATGAATCAATTTAATGCTTATGTGGATGTACAGAAATTTATTAGAAAAATAGCGTTAAAAAAGTTTTTTGCAGATAAAAAAGAGGGATTAAGCTCTGATACCTCATCCTGTGCGAAGGTTGGAAGGCTGAATTTTAATGCACAAGAATTGGAGATTATTGAATTTATGGAGCAATGTCAGAGGGAAGGAGAAAGTAATGAACTGAATAGAGAGGATATACAATTCCAAGACTCCATTATGCACAGTGGTTTAAAACAAAATTCAACCTTCCAACCAAATGTTCCCCCAGGAAGTGGTATCTTAATGTATAGAAAAGCAGTTGAACAAGATCTAGCTAAGATTTTCTCTCACAGTTCATTAAATTACAGGTATAAAGGGAACATGACTTATAAACAAAAAAGAGCAATATTGAATTTACAAAAAAATGATCAAATATGTATAAAAAAAGCTGACAAGGGAGGCAAAGTGGTTATCTTGGATAAAAATTATTATATTAACATGGTTGAAGAGATTTTAAAAGATGGTAGTACTTATGAATGTTTAAAGAATAATCCCCTGGAGAAACATAAAAAGGAAATGAAAGAAATGTTATTGTATGCTAAAGATTGCGAGGTGCTCGATGAGACAGAATACAATTTTATATGGCGTGAATATTCTGTCATGGCACATATATACGCATTACCAAAAGTGCACAAAGATGCACTCAAACCACCCGGGAGACCAATAGTCTCCGGAATCGGAAGTTTGAGTGAATGTCTGAGTGAATATGTTGACTATTTCCTGAAGGAAATAGTGGTTAAAATGCCAGCATATTTAAGAGATAGCCAAGATGCCATGAACAAAATTCATACTATTGCATGGAGAAAACAATACGTTTGGGTAACTCTTGACGTTCAATCTTTATACTCCAGGATACACCATGTAGATGGATTGAGAGCTATCAATAAATTTTTAAAACAATATTTACAATCAGATGTCCAAATCAATTTCTTGCTGGAAGCCATTGAATTTATTCTGTCTCACAACACCATGTCCTTTAATGGTCAGCTTTTTCGCCAAATAACAGGCACGGCGATGGGAACGAAATTTGCGCCCTCATACGCCGGCCTGTTTATGGCAATGTGGGAGGATGAGTACATCTTTGGGGCTGACAATCCATACGATGATGACATAATAGGGTGGCATCGCTATATAGACGATGTCATCATGGTATGGAGTGGCCCGGAAGATGACTTAAAGGGCTTCCTAAATTATGTGAACGACAATCCATATGATATCAAATTTACTATGCAATATCATGCCAATCAGATTGATTTCCTTGATCTGACTTTCTATGTAGAAAATAATACAATAATGTCTAAATTATATAGAAAAAAGATAGCAGGAAACACTATTTTGAGAAAAGATTCCTATCATCCTTTACATACAGTTAAATCTATTCCTTATGCTCAATTGGTGAGAATCTATCGGAACTGTACAGACAAGGAAATCTTTGCCCAACAGGCTAAGGAAGAATGCAATAGGTTAAAAAGTAGGGGATATAGTAAAAGAGACATATCAGAAGCAATGGAAAAATTAGAGAAATCGAAAATTTCAAAAAAGACTAAGGACAGTATGATAATAATGAATAAGCAAGAAAAAGGAGTAAGATGCATTTTAGAGTACGGACTACAATACAAAGCTGTTAAAAAAAGTATAGTTAAAAATTGGAATATTTTAAACACTGACCCTACTATAAAAGCATTAAATTTAACCCCAATGGTAATTAGTAGGAAAGCCAAGTCCATAGCAAATCAAGTAGCTCCTAACCGACTAAATAATAAAAAAGCAGAGAAAAAGACGTGGCTTGATTTGAAAGGTTTTTTTCCTTGTAAAAAATGTGTGGTCTGTAAAAACAATAAAAGTAAAAAAGTTATAGAATTCAGTGATAAAAATAAAAGCCAGGAGTTAAAAATAGGTAAAATGATCACTTGTGGTACTAGATATGTAGTATATGCAGTGCAGTGTGAATGTGGTGCTTTATACATTGGTCGTACAATCAGACAGCTACGGGTCAGACTGGGAGAACATCTAAGAGGTATTGACAATAAGGATGTTGACAATCCCATTCTGAAACATTTTATAATGGCCCATGATGGCATACCCCAGAAAATAAGGATGTTTGGTATAGATAAAATACATGAAAATAGTGGGGGCAATTTAACTACAAAATTACTAAGATTAGAATCTAACTGGATCTTTAAGTTAGGGACAATTATACCTGAGGGAATGAATAGCCATTTTGAACTAAAACCGTTTCTTACATCAGTATGGGATTAAAGTGAATGAATTTTTATATAAAAAATGTTTTTATTGTATTTTGATTAGTGATTTATTATTAATTAATTAATTTTTTGCACAATTGCACTTTATTCACTTAGTCACTGCAATTACATGGTCATGTCTCCGATATTAGTGAACTATTAAGTGATTTGTATAAAGATATTGTTACAATGTGGATTGAAATGAAATATAAGTAGAATAACTGGGGCTAATGGGCACACAGTGGCAAATTGAATAGACTTTTGGATTGGTATGTAACACATATGTCACCCTTGAACCTGTAGAAAATAATTCTGCTGGTAACTATTGTGCACGTATCCAACCCTAGAACCTGCATTAAGTAATCCAGCAGGTACTTAAGGGACATGACCAGCATTAGCCACACCTCCTCTGATGAAGCGCCCAATAGCGCGAAACGCGTCAGGAGGGTGTGGCTAACAACAGGTAGGCAGACTGGGGGGGAGACACTGCTTTGTGGTGTGTGTGATTTGAACATTGATATGTCATTTTTTGTGGTATATATGCACCAATAAATGTTTTTAAGCGAGAAACTGTGCATGTCTTTGATATTTACTGTGATAAAACTCATGTTGTAGCCTTTTATGCCCTCTTGTGTTTATTGTAAGAACTTTTGTTACCACATTTTTATGCAGGGTTAAATGTTTGTCTGCGTCACTAGTATTGGCTGTGTGTCAATGACTAGCCTTTGGTGCCCTCTTGTGGTTATTGTAAGAACTTCTGTTACCACATTTGCATGCTGGGCTAAATTATATGACTGCACTGATACTGGCTGAATGTCAATGAGTCTTTTATATTATGTAAAAATCTGAATTGAGTCTTTTGGGTGCGTGTTCTCATATGGTGTTTAACTCTGTTTTCAGATCACTGTCCCGTGTTTAAATCAGTTGTCAACGCCTTTTGCTGTTTTAGGCAAATACGTCTCTCTTAAGAGGCTGTTCTCTTTAATATATGTTCCCAGGCTTAGGTGGGGTAAGAGGGACTGTATTCTGTTATCCAAGAAAACGTTTAATCAAGCACACTGACATGTAGTCTGTGTGGTGTGCTGGGCGGTATTTCCGCGGCCAAATGTGAAATGCCTTTGCCTTGATGTATAGTTTGGGCCTATTGGCTTTGCCACGCCATTCCACAGCAAATGCGCAGGTTTAAGCAGATTTGATTAGCCCGGCTATGTGGACACATCCACCCTCCCGTGACCAGGGTACTGTGTTCCCTTCTTATGCGCCTCTTTAGGGTCGAGTCTCCTTCTGTTTCGTATTGATGCGTTGGTGGCGTGGAATCAGGCAGGTCGGGTCCGCGGCTCAGAGACTGTGTGCGCTGGCTTCCGGGGTCACAAGAAGTGGGGAGTTTGCAGGTCCCAGTTAGCCCCCAGGTATTCCGCCGTATTCACTGCCTTGTATTGTTTGGGTTTATGTGGGGTTTTCTGCAGAGGCAGGCAGGTTGGAGCGGAGCTCTGTTAAGATGCGGCCATTGTCTTTGGCACGCCCCCCGGAAGTCCCGCATACTTATTCTTGCCTTCAATTGGCTGACAGTTTTGCCACATGGCATTTAATGACATCCACCACCATTGTCGTTGTTCATGTCATTCTGTGCTTTATTTTATAGCTTTTACTCGTCCTTGGGTGTCTGAATTCGGTTGCCAATATTAATGTGTTGCAAACTACACAGCCAGGATATCTGTATACCCCTGGATGAGGTGTTAAAAAATGCTGTTTTTGAGGTTGCATGTATTTCCCCAATGGATTTGAGGGACTTAAAGGGGAAGGAAACCTAGCTGGCGCAAACCCCCCACCCCCCCACCCGTTTGTTGCCCACCCTCCCTCCTCCCCCCTGGCCTACCCGTCCCGCTGGGCAAATGCCCCTAACTTGTTACTTACCCTTCTGCGCAGGTCCAGTCCAGGGAGTTCACAGGCGACATCTTCTTGCTGCACTTAGTAGTTTACTATTACTTGCAACTCCACTAAATAAATGGAATATTGGAATATTGAAACCCTTATTATTATTATTTCCAGCATTCAGAAATGTACACCACTGTGCTTCTTTGTCTAAAGAAGTCTTGCTCCAACAATTTTCTTGGTTCTAAAACAATAATATTACCATCTTTTAGCTACAGCATACTAAAATGTGAGGTCTTGTATTGGTTATTGGTTGTTTTTCTGTATAGCGTGTGCAAAACTCCATCCTTTAGTGCTCATTTAAAAAACAGTTTTTACTAGGGTCTGGCTGTACTCTGAATTTACAGCTCATTGGCAAGACAAACCTGTCTCAGTGCCAATGCTGAAATTGGGGCGGGTGCGATGGGATGGCATGTTGCCACTTTTTTCACTAAATTGCATTATCAGGTTCACTTTGCCTCATGGTCTGTTAAGGGAGAGACACCCTCTGCCTTCTGCAACCCCTCTAGAGAGTCTGATCAATATCTTACTTTTGCTTGTGTGCTCCTGGTCTGTATCTTGATCAGTGCTGTCCAATTTATATGGTACAGAGGGCCGTAATTTTTCTAACCTACATGGTGGAGGGCTGATAATTGACGCCAGTGTTAGCCACTCCCTGTTTTTAGACCACACCCACTTTAAATCACACCCATGTTACCGCAAGACCATGTCCACATTAATAGCACACCAATAAAAACAGATGGTTGGTGCTCACTGCAGGGATCAGGGCCAGAATAAGGGGTAGGCAGAGTAGGCGGCTGTCTAGGACGCCATCATTGAGGGGCGCGCTTTTAATGGGGTTTTTTTCTTTCATTTTTTCATTTTTTTCAAGTGTTTATTTAATAATCTGTTTAGTAATCATAGTCAGGTGATTTCCCCCTCCTTCACCTTCTCCCTCTTTCCAACAAGTAATTGCTCTTTCTGAGCGGTGCGGCAGTGCAGCGTGACGTGCGTATACCGTCAATGACGTCACTGATGCGGTTGGATGACAGAGAGAGGCAGAGAGCTGGGGGGCTGCTTGGTGTGACTCGGGCTTACTGCTCTCAGCCTTGCACAGTTGTACTGAACTGAAGACTTTCTTTCTATTACTGTAACGTGTGAAGCTTCCTGCTGGCACAGCCAGTCACAGATTTGGGGCCCGTATGTTTGCTGTTGCTGCTGGGCTGGGCACTGGCACAGGTACATAAATACTTGGGGGCAATATGATCAGATTTATTTTTGGCTGCTGCTGACACAGGTAAAGATTGGGGGCAATATGATGTGATCAGATTTATTTTTGTCTGCTGCTGACACAGGTAAAGATTGGGGGCAATATGATGGCTGCAGGAGGGCTGTATGATGGATGGCCAATGGAGTAACTAGATGTTACTGGGCCCCACAGCAAATTAATTTTAGGGCCCCCAACATTTCCAGAGGTTGTCCTGTTTTTACCAGTATTTATTGACATTTCTCATTAATTAGGGCCTCATAGGCCCCCTATACATCCTGGGCCCCCCTGCAGCCGCAGGGTCTGCTTCCTCTGTAGTTACGCCCCTGTGGATGGCTGCTGAGCTTGCTTGCACAGGTACAGGGGGCAGTAATATAAATGAAAAAGTGTTGTACACTTTCTTGCTCTCTTTATTTAAAAACCATCATGGTAAGGAGGGAAATGGTAATGCAGGACAGGGGGGCACTGATTGAAGCTCTTGCCTAGGGTGCTGAACTACCTTGTGCCTGCCCTGGCAAGGATGTCACTCATATGTGAAAAAAGTCATATTAAGACATACCCATAAATCCATATGCCTCCTCCTCCCCTGTGTATAATACAGTACCCCAGCATATGATTAAAAACCTTAGGGGCCCCTAACAATAATTTTCAAATGTTAACAAACCCCCAGAACAAATACTAGGTTTATGTTCCATAGGGATCATAGGTCAGGCAGAGTATTGCAAACACAGGGTGCAAAGAGCAGGCAAAGTATGACACACACAGGGAGCATAGGGAAGGCAGAACAGAGCAGGAGACAGTTTCTACTGATCAGGACCAGTCTAATATGCACTACATACAGTGACACAGTGCTGGTACCCCATTAACATTTTGTATAAAATAAAAACACTCGAACGATCCCTTGGCTTAAATAAAATTATTATGTTATCCCTCGATTGTAGTAGAGGTCTGACCTAAGTCAGTAATGGGTAGGTAACAAAAACAAAAGAAAAAGTACCCCGCTTACAATCTTGCTAGAGCTGTTACTGTATAAATTGTTTCAAAACCTGTTAGTTAAAATTTACATATGTTGCCGTGCAAGCCCTGTGATTAACGTTGGACCAATCTAATAAATGGTATTGACTTAAGTGCCGTGCTATAAATTCATTGTATAATAAATAATGATTAAGAATGAAATTGATTATAATTGAAGTGCAGTGCAATGAAATTAGTTACTAAATTTGAAATTAAAAAACTTTGATTAAATCCAGCCACCATAAATCGATTAGAAATAGTGGCAATAATGAGGCGTGATAGAGGTAACTGCGTCCAAACTTGGACAACAATTCAATAATAAAGTGCTTGGCAGTGCTAATTCAATAATTCATTATGACTCAGGTAATTGATTATTAATTGATTAGAGTAACCGCATAAATAGGGATAAAATTTAAAAACAATACTCTGGTTCATAAATTGAAATAGGAAAATGGAAAAGGAGAGAGGTGGAGTTGTCCCAAATCTACTGCCTAATTTTTTCTAATCCCTGCGCCTTGATAAAGCGAGTATAGCGAAACGCGCGTTGGCGTTTTGAATCTTGTTGATTTCAATCTTTTAACAATTTCAATTACTTTGGGTTAAATGGGAATGGAAGGGGTGGTGGATATTTAATGTAATGCCTGGTTCGCTTTCTCTTCTCTCTCGCATTACTGAACTTACAAGAGGCCGTGGAATTGTGGTTTTTTAGGCCAGCATAGTCCTTGACAGCTTAGGGCTTAGAATAACCATCGAGACCACAGTCCCGGTTGCTCTGCCTACTTTGCCTTTGTGGTGTCCCAGGGATTAGAAAAAATTAGGCAGTAGATTTGGGACAACTCCACCTCTCTCCTTTTCCATTTTCCTATTTCAATTTATGAACCAGAGTATTGTTTTTAAATTTTATCCCTATTTATGCGGTTACTCTAATCAATTAATAATCAATTACCTGAGTCATAATGAATTATTGAATTAGCACTGCCAAGCACTTTATTATTGAATTGTTGTCCAAGTTTGGACGCAGTTACCTCTATCACGCCTCATTATTGCCACTATTTCTAATCGATTTATGGTGGCTGGATTTAATCAAAGTTTTTTAATTTCAAATTTAGTAACTAATTTCATTGCACTGCACTTCAATTACTGTATAATCAATTTCATTCTTAATCATTATTTATTATACAATGAATTTATAGCACGGCACTTAAGTCAATACCATTTATTAGATTGGTCCAACGTTAATCACAGGGCTTGCACGGCAACATATGTAAATTTTAACTAACAGGTTTTGAAACAATTTATACAGTAACAGCTCTAGCAAGATTGTAAGCGGGGTACTTTTTCTTTTGATTTTGTATAAAATGTGAACAGGGGAACAGTGTAGGCAGTTTCAGTCTGGGTCTCAGGTGTAAACAGTGCAGGGTTTAGAATGTGAATGTGAACAATAGAGGTGTAATAAGTGTGAACAATGCAGGGGGATTACATGTGTGAACAATACAGGGGATTACAGTGTGAATTTGGCAGGGGCCAGTTAATCTCTGTAGTGATACCTTTTAAATTTTACAAATGGTAAACAGACACAGCAGGCAGACTTTCATGTGCAGGGCCACATAAGGGGGGGCGCCTGTTGTACAGCACTGGTTTAGATGATCCCTGACAAGAGTATGACTTGCTAGGGAGTGCACTAAATTCTGTCATTATTCAAATGGCTGGCAGCAATAGAAGCAGTAGAGAGAGTGGGTGTGTTGGTGTGGCTCACACCAAAGACAAACACTTTTTGCGGCTCATTTTCTGTAGCTGCCTACTAGCACAGCTAAACAAGTATTAAAGTCTGCAAAATTAGGCAGGGGAATCAGGAAGAGGAGCAGCAGGGCTTTTTTTCTATCAAGGCAGGGAAGGCCTGGCAGTGCATTTGATGAGGCTGAGTTTAAAAAGATATTCTACTATACACAGTGGCATTTTGATAACTGATAAATGTCAGTTGTTTTGCAGATTGTTATTTATCAGGCAATCAGTGATGAGTGTGACTGTGCTGTGATGGGTGGTGGGGACTGCTGTGCTGGGAGTGTTTACTGGGGTTAGTGGTGCTGTTACTTGGGGGCAGCTGTGTTTGGTGGGGTTAGGGGTGCTGTGCTGGAAATTTTTGGTAAGGTTATACATGCTGTGCCATGGGGCAAGGGGCTGCTGTGTCATCTGTTTTGTGATTATTTGGATGTAGGTTTGGGATTATGTGGTACCTGTGACTGTTTTGTAACTGTCAGCATGTCTGTGTTTAATGTGTACATCCATTTACTGCACTGATTCCTGGCATATCTGGGGTTAATGATGTTTATCGATTTTCTAGTGATTATTAGCATTCCTGGCGTTAACGGACATTATTAATTTATACTGTGAATACTAGCATTATGACTCGGAAAGCTCAGAATTACAGAAAGTCTGTCTCACGGAAGGGCAAATTCACTATGCGCCGAAGCGCCTAACTCTAGCATCAATTCGCTAGCGTTGGCCATTTTCGTTACTTCGCAAATTCACTAACGGACGCTGGCGTAACTTCGCTAGTGTAACTTTGCACCCTTACGCCTGGCGAATTTGCGCAACGGACGTAACTACGCAAATTCACTAACGCGCGCATTGTTCTGAACGCTACCTTTTACGCTAGACTTCCTTCGCCACCTCAGACCAGGCAAAGCGCAATAGAGTAGATAGGGATGTCTTCAAAAAAAGTTAACATTTTTTATAAGTCCCAAAAAACGCTGGCGTTTTTTTCTATATTATGGGTGATAGGCTGAAAAAGATCGAAACATTTTTTGGGGCTCGCCTCCTTCCCCCCTACATTTCCTAACTCAGGGCAACTTAACTATACAGTGGGCACATGTGTAGGGCAAAATAAAAATTTTATTTGATGTTTTAAAGGTTTCCCAGCTTAGGGAACCACTCACAATATACAGTCCGCATAGAATAGAAATGTCAAAATATAAGGCTGATTAGTATTTAATACAGATAAATACTACATGGCTGCACAGAAACTAGTGCAACTAGCATCAGAATATAATTATCAGCCTTGTAGCATCAAATTATATTACAGGTCAACCTCATTTTGTGCTTGATAATTTGCGACAACCCCTAAGCTTAGCTTCTCAACAGCTGCTCAGAGCCCTCTAAGCATGTGAGTGTCACAGATACTTTAACTTTAGGCTGGTGCTATAAGTTCAGAAATATAATATATGACATTTTTAGCCATATTAATTTTTATGGTTTAGCTTAATATGAATGGATTTTGTTTCTAATGTGTTTCCTAACCAGAAGAACATCAGAACAAATTAGCCTGTAGCCTTGTCTTGGCTGACACAGTTAAAAACAAATGGGGACCCTATTCACTGGTTACAGTAAATAAGAGACCTGTAAAGAGAAGTAATTTATTTGTGAATTATACACTGTAAGTATTTTTTTTTTCCAACACGCATTTAGTATGCAGTTATTTGATAATATCTTTAAAGGGAGTCATATGATGCTCTAAAAATAGAAATGACCTTTATATAAAAACACTAAGAAGTCATAAAAAGCTTACAAAGGTTACAACGTTTCAGAAACATAATATAGAATAGGGTAACTTATGCTTTTAATGTATTCATTAATGATTGTTGTTTAAATAGCAGCAGTTATAATTGTGAGCTATATTATACAAATATTTTTATATATGTATAAAATGTTTTTATACATATATATATATATATATATTATACAAATAATGTTTTCTTTTGCTATGCAGAAAGGCATACAACCATGCCTCCTTGTGTTATTCCATTGTATCCATGTGGAAGCCACTTAGCATTTGGAGAGTAAAGGAAGAGTAAAGGAAGAAGAGTTATGTAGCTTCCAGCTGGAATGTTTGTGCTTCTTGGCTCCAGAGTTTAACAAAGTAACCCAGCCAATATAAGCTACCTATTTGGCCCTTCCTGACAGAGCTGGCTGGCCATGACCTGCACTGTGACCCACCACCTGTATGTTTATCCTCTTGGATCCGACCCACAACTGCCTTACCAGCAACGCAGCACTCTGGTCACCATTAAATCAGAATGGCTGTGGCTGCAAACCAGAAGTAACAACAACAGAAGTGGGCATGGGTGAAGAAATACAGGGAAAAAAGGATTAAAACATGCTTTCATTGAAATCTTACCTTTGGGTTGCAACACAGGTAACTCACTTTTCAGAAGATAACTGGCAGGTACCTATGGGTTCCTTATCCGATGTAGAACTGTATAAGAGCATTTGCATTAGAGCCAAATCGGGCAGAAATCTGCTCATTTGGTTACCTTGCTCATTTGGTGGTCCTCAAGCATGGACCATAAATGGCTTAAGTTTCTTTCTCACTGGCATTTGTATAAATCACTGATAGAAAAACATATGCATTGCCTCTGCTGCTCATAGGGCAGGTGGAAAGCAACTTTGGATATTTTGTCACCGGTTCTGGAGAAGATTAATTAGGGGTAAAAAACGTTTAATGTGCTACAACCTTCCATAGCTTCAGTGGCCTAAATATGGTACACTGGAATCCTTAAACTTTTAGGGGTCTAGGAAGCTGCAATTTCCAGTAATATACTCTATTATTGTGGTGTGTAGTTCTACTTATTTGAAGAATAATACAGTGTTCCAAATCGATTTTTGTCCAATAAAGTGAAAAAAAGGTCAAAAAAACATACCCAGTAGTCGCATTCCAAAAAGAACCCCCAGTCAAAGGGCCATATAATTTGTTAAAGTCAAGCAAAAACAAAAGTAGGGAGAGACTTACTGTTACGTGAAAAAAAAGGAGCCCAGATGATGTATAAAAAGTAGAAATTCTTTATTTAGGACATAAATAAGCCTAATGCATTACGTGCCAAGGGTGGGTACTGAATCATAGGCCCATGAGTAAGTTAAATAAGCCTGATGCGTTATGTGCCAAGGGTGAGCACTTACTTACATAGGCCTATGAGTAAGTGCCCACCCTTGGCACGTAACGCGTCAGGCAAATTTATGTCCTAAATAAAGATTTTCTACCTTTTATACATAATCTGGGCTCCTCTTTTTCACGTAACAGTAAGTCTCTCCCTACTTCTGTTTTTGCTTGACTTTATTCAATTTCCAGTAATTTACATTTAAACAGGGTAAAAATAATAATGTATTGGTGCCTTCCAATTTTTTTTCAGACAGCAGTTATGGGTTGTAGCAGTCCAGAAGAATGGTTTGGTACATGAGTTTGGTTTGTTACGAGCCTGTGCAAGAGATATATAACCATAAAACAGTTCAAGTATAGGGGTTGAACAATTCAGTGAACTGAAAAAGATACAACTTTGTGACTGTAAATGGGTGTTTACCTAGGTGGCAAAGTGAATGACAGTTCTTTGCACCATGATTTAATTTTGTCCCTGCTGCATCTATAGCAGAGTCATCCTATTATAAGAACAATACCTTTAGCTATAGGTAAAACACACACACTCAACTTTGTAAAGAAAGAATGTGGACATTCATTGATGGTCAAGCTGGTAGTAGAAGCAGGGCCTACATACAAGTCTGCAAGATGCCACACTTCAATGCAAAAGCTGACAATGATCGCCTTAAAGAACCCACCCACCTCCTTAATTCCAAAGAGACTTTTACTATTAATGGTGCATGGTGATATATAATGTAAAATGCCTTGCCTCTAGTCTGCATCCTATTTCCTACGTTTTTTCCTTTTCTTTTCAACATAAGAAAAGTTACTTCAGAGCAATAATGGCAAAAAAGAGTTTGAAGAAGTAACAATCACTCTATTCATTCTGTTAATTTTTTTTTCATCTTACTTTCTCTATATATTTGTATTTGCTTTCTGAATTTATTTCAAGTTTATGAATGGGTAGACATGGAGATCTATTATATACTTTGATGTCTATGGGGCAGATTTACTAAGGTTCGAGTGAATTTTCGAAGTACAAAAAGTTTGAATTTCGAAGTAATTTTTTGAATACTTTGACCATCAAATAGGATACTACGAATTTGAATTTACTTCGACTTCGATGCGAAGTAAAAATCGTTAGACTATTCGACCATTCGATAATCGAAGTACTGTCTCTTTAAAAAAACTTCGACTTCAATACTTCGCCAACTTAAACCTGCCGAAGTGCTAGGTTAGCCTATGGGGACCTTCCAGAGCAATTTTCTAAGTTTTTTATATTCGAAGATAAAATCGTTAGAATCGTACGATTCGAAGTACGACAGGAGTACGATCGTACGATCGGAACACGATTGTACGATGAATAAAATCCTCCGATTTCGAATTCGAATGTCGGAGGATCCTAAATGGTCGAATTTCAAAGTATTTTTCACCTCAAAATTCGACCCTTGATAAATCTGTGATTCTAAATTGTCTATGCCAAGCCCTGAATACCATTTAGTCTTTGTGTCATTAACTGGTCCCTTAGTTTGATATTTATTTTATATTTATTACATTCATCATTTTAATGTCCTAAATGGGCAGTTCGTACAAATATAGACTTTTTGTGCAAGGAAATGTTGCAGGTGTTAACTCATTATCTTCTAGAATGAATACGCTATTGATGTTATAGACATCAGATGTTTATTCACCCCTCCCTCTCTCCCCCTTCTTTCCTGCTTCTAAAATGAGGCCATTTACTTTAACAACCAAATCTCAATTAGAGTCATTCGCTTTACATTTGCTACAAGTATTTTTGCTGAAGGATTCGACACAGGATCAAGGTGAGCTTATTTTCTTTTCACATTATCTTCTTGTTGTCCAAAGCAGCCTTTTTATTTTGCTTACTCTGTAATGTTGTTTAGCGCCATCGACCTTACGATTGCATTGTAAGTTTACTTTGTATAACACATTACAAGCAGTGTTGACACTTTGCCTCATAAATGGGAAATCTGGCCATCCAATTAGAGAAACAAAGGAATTAAGCTATTGTGCATTGATACAGTATTTTTTTTTTTTTTTTGAAAAAGAGGATAATTAAATGTATTGCTGGATAAAAAATATATACAAGGGACATGTTTATGCGCAGTAAATTAAGGGAGATACAGGGGAGGGGGGAAACATAAAATAATGAAAATAAGTTGCGGAATGAATGGCTAGTATTTATATATATATATATATATATATATATATATATATATATATATATATATATATATATATATATATATACAAATTCTGCGAAGAACCAGCACTCCCATATGTAAAAAGTAGTTTTTTTATTTCTGTTGCATTCCAACGTTTCGGTCCCTATTGGGACCTTTCTCAAGGATCTATATATATATTGTGTATATATATATATATATATATTGAGAAAGGTCCCCATGCGGGACCGAAACGTCGGATAAGATGTGATTTTTGATTAATAAATCAACACTATTTTCACCTAAACTACAGAGTGTGCTGATCTTCTTTCTACATATGCACTATATTTGGACCGTGCACCTCTGGCTTCGAATTTTGGTTTGAGTGCAGGCACTGTGGGACTCTCTCTATATATATATATATATATATATATATATATATATATATATATATATATATATATATATATATATATAATATATATATATATTTACAGTTACATACACATATACATGTTCAAAAAGACAATGAAACCTCAATTGTACATACAGTACACTGATTTTAAGTTTTGCCTAATTTTATAGTGGTTTTTTTGTGGTCTCGTCTATATATCATGCATTTCCCAGATTTTACGTTTTCCTGGATTTTACACCATTTTTTCCGGTCCCCTAAAAAAGTGTACAGTGGGGGTTCAACTGTATATAATTTCAAAACACATTATTCAGTTCCTCATTTTATCAAAATAAATCTACTCTATAAAGAACATGCACATATGTTTTTTTTTTAGTAGGAAATACTAAATATAGGAAATATAAAGAAAAGTATTTATTGCTTCTATTTTTGGCACTGGAACTGTGTAATTAGTAATGACACCTATTTATTCAATGATCTGTACACATCTGTGCCCTTATAAAAACAGCTTCAGTTTTTTTTATTACTACAATTGTATCACATCTATTACGTTACTTAAAAAAAAAATTATGTTATAACACTTTTTGTATGGCACTTTTTGTGCTTTTGTTTATGTTCTTCTACTACTTTTGCATCTCAGGCCCAATAAGAAGCATAAGAATGCAGTAGCTGCAGCATTTGCCTAATTGCAAATCTATAATACTTGTAACTCAATCCTGTAATACCCTTGGGTACGGATTCTCAGTTTGGGGGATTATTTGTGAGAATAGTGCTTCATTCATAACGTTGCAAATAATTTCCTGTCATATCCGGGAGTACCTTGTTCACCATTCAGACAAGGGTGGTATTCCACCATTTATTGTGCATTGGGTACTACTCATAAAAAAGAGCAATGAGGCAAGGCAGGGCTCCTGCATGCCGATTGCAGTGATGGGCGAATAAATCCACCAGGCACGAATAGCCTTCCGCATAAAATTGGTCAAAATTATTCGGACTTTAATACATTTGGACAAAATAGTCGCATGTGTAAAAATTGACACTTGCGTCAAAATTATTTTGACGCCCATTGACTTCAATGCGTTTTAAAAATTTTCGTCGTTTTGCAAGTTTTGTGGTAAATTCGCAAATTTTTTAACGAAGCAAAAGGACACAGATTCGCCCATCACTAGCCGATTGCACTTCTCAGGTATCAAATTAGGTAACCTCTATCATCAATCCATCCATGGTATTTATATGTTTTGCTGATTATTCTTAGCATTGCTTATTGGTTTTTGCTACAAACAAATGGAGACGACTTTAATATTTATATAATTAATAGTGAAATAATCATTTTTGCAGTCAAAAAAATGGATCATGATGTTTAACTGAAACCCTATACCCTCATCCACTATGAGAAACGTTTCCATAATGTATTATTTATTACTGAAGTCAACTGATGCTAGCTAAATCCCTAATCCTGTTATACAGGTATGGGATCCCTTATCCGGAAACCCGATATCCAGAAGGCTCGAATTACGGAATGGCTGTCTCCCATAGACTCCATTTTATCCAAATAATCCAGATTTTTAAAAATTATTTCCTTTTTCTCCGTAATAATAAAACAGTAGCTTGTACTTGATCCAAACTAAGATATAATTAATCCTTATTGGAAGCAAAACCAGCCTATTGGGTTTATTTTATGTTTAAATTACATAAATTACATTAAGGCATGAAGACCCAAATTACAGAAAGATCCGTTATCCGGAAAACCCCAGGTCCCGAGCATTCTGGATAACAGGTCCCATACATGTACAAGTTATGCTAGCACAAAACACTATCGTCAATAGGGTTGTTTTTTGGAATTCAAGTAGTTAAAAAGATCTAAAAGACATGAGTATATACTATAGGCACATATTATACGGTATATACTATAAGCATTGCAATACCCCTGCAAAATATTGTTTTCACATGCAGCCTCACCTGAAAAAAAATTAGATAAAGCATTTGCAAACTGGCTGCAGTTAATCAAAACAAGGGCCAAATTTGCATTTGGACAACTCTTACTTGACCTTATGAGACCTTATGAGGCAAATTAAAGATATAAAAACAAATTAAAGTACATATTTATAAAGAGGAGTAAAATATTTTACACCAATAAACTGTTGCTGATAAATAAATAGCATATTTCTAAAGCTAACACAATAAGCTGATCTGTGTATTTATAAAGGTGTGTTTTTCATGCTAGACTAATGCTTAAATCACACCACTCTATACTTACCATAACCCACTGAAGTTAACACCTCCTTTCTCAGCAGAATTTTACATTTGACTGCACATGCACATCTTTAGACAAAAGAATTTAGAAGTATGCATTTATTTGCATGGTATACAATGACATAAAGAATTTTTGAAGAGAATCGCACGACACCAAATATGTTGCAGGTGGGGAGCTTCCCCTTTTCTTTATTGTGACCACCTGTGGATCAACGTTTCGGGGGGATTAACCCTCCCTTCGTCAGGATACAAATGTTAGTGCTACACACACATTTAAGACATATGGGATACATGAATCATGTATCATGATCATGAATCATGTATCCCATATGTCTTAAATGTGTGTGTAGCACTAACATTTGTATCCTGACGAAGGGAGGGTTAATCCCCCCGAAACGTTGATCCACAGGTGGTCACAATAAAGAAAAGGGGATGCTCCCCACCTGCAACTTATTTGGTGTCGTGCAATTCCCTTCAAAAATTCTGCATTGTTATGACGTGTGCCGACCATCTAGGAAAATCTGCACCACTAAGGCAGGAAGGTGAGAGGTGCGGTTTCTTCCACATACAATACGATAACATTGATTTTTACTCAAAACTCTTAAATTCCAATTGTGAAATATCCAAACTCGATTTGAGTTTTAATTCGAATTTCGATATTTATCATATTCTGGCCCTTTAAGAACTCAAATTTGACTATTCGCCACCTTAAACTTGCCGAATTGCTGTATAAGTCAATGGGAAAGGTCCAGCAATCAATTTAGGGATGTTTGCAGCCTTCCTGACATTCAAGTTTTTTTTCGGAAAAAAAAAACTCGAATTGAGTTTTTTTAATTCGATGCGAGTTTTTCTAATTTGAATCTAGTTCGATTCTAGTTTTCGGCTCGATTAAATTTGGTTGAGCTGAGTATATTCATTTTATTAATAAATTCTGATTGTTTGAATTTCGAGTTTATGGGAGTTTTAAATAACTCACATGAATTTTTAATTCAACCCTTAATAAATCTGCCCCCAAATGTAAAACGCAGACTACAAAAATGACAATAAGACTGTACGAGTCAGTCACTTGTGAGCTAATATTTAAATAAAACTCAAGACTCTTTTTCCTTTTCGTGGGTGAAGGTCGGCCACAGATTTTATTTATTTTAAAACCATATTTTATTTAAAACCATATTTTCCAAAAAAAACATAACCCTGTCCTTGCCATGTTATACCAAGCCCAGGCTACCACAGATGCCAGCCATCGCAGCCGCAGTGGGCATGTAAAGGGAAAAACCTGCTGGCCATACCCAAATGGCAAGGCCCAAAATCAATTACCCGCCAACAGCTGTGACAATAATAATATTTTTTTTTATATAACACATTCTTAACAATATGGAAAACAATCCATTGAAAAAATTTTAACACATGAATGTAACAATATAATTGTAACAGTGCAACGGGTGGGGGGTGGGATAATCGGCCGCCATTAGGGGAGACCAGACACGCTGCCAGCCTGCACATCGCTCCAGGTGCCCGTGACGTCACAAGAGAAGGAGAATAAGCAGCTTCTCCTTTTTATAACAGCCCTCCCTTAGTGCCATCAACCCATTCTTCCATCCCATGTAGCCATTCCCAGGGTTCTCTCTGCTCCCAGTACCTCCTCACAGTCCCGGGCACCTTTTGTTACCCACTTTGGTGCCTTGCATTCTATGTATGGAATGAACTGCTATTCAGCAAACATTAGCTCCCACAAAATAATCATGCACACATACGATTTCTAGTCACATTTATGTGTAAGCTCTTGTGTTTAGAGCCCCCTGATCCTAGTTTTTATTCTGTAACCATTGTTAAATTCAGAGGTGGGCCAAGCCTGCTTGGTGCCTTAGGCATTCCGGCCAGCCACGTATCTCCCCTCCCATGCATGCATGAACAATGATGCATGCAAATACTGCAAAGAGGTAAACTAAGAGCAGGGGATAGAGGGATAAGGGTCTGGGCGAGAGATAGGTGGCAGAAGCGGTATGTGTCTTGTGCCTCCCCCACCATTGGGCACTAGGCACATGCCTCTTTTGCCTACCACTAGTTCCAGCACTGATTAAATTATTGTAAAAGCCCTGTTATAAATTGATGTAAAGCACTGCATAACATAACGTCGATAACGTTTTTTTTATTACTACCTCTGCTGTACCATGTGACAGAGCTATATAAATAAAGGATCTCATGCTTACTGCCCTATAAAATGCTGCTGTTATTATTCATTGTGTTACAGCACCGTTTTACAAGTGCGAAACCAACTATTTTCCATATCTCATAGCATAGTGAGCATTTCCTGCCTCAGTTTCCTGTATGAACTACGATGTGTCTATTGTATAATCTGCTTCCAAATCAATAATGATAGAATTCAAAACTGAAGCAGTTCTTAGCATTGCTTTGAGGCATGTTTCGCCTTTCCTTTCTTGTAACAAGCAGAAAAGAAATTATTTTAGGTAGCTACGAATGGCCTTCTGTCTATTAGCATAAGCAGAAATTCCATCTCCATGACGACTTATTGATATCTTTTTGGAACTGTGTTTCTTATGTTTTCTTAGAGCTATGGCAAACATCCGTGCAACACAAGGTTTCTGTGCTAGATATGAGGGATTACAGATAGGGGCAGATTTACTAAGCTCGAGTGAAGAATTCGAATGTTAAAAAATTAGAATTTCGAAGTATTTTTTTGGGTACTTCAACCATCGAATTGATCGAATTCGATCGAATCGAATGATTCGAACGAATCAAAGTAAAAATCGTTCGACTATTCGACCATTCGATAGTCAAAGTACTGCCTCTTTAAAAAATACTTCGACTTCATACTTCGCCACTTTAAACCTACAGAGGTTTAATGTTAGCCTATGGGGACCTTCCCCAGAACTTTTCTAACATTTTTTTGATCGAATAAAAATCCTTAAATCGATTGCTTAAAATCGTTAGAATCGTTCTAGCATTTATATATATATATATATATATATATATATATATATATATATATATATATATATAGTTCATTAGAAGGACCCACACTCCATATAGTGTGAAACAAACTTGTTTATTATAAATGCATTTCCAACATTTTGTCCCACGTTAGGGTCTTCATCATCATGGGCCGAAACATGGATATGCATTTATAATAAACAAGTTTGTTTCACATTGTGGAGTGCGGGTCCTTCTGATGAACTGTATGCTATATTTAAAAAAGAGATGATATATATACAGTATATATATATATATATATATATATATATATATACTGAGAAATATATATATATACTGTATATATATATCCTGGTGAAATTTATTGTAAATAAATAACTAAATTTAGTTATTTACAATAAATTTCACCGATTTTTTGCATCTTAAGACCTTTGAGTGCTCGCCTTTTTCCAGGATTTCTTACTCGCTTTGCTGATAGCACCCCGAACCAAACACTTTTCTTACTAGTAGTGCCGGCCCAACATGGACGCTATATATATATATATATATATATATATATATATATATATATATATATATATATATATATATATATATATATAGCTATATATATTTCCTTGATAAAGGCCCCATAGTGGGTCGAAACGTTGGATGCACGAGTGATGTATTGATGAACAAATAAAAACCTTTTTTTCACATGAATTTGGAGTGCGGGTCCATCTATAAGATATATATATATATATATATATATATATATCTATATATATATATATATATATATATATATATATATATATATATATTTATAAAGATTCCAAAGGTACCTGCACTCATACACTGGTCAATGGTGGGTGCTGTAAGGCCCAAAGGCCTCAGAGGTAGTGAGGACCAAGGGAGGAGATCACAATGTCCAAATTCGCGGTACAGATAAGGATGAGACGAAAGAATGGTCAAACAGGCAACAAGATCAGTCCAGGCAGAAGAGGTTCAAGGTCGAGGAATTCAGGCAAAGGTCGGTACACGGATAACAAGGATTTCACAAGATCACACCCAGGAGTAGCAAGCTAAAACCTATAATTGGGCACAGGTGAATTCCCAGAGCTCCTTAATATAGTCCCAGATTTGGCGCCAATTTGGACGCATCGGCGTCATAACGTGTGCGCGGACGCGCTGGCGTCAGCGACCGACGCGCTGACGTGTGCGACTGACGCCGGCGCCAATTATTGACGCCGACGTCCATTCCGTCGCCGGCGACCAATCAGAGTGCGGGAAGAGGTCGTCATCATCCGGCTGCGTCCGTGAGGAACCAGGGAGCCGCCATCTTGGACGCCATCTTGGCCACCATTTTGTAAACCGATTTCGGACTCCATTACAGTACCCCCCTCCCTAGGGGGGGCCTCAGGACCACCTGGGTTAGAAGGAAACTGCCGATGAAATTTTCGGACCAGGAGAGGAGCATGGACATCCGAACTTCTTACCCAGGAGCACTCCTCAGGGCCGAACCCCTTCCACTCAATGAGGTATTGTAGGGTACCCCTCGAAACCCGGGAGTCCAGGATTCTTTTCACCTCAAATTCCTGATGACCGTCCACCATGACAGGAGCTGAGGAGGAAGAAGAAGAAGAAGTACCTGCAGGTTTGAGCAAGGAGACATGGAAGGCGTTCGGAATCC
Organism: Xenopus laevis; assembly: GCF_017654675.1. NCBI lineage: Eukaryota > Metazoa > Chordata > Amphibia > Anura > Pipidae > Xenopus > Xenopus laevis. The sequence continues at coordinate 92,965,925 of NC_054372.1, forward strand.
GCATTTCCGGGGGAAGTTGTAAACGGACCGCCACCGGATTGATGATCTCAGAGATGGAGAAGGGACCAATAAACTTGGGACCAAGTTTAGGAGAGGGGACTTTGAGACGAATGTTCCGTGTAGACAGCCAAACCTTGTCACCGGGTGCATACGGAGGGGAAGGAATTCTCCTCTGATCGGCGAATTTCTTCTGGACCAAGGAACTTCTCTCCAGATTGACGACAGTGGCGTGCCAGATGGCCGACATGTGGGCAGCTTGATCATTGGCGGCAGGGACATTGGTGAGTAATAAGTCCTGAGGAAAAGCCAAAGGATTAAGACCATACATACAGAAAAACTGAGATTTTCCAGAAGAAACATGTAAGGCATTATTATGTGAGAATTCAGCCCAGTGAAGCCGGGAAACGCCAACACCTAGGTAAGACTGGGGAGACTTACCTGGGTGGAATTGGTCCTTCTCCCCATTCTTCTGCTCAACGCTTCCTCCTTCCTGTGCAGATTCGTTTTGGAACCCAGACGATTTCTTCCGAAGCCTTCCTTGATTCCGGCGCAGCTGGGAATTTCATGGATAAAGTCTTCGCTGAAAGTCACTTCATTCCCCTGCAATCTCTGGCTGTTCCCCTTCGTGCATTGGCGATTGATGATCGACCGTTGTCTTCTGCTATTATTTCTCACTCCACCGATGAACTTTCTGTTATTGTGGGAACCATGCATCTTGAAAGATTGTCTTTTTTTTTAATTGACTGTCCTTCCACTCCCATTGTGCTTGGTTTGCCCTGGTTGAATACCCACAACCCAGTAATAGACTGGGCTTCGTCTCAAATCTCCCGTTGGAGTCCTTTCTGCCAACAAAATTGTTTACCCACCAAATCCATCATTAAAGTTTCATCTGTGTCTCCAAATTCTTCTCTGCCCTCTGTTTATCAAGCCTTTTCTGATGTCTTCAATAAAAAGTCGGCCGAAGTTCTGCCTCCCCATCGCCCCAATTATAATGTAAGGCCCAAAGGCCTCAGAGGTAGTGAGGACCAAGGGAGGAGATCACAATGTCCAAGTTCGCGGTACAGATAAGGATGAGACGAAAGAATGGTCAAACAGGCAACAAGATCAGTCCAGGCAGAAGAGGTTCAAGGTCGAGGAATTCAGGCAAAGGTCGGTACACGGATAACAAGGATTTCACAAGATCACACCCAGGAGTAGCAAGCTAAAACCTATAATTGGGCACAGGTGAATTCCCAGAGCTCCTTAATATAGTCCCAGATTTGGCGCCAATTTGGACGCATCGGCGTCATAACGTGTGCACGGACGCGCTGGCGTCAGCGACCGACGCGCTGACGTGTGCGACTGACGCCGGCGCCAATTATTGACGCCGACGTCCATTCCGTCGCCGGCGACCAATCAGAGTGTGGGAAGAGGTCGTCATCATCCGGCTGCGTCCGTGAGGAACCAGGGAGCCGCCATCTTGGACGCCATCGTGGCCACCATTTTGTAAACCGATTTCGGACTCCATTACAGGTGCACAGTCAAAGTATAATATCCACAGTTCAAAATGGACCAGCACTCCAGCAGTTTTGTCAAACAAATTTATTGACACATCGCTCGTGTATTAACTGCTGGAGTGCTGGTCCATTTTGAATTGTATATATATACCACAATGAAAAGACCGCACCAATCAGGCTGAAGACGGCTCAAGTGAGGAGCCGAAACGTTGAATAAATATTTTTCACTTTTTCTCAAGACCTGATTGGTGCGGTCTTTTCATTGTGGTAAATATGGCTCTTTTGTCCTGCACACAGGCATGTGAATGAATGTTTACCGAGTGTACCATACAGGATCTGTGTGTATATATGGTGAAAGTGCAGGTTGTATACCATAGAAAGGACATAGCCGCATATATATATATATAATATCCTGTTAACAGGGCGTAATTACAGAGGAAGCAGACCCTGCGGCTGCAGGGGGGCCTAGGAGGTATAGGGGCCCCAGGAGGCCCTAATTTAAAAGCAATTTCAATAAATATTGGTAATACATGTCAACCTCTAGACATTTTGGGGACCTGAAAAATAATTTGCTGTGGGGCCCTGTCATATCTAGTTATGCCACTGCCTGTTAATCACTGTAGTAGTAAAACTAATTGGGTAAGTGATGGTATACATAGTGGTAATTTATTGTGTTGTTAATCCCTTGTATTTCATCTCTTAATAATATCTCCTCTCTTAAATAATTACAATTGAGGCAAGGCCAATTTTGAGGTCATTTCCATACTGTTGATGATAGATATTTTGAAATAAAATATTTCAAACAAATTCCACCTTGCACTTCTTGTGGGTTGTAAACTTTGCAGAGCATTGTAAGTGTTCCTTTCACTCTGTACCTGAACTCACAGTTTTTATATTTATTTTTCACTTTTTGTTCACCTCTATAAAAAAATAATTGGCATTTTAGAAGTGCAAAGTAGCTGCATCTATTGAATTTGTAACTGTGTATATACTGTACTTGTCCTAGGTCATTGTAAAATCCCAGAAAAGTCAAGATGCCAGATGCTGCTGGTCACTTGCCATTTTACTATGGCAGTATATCTCGCGCTGATGCAGAAGAATATCTCAAACTAGGTGGAATGATGGACGGTCTTTTCTTGCTGAGGCAATGCCTACGGACTCTAGGTGGCTATGTCCTTTCTATGGTATACAACCTGCACTTTCACCATTACCCTGTGGAACGACAACTGAATGGCACTTATGCTATATCAGGAGGAAAAGCTCACTGTGGCCCAGCTGAACTATGTGAATACTACTCTAAAGATGCAGATGGATTGTCCTGTATCCTGCGGCGGCCATGTAACCGGCCAGCTGGCGTGGAGTGCCAGGGAGGAGTGTTTGATAATATGCGGGATAACATGATGAAAGAATATGTACGGCAGACGTGGAAATTGGAGGTGAGTGTATAGTCTCTAGAACTATAATACTATATTACTATACTATAAATACTATAAGATACTATATAAGATAGTGTAATATGGTCCATAGCTTATGGAGTAGGGTAAAACAATTTTAAATGGTTCGACAAAACATGATGCCATTTTCTTTAAACTCTTTGCATCTTTAAATGGGCGTTGTTGACTCCTTCTAAAAATCAAATGCTCTGTAAGGCTACAAATGTATTGTTATTGCTACTTTTTATTACTGATCCTTCTACTCAGGCCTCTCCTATTCATATTCCAGCCTCTTATTCAAATCAGTGCATGGTTGCTAGGGTAATTTGGATCCTAGTTACCAGATTGCTTAAAATGCAAATTGAAGAGATGCTGAATGAAAAGCCAAATGACTCAAAAACCTTCAATAATAAAAAATGAAAACAAACGGCAAATTATCTCAGACTATCACTCTCTACATCATACTAAAATGTATCTCAAAGGTGAACAACACCTTTAACATTTCATACATTTATATTACAAATAGATATATATATATATTATACATATATATTATACAAATACAAGAGTCCTCTGCACTCAACTGTGTCAAAGTCATCCCATATCTGGCCAATCCTATGCTCAATTTTCATCTGATTCATTATTCATTCAATTGCTTAATTATACATTTTACAAAGGGACTAAGTTTTACCTGCAAATTACTAGCTGCTTTCAAAGTAAAACTCCCAAACTTGGCTGCCCTTTTATTAGACACCAGTGGGATCACCTGACTATAGCTGGGAAGGGTGAGAGCTACAACATGGAGCTGGTCACTGCTCCTATATAACTATAACAAACAAGGGAAAGTTGTGCTCACCACTAATTTTTAAACCCATTAGGCGGGGTTCCAATGAGGCTGTGACCACAAAATACATATAGACAGATGCAAGAGTCCTCTGCACTCAACCCATTATCAATATATTTAAGACAGAGACATTTTGTGCATACTGCTACTAAAAAAATGTCTTACCCTTTAATCAAAACAGGGATTGTTTGTCCATATATTGCAATATATTTAAGCTGGCCAACTACGTCAAAGTATATATATATATATATATATATGTATATATATATATATATATATATATATATATATATATATATATATATAAAGCCTTTGTTGCGTCATTTATAACCCCCCACCCAAGAATTTTACAGTTCTAATTTTGTCAGTAAGATCAAATACAAAGTCACAAGTTACTGAGCAGTTTTTATAGAGTCTGGTTAAATATAAAGTCAACAGCTTCTGAGAAAAACCAGGTTTGTAGGAATGTTTTACACCCACATATCACATTTACAGGTATCAGGATCTTTGATCTATGAGTCATTCACCCAGAAGTTCTAGTATAGGTCTTTTGAGAGGATGGCATCATTAGGTAGACCACAAATGGTAGGCTGGGGTTCAGTTATTTTGTATTAATGTGTGGAAATACTTTAAGAACTGTACAAATACTTGGGTATTGGTTATTCTACATAATGTATACTGTTTCATATTTTAAAGGAGAACTAAACCCTAAAAATGAATGTAGCTAAAAATACCATATTTTATATACTGAACTTATTGCACCAGCCTAAAGTTTCAGCTTCTCAATAGCAGCAATGATCAAGGATTTCAAACCTGTCACAGGTGGTCACCATCTTGGAAAGTGTCTGTAACACTCACATGCTCAGTGGGCTCTGAGCAGCTGTTGTGAAGCTAAGCTTACGGGTCGTGATAAATTATCAAGCAGAAAATAAGGTTTCCTGTAATATAAGCTGATGCTACAAGACTGATTCAAAGCTGTCAACTTTCAATGCTCGTTTCTAGAGGGATACGCGATGTGTGCAAGTGCACCGCCAGAAATGTCCCCATTCCTGGAAGTGACATAGGCTTAAGTAAGACATCACGTGAATGCGCAAACCTTTCCTTAGGCTAAAGATTCTGTCTTGCACATGCTCACATCGCTCCCACTGAATCTTTACTAATCGTCAGATATCTAGAAAAATCATCAGAAATCAGGTGAACCAGGGGTGGGAGCCCTAAATATGGCAACTCATGTAGTAATTATCTGTATTAATTACTAATCAGCCTTATACTTTGACATTTAAATTCTATGTGTACTATCTATTTTGAGTCAGTCCCTATAAATAAAAAGACATGGGCCTGATAAGGATACACTCTTTCAAGTGTGGCTGCCATTAGTAGCCAGCCAAGAAGTCGTTTTGTTCAGTTAAGATGGCCATACATTTTGATAGTCCAAAAGTAGAATTTCCGCACCTCCTCTCCTTTCCTTTGATATCCCTGCTTGGTGGTGCACACATCAATCATATGAGTAACAGCAAAATGGACGAGACTCACACGACACCATTATTATTGCCGGTGGGGAGCTTACCCCTTTTATTTTTCACCACCTGTGTATCAACGTTTCGGGCTTTTTTTCACCCTCCCTTCATCAGGATAAACACACTGTGCAAACAATCACATTTTAAAGTCATGTTAGACACAGCCAAATACCCAAGGTTCCCAAATTCCAATGTGAATCCAAAGTGAGGCTTGGTACTCAGTCCAGACCAATCCCTTGTTATAATGTCCATTTTGTGGTGATTTTGCCTTGCAAAATTGACATTCTAACAAGGGTTGGTCTGGACTGAGTACCGATGCCGCCTCCTGCTCCACGCTTCTAACTTCCAGCGTCGGAGCAGGTGGAGGAGAGGCCGCGTCGCTAGTGCAGTGAGCGATATTGCTCATGCCTCATGGTCGGAGCGGCCCTGCACACAAGCAGATCTGACTCAGCCAAATTGGGCTGATAATACGTTTAGAACTATGGCCCTTGTTTAATGGTATTTTCAAACCTGCACTAATGAATCTAGCTGATTTTCCGAGAGGAGTAAGCAGCTTTTAGTTTCCCGTGCATGGCCACCTTTAGAAAATGAAAGCAAAAATATAAGATGCACAGGTACAATTTAGCAATTAGCACCCCTTAATGCTTAGTCCTTTACTTCCTTCTGCCCAAATCTGTTGCCTACCCTAACTAATTACTAATTATTATTGACTTGATTTACTGAGATGCATCTCAACTGAACTGCACCTCAACTGAATAGACCTTGATATAGCAATTCCGATCACATTCCACTTAATGTAAATATGCCCCTAACGCTATATAAATTGCAGTGGCTCTTAGCACTATTTTACTTCTATTGTGTCTCCCTGTGGGCACAAGAGGGTTAAACGGAAAGTTTAGCCACTTCCCTATGTGCCTTTGCTCACAGCTAGGAGAGTCTTGAAAGTAGGTCTTGACCTATTTTCTATATTAAGAGATCAGCTATTATTAATAATGTTTTTTTCTTATGCACACCTATGCAAAACTACACCTATATCCTAAACAACATTTTGTTTCCTTTATCTTAAAGAGACCACTGGACTGGAAACTACAGTGCATATAACATTAACTTGTCACTCTCCAAAGGGAGGTGGCGGTGGGAATAATTAAATTGTGAAAACTTGTGATTTGCCTCCCTACATGGGCCAGTAAGCTACCAACTTGGTCTGAAGACCCACTTCTGCAGCTAATATTGGCTTGTGTATTAACTTGTGCTTAATCAAATGTGACTGCCCCACTCATGTTGAATTTTCCATTTGTTGCAAAGATATATGTCATCATGATGGAGCAAGTGTACAAATCTTTCCATGCAATAAACATTTAATTCTGTTGTGAACTTGACATTTTCGCTTGCCTGTGTGTTCTGATTGGGACTTTACCAGAGTAGTATCTGTAGTCATCAGAGATTTTACTCTTTCATTTGATCCCTCTTGCAATTTTTCTAAGGTAAAATCCCAAAAAGCATTCTACCTCTCTAAGTGACTCATTTGTTAGTTACTTTATAGGGGAGAGTACCCATTTACAACTTTGATGGAGACCGGATATTTGCACTTTTAACTTTTTTTTGGCACCATATTTGGACTCTAATTTAATTCTGGGAACTTTCTTTTGTCTATTTGGTGCACATTAAATAGTTTTGGGATCAAGTCATTTTTTTACAATAGAGCAACAGAAATCCCACCAAAATTTAACCTGTTTGATCGTCTCATTGGTTATGCTCTCATTGGTAGTTTCTGGTTACAATCCTGACATCACAATGCTTTATACAGGGGTCCCTGTTTCCATACAACAATACCCTCAAGGTCTTGAATAGTTAGTTTAAGGCTTAGATCCTGAGGACTCCTTGTGGCACTGCTCATCAGTTTTGCACATAGTAACCCTCACACTCATCCCACTCGTATTCATAAACCAAGCTACACGTTCTGACCACCATATTCATATACACAAATATTGAAGCTCATATTCATGGCAATACACATGCAAATAATTGAGACACATTGATAATTCATATGTAGTATTATGGGAAGTGTGAAGCATTATTAAGCTTTCTTGTTTCTCATTAGTCCTGACTCCTGCAGCAAAAACAATTATGTGTAGCTAAATATTTGCCAAAGTCTGTGCCATAAAGTTTCAAGACGGTGTTTTTCTGGTATTTCACAGATGCATTTTTCACAGTCACCAGAATTTTTTTCCTACCTCTGTTTAGATGTTTAAAAACTTATTTGTAACTTTCTATACCTGTTCCATACTGCAAATAACACATTCAAGCTGTGAGACGAAAACAGATCTAGTCTACTGTAACTGTCTGATTGCAGCGCCAGTAATTTGCAATGCACTTCCGACTACTGGCATGGTTGGTTTGTTTGCAGCTCAACTCAGCACCCCAACAAGCCATCCCTTATCTCAATATCAATAACCAAAAAAATTCAGTGGCAGTTGCCTTTAAACGTAATCATGTTTAGAAGCACAAGGTAAAAATAGTTCTTCTATAATAAAACAAGTGAACGCTGCTTCTAAAATGCTACATTATGATTTTTAAAATATATGGCATGTATGTAAAGACTTGATACTGTCTATAGGTGAATAATAGGTTGTACATCTTTACCTGGTTGCTAGGCATGGGACCTGTTTAGATTCAGTGTTCCTGGGTGAACTATACACTAGGGATGCACCGAATCCAGGATTCGGTTCGGGATTCAGCCAGGATTCGGACTTTTTCAGCAGGATTCGTATTCGCCTGAATCCTTCTGCCTGGCTGAACCAAATACGAATTCTAATTTGCATATGCAAATTAGAGATGGGGAGGGAAATCTCATGACTTTTATCAGAAAACAAGGAAGTAAAAAAGCTTTTTCCCTTCCCACCCCCTAATTTGCATAATTCGGTTTGTATTCGGCCACATCTCTCGAGAAGGATTCGGGGGTTCGGCCGAATCCAAAATAGTGGATTCAGTGCATCCCTACTATACACAGTTTTCATTTTTCGTCTGCAAATTTGTCCCAAGGACAATCAGCACATGGCATGACATAAGCACCTATATCAGTCTAATTGCTGCCACAACTGTATCTACAATTGCTAAAATAGCAAAAATAAAACAGAGGAGGAATTTTGAAATTATGCTGGTCCAACCAATACAATAGCAGATATTTTGTGCTGCATAGTATGGAATTGAGTGTGAAAGGAAAGGATGCGAAAGGGATATAGGACAGGAATGAGGAAAGAAGTAATTAAAAAACTGAAACAAAAAAGAAAGGCTGCAGTGAAAATCAAACACAGAAGAATAGAAGAAACATATGAGAAAGTAGAGACCATAGATGGTATGATATGGTAATAGAGAAAGTGAGTGGAGAGTTACCGGTATATATTGTATGTACTTAAATTATACACATCATATTCATAGTCTTTCTATGGAGTACTGTTTAACAGCTGGTTTGATACATAACAATTCCATAGTGAAAGCAACTTTCTAATATACTTGTAAAGTTATATGTAAATGTAATTGTAAATGTATTAAAATCAGTATCTGTCTGGCTATTAACATTCTGCACTCCTGTCTCTAAAACAATGTTGTAATCCATCTGATAAAATGTCATTAATTTAATTAAAAGACTTGTAAGAAATGTAGGATTCAGTATGTGGGCTCTACTACAAGAAAACGTAAGTGTCGGATGCGAAAACATATTAATCGCATAGTAAGCCTGAGTACCAGTTCTGTAGTATCCAGACATTTTTTAGACTGTAGTGGGAACAGTGATAATCTTAAAATCCAAGGCATTGAGAAAGTGCTTCCAACCTCGAGAGGATGGGACTTAACAAAAAAAATGCTTCATAGAGAAGCCTTTAGGATTTTGGACACGCGGCAGCCAAGGGGTTTAAATTTACGTTTTAATGTTGCTTGTTGTGTATACAAAGCATCCTGCAAACTTTTATTTTTACATCTACCATTTTTGTTAGAGATTAAGCGCCATCTTAAATTTGACAAATAGCACTTTGGTTCATTACTCATGCACTAGCACATAGAGCACAAATTTATATTCACTTTTCACATTGATCTGACACTTCAGGTTACCACTTCCCAGCATTCACTTCATAACACTACATCCCAAACACCGCATACTGATCAGCCACATGGCGATCTTAAAATAGTCACTGCCACTTTCATTATGGCGACACTCTAGTCTTCTACACAGGCCTATCAAAACTCACCCACTCACATACTAGTCACTCACACACCATTTGCTTCACACCAACAAGTCACAGACATCACCACCATATTTAGGACAGTCACCATACATACAACACTTGTCACCACTGTCAATATGGTCAGTGCACCAGCACACTAACACACACACGATTCAAATAGCCATTCCCATTCACTCCATAGCACATTCCCCACACATACACTTACACGGCAACAGCTAGACTGTCATCCGCACTCATTATCATACACAAAACACAATTGTCAATATCACCACAAGCAATATTCACAACCGCACAGCAACACCCCACACTTTCACCTACCCATTCCTTTTGCACATATAGCCCCACGCCCTCACCATCTCACAACATATTTTATAGGTCACAGGCATTAGGGTCCAGCTCACTTTTCACGGACCAATTCACATTACACTTTTCATCACACACTTTCTGTTTCCATATTACACTTTCACTACACACATGTCACACTGTCCTCTTTAGACACGGACTGTTTGACAGTTAGCACCACACCATATAATATTCAGGACATTCTTATACTAGCATCTTCCTTCAAGCTCTTACATTCACCAGACACATTCTCTCTTGCAACTCATCCATACTGTGCAAAAGTGATTTGTACATCAAACTTTTTTAAGCTTACTTTCGTTGCCGCAACCAACTCCACTTTTCCAGGACACTTCAATCACACCCATATTAGCGGCAGAAATGCAAGCATATTTCTACACCAAATCATCATCACATTTACACATTTTCACGCACTCACACCATTCACCTGACACATTCTCCCTTTACATTCATGCACACTGTGCGTAAAAGATTAGTAAATCAAACCGCTTTTTCAATCGTCCTTTCGTTGTAGCAACAAACTTTAACAAATGAGACATTCCCATCATTATTTTTCCACTCAATTCTCACAACAAACCATTCACATTGTAATTACCACACTTAATCACTGCTTTAATCATTAGGTAAAGACTCATGATAGGCATAAGCGTAAACAATAAGTTGCAAGGATGACTTTGATTGGCCAGCCTTTTACATGGCTATGCGAACACATGTAATGTGTACACAGCCAGGGCCGGATTTATGTAGTGGGCGCCCGTAAGCCCACTGCTGTTCGCCGCCCCTGTCCCCTTCCATTTATTTGTGTAAATTTTCATCATCTGGACTGGAGCAATGGGGATTGGCGCACAGGAAATTTCCGGGCCTGTACACAGCAGCTTCTTTATGAATGGTTTCCGTTGGACATAATGTGTCTTTAGTGTGGAAGAGCTTGTCTCGTCCACCACACCAACCCCCCCCCCCTTTTTTTCATTCTCCATTAATAGGTTTTCTTAATTGCCGTGTTAAGGGGTGGGACTTCTCTCTTCAGCTGTAAGTGATAGTTCAGCTGTTACAGCGATATCGTTAGTTTTAAGTAAATACATATATGGTCATACATTGTTTATTAATTCATGTATATTAATTCCTTTATGAATTTATTTATCCATATGTTTGATTAATTAGTCTAATGAATGCATTTTATGCCAACTCTGAACTTAATTTATTGTATAACTTCGAGCCTGATTTTCAACTGCCCAGAATGTATAACATTTACAACATTCCCAATTCCCATACCCCTAATTAATCTGTAAAATAATCTGACATCATGTTTTAAGATTCTAAAAATTACATTTATTATACTCTGCAGTTATATTTACATGTTCTTTCTTTTTGTATATAATTTGTATAAAATTTGTATAAAATATAAATACATGGCTTATGTATAACAGCACCCATAGGGTTAAAATCTTTCAGTGAGGTTTATCCTCACGTCATTTCCTCTTTTGAGGTTTAAAAATGTACAACGGCTCATTTTGAAATTGTACCTATGACTACGTATCTTTTGATATGAAACGTATCAGGACGGTTTCGATTTTATCCGTGGAATAAAGGTACAAGTTTTAACAAATTCGGTGTGTCACAGGAGTGCATGCCTATTTGTCTTTTTCCAAACACTGCTTTCACCTGCAACTTGGTTTAGGACCATTAATTGTGGAGCAAAAAGCTGTGAAACAGCTAATTTTTTGTATTTCATTTACATATAAAATGTATTTAATATCTCTATACTTTTTCACTATTATATTCAATATACATTTAGTTCCACCAATTGATCAAATCTAGCATTTAATGCCTAGCAAATAATAACTTTTTTGTTCGTTGTTTTTCTTTATCCATAGGGGGATGCACTGGAACAGGCAATAATTAGCCAGGCCCCACAAGTAGAAAAGCTCATAGCCACTACTGCCCATGAGAGGATGGCCTGGTACCATGGAACTATTAGCAGAGATGAAGCAGAACGCAAGCTGTACTCAGGAGCCCAACCTGATGGCAAATTTCTGTAAGTTTACTGTTCATGTAATATGGATTTGAAAGAGCTGGAACCTGTCCTCAAAGATGTCTCAGTCTCAGGTTTCAAGTAATCCTTTTTTGTTTTTCCTCAATGGAAATGCAATGCCATGACCATGACTGATACACACAGGACGATATATAATAAGGTATAAATGGAATAAAAATCAGCAAAGGTAAAAGTAAGAGTAAAATTAATTCCCATTTTGAAATGTATTTGTTCTCCCAAATTACATGACATTAACATTATGGAGGTTATTTATTAACGTCAGAATGCTAAGAACTCAAAAAATTCAAGTTTTTTTTACTAGAAATTTTTTTTAGTGGAAAAAAACCCTCAATTTTTTCTAGATTTATTATGCCCCAATGCTGGAAAAAGTCAGAATCCAAAAAATTGCCATCTCAGTATATAAGTATATAAGTCAATGGGAGGGGCCACTATGCTATTTGGAAGTTTTTGTGGTCTGCCCTGTATTTAGACCAAATCCAACTATTTCTGGCTTTTTGGTTAAAATCTGAAAAATTTAGTTTTTTTGGGTAAAAGCCCGAAAAAGCCAGAAAAGGATCAAATGAGTCGGGGTTTCACTCGTTTTTATCGTGTTTTCCCCAGATTCTATTAAATCGTGCTTTTTTTTTTACTAGCTTATTGTAAAAAATCAGATAAATTCCGATTTTGATAATTAACTCCATATACATCTCAAATCACTAAATGCTGCAACTTGCTCATTTTGCACATGTGTGTGACATCAGAAGCTCATTATGCACATGTGCTTTGCATAACATGGCCTCTCTCCCCTGGAAGCTCCCTCCTGTTGCAGGTGTCCTAGCACTGGCAGGGCCAATTGAAAAAAAACTACTGTTACCCCTAACCAGAGTGTGGGCTCTATTAGCATGCACCTTGAGTGGGGAAATAATAAGCTGTTTGTTTATTTCAGTATCCAAGCACAGAGTTATAATAACTTTGAAATATGAAGTATCATTCTTTAATTTTAAATGTGCATTTAAGTCAGTTGGGTTTTATGACAAAATGTGTTCAAAATAAATTAGACCATGGACAGAAAAAAACATGGAGAATTAACTAATTCCAAACCAGGGTGTCATTTGGATATTAGTTCAGCATTTTTACATAAACTACTAATGTCTCTGTAAAAAACAAAACCATGCATATTTTAAAAGCCCAATTAAAAAAAAGTTTATATGTGCGTGAAAGTAATAAACTCTTTGTGCATCACGTCGATAATAGAAGGTTGTGTAAATATCACTGTGTTGAAGCCCATGTGTTTTCTCCTTTAAGAGCATAAAACTTCCGCCTGTATCAACAATGACCACATTATGTTTTCCCAAACATTATCTTTAGCAACATACATAATACAGAGCCCATGCTCTAACTCGCTATTCACTAAAATGTTTCTCTTCTTCAGCATGAGGGAAAGGAAGGAAAATGGGACCTATGCTCTTTCTGTAATGTATGGCAAAACTGTTTATCATTATAAGATAGATCAAGACAAATCTGGAAAATATTCAATCCCTGAGGGCACTAAGTTTGACACCCTGTGGCAGGTAAGTCCAGTAAATTTAATAATGCTGCTTCATCAACAGTTATTGTATTTTATATTGCAAAGGAGTGATTAAATATTTCTCTTTTCCTAAAAAGCTTGTGGAATACCTAAAACTGAAGTCAGATGGAATTATAGCTGTTTTAAAGGAAGCATGTCCTAATGCCAGCACATTTTCATGTGAGTTAAACAAAAATATGAATTGTAGCTAAAAAAAGGCTATGGAATGAGAAAATAAGAAAAATTATAAAGTATACAGGTTATGTGGATTGTTTGATGCCTGAGGTTTTTCGGACAAGGGAGTTTTTATATAATTTGGATCACCACATCCCAAAGGCTACTAAAAGACATGCAAACATTCAGGGGGTTATTTAACAAAATCCGAAAAGTTCTCATTATTTTCTGAAAACGACTCCGACCAAATTCACACGGACTTTTCCCCCCTATTGATCAATACATTTTCATGAAAATCTCTAGTGTGAGAATAAAACAAAAAAAATTGTGAAAAAATACGAATCTTACTTTTTTTTGCATTCAATGTCAGAAAACTCGGATTATCCCCAAAAACCACAAAATCTTTGGATTTTTTTATGAAACCCAGTGAAGATCAGGTTATCTTCAAAATGTCAACGGGCACCTGCCATCGACATCTACATGAACTCGGCAGGTCTGAGTTGGAGTACTTTTTTATTCAGCCTTTTAATACCATTGCTGTTTAATAAATCTAGAAAAAAATGTGTTTATTTTTCTACAAAAAAAATGTTGATTTTCTCATTTTAAAAGTCAGACAAAATCGGACTTCAATAAATCCCCCCTAAATGTAAATATCAAGTACGACTGTTTCTGGCATAGGAAAATCTATAGGAAATTGCACTTCCATATTTCTAAATTTTCTGAACAAATGATTTCTGAATAATAGATCCCATACCTTTACTAGTACAGCCACTACCCATGTGAGGTCATATACTGTACATTAGGTAGTGTATCTTTCAATTAAATAATCATTTAATAAGTGGAACACTTACATGGTGTAACCCTTTTATATTATGTTTGTATTGATTTTTTAGCTACTTCTTTCACAGTCATCTTTACTGCTTAGAAGGTCAAAACTTGTGGCTTCCAACACCAAAAACGCCACACCCTTGTCACACTACATATCATGACATGAGAAGATTAAATAATTTGCCAATGAAGGAGGTGGCAAAAGACTCTGTCTAGACCTGTGTATTAAGGAATAACTCATCATCTACTGTAAATAAGAAGGCATGCAGAGTTATGCAAAGAGTTTATTAAAACTGTACATATCTTATAGTAAAAAATTATGATTTGTTTTATTGATGCAATTATGTTAATAGATGGAAGTTAATAGATGTGATTGCCATTGTCATTGCAAATGCTGTATGTGACCCTCACTATGCATTTATTCTTGCAGTAACACCAGCTGCTGCTCCCCCATCCCTTCCTAAAATTGTAAGTATAATGTACAATGAAGCTCTACCGCAGTAACTATGTTTTTTTGCTTTTAAAAAAGATGACTTTCTGCAGCTACTAAATCTGACTGAATAAAAATTTGTACTATATAATTTTTAATTTAAAACACACAATATTTCCATATGAATCAAAGCAAAGGGTTCTAGATAGTGAAAGTCAAACATCTTTTAAATTTTATTTAATTTATACATCTGTATCTCTTTTTAATGAAACATACGTTCAAAACAACAGTGTTTTTTGCTTGGCACTTGGCAACCAAGTTTTTTTCTCTGGAAAAAACGCAAGGGTAATTGTGGTTCCAAATGTATAAAAAAGTAAAAAGGTAGTCTGATGCACTCTGGACTTATTTTATCAAAAATACTTAAAGTATTTTATTTAAAGTCATTGTTTTGAAACCTCATAGGGTCTTCCTTGCAGAAAAAAAGCACAGCCCAGGTGTACATACCCCAGAAGCTTTCATGAAGAAATCCAAAAATAAGTGTATTCGGTGCACCCTTAATCAAAAGGCATGCTCCTCTGAGAGATTTCTACACATTATAGGAGAAATATGACACTAAAACAGGCTTCTTGGGAGAACTAAATACCAGCATTAAGAAGGCTGATGCTCTAAGGGTTTTAGCACACGTGCAGATTTGGAGAGATTTAGTCGCCTCATGAGGAAACTTCGGACGACTTTGGAAATCGAAGTGCCGGGAGTGCAGTGCTGCAGGCAATTTTTCATTTTACCAGGTGGAAGGCAGGGGGAAGGCAGTTCGGGAAATTGTCGCCCGGAAGAAGAGGCGATTTGTCGCCAGACGACTAAATATCCCCGAATCTGCCCGTGTGCTAAAGCCCTAAAAGAAACCCTACCACCACCTTAAAGTGGTGATTGCTCTAGGGTTCTCACACATGTGCCAATTGTCACTTACTGTGCAAATTGGAACAACATCCAAACGCTAAAAATTTCAGTGTAGTTCATGTCCAATTCACATAAAAAAGCATTTTTAACTGCATGTGTTTTAATGCATTAATTGCAATTGCAAAAGAACCAGCTTGCAGCTGCAATTATCCTGAAATTGTGGGGAACACACTGAATTGTAAGTAAAAACACATGGCCACTTGACAACGAATTGCCCATTTACAAACAATTGAATTGTGATTTTTTTCCGATGTTTGTAAAGATTCTCATTCATTCAGGTCATGGCATATCTCTATTAATGTATGTATGTATATTTTTATTTGTATAGCGCTCCTTGAGGGCAAAGCACTGTACTGCAAAACAATAAATTAGTATTGACAAACAAGGGGTCACTGAAGTAAAAAGCTACTATATGTGCATTATTAGAAATACAATTCACATAAATATAAAATATAATTACAATACAGATTAAGTGCTCATTGTCAAGGAAACAAAAGGCTTGAGGAGGGAGCATAGCATACAGACACAATTCAAAGGGATATTAAAGTGGACCCGTCACCCAGACACGAAAATCTGTATAATAAAAGTCCTTTTCAAATTAAACATGAAATCCAATTTCTATTTTTTATTAAAGCATTCATAGCTGCTGTAAGCTCATTTAAACACATCAGCTGTCAATCAAATATTGTCTGCCCCTCCTCTATGCCCGTGGCATTGAGGCAGGGCAGACAATTACTTTCACTTTCAATTCAGCACTTCTTAGATGTCACTGCTCTCCCCACATATCCCCGTTCTCTTTAACATTTAATTGTTTAGCCAGTGCATGGAAATGGACATCAGGTCCCCTATTCTGGTGGACAAACAAGATTCTGAGATGATACAAGGCTTTCCTTAAAAACAGTGTCCACAAAATGGCTCCTGCCTGCTTGCTATCATTTTGAATTCCCAGACTGAAGGAAACAAGATTCAAATAATTTATATAGTGTAATTAAAGTTCATTTTGCATGACTAATGTGATAAAATAGGATTTTGAATAATTTTTTTGGGTGACGGGTCCCCTTTAAGGTGCTGTAGGTGACAGTTTGCTACACTGTTATATAAGTACCAGTTCCCAGTTCAGGTGTTATCCAGGTGCTCCCAGACAGCCTTGGACTGGGAATCAAAATAGGCTCTGGCATTTCAATTACACAGAGGCCCAAACAGCATCCCACCAGCCCACTAAATACTAACTGTCTATGGCATCTTATAGCAGCCCCTCTGGCATTTGCCCGAACCCACAGATTGCCAGTCCGGGCCTGCTCCCAGAGGTAGTTTCCGCAGAGATTCAGGAATGGCATTCCAAATATAAGGAGTCGCAAGAGAGAAGGGTTTGATACATGAAACAGCAGTAGTAGTGGGGGTTGCAACCAAGCGGTTGCTCTGAGAGGAGCGGAGGTTTCGGCCAGGAACATATATAGAAACAAGAGATGAGATGAAGAAATAATATAAGTTGATACTAATTACACCGTTACTTGCCTGCACCACTGCTTCTGTCCCACTTAGAAGCCAATAGACTGCAATTTCTGTAAAGGTTGTGGACAAAACAGGCTCAAAACCGCAGAAGCTTTGTTGCAAGGTTTATTCAACACAACATGTTTTGAGCATTGTGGCTTTTTATCAAGTGTTGATAAAGAGCCACAATGCTCAAAACATGTTGTGTTGAATAAACCTTGCAGCAAAGCTTCTGTGGTTTTGAGCCTGTTTTGTCCAGAACCTTTACAGAAAGAGATGAGATAGTTAGGTTCAGAGGAATGAAGGGCTTTGAAGCTTATGAGGAGGAGTTTATAAGTTATTCTTTGTTTTATAGGAAGCCATGATAAGGACTTCAGCAGCGGAGGGGCCTGTACCCTTTTGGATGAGAGGAGGATAATTCTGGCAGCAGTGTAGGGGGGAGAGATGGGCGTAAGGGAGGCCAGTTAGTAGAAGACTATAGTAATCTAGTCGGGATAGGATAAGAGCATGCATGAGCGTCTTGACCATAGCAGGTGAAAGGAAGGGACGGATTTTGGCAATATTGCATAAGAAAAAGTGACAGGTTTTGACAGTGTTGTTAATGTGATCAGCGAAGGAGAGAGAGGAGTCAAAGATTACCCCCAGACAGTGTGCTGAGTTGACAGAGTTAATGAGCATGCCATCAATAGAGATATTAAAAAGGGGAGTAGGACCAGGCTTAGGTGGAAAGATAATTAGTTCCGTTTTTGTTAGGTTGTGTTTGAGGTGGCGCTGGTTCATCCAATTTGAGATAGCCAGGAGGCAGCTAGAGATTTGAGCCTCTGTTTCAGCTGTTAATGAAGGGGTGGATAAATATATTTGGGTATCATCAGCATACAGATGATAATTAAAGCCAAATGAATGGATGAGATCTCCCAAAGACAGAGTGTACAGGGAGAACAACAGCGGACCAAGCCATGCGGCACCCCCACATTAAGTGGAGATGGAGTGTTGTTAGCATAGGAGACAGTGAATGATCGGTTAGAGAGGTAAGAAGAAAGTCAAGATGTAGCCTAGTTACAGATGCCAAGCGAATACAGAATCTGCATCAGGAGAGAGTGGTCAACTGTATCAAATGCAGATGATAGGTCAAGGAGGATAAGGATGGAGAAGTGACTTTTGGCTTTGGCAACATGAAGATCGTTTGTAACTGCACAAAGCAGTCTCAGTAGAGTGACCAGGCCGGAAAACAGATTGCAGAGGGTCCAACAGATGATGGGTGTATAGAAAGTTAGTAATACAGGAGAACACAATACGCCTGTAGGAGTTTAGAGGCAAGTGGTAGAAGTGAGACAGGACGATAGTTTGACAGACAGGATGTGTCAAGCGTGGTCTTTTTAAGAACAGGCTTTACAAGACCTTGTTTGAAAGGAGAAGAGAAGGTTCCAGAAGCTAGAGAAGAATTAAAGATGTGAATAAGTGGTTGTGTAAGCTCTGCAACACAGTGTTTGATCAGAGAAGAATGGGGTCAAGGGGGCAAGTTGTGAGTGGGGAGGACAAGAGAAGCCTGGAGACTTCAGGCATTGTTACCAGACGGAAGGAATTAAGACATGCAGAAGGGGGCTTAGGAAGGAGGAGCTGGTTTGCATTAGTAGAAGTAGGGATATGATTGCGGATGGACTTTGTCTTTAAAGAAATCAACAAAGTCCTGAGGAGAGTGCATCAGGTTGACTGCTACTGTTGACGGATGGAGGAGATTATTGAATAGAGAAGGAGTCATGGGTTGGATGTGTTGTTTATACGGGTACTGTAGTACTCTTGCTTGGCTTTCGACAAGGTAAAATTGAGGCAGGACAGTAGAAATTTATAGTGAATAAAGGCTTTATTCACATACGTTCAGCAGATCTTGTACAGGAGCGTAAGATCGCCGATCACTGATCACGAGCTACTGGTTGGGGAAAACTGATCTAAAGGAAAAAGGACACACGTTCGAAAATGGCTAAGTCCAGATTTTAGACTGACTGGTTCAAAAGAGGTGCTAAAGAAGCCATATATGTAAAAACCAAGTTTGAATAGAGGCCGGGGGGGGGGGGACATCTATTGTCTGCCACATACAATGCTGTTTTGGCACCTCTACCTGGAAGGTTTACTAACACCTCATAGCTCCAAGCATGCAAATACAATTAACCCCTTACCTTCATGAGATCCTTGCTGATTATGATAAACAGATTATGCTGGTTAGAACAACATTCCAGGGTATTTATTCCAGAAAGATCATGGTTACAAGTCATTCTGAATTGAGAAAGCCAGTGGGATGACTAGTGGAACGTCTTTAAAAAAAAACACAGCTAGTCCAATTGGTTTGACTTATTGTTTTTCCTATATTTCAAAAAAGCTTTATAAAATTGAGATTTATTAAATGTAAAAACCCACAAAAACCTCTAAGGCCTAATTTCCCCAAGTTGTTGAGGTGCTATAGAAGTCAGTGGGAGCAGCGCTGATCTGATTGGACTGCTTTACATCAATAATTTTAGAGGTTTTCAGATTTTTTCTTTGCTAGGAATTGTTAGAAAAACTCGACTTTTTATAGGTTTTTGGATTTTTTAGCTCATCGTTCAGCACTTTTTTCGTTCGTACAGATCTTTTAATTTGTTCAATGACAGTCGTGGTTTTAGAGTTTGTGAGTTTAGTTGTGGTTCCAAAAACGTATAAAGCCGCTAAAATCGGACCTCTAATAAATAATCATTCACGCTCTGCACTTGCAAATGACCTCTTAAGATCCTTTTGCTACGGTTCTAATTTAACAGATTAATATTTAAGACGATCCAAGTAAATAAAAGGAAGCGAAAAACTTATTTTGTAATAAATGATGTATAGATCCCTCTTTGGTTTTTATTGTTACATTCCCAGAACCACTAAAGTATATTGTTTTACTTTTAAATGCAGAGGCAAGTAGCATCCAACTCCGATGGATACTCCCCAGAACCTTTCATTGGTGAGTAAATCCATATGAATTGCTGCTTAGAATTACATTTTCTTTCATTATGCAAAAAACAGTTTCCCATTTAAAAGTCAGCTTATACCCAACTCCTTTCCTCAGAGCACAGATGCAGCTGGTTAATAATGTTGCCCCGCTCTTCAAACTCACATACGTCAAAGAATCACCTGCAAAATTTGACAAAGGTCTGGGGCCCATGGTGTGACAGTGACCCTGTTTCTATCTTCTCTGATGAATCCTGAATTGGGGAAACTTCCCTGCACAAGGCAGTCATAAAATTCCATGACCCCATACAGGGACGAGCTGTGTTTTAAACTTAAAGGAGAAGGAAAGCTACAGAGGCATTTTATTGCCAATAGATTAGCTGCAATAGTGCAAGCTAGAATGCTATATTTATTCTGTAGAATGTTTTACCATACCTGAGTAAAAAGCTCTAGAAACTCTCTGTTTGTTTAGAATAGGAGCTGCAGTATTAACGTGATGTGACATCACTTCCTGCCTGAGTCTCTCCCTGCTCTGGGCTCAGATTACAGTAGAGAAGGGGGGGGGAGGAGCAAACTGAGCATGCTCTTGCCCAGGGCAATGAGGTTTAAGCTGAAGGCAGGAAGTCTGATACAGAAGCCCATGAGTACACAATAGAAAAAAAGAAATGCAGTGTTTCTTTTGACAGGGGACTCAGAGCAGCACTACTTTGGGGGGTTTACTGGTATATTTAGATGGACCTTTCTGATAAGGCTTACTTAGCCTTTCCTTCTCCTTAAAAAGCATGAGGACTGTTCTGTTGGTGTGTAAAATTAATTCCCCCATGGCTTTTGCTGTTATACTATTTTGTGCTACCTAATGCTCATACCCATTGTAACTTATTTGGTTTGTTTTGTTTGTTTTAATTATCTAAAACAATCAAATTTACCTTAAAAAAGTCAGCTTAAAAGTCAGTTTAGTATTCACAATTTGTTCACTGTTGAAAGGAGGGAGCTGTTTCTCTTTCAGAGATAAAGCATTTCCTGGTTGTTGTTTTTTTATAAGCCAGGTACCCCTGTTATTTAAATATCATGTAGATCGCCATTTGCTGGGGGTGGTGTATGGTGCTAAGGAACCTGAGGTAGGAGGCCTCAATAGAAGAAGAAGCGTGAGGTCAGATCCTGTAATAGATTAATGTAGACTTCAGTTAGTTATTGAGGACAACTCTATTTACCCAGTCCTTGCACAAAAATAGAAACTTTCTAGATTGCATTCAACAAAAAGTTTTTTTAGTTTCTGGATTTTATTTGCTTACTTCCCTTAATTTTGTTATCAAGGGAAATCTCGAATTTTGCCAATGGACACCAGTGTGTACGAGAGCCCTTACAGTGACCCAGAGGAATTAAAGGAACGAAAGCTGTTTGTGAAGAGAGAACTCCTTCTGATAGATGAAGTGGAATTAGGCTCTGGAAACTTTGGATGTGTTAAGAAGGGTGTATATAAGCTAAAGAAGTAAGTACCAGATATTTCTGTGTTAAGAAAGGTATTTTGGTACAACTACAATCCATGCAAACTTTAACCCATTAGCGTTTTTTCCTAAATGCTTCTCATGGCTGATCCTGTGGTTTGTTTTGCTACCCAAAGGTCATTTATTCCCACTGATTTTTTCAATTAATATTTAATTGTGTTATATTGTAACCTTAAACCGAGCCGTTGTCCATCCTTGATCATTTATTCCAGTGAAAATTGTGCTCTCTTATTTCTGGTTTTGTTATTTGTCACCTGCTGATATTATCTCAAATGTCCTCTATTGCTACCCCATCTTTCAGGCGTCAGATTGATGTGGCTATAAAGGTGCTGAAAGTACAAGAAGAAAAAAATGTTAGGGATGAAATGATGAAAGAAGCTGAAATTATGCACCAACTGGACAACCCTTACATAGTGAGGATGATAGGAGTGTGTGAGGCAGAGAACCTTATGCTTGTAATGGAAATGGCATCAGGGGGACCCCTTAACAAGTTCCTTGGAGCTAAGAAGTAAGTGGGTGATTTATCTCACAGCAAAATTCTTTAAACCAAATCACTGGGTTCCAGAGTCATTTTGGGAGAACTATGCATAAATAAAAATATTCCATTGATATTTTAAATGTTCAAATTAACTGATTTGAGGAAGATTTTTTTTCACTCTTTGATTAATAACTGTGTCCTATTTTTAAAATCAAAAACAAATCTTAAGGTCTTGTTTACTAATGATCACCGTGGAAAAAATTATTGTCACCAATCAATAATTATCATTAGTGCTTACTAATGATAATATCGATCCATAAGGTATTGGATTCACTAAGAATCAGTCAAATTCGAGCTACCTCAGGCCAACCATTCTTTTGGGTGTCTGCGGTGTTGAATTCCTTCAACTGAATTGGCATCTTAATTCAGTCAAAACCATAGGCTAATTTGGCAATCACTTAGTGATTGAATGGCTACGAGTCCAACAGTAAACCTGTGAGATTCCCCATTCTGTTTACAGTGACATTTAGTACAGAGAATCAAGTTTCATCCTGTTAATGAAATTCTTCTTTCCTGTCTGCCCAGAGATACAATATCTATTAGTAATGTGATAGAGCTCATGCACCAAGTGTCCATGGGAATGAAATACCTTGAAGGAAAGAATTTTGTGCATCGTGACCTTGCAGCTCGTAATGTCCTCATGGTCAACCAACATTATGCCAAAATCAGTGACTTTGGACTCTCAAAAGCTCTGGCGGCCGATGATAGCTATTACAAGGTAACCATTTAATACTCACACAAGTAAGTATAATCATGGTGCTAATATAGCTTCACTCCCTTTAATTACAGAAAGAAAAACATCTGAATTAACATTTTACCTATTTCCAAAGCAGTTATTTTTGGCTTAAGGGGGGAAACACAGGAGAACACAATACACAATACATAATTTCAAAAAAAAATTCCAAAATTCAGAACATAAAAAGAGTATACTGTAGCTAAACATATCAATTTTACTTTAATGGTGTTGGATAATTTGCGGGATAAAAAGATATTATTTTCTTTACTTTTAAATACTTATTTAGATGACTTGCAGAGCTGTGTGGAACCATGTTCATTTTTGTGTATTCAGTACACTTCTGGATGGAACTGCTTTCAGGCAGGCTACTGTTTCTCCTACTCAATGTATCTGAAGGTGTCACAGTGGGACATGGATTTTTACTATTAAGTGCTGTTCTTATCTACCATGGAGCTGTTATCTGGTTACCTTCCCATTGTTCTGCTGATGGGCTGCTGGGAGGCGGAAAAGAAGGGGGTTGATATAACTCCAACTTGCAGTGCAGCAATAAAGAGTGACAAAAGTTTATCATAGCACAAGTCACATGACTGGGGGCACCTGCGAAACTGACAATATGTCTAGTCCCATGTCAGATTTCAACACATAGTATACTTGCCTACCTTTTAAATTCTCCCAGTACACCCCAATTTTTTAAGCTCATGTCAGCATACTGCAATGTGCAAGCCAAATGAAAGGAAAGCAGTGGTTGAGGAGTAAGTTCGAACTTAGAAGGCATAGGTCTGCTGGCTGTGAGAAGCAGTCCTGCACCATTCAACTTACAAATCAGGCATTATTCTAGGCTCTATTTGTATAAGCCTGGTTGATTGTGTTCTGTTTTTGGAAATTCTAACTTAACCAACTTTGATACTTCATTTTTACTTATAGGTCAAGTAGGCAAAATATTAAAAAAAAAAAAAAAAAAAACTACAAAATGTTCACACCTTACTAAGCTGATATGATATCTAATATATTTTTTCCCAAGAACCTTTTCTAATAGAGGTATGACGATTACATAGTTTCTGGGTTCCAACACATGGAATGGAAACCTTTTTTTAATCAGCAAATTGACCAAATGGTCACTAGATGGCAGTACAGTAATAGAAAATAGCTAGTACAGCAAGTGGAAAAACTGGCACTGAGCTAAATGGATAAAGGAGAAGTTCTCAGTATATAGGCAGATTAGGGTAATGCTTTATTTGCCACTAACAAAGAGATGATATAAAATCATATATATTTAACAGTATGATATAGTAGAGACCACAAAAGAGGTATTATTTACTCTTTGGTTCTTGACTGGGAGCACATCCAGGGAAATTCTTCTACCCCTAATTATATACATATAGGGCCTTTACTTGTGGTTCAGCCAGCAGGATATTAACTCCACTGTCAGTCCTCAGCAGAGATTAATCAGGTTGACCACCAATATAAATTAAACCAAGTAATATAAGGGTAACATGCAATCCCCATATTAAATATTTTGGTTGTGTGTCTGTCAATACTGTCATCAATGATTGTCAGTGTTTAGGGTAGTGTGACCATTTATACTAATGTTTATGTACCCCTGCCTTTGTGATCATATATTTTATATAATATTATTTGACACATTTTCAGTTTGTCCTTATTTATTCAAGATCAGATCTGATGATGTGAAAATGTGTGGGGCACTGCTTAGTGCATCTGATTGCATGTAGGTAACATGCTTATGTAGCCTAAAGTGTCCACAATGTACAATATAGAATGTTTCTGCAGTAGGGAGCTTATCGCTACTAAAGAAGAAAAAAGAAGAAGAGCTGAACAGTAAGGCACTAAACAAATCTCCATGATTCAATTTATTTGCATCCTGCAGGCTAAGTCCTTTGGAAAGTGGCCACTGAAGTGGTATGCACCAGAGTGCATCAACTACCGCAAGTTTTCAAGTCGTAGTGATGTGTGGAGCTATGGCATAACCATGTGGGAAGCTTTCAGCTATGGGCAAAAGCCCTACAAGGTAAGGTCTGGGTATTTTAGCTGGGAATGCATATTCTTATTTTCAAGTAAAGCATTTAACTAATGTTTAAAATGTACCTGTCACATTGCCTCCTGTAGAAACTCAAGGGAACAGAAGTAATGAGTTTCATTGAAAGAAAAGAGCGTCTGGCGTGCCCTGCCGGCTGCCCACCAGAGATGTATCAGGTTATGTTAGATTGCTGGATATTCAAGTAAGAAACTATAGGTCCAGTTTATAAATAGCACATACTGTAATTGCATCTATGTGAACACTATTCAAAGGTACAAGCTCCTTTATATTTGCTTCATATACTAAAATCCTGGTTGCTTACAGTTTACCGTATAAGTGTAGGAACAGGGTACACTTGTTTAGGGGAACCCTGGAATAATATCTTCAGTCTTTATTGACATGTTGCATCTAAACATACAATTTGGACCTAATGAATCTCACTCTAACACCAGCATAAGTATAAAAGGGAAGAGGTGATTGATTTGTATTTGGAAGAAAAGTGTCTCTGGTGGACTCCCTCTTTCTTTCAGAAAAAGAAACAACAAAAGGGATTTGTGGATAGATAGTGTTATAATGGCAAATTATGGAACATTATTATGATAATATTACGATTCTTTTTCTGTTGCTCCAAAGAATTCCTTTTATAGTTGTTTCTACATATGGGGGCTGATTCACTAAGCTCGAGTGAAGGATTCGAATGAAAAATACTTCGAATTTCGAAGTATGTTTTGGGTACTTCGACCATCGAATTGGTTAAATTCGTTCGAATTCGAACGAAATCGAACGAATCGAACGAAAAATCGTTCGACTATGCGACCATTCGATAGTCGAAGTACTTCCCCTTTAAAAAAAACTTCGACCCCCTACTTCGGCAGCTAAAAGCTACCGAAGTCAATGTTAGCCTATGGGGAAGGTCCCCATAGGCTTGCCTGTGATTTTTTGATCGAAGGATTTTCCTTCGATCGTTGGATTAAAATCCTTCGAATCGTTCGATTCGAAGGATTTAATCGTTCGATTCGAAGGATTTAATCGTTCGATCGAACGGAAAATCCTTCGATCAATCGATCGCAGGATTAGCGCTAAATCCTTCGACTTCGATATTCGAAGTCGAAGGATTTCAATCCGAGGGTCGAATTTCGAAGTATTTTTAACTTCGAAATTCGACCCTTAGTGAATCGGCCCCTTAGTATCTGCATAGCCTCTCACGGTAAGCCCCAATGTTTCGATTATTTAACCATTAATATTGTGTTTGCAGGATGGAGGACCGCCCTAATTTTGAGAATGTGGAATACCGTATGCGCTTGTATTACTACAGCATTGCCAACAAACCAGACAAAGAAGGCAAGGAAGCAGGTGCAGCACAAGCATCAGGAAAAGTGTGAAGAAGTAATGCTTGTTTGGAAGTTTCTGTCCATTTGTCACTGAAGAATAGTATTTGGAGCACTTATGGAACAATACAAACTGCTATCTTGTGTGTGGTGGTGGGGTCTTTTTCTCTTAGGAACATGTTAAAAATATTGGCAAGAAAGGAGGACAAGGCTTAAGCAAATGCAGGAATTATTCATTTCTAGATGTTCTTAAACTTGACACAGAATAATGCTTGAAATAATGAACCCTATACAAAGGGCTTTTTGCACCAGACCCAAGATCCAGAAACCCTATAGCACTGAGGGGTTGTGCCGCCAGCGTTGCAGTTGAGACTCCTGACTTTTAATATTGTGTTTTTTTGTTGTTGCTCTTTTATGATTCTAAGTTACGGACTACGGTAAAATGCAGTTGCTGTATATGAACTACAAATTAGATCACACAGGAACATTTTTCAAAACTTTATTTCTTGGGTTGCCTCTTTAAAAATAAAAAATAAATGCCTACAAAATCTAAATATTGGGCTACTAATTCTAATACAAGCTTTCATTCTGACTACACTGGCTTCTGTTCATATATAGATGACTAATAATCTCAACAGCATATTGATTTTTTTTTTTTGTAAATTCTTTTGTAAATCAGCATTAGCCAGTTCAATATGTATTATTGCACTCAACATTTCGTGCTTGGTATTAAACATTGTTCTTGGTCCATTGCTGTGAATTTAGTTTGCAAGGTGAATATAAAGAGTAGTAGAAGATTGAATCAAAATAAGAGAGAAAAACAAGTAAGGAAATTAGAAACATAGAATTGTTGCAACAATATGTGGTAACAATCATGAGGGCAGTACATTGCAGTATTGCGGCTTCAGGAGCCTTTATATGACAGGAGGGAGACCACTGGGTACGCAAGTGCCTGGTATTTTACTTGGACTTAGTTGAGGGTGGGATGGTCTCTGCTTCACATTATGTCATCTAGGTTATGAGTGCTGTATATTCTTGTGATTCTGTGAAAAAAAGCCAATAACTGCATTTCTGTTTAAATTTATCCTCTTGGTGGTGTTTGCCTTTAGGAGTTTTAAGTCTCTCAAATTGGTGTATTTCCTGGATTTGAAGAGCCCATTCTTTGATTGAGGGAATCTGGTCTGACCTCCAATATCAGGAATTAATGCTTTTGCCACATTGATCAGGGTTGAGATAATGGAGCTTTGTATTGGGCAGTGGACATAGGGTTGTTATGTAGCAAAAAAAAAACCACAGCATTAGTGATTGTCAAGTCTGTAAAAGTTGGAAGTAGTTGTTTAATTGCTGCCCAGTATGGTTTTATCTTTGGACATTCCCACATGATGCGCATGTGTTTCTGAGAGAGATCCATTTACTCTAATACATGATTTAGGGTTGAGGCTTTGAATGCTTCGTATAAAAGTTGGACCTATTCCCATTTTTATAAGGCATTGAAAAATGAAAGCCCATGATACTCGGTCAAAACCCTGTTGATAGCAAGGTTAGTGGGATTTTGTTTCTTTTACAGTGACTCATGGGGGCAAATTAACTAAAGGGCGAAGTGATTAACGCTGGCGAAAATTCGCCAGCATGACATAATTTTGGTACTTTGCCAATTTACTAACGGTCGCTGGCGTAACTTCGCTAGCAAATGAGATAGACTCTACCAATACTTTGCTCCCTAATGCCTGGTGAATATGCGCTCTGGCGAATAGACGTAACTACGCAGATGTAACTACGCAAATTCACTAAGATGTGGATTTACTGAATGTTACCTCTTGCGCCAGACTTGCCTTCGCCACCTCAGACCAGACAAAGTATATAGGCCTTCCTCAAAATTTAGTTGAAAATTTTTCCCAAAAAATGCTGGCGTGGTTTCCTTTTTTCAGGGTGATAGGCTGCAAAAGAGTGTAACCCGATTCCCGTTGCAAAAGAGCGTAACCCGCTTCCCCCCTACATTTCCTAACATATGGCACATAAACTATACACTGGGCTCATGTGTAGGGCAATATAACAACTCTATTTTATTAAGGTTCACTGGGCTTGTGTAGTGTAATGTATTTGCTGCAACATATACATCCATTCAACTTTAACTTCCCCCGTATGCAAATTAGGCAACGCTAGCTCAACTTCGCTTTAATTGTCGCAGTAACGCTAGAGCAACTTCGCAAGCCTTCAGCGCCCTGGACGCAACTTCGGATTTTAGTGAATTAGCGTTGTCCTGTCTAATCTACGCCTGGCAAAGTGTTGCGCTGTGAGCGAAGCCGTCACTGGCGAATTTTCGGAGGTTACTAAATTTGCCCCATGATGCTATATAGTCTCAAGGTGTTGTCCCGTGACTCCCTTTTGGGCACAAATCCCACTTGTTCAGGGTGGATAAAGTTGGCTATAACCCTTTGTAGTCGGTTTGCTAGAACTTTAGAGTATAGCTTTGTGTCCACGTTTATTAGTGATATTGAGCTTTTCATGTCCAGGGGGTCTTTGCCCTTTTTATGTAGCAATGTGACTATGCCATTGTGGCATCTGTTGGCAAAGTACCTAGATTTTGTGTTGTTTGGAAGTTAGCTGTGAAGTGTGGGAGTAAAAGATCTGAGAATGTCTTGTAGTATAGGCCTGTTAATACGTTAGGACCAGGTGCCTTCCCATGTCTCTTTTATTGCTGCCACCATTTCTTCTGATGTGATTGGTGCCTCTATCTGGTCCCACTTTTCCATTGGTATTGGTGATTGTGTTATTGTTTGTAGATAGTTCTCAGCTGAGATCGTCTGTGTTCTGTTCGTGTGATTAGCAGGGTTTAAATTATAAAGTAATTGATACAATTCTCTAAATATCTGTGTAATTGTTTAATTATTTGTAGTGGTCTCACCCTTTGCTGTTCTAAGTTTGGCAATCTAGTTGTTTTGTTGTGCGTTTGCTAGCATTTGACTGCATTTATGACTTTTTCCATGTATCTGGGGATTGGTATCTTGGTTGAAGTCCTTGTGAAAGTAATCAGTGAGCGTTTTTCTGAGTTGTGTTATTATGGTTGTATCGTCCAGCAGTGATTAAGTTAACTTCCAGTGCCATTTTATAGCTTAGGTTGTGTAGTTGTAATCTGTAATAATATGGGAGCATGGTCGGACTAGGTGATCGACCCCATGGATACTTTGAGAATTGTTGGTAGGCATGCATGTGGTATGCAGTAGTAGTCTATCCTTGAATATTGTTGGTGGGCATTTGAATAGAAGGAGTAATCCCTAAGTGTTGGGTTGAATATTCTCCAGGTGGGGGGAATTGAGGAGGGATTTCAGTTGTGCGAGATATCTTGGAGAGATGGATGACTTGGTGGTGGAGCAGTCTATGGGTGGTTCAATTGAAAATTAAGGTCTCTGCTTATTAAAGGGATACTGTCATGGGAAAAAACATTTTTTTCAAAATGAATCAGTTAATAGTGCTGCTCCAGCAGAATTCTTCACTGAAATCCATTTCTCAAAAGAGCAAACAGACTTTTTTATATTCAATTTTGAAATCTGACATGGGGCTAGACAGAACACAAGTACAGTGAAAAAACAGTGGCACTTAAAGCATTGCTCATCTTGATTATGAGTTTTCCCTTCTGACATGCCTCTAGTCATGGGTGTCCACAGAAAATTTTCCAGGGGGGCAAGGAGGCAAAGGAATCACAATTACTTGTTCCAATATTTTGGTTTCAGAATCTGCGGCAAAAGTTTAGCCCCACCCACAATATAAACCACTCCTACCATTATAATAAACCTGTGATTATAATGATCCCAGAACTCATAGCACAATGGCGCAGAGATTATTTCATGTAAAAATACACCCAGAACTCATAGCAAATAGCAGCATGGCAAAGGGGCAATTTTTGCTAAGGCAAACTCAAAGCAGTATAACAAGGGGCAATTCCATGTATAAATACCCCCCAGAACCCACAACAGTATAGCAAGGGGCAATTCCATGTATAAATACCACCCAGAACTCACAGCAGTACAGCATGGGGCAATTCCATGTATAAATACCCCCCAGAACTCCCAGCAGTACAGCAAGGGGCAATTCCATGTATAAATACCCCCCAGAACTCCCAGCAGTTTAGCAAGGGGCAATTCCATGTATAAAAGGGACAAGTAGATGAGCACATTGACTCACCCTCGCCTTGATTCAGTGAAGCCCTGCACAGGACCACGGACCTGTCCTGGGAGTGGGTCAGGGTGAGTCCGTGCGTGTGCTGCCTGTGCAGGAGAATAGCACTATCATAGCAGACACTCGCAGATAACCAGCCTGGCCTAGTGCTAGTGGCCTGGGTGATACCGTGGTAAGGCGGTGTTGTCTGTGTGCGAAAGTGAGCCTCAGTCATCCCGGTACTGTAGCGCCGGGGCAGGCAAGGCAATGCAGGTGACAAAGAATTATGAAGAAGCAGGTGAGGTGACGAGGGAGGCAGCAGCCGCAGCACACGCTCCTCTACGAAACGCATTTTAGGATACCCTGCAGCGAAATACATGTCCTTCATGCGATGTCCTTTGCCTTCGGAATGGCACATCGGTTGCTTTTACCGTCACTCATCATCCAAATCTTCAATCACACTTCCGTCCTCTACCCTCCCTTCTGAGCAGTCAGTCATAAGAACGCCCTCAGCCCTCAGCCTTCCACATCTTCCTTTTAGTCCTCTTCCTTCCGCATTCTTCCCTCTGCCCTCCCTGCTCAGCCCTCCACCCTCTTTCTTCAGCACTCCCCCCTCAGATCTCTCTTTTCAGCCGACAGTCTTGTCCCTAAGTTTCTAAAGTGGTTAGCGATGTGGACGCCCATGCCTCTAGTGTCTTCCCGTTCCCGTTTGGGTGTGTAATAATCCGCTGCCTCGCCTAACTATCACTGGGGAAGTATTAGAAATGGATAAAGTGCCTTGCCCTTATTTGTGGACGCCCATGCCTCTAGTGTCTTCCCGAGATATATTTTTCGGTGTGTAATAATCCGCTGCCTCCCCTATCACCGGGGAAGTATTAGAAACGGATAATGTAGATGGGGTACCTGGTATGAGTCTGTAGACCTGGCAGGTTTTATAATCATTTACCCATCTCAACTCCCTTGGCTTTACTAGTTTCGCTTAGCCTTAGAAAAGTTCTGTATCAGAGATCCTGTCGGTTGTTTATAATTTTGGGGGTGTAACATTTTTTGACTGCTGCCAATATGCCCTATATCCTGCGTATTCCACCTTCATTTGTTTTTGGGGCTATTCGTTATTTATAAAAGCTTCTTTATTTAATGCTGCCTGCAGTTGATTTATGTGACATTTGACTTGTGAACTCTAATTGAATACATATGCAGGATTCTAAGATGCACGTATAGTGTACAGGAGATTGCAAAAAAGTTTATTTTACTCCCTCCTCCGGATAACTGAATCTAGAATATGCTCACTTCACGATTGAACATATACTCATACAGTGATTGAATATAGAAATATTTCTTCCCCTGAATACTAATATTAATATGGTGATAAAGCTTTGAAAAAATTATTGCTTTTGTCAGCTAAGCTATATTATATTGGAATGAAAATGGCTACTGGCCAGTGCACTAAAGATGGAGAGACATGTATGCGGGACTGTTTTTCTACTTATAAGGAAAGAACAGAGAGAGCCAAACTGCTTTTTGGGACTGATATGGGAAAAGCAACAGCCACCACTGAACAGAGAATATCAGATGATAGTTTGGGAATAATGATGGATCTTTTCAAAAAATTTCAGAAGTTGTCACTTAAAGAGTTGAAGGTATGGTGGGAGATCTCCACATTGGAAAATTATATAGAGGTGGAACGTGTACCTAGAGGACTACGACTGAAAAAATTTCCTGCCTTTGACTTACAAGATACTGATGTGATGCAAGAGTGGTATCTGGCACTATCAGAGTGCTCGTTTAATCTGATGGGAATCTTGATAAGGAAATATAAAAAAGAACAAAATAGATTAAATATAGAGATTGAAGAAATTAAAGGTCAACTAAATGCCTACCAAAGTATGCCAGAATACAAAGAAAGAGAAATAAGGATGAAAGAAGAACTGGAAACTATGGAGAAAAAAATAATGGATAATAAACAACAGAAATTTTTAAGAGATAAAGTGGACTATGAGAATGAAAGAATCTACTCATGGGGGATGGAATTGAACAAAGAAAGAGGCAGATGGGAACGAATTAGACCAATTTTGAAACAGAACAAGTGGGGGAGGCAACCCAAAAGAAGTTCCACACCTGTTAGAGATATGGATGAAACCCAAGGAGTGACTTTTTTAGTGACTACAGACAGCGAAATAGAAACCAGTCGAGAGTAGAGATGTCGCGAACTGTTCGCCGGCGAACTTGTTCGCGCGAACATCGGGTGTTCGCGCTCGCCGGAAGTTCGCGAACGTCGCGCGACGTTCGCCATTTTGGGTTCGCCATTGTTGGCGCTTTTTTTTGCCCTCTCACCCCAGACCAGCAGGTACATGGCAGCCAATCAGGAAGCTCTCCCCTGGACCACTCCCCTTCCCTATAAAAACCGAAGCCCTGCAGCGTTTTTTCACTCTGCCTGTGTGTGCTGAAGAGATAGTGTAGGGAGAGAGCTGCTGCCTGTTAGTGATTTCAGGGACAGTTGAAAGTTTGCTGGCTAGTAATCGTTTTGATACTGCTCTGTTATTGGAGGGACAGAAGTCTGCAGGGGTTTGAGGGACATTTAAGCTTAGGTAGCTTTGCTGGCTAGTAATCTACCTTCTACTGCAGTGCTCTGTATGTAGCTGCTGTGGGCAGCTGTCCTGCTTCTGATCTCATCTGCTGACTGCTGCAATAACAGTAGTCCTTGTAAGGACTGCTTTTATTTATTTTTTTGTTGTTTTACTACTACTACTACTACTACTACTACTATAAGAGCCCAGTGCTATTAGTCTAGCAGTGTTGGGGAGTGGGACTGGTGTGCTAATCTGCTGCTCCTAGTAGTTCAGCAGCACCAACTTTAATTTTTTTTTTTAATATTCATTTTTTTTTATTTTACTTTTTTTTATTTTACTACCGCTGTAGTAGTGTATAAGTTGACCTTTTAGGCATTATTTGCCCTGTAGGCATTTTTTGCCCAGTGTGTTATTCAACCAACTGCCATCTAGCTGTGTGACCTTGTTCACATTCTGTCTAAATATCCATAATATTACCGTCTCCAGAAAAAACACCGGAGTGACTTTTTTCAAGCAGCCATAATATATTTTACGTAATCCGTATCCACCGCTGTAGTAGTGTATACGTTGACCTTGTAGGCATTATTTGCACAGTGTTTTCTTCAACCCGCCATCTAGCTGTGTGAGCTTGTTCACATTTTGTCTAAATATTGATAATATTATCGTCTCTAGAAAAACCACTTGAGTTACTTTTTTTCAAGCAGCATTCATATATTTTACGTAATCCGTATCCACCGCTGTAGTAGTGTATACGTTGACCTTGTAGGCATTATTTGCACACTGTTTTCTTCAACCCGCCATCTAGCTGTGTGACCTTGTTCACATTCTGTCTAAATATCCATAATATTACCGTCTCCAGAAAAAACACCGGAGTGACTTTTTTCAAGCAGCCATAATATATTTTACGTAATCCGTATCCACCGCTGTAGTAGTGTATACGTTGACCTTGTAGGCATTATTTGCACAGCGTTTTCTTCAACCCGCCATCTAGCTGTGTGAGCTTGTTCACATTTTGTCTAAATATTGATAATATTATCGTCTCTAGAAAAACCACTTGAGTTACTTTTTTTCAAGCAGCATTCATATATTTTACGTAATCCGTATCCACCGCTGTAGTAGTGTATACGTTGACCTTGTAGGCATTGTTTGCCCAGTTTTTTTGGCCGCAGCCACTGAAGCACAGAGGCCAGAAAAAATATGCCATATAAATGCTGAAAATAGTCATTTTTTGCCATACGTTGACTCAACGTATATGGCAAAAATGACTATTTTCAGCATTTATATGGCATATTTTTTCTGGCAACTGTGCTTCAGTGGCTGCGACCAAAAAAACTGGGCAAACAATGCCTACAAGGTCAACGTATGGCAAAAAATGACTATTTTCAGCATTTATATGGCATATTTTTTCTGGCAACTGTGCTTCAGTGGCTGCAACCAAAAAAACTGGGCAAACAATGTCTACAAGGTCAACGTATGGCGAAAAATTACTATTTTCAGCATTTATATGGCATATTTTTTCTGGCAACTGTGCTTCAGTGGCTGCGTCCAAAAAAACTGGGCAAACAATGCCTACAAGGTCAACGTATGGCAGTTGTTTAAAGAGAACAGTAGATTACTAGCCAGCAAAGCTACCTAAGCTAAAATGTCCCTCAAATCCCTGCAGACTTCTGTCCCTCCAATACAGAGCAGTATCAAGCAGATTACTAGCCAGCAAACTTACTATCATCTGTCCCTGAAATCACTAACAGCTCTCCCCCTACACTATCTCTTCCAAGCACACACAGGCAGATTTTTCAGATACATTTTTGCCCTTGATCCCCCTCTGGCATGCCACTGTCCAGGTCATTGCACCCTTTAAACAACTTTAAAATCATTTTTCTGGCCAGAAATTTTTTTTTTAGATGTTAAAGTTCGCCTTCCCATTGAAGTCTATGGGGTTCGCGAACCGTTCGCGAACCGCTCGCATTTTTGCGCAAGTTCGCGAATATGTTCGCGAACTTTTTTTCCGACGTTCGCTACATCCCTAGTCGAGAGGTGCAAGAAGGGGGAAACGAAAAAGTCAAAGTGAAGAAAGTAAAGAAGGTACAGGAAAGACAAGAAGATATAGATCAAGAAAGCGAGGAAGAAGATACAAGGAAAGAGAAAAGAGAGAAACAGAAAAGAGGAACGAGGAAATTAGAAGTACAGAAGAAGAAACGATAAATTTATGTAACAAGACTGGAGCAGATGAAGATTTGGTTATAAATCTTTCGTCTTATACACTGGATGAGAATGAAAGAACTGTATTGAATAAGGGACTAACGTTTTGTCCATCGAGTCATTTTTCCCTCTTCTCAACAATAGTTGATTTAAATAGATTTATACGCTCTCTATCCTTAAAATGTTATTTTCTAAATAGTGGACTTAAAAAGAAAGACCAGAGTGGGATAGATGAAGGTCAGGAATTTTCAAATACAAATAGAGAGGGGAATTCTGAAAATTTGGAGAATTTAGAAAACTTTGGAACACAGGATGTAATGAGAGCTTTAGTGGATATAGAAGATTTGGGTAACAGTGATAATAAAGGGGACAGCAATATAGTACATACAGATTTGAAACCCAAATCTACTTTTTATCCCATGGGACAAAATGGTCCATTTCTGGATCGTTTCTATACACTGGTATGTAATGATCTAAAATCTTTATCTAAAAAAATTAAAGAAAGTGAAAAAATAGAAGAAGAAAAAGAAAAAAGAACAACTGTTAACTATAGAAAAAATACAAAAAAGGTTACACATAAGAATTTAACGAAAAGGGAATATGATGTGTTGAAATCCCTTAAGGATAATGAAAAGATAGTAATAAGAAAATCAGATAAAGGTGGATCAATTGTAGTGCTTGATAGAGAATACTATGAGAATGATATATTGATACAGCTTAGAGATCAAAAACAGTACCAGTGTCTAGAAAATGACCCTACTAAGACATTTCAATTGAAACTTAGAAAAATTCTCGAATATGGCAAAGCTTTAGGAGTTCTGACTGCAAAAGAATTTGAATATATATGGTGTGAAAATCCTAGGATTTCAATTTTCCACACACTCCCCAAGGTGCATAAAGGACTTGAAAATCCTAAAGGTAGACCTATAATTGCTGGTAATGGATCTCTTAATGAGAAATTAGGGGAGTATGAATAAGTGAATTTGGACTCTTATATAAAAGATAGTGGAGACGTTATTAACAAATTGCAGGATGTGATATGGAAAGATGACATGATATGGGTGACCTTAGATGTTACGGCTCTGTACTCGTCCATTGAGCATCATTTAGGACTACGGGCCCTTTACTTTTGGTTGGAATATTCAAACCCATATTCTAGAGAGCAAAATGAATTCATTATGGAGTCAGTACAATACCTTTTGAGTCATAACTATTTCATGTATGATGGGCGGTTCTATCTTCAGAAGTGTGGTACTGCAATGGGGGCGCGATTTGCGCCCTCATATGCAAATTTATTCATGGGATGGATTGAAAAGTGCCACATCTTTGGCGATGGATCTGTTTGGAGTGGGCATATAGTACAATATTATAGATTTATCGATGACCTGATTGTTATCTGGAAAGGTGACATAGAACAAGTACATGATTTTGTAGCATTTTGCAATAATAATGATTGTGGTATACAGTTCACATACAAAGTGAATGATAAATGTATAGAATTCTTGAATGTTTTGTTCTTACAAGAGGATGGTAAAGTTAGGACAAATGTCTATAGGAAGCCGATAAGTAGAAATTCTCTTTTACTACGAAAAAAGCATATGAACGTGCAGTACTTAGTGATCGAAAATCTCTGCTCAATGAGGCAGTAAAAGATAAACAACAACGAAAAAGACGAAATGTTACATATAGTAATAATAGTAAGAATAAAGTTTATTTTGTGACAGACTACAGTACAGAAGCAATAGATTTAAAAAAGATACTATTGAAACATTGGCATATAATAAGCTCAGATCCAACATTAAAAGTAGACAGACCCTGGTTCACCTATAGGAAAACTAGATCTATTGCAAGCTATGTATCCCCAAGTATGCTCCCTGATAAGCGTGAACAGAAAAAATCCACTTGGTTAAAGTATGTCAGAACATACAAATGTGGAGCAAGAATTTGTAAAGCATGTAGTTATATAAATGTTTTCAAAAAAATTTAGTAGTACGGTGACAGGAAAAGAATAGTGTAGAACATACATTAACTGTAAAACTACAAATGTTATATATTTAACTACATGTAGTTGTGGATGCCAGTATGTTGGAAGAACTATGAGGAAAATGAAAGACAGAATTTTGCAACATTTGGCCTGTGTAGGGAGAAAGGATATATCATCCTCTATAGCTGATCATATTCTGAATGTACATAATGGAAATGACAGCTGCATATCCTTTCAAGGCATAGAGCATGTCAGATTAGATAAGAGGAAAGGTGATCTAGAAAAGCTAATGAATAAGAGAGAAGCATGGTGGATGTTTACTTTAGAAACGGAAAAGCCTTTGGGTCTCAATAAAGATTGTGAAATCAAATTCTATATTGAATAAGAGAAAAATAAGTAAATTTAAATTTAAATGGGATAACTTGTAACTTGTAATAGTGAGAGGTACTATGTAAGAGTGTATGTAAAGCATCCCTGTAATCAAAATATTACCCAGAACTGCATTCATGGATCTACAATGTTTTTAGCATCCTTCTGTTCTTAAATGTTTTTATTAAAATTAAAATAGACTGTGGTAATAAATTGGTATCAGAACTAGGGTATATCCCTTTAAGATAACGAGTGTGATATTTGTCTGTAATCAAGGTTAGTTATAAAGTTGTGTATTGTGTGAAAAAATGTATACTCTGAGGAAGTACCGTGAGGTACGAAACCGGTCAGTAGTAACGATAATGTGCACTGTGTCAAGGCTGACATGCAAATAATATAACATTAAATAAAGAAGCTTTTATTATATCACGAAAAACGAGCCATGGAAATCCATTTTTGAAAGTTGTGAGGACGCTCTGTTGCCAGGGAGCTGGATTTTGGACACGTGATGGTCGGGAGCCAATTGGGGAGCTTCACACTGGTGAGAGAAGTGTATTCGTTATTTATATATTGTATTATTGGCCCATGTGGTGTTGTCTATGTGTAAGGTTAGAGTGATTTATTTACAAATCTTTGTATGGCCACTTTATGTTGTATGTGCCCCTGGGTTATACATATATTCACAATATAATATAACTTGGGTGTATGACATTGCCTCCATAACATTAAACTCAAAACTTATATACTTATCAAATTTACGCATGTAATATAAACAGATCTAATGACTTTTAGGTAGCATATGTTAATCTTCATCTTGTAGCTGTTCAGTCGTGTCTGTTGTTAGCTCTATTGTTTGGCTTCTGTTTTTTCTTTGCCCAGTCCTGCACCACCGGCACTGGTAGATAATCTTCATTATATGCCAGAATTCTCCATTCCTCCAGTTCCATTGGCTGTATGCCTAAATTAAGGCAGAATTGTCGTAGATCATCCGGTTCTTTCAGCCATGTGTGCACCCTTCTCTTTGAAAATGGATAGCCCCATCGGTATTTTATTCCTTTTTCATGCAGCGTCGTTGTGAGGGGGTCAGAGGGTGCATCCCTGTTGTAGTGTGAGCCATGCCAGGTCCTGGTATACCTCTATGGTTTGGCCAGCGAATGAGAGTTGGCCGGTTGTACTTGTTTTTTGCATAATTGTCTCCTTGAGCTTGTGGTTATGCAAGCAGCATATGATGTCCCTTGGTTTTTCACTCCTCTCTGAAGTGCCTAGAGCTCTGTGTGCCCGGTCAAATTCGATGGCTATGTCCTAAGGCCTGTCTAAGATGTTGTTAAAGATTCCCTGTAGAGATACCCAAAATGGGTTTGACAGTCTCTGGAATGCCACTGTTCACAGTTCGTGTAAGTCCGGTTGTGCTGATGAGCCCAGGAAGAGGGTGAGTGATGATGCTGGGCTAGGGCATCCACCATCTTGTTTTGTCTGTGTGGTGGTTCGCCATTGTCTGCTATTTAGAAAAATCTGGATACCGAAGGCGTTTTGGGCTGAGATAATTTTGGGGGCTGGAGGTTTGATGTTTCTTTTTGACATCCTTGCCAATTGTAGCCGTTTATGACGTCCACAGCTAGT
The DNA here is from genome assembly GCF_017654675.1 of Xenopus laevis. Lineage (NCBI taxonomy): Eukaryota > Metazoa > Chordata > Amphibia > Anura > Pipidae > Xenopus > Xenopus laevis. Next base: position 93,005,295 of record NC_054372.1, read on the forward strand.
GAAATATTAGGTAGTTATAGCTTATGAGCAGGAGCTGTAAGGGTACACGTCCTATGAGGTCTCCATTCAGCCATGCCCCCTCAGCATGATGATTTTATAAATCCATGTTTTAAAAGCATCAGTTTGACAGATCATATACCTTTAAAGCTTGAAAGCTAAAAAAAACATGTTGCATGGTCATTAAGTTTTCTCCCCAGCTTTGTAATACACAGGTATATAAGATGGTGATCATAATGGGCACCCAAGGGGCCATGTCTAGGGAGGTATCTATTAAGAAAAAGAAACATTTTCCTTTTTTTTTTTTACAAATGCAGTAGATTTGAAGTCTCTACCATAAGATAAACATCGTCATAATATACAAATAAGTTCATTATGGAGAGCAAAAATCAAGTAAATGGAAAAATAAAATTTTGAACCACTGCCTTCTACAAATTAAGATGTACAGTATGCCTTTCACAACAGTGGCCACAGAATATAGACAGAAAGAAATGCATGTTACTCTTCTGTTTTTCCATTTTATTTGTGCCATTGACATGACACAGCCATCTGCAAGCCTTGCATCACATTGCCAATACTGTCTGCAATATGTCAAAGTTTGGAGCATTGAAACTGACACACAGAAAACAATAGGCTTCAGACCTAGAGACAGTCTAATTGTAAACATTCTGCTTTTTCATAAACTAAAACAATTTGTTCAGAAAAATGAATGCTGAATCCAGTGATCTGCTTAGAGTTGTTGAACTTGGGGCAAAATTAAATCCATGCAGGTTTTTTTAGGGGTTTTTACCTCCATTCAGAGTTATAATATATAAAAATGTCTACAATTACTAACATATAAAACATGTTTTCAGTTTAATGGTGAAGCATTAAAACTGTAATCTGACACTAGAGGTCTCTAGATTCCATCTCTAGGTCTCAGAATTAGACAGTTTCATCCAACATACTGGATAACCAGAACAAACCTCTTTATAATCAGTATAATAATCAGTATAGCAGAAAGAAGAGCTATAAAACCACTAAAAACAGCAAAGATACTATTGTTATGTTATTAAACCAGTAGGTAAAGTTGGAGTCAATGTTATAATAAATACAAATGACTATAAGAAGCACACCGACAACTCTCAAATTTAAGGTACTATTACAAATTACAAAACAATCACAGTGAATCTTAACAAAATCATGCAAGAGGAGTAATTTATAATGCCCCATGCAAAGTGCAAATATTTGCCTCTGTGCTTCATTTCACAGAGGTCTGTCGACCTTGAATTGAGTGTGTCCTGCTTTAGGCAGTATTAAGGGTAAGGCAGCAATTAACTTGATAGGGACTTCCTCCCTATTTGCCATATTTAAACTCTGCCCTATTTTTGCTACAATAAAGCCATCTTTTTTTTTTTCAAAACATGTTTTTATTTATTTATTTTGTCACATAATAAAGATTGCTTACATTATGCAGTTTTGTATATAATAAGAATAATCAGTATATATTCTTAAACAGTTTTTAACAATGGTTTTCAACAATATATATTAACATTATGAAATTTACAGCTCAGAATTTTGTATATGACCCTATGTATGTAGAATTGAATGGATATGTAGCCAATAGTCTATTTACTTGATGACTCCTGGGGGGTGCAAAACCCAGCCTTTCTTGTTCATGTAACCATGTGTCTAGGTATTGGGTAGACTCCATTACAAGTGGGTGTTCTCTAAGGGTTTCTTCGTTGTACCATGTTGTTTGTCTAAAGGTATAAATCGTGAGGTATCTAATATGGTGTGGAATTGATGCTATATATGTTATCCAGGTGTTAAAGAATTTTGTTGTGTTCTTTTCTGATTATTGCTTCCAACCAATCCATATGAAATAGGTGATGTAATTTTTGTTTGACTATCAATATAGGTGGGGAGTCAGGGGTTGTTGTAGTTGCCTCTAAGCCATATTAAACTTGAATTAAACTATTCACTCACAGGGTTCAATTCCCTGAATGCCACCATTTAAATTAAAATAATAAAAAATACAGACATCATCTACAGTTAGACTACAATGTACTATCCCACATTAACATCAAATTCACAGATACCAAGGGAGAATCTCCTTCAGTGCAAACAGTGGCAAGAATGCACCCAGGTACCTATTGTACCTAGAAGAATATCCTAGGACTTGAAACCAATGTTTTCAATAATAGCTACGCCTCGCCTTTTCTACATTTAAAAACAATGGTTGTCAGAAGTTGTTTTAGCCGGCAATGACTGGCACATTTACTTGTGAACAACTGAAATCTGGGACGTATGCTTTCATCTTCCGCACAGATCTATACATATTCATAAAGGACAATATGATTACACAATCCATAGTCCCTTTACAATCATCTGTGCCACATTCAATGTTGATAATATGCACTGTGTCCTACAGGTGTTCTGCAGGAGGGGCAGAACAGGATAGAAACTAAGGCAGCGGATGAACATTGACTGCTACACAGTAACAGAAGGGGAAGTTGTGCTCACCACTAAACAATTTTTTAACCATTAGGCAATGGTGTAATCAAGGTGTGACAACAAAATGTATACAAAGACAAAAAATCCTCTGCACTCACCCATATCAATCTGTTTCAATGTAGCACTGATGTAAAATGTATGTTGAAACATAGAATTCTTGATAAAGCAATTCAAATAGAGGGTAGGACTAGCCACCAGATCAGGTATGTTTTATACATAGTTGGACACCTTAGATATACTCCAATATTTCAGTATTGGTTAAAGGTGGGGTGTTTCGTGTTTGTTAGTAGTTTATAGACAGAATGTCTTACTGCATTTTATATATCGATATAGGTGTGTGCAGGGGATTTCTGTCTTTGCTAATACACATTAACCTCCTCCCTAGGTTATCTTTGTGCTCAGACTCCCCCTCTCACTCCAGTGGTAACGCTCTGGATCTCATATTTACCAGACTCTGTTCAACCACCAATTTGACTAACTCACCATTTCCCCTCTCTGATGACAATATGCTCACATTTCAACGCTCACTAACTCCCTCCTCACCCCCTGCTATTCCCCAAACACGTACTTATCGTGACTTGCAAGCTGTAGACGTGTCTCTTGTCCTAATGTGGCTACCTCTGTCTACTATAGTACTCTCACCACTGCCCTAAATGAGCTTGCTCCTATAAAAACTAAACGTGCTAGACCCAAACCACTTCAACCTTGGCATGCTGCTCATACAAAAGCGATCCAAAGACACTCACGTGCACTTGAGCGTCGCTGGCGCAAATCCCGCTCAGAGTCAGACTTTTGGAGCTACATATCCGCTCCTATAACACCAGCCTCTTCCAAGCCAAACAAACAAACTTTACTTCACTCATTAACTCCCTTTCTAAAAAACCATCACAACTTTTCTCCACCTTTAACACTTTTCTCCTTCTCCACCCCCTTCATGCACATCTGTCTCTGCTCAAGATATTGCTGAGCACTTCAAAAACAAAATTGACACTATCAGAAGGGACACTACTCAACCCCCCTAGACTTCCACCACCCTCCCTCCACACTCCCCAGTCTCTCCTGTGCTCCTTCACCCCTGTCACTGATGAGGAAGTCTCAAAGCTTTTGGCCTCTTCTCACCTTACCACCTGCCCGCTTGATCCGATTCCATCAAAACTTCTCTGTAATACCAATCCTTGTCTAATCAAAGCCTAAACTCACCTATTTAATCTTTCACTCTCAACTGGACTGTTTCCTTCTCAATTAAAACATGCTCTTGTCACCCCCATTCTGAAAAAACCCTCTCTTGATCCCTCCAATCTTGACAACCTCCGACCTATATCTCTGCTACCTTTCATCTCTAAAGTACTTGAGCGCTTAGTCTACAACCGACTAACCTCATTCCTCTCTGACAATAACCTGCTGGACCCCCTACAATCTGGTTTTAAGCCACAACACTCCACTGAAACTGCCCTGACTCGACTAACTAATGACCTTTTAACTGCTAAAGCCAACAATCATTTCTCACTACTAATACTGCTTGATCTCTCGGCTGCATTTGACACTGTAGATCACCCTCTCCTCCTCCAGTCCCTCCATTCACTTGGCCTTCGTGACACAGCCCTGTCCTGGTTCTCTTCTTACATCACCAATCATTCCTTCAGTGTCTCCTACAACGGAGTAGCATCTTCTCCCCTACCTCTTTCTGTTGGGGTTCCTCAAGGCTCTGTCCTGGGACCATTACTATTCTCCCTCTATACTTCCTCCCTCAGCAAATTAATCAACTCGTATCTTAAATTAAACCTCTCTAAAACTGAAATGGTTCTCTTTCCTCCAATTAACACCAGTAACACCCCTGAAGTATCCATCATAGCTAACTATTCCACTATCACCCCCTCTCCCCAGGCCCGGTGCCTTGGGGTTATCCTAGATTCTGCCCTGTCATTCACTCCTCATATCCAGTCACTTATTAAATCATGTCACTTCCACCTGAGGAACATATCCAAAATATGATTATTTATCACCCAAGATGCTGCCAAAATTCTTATTCACTCTCTCGTCATATCGCGTCTAGACTACTGTAACTCTCTTTTAATTGGCCTTCCCCTCCATAGACTGTCACCTCTCCAGTCCATAATGAACACAGCAACCACTCCTCCTCTGCCACGCCATTCTGTCAATCCCTTCACTGGCTTCCGCTACTTTTCAGAATCAAATTCAAATTAATGACCCTGACATTCAAAGCACTTCATAACTCTGCCCCACCCTACATCTCTGAACTCAACTCTATATACTCACCCAACCACTTACTATGCTCCTCTACTGACCTGCTACTCAACTCTTCTCTCATTACCTCCTCACATGCTCGCATTCAAGACTTTGCAAGGGCTGCACCCCTCCTCTGGAACTCTCTCCCACAGTCTGCCCGACTTTCTCCTAACCTTTCTGCTTTCAAGAAATCTCTTAAATGCACTTCTTTCGAGAAGCCCACCCTCACTCTGCTTAACTACCAAACACAACACCACATACAGTACCCACTTAATTCGATCTTGCCCACTCCCACACCTTGTGTATTACTCCCTTCCCTTTAGAGTGTATGCCTATGCATAGGGCGTTCCTCACCTTTTGTACCGGTATTGATTGCAGAGCCGGGCCAACCCGGCCAGGCGCCCTAGGCAACCTGGCCGGGCACGGCGCCGGCTTAGTGTGCATGCGCGAAAATACGCACCGGCGCGCATGCACAAAACTATGCACCGGCACGGATGCGCAAAACTAAGCGCCGGCGCGCATGGCCGCAAGCGCATTTAAAACAGAAATTACCGACGCCAGTCAGGGAGACACAGGACCGGACACGGGGTAGGCGACAGAGCAGGCGCCCCCTCAGCTTTGCGCCCTAGGCACGTGCCTACTCTGCCTACCCCTAGTTCCGGCCCTAATTGATTGTGATGTATTTAACTCCATATGTTCTATGTATAGAATTCATGTGATTTAGTTGTATAATCACATTTGCTTTTCAGTGCTACGCAATATGTTGGCGCTATATAAATACATGTTAATAATAATAAAATAATAAAGGAAAACAGAAATACTAGTGGGAAAGCAGCAAAGTGGTCTAGATCATTGCCTCTCGGACATCAAATTATCGGTGCTTTATGTTTAACCCTTTAAGTGCCACAGAACGTAGAATCTACGTTCTGTGGCAAAGTAACTTGAAATGCCACAGATCGTAGATTCTACGTTCTGCAGCATTTGCAGGTTTGGGAACGGAGAAGCGGCTTGTAAAGCCGCTCTCTCCGTTCTGACTTGTTCCCCAGCCCCTAGGCAACGAGCCTAGGCGGGGAACAAGTGGTTCCTGGGTCGCGATCGCCCAGGGGCCCCAAGGCAGCAGCAGGCACATGCAGCATATGTGCCCTGCTGCTGCCTGCACTTTCAGAACGGAGGAGTGGCTTTACAAGCCACTCGCTCCGTTCTTAGTGTGCCAAGAAGGATCCCCAGCCCCTAGGAAACGAGCCTAGGTGGGGAAAGATGGGCCCCTGGGTCGCGATCGCCCAGGCGCCCCAATGCAGCAGCAGGCACGCGAAATGTGCGTGCTCTGCTGCTGCCTGCATTTACTGAACGGAGGAGCGGCTTGTAAAGCCGCTCTCTCCGTTCCGACTTGTTCCCCAGCCCCTAGGCAACGAGCCTAGGCGGGGAACAAGTGTCCCCTGGGTCGCGATCGCCCTGGGGCCACAAGGCAGCAGCAGGCACGTGTAGCATATGTGCCCTGCTGCTGCCTGCACTTTCAGAACGGAGGAGTGGCTTTACAAGCCACTCGCTCCGTTCCTAGTGTGCCCAGCAGGATCCCCAGCCCCTAGGCAACGAGCCTAGGTGGGGAAAGATGGGCCCCTGGGTCGCGATCGCCCAGGGGCCCCAAAGCAGCAGCAGGCACACGAAATGTGCGTGCTCTGCTGCTGCCTGCATTTACTGAACGGAGGAGCGGCTTATCATCAAGCCCCGCCTACTCACCAGGGCCAAAAAAGAAGATGGTCTCCAAATGTTCCAAGTCTGCCTCCAGCCCTCCTGGACTACCTACAGCCTGCCACCCCAGGTTAGTGCCCCCCCCACAAACACACAAACACACACTTATTGTACTAATACACTTACATTCACACTTACACATACATACATTAATTTTGGGGGATCATGGGGGTCACACATATTCACAGCACTTACACACGCTTGCACACGCATACAACACGCATACAACACACATACAACACACAATTTGCATATTGTACGCACACATACATTATTTTTTTTTTTTTAAATTCTGATTTATTGAAAATTTTCAATAGGGTACAGAAAGAAGAAAAGGGGGTAATACACACAGGGAAGCCAAAAAAAAAAAACAGGAGAAGGCATCCATTTAGTCAAACATCACATAGAATCACAATGATATCGAGGGAGCGACCTGACGTCCCTGAGTATAATAAGAACCGCTGATAGCAACATGAAACAATTGTCGTATAGGGGAGAGAAGAAGGGCAAGAAAAGGAAGAGAAAAAAGAAAAGAAAAAGGGGGAAAGATAGAAAGAAAAGGAAATCTTCCAGCAAATCTGAATGTCTCTCGCACAGGGCGCAGCATAACTAGATAGGAGTCTTTGAATCTAGAAATTAGATACTAGCATGTTATTATTCACATAAACTGTCATGTCTACATAAAATAAGCAAAAGCAACAATGCACCTACCCAGTTATAAGGAGAAGTAGATAGGGATCCACCAAACGGAAGAGGCCAGCTCCCACCGGACAACATCCACATGCAGAGCCTACAGTGTGTATGCTAATGTTCAAAAAGCAGGCTGAATAAAAGATCCAGTGCTATCACTACCCAGGGAGCGACAGGCCAAATCAGGAAACACATCCCCTTTCCAAATACAACATCAAAGTCAAGGCAACCTAAGTCTGCAGCAGCAGCTCGTATTTAGCTGAATGTTTAAACTGTACCCAATAAAACCATTTCTGAGTGTATTTCTCAATATCTTGTGTGGAGGATGCCTTATACCCTTCGAACCTTTCAATCTCAGAAATCTTCCGTAACCAATCCCGTATCCTGGGGGGAGCTCGTTGTTTCCAGTTCATGGGAACAAGAAGTTTAGCCATATCCAACAAGATTGGTACCAGAGATTTGCGATAAGCCTTAATTGGAGTGGAGGTGTGGTGGAGAAGTATCCCCAAGGGTTCATTAGGAACGTCCACATCTGTGAGTTCCTTAACGACCTCTCTAATCTGAGACCAATAATTCGTCAAACCCGGGCATCCCCAGAAGATGTGAGACAGAGTCCCATCTCCTCCAACGCATCTCCAACATGAAGGAGAGAGTGTGCGATATATCTTGGCCAATTTAGCCGGAGTCCTATACCATTGACTCAACAATTTATAATTGAGTTCCTGAATTTTACAGCAAGTCGAAGTTGAGTGCGCTAAACAAACAATCTTATCCCAATCCCTCTCCTCCAGGCGAACCCCCAATTCAGCCTCCCATTTATGCTTAAAGATACCCTTCGGTGTTTCTGCGATACTTAGAATGCATTGATACAGATAGGAGATCGTTCTAGTAGGAGCCTCTTTAGATTCCCAAAGAAGTTCTACTTGCGTAGGAGGTTCAGTAGTCAGTAAATGCAAGCGTCGGGAAAATATAAAATGTCTCACCTGCTCCAGCCGGAATACATCCAGAGGAGTCGGGGGGACATCCGGAAACAGAACCTCCCATTGTGGGACTGTATTGCCGAAAAGAAAAGATTGAATCCCCATATGTCTCCTCAAGGTCCATCCAACGTATGGGCGCGGATTCAATCCCGGGGGGAAAGTAGGGTTGCCGAAGATAGGTGTGTATCTAGAGGGTGTACGTGTCCACTTTCCTGTCATCACTAAGCTATCCCAAACTCGAAGGGTATAAAGTAGCTTATAGTCAGTTTTGTCAGTTATACGTCTCTCAGTCGACGTCAACCAAGGTAGAGCCATCAGTGGAGTCAGTGAAGATTCTTGTTCTATACCCACCCAAAGTTTACTAGTGTGATGGAAAGCCCAATCAAAACACCTATTAATTTGTGCAGCCCTCAAATAAGCATCCCAATCTGGAAGTCCAACGCCTCCGTTCCGCTTTAGAGCCGATAATTTAGAGGCAGCTACTCTGGGATTTTTATGATTCCAGATATAGCTGATAATCAGACTTTTCAATATCCTTAGAATGTGTTTGGGGGGTGGGTAAGGGATGGTCTGAAACAAGTATAGAAATCTCGGCAATATGTTCATTTTAGTCACATTTATCCTACCAAACCAGGACAGAGGGGGCTTGTCCCATGCTTTCAAATCCAATCTCACCTTTTCTAACAAAGTCTCATAGTTCGTTTTCACAGTATGAGCAATAGAAGAGAATATGGCTAACCCCAGGTAAGTAATATGTGTTTGGGTGTATTTAAAGGGGAAATTAGACATAAGATCGTAGTATTCTTGTTTGGGCAAAGAGATGTTTAACGCCTCTGATTTGGTCAAGTTTATTTTAAAATTGCTAAGTGTAGTAAACCGGTCAAATTCTCTTAATAAATTGGGTAAAGATATACGGGGATTGCGGAGAAAGAATAAAAGATCATCTGCATACGCAGCAATTTTATGGGTGGTGTCCTTCACTACTATCCCTGAGATATTGGGGTTCGCCCTGATATGATTCAAGAATCCCTCAATCGACAAAGCAAACAAAAGGGGCGAAAGAGGGCATCCCTGACGGGTCCCATTACGAATTAAAAAGGGGTTGGAAAGGGTGCCATTTACTTTGAGTCTAGCGTATGGAGATGTGTATAGTGTCATAATCCATGACAGCATTCGGGGACCTATCCCAACCGACTGTAGGGATTCAGTCAGAAAGGACCAATCCACACGATCAAACGCTTTTTCGGCGTCTGTAGAGAGAATCATAAACGGAATCTCTTGTTTCTGACTAAAATGCATAAGGGAAAATAATTTATTAGTATTATCTCTAGCCTCACGACCCTGAACAAAGCCTACTTGTTCCTCATTAATGAGGGACGGAAGCAATTTCTGGAGGCGTTGAGCTAGAACTTTAGAGTATAATTTCAGATCCACATTGAGAAGGGAAATTGGGTGGTAACTCCCCGGGTCCTGGGGGTCCTTACCTTTCTTATGTATAAGGGCAATATGAGCTTCTAAAGCTTCTCTGGGTATGGGTTTCTCGGACGAGATTGAGTTCACCGCATCTAGCAAATGTGGCATTAAGAGAGAACCAAACTCTTTATAATATGCAACTGTGAACCCGTCGGGGCCCGGCGCCTTCCCCGTCTTAGCATCCTTGATAACCCGCAGCAATTCTCCCGAAGTAAGAGGTAAGTCCAAAGCCTGGACATGTTCATCCGTGATTTTATTTAAACCAGCCTCCGCTAGGTATGCCCGTACACTATCCAATTTGTGAGTGGTTTGGGAATGCTGTAAATCAGAGTTAGGAAGTTGGTATAATTTAGAATAGTACCCTCGGAAAATTTCGGCTATCTCAGAGGTTCGATGCGTTGTAAGCCCCTTGTTATCTTTAAGCGCCAAAATATGATTACGCGTCTGTCGTTGCCGCAAGGCTGACGCTAACAATCTCCCACATTTGTTCCCGTGCTCAAAAAATAACTTTCTATTGTAATCGATCGCTTTTTCAGTGTAAGAGGTATATATATCCCGTAATTGTTGTCTAGTCTGCGTTAGTTCCGCCAAATAAGAGGGTCTCCCAGTTTGTTTATGTTGTCTCTCTAAACTATGGAGTTTAGCTAACAATTTATTCATGGCACCCATTTTTTCTCTTTTCTTTCTGGCTCCCAATTTAATAAGTTCACCTCTCAAGACACATTTATGTGCAAGCCAAATCATCCATGGGTCCATCTCCGCAGTTTTATTTTCTGCAAAAAAATTTTTTAAAAGAGTGACTAATTCTAGTTTGAAAACCGGGTCTCTAATGATGGAATCATTAAGTCTCCAAGTCGGCTGTGATCTGGTGAGAGAGGGAACTCTAAGTATGCATGTGACCGGTGCATGATCCGACCAGGTGATCACATCAATTTTGGCCGTCTCCAGCAACCCAATATCACTATGTTTGACAAAAATATAGTCCAATCGACTGTATACATTATGTGGGTGCGAAAAGAAGGAATAGTCTCTAGCGGCTGGATTCAACAATCTCCACGTGTCAATTAAGATATTGGTGCGCAAAAGATCCTTGATGGCAGAAAGAGTCTTACGAGAAAGGTTCGAGGAACCGGAAGAGGTATCCAGTCTCGGGTCAATAGCCGTATTAAGGTCACCCCCCACTATATAAGTCCCGTCACCAAAGTCACCAAGATCTTGTAAAAAATCCTTTAGCGCACCCAACTGCTCAGTCGGCGGTAAATACACCGAGGCAATAGTGAACATGGAATTGTTTATAGTCCCCTTGACCAAGTTATATCGCCCCAAGGAGTCGGTTCTCACATCTATAGTGGAGAAGCCCAGGGTATCTGCAATGAGCACCGCCGTACCCCGCCGTTTAGAGTGGAACGGCTTGCTAGTATGGATCGTGGAGAACCCTTTGAATCGTAATTTCGGGATACTACCTAGTTTAAAATGCGTCTCCTGTATAAGCATAATTTGAACACCCAAACGTTTCATTTCCTGATTCAGCCTATGTCGCTTGAAAGGGATATTTAAACCTTTAACATTTAAAGTACCTACCGTCACCTTAGCCATAACGATGTAGTGGAGATGAGAGCCGGCCTCCTCCGTCCAGCAGGCGACCCAAGCAAGGTTCGAGATCAACAATACAGGTGCTAGAAGAGATAGAAAAGCAGAGATAGAATAAGAAAGAGTAAGACATAATCAAATACAATGTCAAAGAACAAGAACCAATTCCCGGGAGGTCGTAACCCCACGGTCGTATCCCACCGGGTCCCCTCAGATAGGGGGTGAGGGTAATGAGTAGCCTCAACGGAAGACAGGCTCCCGGTCTACACACAAAATAACAGAGCGGAACATGTAGCAGCCAGTAAAATAAAATAGGCCGTTAAGTATGTGGGAGAAAAAAAAAAAAAAAAAAAAAAGGGGGGGGAGGGGGAAGGGGCGATCATGAATGAGGGAGAACCAAAATAAAATCAACCCCCTAAGGAGGCCCCCCACATCGTCAAAGGCAGGAAAATGCTAACATGCTCAGGATATGTGCAAAAATGGGAGACTAGGAGCAAATACCGTAGAAAATCTGAAAATAGCCCAGACATGCCATACATAATATAACCAGCATAATCCAAAACAATAAGAAAAGTCCAAACAACAATGCCAAACTTATAAGTAATAATTGGAGCCTGCCGGGTCAGCCGCCTCGAGCACTTGTGAGTTCAGTCCCATAGCCTGCGTCACACCTACACACCAGGGGAGAAAAAAAAAAAAAAAAAAAAAAAAAAAAAAAGGGGGGGGGGGAGAGGGAAATGGAGAGAAGGGAACATAACTTAACAGACCCCTAGGGCCAACAAGAAAAATAGAAACAATGAATTGTCAAGTGTAGCAACGAAACTGAATGGTCAGGCGCCGCAAATCTTGTAGCATCTTAATGGAAAGTCTAACTAGCAGCGTCGTCCAATATATCCTGAGAAATGATCCGAATAAAGCAAATGCCATCCGGAAAACTTAACGTCCACCAATACGTTTACCGTCCATCACTGCAGCATCTGCAGCCCAAAAGTGGGTCTTCACTCAGAGGTCGATCGAGGGGTGGCTGTTTGGCTTCTAGGGCCACAGGAGGGCCTCTGATGAGCCGGGACCCAGTGATCTGTACGTAGCTGATCCAAGAGATCCCCATTGTAAGCCAGATCGGACCAGTCAGTGAGCTTAATGTCAGGCAAATCCAAAGCTTTGCAAAAAGATTCGAGTTCAGCCGGTTCCTTCAGAGAAAACTGTCTATTGTTTTTGGATGCGATTAAGGCAAAGGGAAAGCTCCAGCGGTAAGCTATTTCCTTCTCACGTAGTGCCGTGGTGAGAGGTTTCAGCGCACGCCGTTGTTGTAACGTCAGCCATGCCAAATCTGGAAATATAGCAACATCATAAGTATCATAACGGATAGTTTGCTGGTTGCGCACTTTGCGGACAATGTCCTCTTTGACAAGAAAGTGGTGTACACAGCAGACAGTGTCCCTCGGTTGCTCAGCTCTCACGCGTTGGGGGCCCAGCGTCCTATGGACTCTGTCCAATTCAAGGGGCTCAGTAACGGCTTTCCCCAATATAGTATTAAATATGGCACACACCGTGGTGCGCAGTTCGGCTTGTGGGACCGATTCTGGTATTCCCCGTATTCGCAGATTATTTCTCCTACCTCTGTTATCAAGATCTTCCATGTGCTTCTTAATGAGGTATAAGTATCTGTGGTGATCATTAACCCGGTCTATAACTGTGTTGCAGGCGGTTTCGGCCTTCTCCAGCCGCCCCTCAAGTTGGGCCTGAGAGTCACCAATGGCCTGCAAGTCTTTTCGGAGGTCCGCAATATCAGCCTTATGCGCCTCCTGAATCGTTTGTGCAACCGCATTGAGATCCGCCTTAGTCGGCAAGTTCGCAAAGAGCGATCGGAGGTCCTGCGGCAAGGAGGCCGTACTGTAGCCCGAAGCCGTGGAGCCTGCCGGGCTGGGGCTACGCCGCATGGCGTCCGCCATCTTGGAATCGTCCGACGTACTCGCCTTCTTAGACTTCTTGTCTAAAAATCTCGTCAGATCGCCTTGGCCTTGTGAAATGTTAGCTGGGGTAGTCGGTGGTTGTTTCTTGGTGCTTTTGCCCATCATGTGCACGGTTGGTTGGCTGCTAAAAGCTAGAAATCGAAGTGCAGACCGGGAGCTATCCGCCAACACGTCTGCTCAGCCACGCATGACGCCACGCCCCCCCCACATACATTATTTTGTGTGTTTTTTTCCTTTTATTGCATTGCCTGTTTTTTTGGCTGTAAAAACTGTTTTATTGCCATTGCGAATAGCGTATTTGCTAATTGCACTGCGCAATACCTTTTGTATGTTATTTCCATGACTATATTGCAATTTCAGTGATATTGGTGATTTTTTTGACATTTTATTGCATGTTTAGCCATTTTATTTCATTTTCAGTTTTGTGTAGGTGTTGTTCGCTTATTTCTATCCGTAAAACCTATTTAGCCATGCTAAAATAATCAAACTTTGATTCTGACTGCTAATTACATTATCCATAGATTTTTGTGGTTTTGTTGGATTTTACTGATTTTATTCCATTTGGCTCTGTTCTTTGTTACTTCGTTTTGCCCATGGAAATTTTGTCTGCTGTATATTCATTTGGGGGTCTCTGTGCGCGACATAGTTTGGTTTATCTATGCATACCAGGCATCAACCTGTTCAGTAGTCCCCTGGCGTTCATACTTAGGGTGCCTTTTGCTGGTACGTTACAAAATGTGGGGTATATAATGGGGTAAAATGCAAGCTTTGTGACTATTTTTAGAAATTTCATAAAAACTGTTATGTTTAGCATAGCTTTGCAGGTTGGCAGTTTGCAGTAGAAAGATGTAATTACCTGCTTTAGATTCGTCAGAATGTGCACTTTTGGAAAATGTATAGTTTTATTGGGTCTCCATACTGTTAGGGGGTCTTATGGTGCATAATACACATACCAGGTGCTTGTATTGTAGAAGTCAGAGTGTCATACGTGAAAATTCATATGTACTATTTTCATTTGGGGGTCTCTGTATGCCACCTAGTTTGGTAAATCTTTTCATATCAGGCATCAAACTGTTCAGTAGACCCCTGGCGTTCATATTTAGGATGCCTTTTGCTGCTACGTTAAAAAATGTGGGGTATATAATGGGGTAAAATGCAAGCTTTGTAACTATTTTGAGAAATTTCAAAAAAAGCGTTATGTTTAGCATAGCTTTGCGGTTTGGTAGTTTGCAGCAGAAAGATGTCATTACCTGCTTTAGATTTATCAGAATGTATACTTTCGGAAAATATATGGTTTTCTAGGGTCTACATACTGGTAGGGGGTCTCATGGCACATAATACACATACCGGGTGCTTATATTGAGTGTCATACATGAAAATTCATATGCCCTATTTGGATTTGGGGGTCTCTGTATGCTACATAGTTTGGTAAATCTATGCATATTGGGCATCAAACTGTTAAGTAGATCCCCCCACATTCATATTTAGGATGCTTTATTGGTGGTTTTGGTGAAATACCTGAAAATTGCCTCAAAGCTTCAACTTTCTAGCATCGTACCGTGTATGTATATACACGGTACGATGCTAGAAAGTTGAAGCTTTGAGGCAATTTTCAGGTATTTCACCAAAACCACCAATTTTGGGAAAGCCTTGCGACTCAGTCGTTTGGAGCAGAAAGGCATGGGTACCCGGTTTAGATTCAGTAGAATGTGTACTTTCCAAAAATATATGGCTTTGGGGGTAAACATATATTTCTGTGTTTTGACTCCACAAAAAATGCAGTCAATTTGTTGATTTTTCAGTAGCTGAATATGCGCTGACTTCATTTTGGGGCCCCTAAATGCCACATACTTTGGTAAACCTATGCACCATGGGCACCAAACTGTTCAGTGGACCCCTGGCAATCATAGTTATGGTGCTTTTGCTTGGTACATAATGAATTCATATGCCCTATTTGGATTTGGGGGTCTCTGTATGCTACATAGTTTGGTAAATCTATGCATATTGGGCATCAAACTGTTAATTAGATCCCCCCACATTCATATTTAGGATGCTTTATGCTGGTAATGATACATACACGGTACGATGCTGGAAATTTGAAGCTTTGAGGCAATTTTCAGATATTTCACCAAAACCGACAAATTTGGGAAAGCCTTGCTACTCAGTAGTTTGGAGCAGAAAGGCATGGGTACCCATTTTAGATTCGGTAGAATGTGTACTTTCCAAAAATATATGGTTTTGGGGGGTAAACCTATATTTCTGTGTTTTTACCCCACAAAAAAGGCAGTCAATGTGTTGATTTTTCATTAGCTGGTTACCCACAGGACTATTTGTATGCGCTAACTTCATTTTGGGGCCTCTAAATGCCAGATACTTTGCTACACCTATGCACCATGGGCAACAAATTGTTCAGTGGACCCCTGGCAATAATATTTAGGGTGCGTTTTCTTGGTAAGTAATAATTCATAGGCAATAGGGTGCTTGAAAGTTGAAGCTTTGAGGCAATTTTCAGATATTTCACCAAAACCGACAAATTTGGGAAAGCCTTGCGACTCAGTAGTTTGGAGCAGAAAGGGCATGGGTACCCATTTTAGATTCGGTAGAATGTGTACTTTCCAAAAATATATGGTTTTGGGGGGTAAACATATATTTCTGTGTTTTTACCCCACAAAAAATGCAGTCTATGTGTTGATTTTTCATTAGCTGGTTACCCACAGGACTATTTGTATGCGCTAACTTAATTTTGGGGCCTCTAAATGCCAGATACTTTGCTACACCTATGCACCATGGGCACCAAACTGTTCAGTGGACCCCTGGCAATCATATTTAGGGTGTTTTTTCTTGGTACATAATAATTCATGGGCGATATAATGCTGGAAAGTTGAAGCTTTGAGGCAATTTTCAGATATTTCACCAAAACCGACAAATTTGGGAAAGCCTTGCGACTCAGTAGTTTGGAGCAGAAAGGCATGGGCACCCATTTTAGATTCGGTAGAATGTGTACTTTCCAAAAATAAATGGTTTTTGGGGGTAAACATATATTTTTGTGTTTTTACCCCACAAAAAATGCAGTCAATGTGTTGATTTTTCAGTAGCTGAAGTAAAGTCCTGGACAATTTGTATGTGCTAACTTCATATTGGGGTCTGTAAATGCCAGATAAATTGGTAAAGCTATGCACAATGGGCATCGAACTGTTCAGTGGACCCCTGACAATCATATTCAGGGTGCTTTTACTTGGTACCTATTACAGTGTGGGATATGCGGAGCAGCAAAATAAAAACTTTGAAGTGATTTTTCAGAATTTTGATAAATTTTTATAAAAACCACTACGTTTAGACAAGCTTTGATGTTTGGTAGTTAGGAGTAGAGAGACATAGTTACCCATTTTGGAATCAGCAGAATGTGTACTTTTCAAAAATATATGGGTTTCTGGGGTAAACCTAATGTTTCAGGATTTTGTGGCCTTGGAATCTAAAGTATGCCATTTTCTGCCTTCTGCTTTCAAAATTCGGTAATATACTGCCGGGAGTTTTTGCTGTACAGAAATCCTAAATCTGCCTAAAACTATACATATCTGGTATTGGCACGTTCGAGAGATATGAGGCTTTCCAAATCAGTTGGATTTTCATTCGTAAAATGAAATATTTTTCTGGTATAAATTCATATATTGTGAAAAATAGAAATTTTTCATTTTTTTTTGTATTTAGCGCTATAAATCTTTTTGCACAGGTGGAAATACATGAAAACTCAGGCACATTTAAAAAGCTCAGTTTCTCCCGAAAAAAACAATGTATAGTTTTCCTAGGTAAACTATAGGTTTCCCCTCAGAAAATGCCCCTAAAGTGAGAGAGCACAAATGTTTAAAAAATGGCTGGCATTTCGCGTAACCAAAATGTGAAATTCTACTGGCACTTAAAGGGTTAATAATTTCTTTTTCACCAGAAAACAACAAAACAAAACAAAAAAAAATAAACACGTTTGACACTGTGAAAACAGGAATGAACATAAGTCTTGGTTTTATGTCTTAAAATAAAGCACAGTTCTTCTATGCCATCACCCAATAAATTAATTTAGCACCTTGATTAATATGGCACCTGAACTCTCACATTTCTTATCTATAGGACAGTCCAAAACATATTTTTTTGATCCCACACTTCAAAAGGAGAACTAAACCGTAAAAATTAATATGCTAAGAATGCCATATTTTATATACTGTACTCATTACGCCAGCCTAATGTTTCAGTGTCTCAATAGCAGCAATTATCAAGGACTTCAAACTTGTCACAGGGGGTCATCATCTTGGAAAGTGTCTGCGACACTCATGCTCAATGGGCTCTGAGCAGCTGTTGAGAAGCTTAGGGGTTTTGCAAATTATCAAGCAGAAAATGAGGTTTGTCTGTAATATAAGCTGATGCTACAAGGCTGATTACTAAATTATCATGCTAATTGCACTGGTTACTGTGCTGCCATGTATTCATTATCTGTATTAATTACTAATTAGCCTTAAAATGTGACATTTATATTCTATGTGTACTGTATATTGTGAGTTGGTCCCTAAGCTCAGTAAGTGATAGCAGAAGAGCATGTGCAGTGAATCAGCAGAAAAGATGGGGAGCTACTGGGGTATCTTTGGAGACACAGATCTTCTCTGCTAAAAGGCTGTGGCTGCCTTGGGCTGGTACAGAAGCCCAAAACATAATGTACAACATTTCTACCCTACTTCTTTAGTTAGGCTTTAGTTCTCCTTTAAATGCTCATATCCATGTATAGCTTTCTGTATTGTCAGATTCCTTTTGAAAAATGTCAGTCTGTAGAAGGGATCCAGAAAACTTTTTAATATTTCTATATAGTTAGCCTTTCAAGCCATCACATTAATGCCTGTCTTACTTTGCGAAAACATACTGTTATGCTAAGATATCAACATTATTTTTATTTATATCAATAAGCATATTTACAGTTTACACATTTCTTACATATGCATGTCTCTAAAGGTTCAGAGAAGATTAAATCTCCTCTGCTCCAAGTCTGAGTGGGACATTTTTAAATTATTTTTTCTTTTATATGTGTAACATTTTAGTATTTTTCTTGTAAATCGGACCATTTCTTGGCAACAAATGTGCTATTTTATATGAGAAAGGTTTTTTTATATCATTTTTATTTATACCTTTTTCAAGGAGGAGGTACAGAAAGAAAAAAGGAAGGGGAGAGGGATGAGGTAACGGATGTATTAGATACTGTATTCTCCTTGTTTTTCCGTATATATTTCACATTCAAAATTTTAGTTTTGATCACAGATTTGAACAGAAAGAGAGAGAGAGAGTAAGATAGTTTCAACTTCCTGAACTAGTAACTCAGTATAAAGTTAAAAAGGTTTTATTGAGCCGCTTCTAGGTAGTAAATTTTCTCTGAACATTTAGGATACCCTTGAGGTTTTTATTATCTTTAGTGGTGTTTTTATCATTTGTTCAGTTTAAGATACTCTACCCAGGGGGACCAAGTCTGGGTTTTTATTGTGTATGATTGCTGTTATTTCTTCCATTTTCCTGGTTTCTTCCAGTGAGTGGTATTGATGAGTGAATCTGTCCTGTGATGAAAATTTTGCGAAAAGCATTCAAGTAAATAGGTGACAATTTTTTTCTCACTCCAAATGCTTTAAAGTTAATGGGCATTTTTTTCTTGTAGCGTTTTTTTTTTGTCTTGGCAACCTTTTTGTCCAAATGCATTATAATTCACTGGGCATTTTTTTTTATGGCAACTTTTTTGTCTCAATAAAATTTTTATCTTGTCGACTTTTTTGTCACATCAAAATACGTTGCAGTGAATTTTTCATGAAAAAATTTGCAGATGGCGAAATTCGTGCCTGGAAAAAAAATTCAATCATTGCTAGTGAGTGGCATTTGACCACTGTTCATATTCCTGTGTGAAAATGTAACTAATTGTATCTTACAGATCTGTTGGTACTTATTAAGAATTTATATTAATTTAGGCCTATTTATAGTTGCAAAGCCTATGACTGTATAGAACAAAGCACATCAAAGGAATTATAACATCTTGGTAGTTTAATCCAACCCAAATGCAAAGGGGAGAGGAATTTCTCTTTTCTAGGCCTTTAAGGACATAGAGATGTTACGCACAACTGATCAATACTTCAGTTGTCAATACACATTTCTAATGACTATGATTGAGTGTGAATGCAACTAAGATACATAAGTTAGACCATGAAGTCCATACCTATTAGGATGGGGTAAAACAAAAGTGCTATTATAAAAACCAAGAAGAAACTACTTTCATATATGTTTATGAGTAGACATTATGCAATAAAATTCAATGGGGATTTCCAGTTGAATGCTTTTGTAATTTAAGATGATATTAGTCATCAAGAAATACATAGTCCCGGGTAAATTGGTAATATGCTGTTTTAAAGAAAGTAATAATTTTACATTTTGATTTTATTTATAGAGCATTTATAGGAAGTTAGCATCGATAGGACTGTGGAATTAGAATGGGGCCACAGCGGAGGAGTATGGGAAGGCACATTAGGGATGTAGCGAACGTCGGAAAAAAAGTTCGCGAACATATTCGCGAACTTGCGTCAAAAATGCGAACGGTTCGCGAACGTCGCGAACCCCATAGACTTCAATGGGAAGGCGAATTTTAAAAGCTAGAAAAGACATTTCTGGCCAGAAAAATGATTTTAAAGTTGTTTAAAGGGTGCAACGACCTGGACAGTGCCATGCCAGAGGGGGATCAAGGGCAAAAATGTTTCTAAAAAATCCATTGTTGACACAGCGCTGCGTTTTGTGCTGTAAAGGGCAGAAATCACACTACATTTCTAAACCTGTGTAATAAAATGCTTTAAAACGTCCGGCGTCTACATGCCAATCAAGTCGTGTAAAGGTTACAGCCTGTTCACACGCAAAGACGAAACGCGGTGCTTACTGCAACGCAAAAAGACGCAAAGAGCTTTAATGAATGATACCGTCAAGTGAGCAAATAATAGTTTTTAATTACTAGTTGCTTGTCACCTCCAGGATGTTCGTCCTGTTGGTGGCAATATTTCTGTAGTGGTGTGTTTAGCAGTCACCGTGCTTGTGCGCACGTGCACTGTCAGGCAGAGGTAATTCAATGTACAGTGAAGTGAACCAAAAAACACTGATTCTGCAGTGTGGGCCCAGTTTTGGTCTACTTTATTGATCACCTGCGGTGACCATAAAAGATGCGATTTTGCCACTGTTGCAGAACCCTGAAAAATTAGGCATGTGTACTTTCCTGAAAAATTATGTTTTTTTTGTCGCAGCCACTGAACCAGAAGTCCAGAAACAATATGCCATATAAATGCTGAAAATATTAATTTTTTTTTGTCGCAGCCACTGCAGCACAGAGGCCAGAAAAAATATGCCATATAAATGCAAACAATATTAATTTTTTTTTGTTGCAGCCACTGCAGCACAGAGGCCAGAAAAAATATGCCATATAAATGCAAACAATATTAATTTTTTTTGGTCGCAGCCACTGCAGCACAGAGGCCAGGAAAAATATGCCATATAAATGCTAACAATATAAATTTTTTTTGTCGCAGACACTGAAGCACAGAGGCCAGAAAAAATATGCCATATAAATGCTGAAAATATTCAATTTTTTTGGTCGCAGCCACTGAAGCACAGAGGCCATAAAAAATATGCCATATAAATGCTGAAAATATTCTGTTTTTTTTGTCGCAGCCACTGAAGCACAGAGGCCAGAAAAAATATGCCATATAAATGCTGAAAATATTCATTTTTTTGTCACAGCCACTGAAGCACAGAGGCCAGAAAAAATATGCCATATAAATGCTGAAAATATTCATTTTTTTGTCACAGCCACTGAAGCACAGAGGCCAGAATAAATATGCCATATAAATGCAGAAAATATTCTGTTTTTTTTGGTCGCAGCCACTGAAGCACAGAGGCCAGAAAAAATATGCCATATAAATGCTGAAAATATTCATTTTTTTGTCACAGCCACTGAAGCACAGAGGCCAGAAAAAATATGCCATATAAATGCAGAAAATATTCTGTTTTTTTGGTCGCAGCCACTGAAGCACAGAGGCCATAAAAAATATGCCATATAAATGCTGAAAATATTCATTTTTTTGTCACAGCCACTGAAGCACAGAGGCCATAAAAAATATGCCATATAAATGCTGAAAATATTCTGTTTTTTTTGGTCGCAGCCACTGAAGCACAGAGGCCAGAAAAAATATGCCATATAAATGCTGAAAATATTCATTTTTTTGTCACAGCCACTGAAGCACCGAGGCCAGAAAAAATATGCCATATAAATGCTGAAAATATAAATTTTTTTGTCACAGCCACTGAAGCACAGAGGCCAGAAAAAATATGCCATATAAATGCAGAAAATATTCTGTTTTTTTTGGTCGCAGCCACTGAAGCACAGAGGCCAGAAAAAATATGCCATATAAATGCTGAAAATATTCATTTTTTTGTCACAGCCACTGAAGCACAGAGGCCAGAAAAAATATGCCATATAAATACAGAAAATATTCTGTTTTTTTTGGTCGCAGCCACTGAAGCACAGAGGCCATAAAAAATATGCCATATAAATGCTGAAAATATTCAATTTTTTTGTCACAGCCACTGAAGCACAGAGGCCAGAAAAACTCAGGATTTACCTGGATTCAAATTAAACCAGTAGGGTTTGCACCCTAGTTTGTAACGGTGGTGGAGGGAGGAGGACGCTAAAGGACAGCTGTATGTGGAGTCATGAGGCGTGCAGAGAAGGACAGCTGCATGGGGAGTCAGAATCAGAAACTCAGCACAAGTCTTCCGGCGTGCAGTAACCCTCCGAGATCCACCCCTCATTCATTTTAATAAAGGTCAGGTAATCCACACTTTTGTGACCTAGGCGAGTTCTCTTCTCAGTTACAATCCCTCCTGCTGCACTGAAGGTCCTTTCTGAGAGGACACTTGAGGCGGGGCAAGACAAGAGGTTCATGGCAAATTGTGACAGCTCTGGCCACAGATCAAGCCTGCGCACCCAGTAGTCCAGGGGTTCATCGCTCCTCAGAGTGTCGATATCTGCAGTTAATGCCAGGTAGTCCGCTACCTGCCGGTCGAGGCGTTCTTTGAGGGTGGATCCCGAACGGTTCTGCCGCTGCCTTGGACTGAAAAACATTTGCATGTCTGACGTTACAGAGTGGCCAAAGTGCTTTGTCCTTGCAGGTGTGCTCGTGGCAGGATTACTGGCACCTCTGCCCCTGGAATGTTGATGAGTTCCTGAAGTGACATCACCCTTAAAAGCATTGTACAACATGTTTTGCAGGCTGGTTTCTAAATGCAGCATCCTTTCAGACTTGTGGTATGTTGGTAACATTTCTGCCACTTTATGCTTGTACCGAGGGTCTAGTAGAGTCGCGACCCAGTACAGGTCCTTCTCCTTAAGCCTCTTGATACGGGGGTCCTTCAACAGGCATGACAGCATGAAAGACCCCATTCTCACAAGGTTGGATGCAGAGGTATCCATCTCCGCTTCCTCGTTATCAAGGACTGCATCATCCACGGTCTCCTCCCCCCAGCCACGTACAAGACCAGGGGTCCCCAAAAGGTCACCACTAGCCCCCTGGGAAGCCTGCTCCTGTTGGTCCTCCTCCTCCACAAAGCCACCTTCCTCCTCTGACTCCACTTCTGACACCTCTCCCTGCGTTGCAGCAGGTGCCTGGGTTCGTTCTGGTGATTCCGACCAGAAATCGTGCGCTTCCTGCTCCTCGTCACGCTGGTCTACAGCCTCATCTGTCACTCGTCGCACGGCACGCTCCAGGAAGAAAGCGAAGGGTATTAGGTCGCTGATGGTGCCTTCGGTGCGACTGACCATATTTGTAACCTCTTCAAAAGGGCGCATGAGCCTGCAGGCATCGCGCATAAGCACCCAGTAACGGGGTAAAAAAATCCCCAGCTCTGCAGATCCAGTCCTACCACCCAGTTCAAACAGGTATTCGTTGACGGCTCTTTGTTGTTGCAGCAGACGTTCCAACATGAGGAGCGTTGAATTCCAGCGAGTCTGGCTGTCGCAAATCAAACGCCTGACTGGCATTTTGTACCGCTGCTGAATGTCAGCAAGGCGTGCCATGGCTGTGTAGGACCGTCTGAAATGGGCCGACACCTTCCTGGACTGCCTGAGAACGTCCTGGAATCCTGGGTACTTTGAGACAAAACGTTGTACTATTAAATTCAGAACATGTGCCATGCAGGGCACATGTGTTAAATTGCCCAGTCTCAGTGCTGCCAACAGATTGCTTCCATTGTCACACACCACTTTTCCGATCTTCAGTTGGTGTGGGGTCAGCCACCGATCGGCCTGTGACTGCAGAGATGACAGGAGTACAGATCCGGTATGGTTTTTGCTTTCCAGGCACGTCATCCCCAAGACAGCATGACAACGGCGTACCTGGCACGTCGAATAGCCTAGGGGGAGCTGGGGGTGCACAGGTGTGGAGGAGGAGGACCCAGCAGCAGAGGACGAAGAAGAGGAAGAAGACGAGGTAGAGAGCGAAGGAGGAGTAGAGGTGGTGGCAGAACCGCGTGCAATCCGTGGCGGTGACACCAACTCCACTGTCGTTGTTGAGCTACACATTCCCTGCTTCCCAGCCATTACCAAGTTCACCCAGTGGGCAGTGTAGGTGACATACCTGCCCTGACCATGCTTGGAGGACCATGCGTCAGTAGTCATATGGACCTTTGGCCCAACACTAAGTGACAGAGATGCGGTGACTTGGCTCTGCACATGGTGGTACAGGTGTGGTATTCCCTTTTTTGAAAAAAAATTGCGGCTGGGTACCTTCCACTGCGGTGTCCCAATTGCTACAAATTTGCGGAAGGCCTCAGAGTCCACCAGCTGGTATGGTAAAAGCTGGCGGGCTAAGAGTGCGGACAAGCCAGCTGTCAGACGCCGGGCAAGGGGGTGACTAGCAGACATTGGCTTCTTACGCTCAAACATGGCCCTCACAGAAACTTGGCTGGGGGCAGATGACTGGGAATGGGAACTGGTGGTCAAGGTGGAAGGCGGAGTGGAGGGTGGTTCAGACGGGTCAAGGACAGCAGAGGTAGAGCAGTAAGATGCTGGACCAGAAGGAGGGTGGCTTTTAGTTTGCCTGTTGCCTTTGAGGTGTTGCTCCCAAAGTGCTTTGTGCTTGCCGTTCATGTGCCTTCGCATAGAAGTTGTACCTATGTGGCTGTTGGGCTTCCCAAGACTCAGTTTCTGACTGCACTCATTGCAAATGACAACGCTTTTGTCAGAGGCACACACATTAAAAAAATCCCACACTGCTGACCTTTTTGAGGCTGGCAATCTGGCGGTAACAGTAGAAGTCGGCGGCGTTGGCGGCAATGGCGGGTGCGTTGGCCGGCTGACCACAGGTGCCGATACATGTTGTTGCCCTACTGTTCCCTGCGAGCTGTCCTCCCTGCTTCTTCTAAGTCTTATTCTCCTCCTGCCTCTCTGACTCTCCGTCTCTCCATCTGAACTATCCTCCTCTTCCTCTCTTCTACTGGGCACCCATAAAACATCAATCTCCTCATCCTCATTCTCCTCAGATGCATCAATTTCTTCTAACAGCTCACAGAAGGAAGCAGCAGCGGGGACCTCCTCGTCATCACTCATTATGTCCACCTCTGTTGTGTTCTCTGCCAGAATTAAATCTGGTGTAACGTCCTCATCTCCTTCATCTTCTTCTGCCAATAATGGTTGCGCATCACTCAGTTCAAGAAACTCATGTGAAAATAACTCCTCTGACTCCAGTGAAGAAGGGGCGCCGGTGGTGGAGGAAGTGTTACGTGGGGTGCCCATAGCAGTGGAGGATGAGGATGTTGTGGTAAAGTTAGAAACGGTAGAGGATGGGGTGTGCTGTGTAAGCCAGTCAACTACCTCTTCAGCATTTTGGGAGTTCAGGGTCATTGCCTTTTTAAAACTGGGCAATTTCCTAGGGCCACAGGATAGCATAGCAGCACGGCCCCTTGTGCCTCTGCGTGGCGGCCTGCCTTTGCCTGGCATTATTTTTAAAACAACAACAACAACAACTCAGGTGGTGTTTCTAGAGACGGTATTATTATTGATATTTAGACAGAATGTGAACAAGCTCACACAGCTAGATGGGAGTTGTTTGAAAATGAAGAAGAAGAACACACTGGGCAAACAAGGCCTACAAGGTCAACGTATACACTACTACAGCAGTGGATACGGAATATATTATTGCTGCCTGAAAAACGTCACTCGGGTGGTGTTTCTAGAGACGGTATTATTATTGATATTTAGACAGAATGTGAACAAGCTCACACAGCTAGATGGTTGTTGTTTGAAAATGAAGAAGAAGAACACACTGGGCAAACAAGGCCTACAAGGTCAACGTATACACTACTACAGCAGTGGATACGGAATATATTATTGCTGCCTGAAAAACGTCACTCGGGTGGTGTTGCTAGAGACGGTATTATTATTGATATTTAGACAGAATGTGAACAAGCTCACACAGCTAGATGGTTGTTGTTTGAATATGAAGAACACACTGAGTAAATAATGCCTACAAGGTTAACGTATACACTACTACAGCAGTGGATACGGAATATATTATTGCTGCCTGAAAAACGTCACTCGGGTGGTGTTTCTAGAGACGGTATTATTATTGATATTTAGACAGAATGTGAACAAGCTCACACAGCTAGATGGTTGTTGTTTGAAAATGAAGAACACACTGAGCAAATAATGCCTACAAGGTTAACGTATACACTACTACAGCAGTGGATACGATATATATGATTGCTGCCTGAAAAACGTCACTCGGGTGGTGTTTCTAGAGACGGTATTATTATTGATATTTAGACAGAATGTGAACAAGCTCACACAGCTAGATGGTTGTTGTTTGAAAATGAAGAACACACTGAGCAAATAATGCCTACAAGGTTAACGTATACACTACTACAGCAGTGGATACGGAATATATTATTGCTGCCTGAAAAACGTCACTCGGGTGGTGTTTCTAGAGACGGTATTATTATTGATATTTAGACAGAATGTGAACAAGCTCACACAGCTAGATGGTTGTTGTTTGAAAATGAAGAACACACTGAGCAAATAATGCCTACAAGGTTAACGTATACACTACTACAGCAGTGGATACGGAATATATTATTGCTGCCTGAAAAACGTCACTCGGGTGGTGTTTCTAGAGACGGTATTATTATTGATATTTAGACAGAATGTGAACAAGCTCACACAGCTAGATGGTTGTTGTTTGAAAATGAAGAACACACTGAGCAAATAATGCCTACAAGGTTAACGTATACACTACTACAGCAGTGGATACGGAATATATTATTGCTGCCTGAAAAACGTCACTCGGGTGGTGTTTCTAGAGACGGTATTATTATTGATATTTAGACAGAATGTGAACAAGCTCACACAGCTAGATGGTTGTTGTTTGAAAATGAAGAAGAAGAACACACTGGGCAAACAAGGCCTACAAGGTCAACGTATACACTACTACAGCAGTGGATACGGAATATATTATTGCTGCCTGAAAAACGTCACTCGGGTGGTGTTTCTAGAGACGGTATTATTATTGATATTTAGACAGAATGTGAACAAGCTCACACAGCTAGATGGTTGTTGTTTGAAAATGAAGAACACACTGAGCAAATAATGCCTACAAGGTTAACGTATACACTACTACAGCAGTGGATACGGAATATATTATTGCTGCCTGAAAAACGTCACTCGGGTGGTGTTTCTAGAGACGGTATTATTATTGATATTTAGACAGAATGTGAAAAAGCTCACACAGCTAAGTGGCAGTGGTTTGAAAATGAAGAAGAAGAACACACTGGGCAAACAAGGCCTACAAGGTCAACGTATACACTACTACAGCAGTGGATACGGAATATATTATTGCTGCCTGAAAAACGTCACTCGGGTGGTGTTTCTAGAGACGGTATTATTATTGATATTTAGACAGAATGTGAACAAGCTCACACAGCTAGATGGTTGTTGTTTGAAAATGAAGAACACACTGAGCAAATAATGCCTACAAGGTTAACGTATACACTACTACAGCAGTGGATACGGAATATATTATTGCTGCCTGAAAAACGTCACTCGGGTGGTGTTTCTAGAGACGGTATTATTATTGATATTTAGACAGAATGTGAACAAGCTCACACAGCTAGATGGTTGTTGTTTGAAAATGAAGAACACACTGAGCAAATAATGCCTACAAGGTTAACGTATACACTACTACAGCAGTGGATACGATATATATGATTGCTGCCTGAAAAACGTCACTCGGGTGGTGTTTCTAGAGACGGTATTATTATTGATATTTAGACAGAATGTGAACAAGCTCACACAGCTAGATGGTTGTTGTTTGAAAATGAAGAACACACTGAGCAAATAATGCCTACAAGGTTAACGTATACACTACTACAGCAGTGGATACGGAATATATTATTGCTGCCTGAAAAACGTCACTCGGGTGGTGTTTCTAGAGACGGTATTATTATTGATATTTAGACAGAATGTGAACAAGCTCACACAGCTAGATGGTTGTTGTTTGAAAATGAAGAACACACTGAGCAAATAATGCCTACAAGGTTAACGTATACACTACTACAGGAGTGGATACGGAATATATTATTGCTGCCTGAAAAACGTCACTCGGGTGGTGTTTCTAGAGACGGTATTATTATTGATATTTAGACAGAATGTGAACAAGCTCACACAGCTAGATGGTTGTTGTTTGAAAATGAAGAACACACTGAGCAAATAATGCCTACAAGGTTAACGTATACACTACTACAGCAGTGGATACGGAATATATTATTGCTGCCTGAAAAACGTCACTCGGGTGGTGTTTCTAGAGACGGTATTATTATTGATATTTAGACAGAATGTGAACAAGCTCACACAGCTAGATGGTTGTTGTTTGAAAATGAAGAACACACTGAGCAAATAATGCCTGCAAGTGCACTACTATTGGTGCACTACTATGAAGAACAGCAACAGCACTGTACACGTTAAAGAACAGTAAGATAAGTAAAAGAAAAAAAAAATATATGTATATTAAAAAAATATTTTTCTCGGGTTGGTGCTGCTGAACTACTAGGAGCAGCACAGTAGCACACCAGTCCCACTCCCCAACACTGCTAGACTAATAGCACTGGGCTTATAGTAGCAACTAGCAAAGTAAAAAAACAAAAAAGAAAATAAAAGCAGTCCTTACAAGGACTATTGGGTTATTACAGCAGTCAGCAGATGAGATCAGAAGAGATCAGTGCCCACAGCAGGCAGCTACATACAGAGCACTGCAGTAGAAGGTAGATTACTAGCCAGCAAAGCTACCCTAAAATGTCCCTCAAATCCCTGCAGACTTCTATCCCTCCAATACAGAGCAGTATCAAGTAGATTACTAGCCAGCAAACTTACTATCAACTGTCCCTCAAAGAAATCAGTGAAATCAGTAACAGCTCTCTCCCTACACTAGCTCTTGCAAGCACACACAGGCAGAATGAAAAAACGCTGCAGGGCTTCAGTTTATATATGGAAGGGGAGTGGTCCAGGGGGTGTGGGGGTGGTCCAGGAGGGAGAGCTTCCTGATTGGCTGCCATGTATCTGCTGGTCTGGGGTGAGAGGTCAAAAAAAAGCGCCAGGTAAGGCGAACCCAAAATGGCGAACGTCGCGCGACGTTCGCGAACATTCGGCGAGCGCGAACAGCCGATGTTCGCGCGAACAAGTTCGCCGGCGAACAGTCCGCGACATCCCTAAGGCACATAGTATACCTGTTAAAACAATCAAATTTCATCAAAGAAATATGTCTAACAGTAATTATAGTGCTAAATTTCTAATGAATAATGTAAATAACACAAAAAGTTGTAACCTTCACAACTTCACATCTATTTAACCAGTTTTTATTTTTACACTGAACTGTTCATTTAAGGTTACCAAAAATTATGATATAATTGGTATCACTGAGACCTGGTGGGATGAAACATGTGCCTGGAATGTGAATTTTAGCAGGGACAGAAGGATTAAAAAGGGTGGAGGAGTGTGTTTGTATGTAACGCCTGAATTAAAGCGATGCGCTAAAGAAATAACAATAGCTGGCACTGGTGAGGGTGTGGAATCCCTCTGGGTAGAGATTTTGACTGGGCAAAAGGTAACAAAAAGAATTATCATTGGTGTATGCTATAAACCACCTCGTATAAGTGTCGAGTATGAAGCACAGCTACTCTTGCAGATACAAGTGGCTTCACAGCAGGGTCAAGTTGTTGCTATGGGTGACTTCAATTATCCAGACATTGACTGGGGTAATGGGGTTGCTAAGACAGAAAAGGCTAGTAGGTTTGTAAATATGCTGAATGACAACTTTTTATTCCAGCTCGTTCAAGAACCTACTAGGAATAACTCTCTTTCGGACCTTGTAATAACTAACAATACTGAACTCATCACTAACATTTGTGTGGGGGAGCATTTAGGGAATAGTTATCATAACATGGTCTCCTTTGAGATTCTGTTGCAGAAGCAATTCTATAAGGGAGTAACTAAAACACTAAATTTCAGACGTGCAAACTTTGACAGTATAAGGGCATCTCTGCAACATATTAAGTGGGAAATGCTTTTCACAGGGTTAAACACAGAAGAAAAATGGGAAGTCTTTAAAATGCTGCTTAATAAATATTCTTGTCCGTATATTCCACTTGTAAGCAAGGAACGTCGTTGCAAAGCAAAACCTTTTTGGTTCAATAGAAGTGTTGGTGTTGAGGTGGGTAAGAAAAGACATGCTTTTAAGGCTTTCAAGTTAGCTGGGACAGCCGAAACATTTATAAGGTACAAGGAGGCCAATAAATCATGCAAAGAAGCTATAAGGCAAGCTAAAATTGATATAGAAAAGGATATTGCAGCAAGCAGTAAAAAAAATCCCAAATTATTTTTTAAATATGTTAATAGTAAAAAAATGAAGCAGGAAGGGGTGGGACCCTTACTATCAGAGGGGGGTCAGCTGGTTGATGAAAACAAAATAAAAGCGCAGATTCTGAACTCATATTTTTCATCTATCTACACAAATGAGGAACCAGTAAGTGAAGGTTTCCTTCTTAATAGTACCAATTATAGTAATACAACTAATGATGCATGGTTTACACATGAAGAAATTCAAAAGAGACTAGAACATGTTAAGATTAACAAATGTCAGGGGCCAGATGGTATTCATCCCAGGGTAATTAGCGAGCTTAGCTCTGTGATTGCCAAACCTCTTTACTTAATTTTTCAGGATTCATTGAGATCTGGCATAGTACAGAGAGACTGGCGAATTGCTAATGTGGTGCCTCTATTCAAAAAAGGATCCCGTTCTCAGCCTCAAAACTATAGGCCAGTTAGTCTGACGTCAGTGGTAGGAAAGCTTTTTGAAGGGTTAATAAAGGATAAGATACTGGACTTCATAGCAAATCATAATACTATGAGTTTGTGCCAGCATGGTTTTATGCGTAATAGATCTTGCCAGACTAACTTAATTTCTTTTTATGAGAAGGTAAGTAGAGACCTCAATTATGGGATGGCAGTGGATGTGATTTACTTAGACTTTGCTAAAGCATTTGATACAGTGCCACACAAAAGGTTACTGGTTAAATAAAGGAACATTGGCCTGGAACATAGTATTTGTACCTGGATAGAGAACTGGCTAAAAGATAGACTACAAAGAGTGGTGGTAAATGGAACATTTTCTAATTGGACCAGTGTTGTTAGTGGAGTACCGCAGGGCTCTATACTAGATCCCTTGCTTTTCAACTTGTTTATTAATGACCTGGAGGTGGGCATTGAAAGTACTGTTTCTATTTTTGCAGATGATACTAAATTGTGCAGAACTATAGGTTCCATGCAGGATGCTGCCACTTTGCAGAGAGATTTGTCTAAATTGGAAAACTGGGCAGCAAACTGGAAAATGAGGTTCAATGTTGATAAATGCAAGGTTATGCACTAAATGGCAGTGTGTTGGGAGTCTCCTTCAATGAGAAGGATCTAGAGGTCTTTGTAGATAACACGTTGTCTAATTCTGGGCAGTGTCATTCTGTGGCTACTAAAGCAAATAAAGTTCTGTCTTGCATAAAAAAGGGCATTAACGCAAGGGATGAAAACATAATTATGCCTCTTTATAGGTCCCTGGCAAGGCCTCATCTGGAGTATGCAGTTTTGGACTCCAGTCCTTAAGAAGGATATAAATGAGCTGGAGAGAGTGCAGAGACGTGCAACTAAATTGGTTAGAGGGATGGAAGGCTTAAATTATGAGGGGAGACTGTCAAGGTGGGGTTGTTTTCTCTGGAAAAATGGCGCTTGCGAGGGGACATGATTACACTTTACAAGTACATTAGAGGACATTAGACAAATGGCAGGGGACCTTTTTACCCATAAAGTGGATCACCGTACCAGAGGTCACCCCTTTAGACTAGAAGAAAAGAACTTTCATTTGAAGCAACGTAGGGGGTTCTTCACAATGAGGACAGTGAGGTTGTGGAATGCACTGCCGGGTGATGTTGTGATGGCTGATTCAGTTAATGCCTTTAAGAATGGCTTGGATGATTTTTTG
Organism: Xenopus laevis; assembly: GCF_017654675.1. Classification (NCBI taxonomy): domain Eukaryota; kingdom Metazoa; phylum Chordata; class Amphibia; order Anura; family Pipidae; genus Xenopus; species Xenopus laevis. The sequence goes on from NC_054372.1 coordinate 93,037,113, forward strand.
GACAGACATAATATCAAAGGCTATTGTGATACTAAACTCTATAGTTAATATAGGTATGGTATATAGAATTTGTATGAAAGTAGGGAGGGGTGTGTGTATGGATGCTGGGTTTTCATTTGGAGGGGTTGGACTTGATGGACTTTGTCTTTTTTCAACCCGATTTAACTATGTAACTATGTAACTATGAAAATTATCACTGGTGTATGCTACAAGCCACCTAGAATAAGCAGGGTTGATTCTGTCCATTCATTTCCACGTTGTGCCAGAGGGGGTCGCAACTGCGCTCTCTGCATTATAAGAGCCGAACTTCCGGGTTGAAAAATGGAAATTCGGCTCTTAGTTACCAGGAGTGGCATTTTTGCCGCCCCTGGCAACCAGGGGGCGTTGCCACCTGAGGCGAGTGTCTCTGATGTCCTAATAAATTTTTCAATTTTTTAATTGATTGATTCATTATTTTTGTGGATACTCGTACTTTTCTTTTTTGAAATGTTGATTTGGACCTACACCCTAGGACTGGGGTGAATTGTGAGTATATTCTCCATGATTAACTTTAACAATATTTGACTTTGATTAACTTTAACAATATTTGACTTTGAATTATTAATTAGTTTTGTAGTAGTACCTACATAAATACATAGTGTCTCAACTCGCCTCATTGGTGGAGTGCCCCTGAGAATAAGTGATAAGAATGACCCCAACTACTTTTACAAATGAAGGAGACTTCACATCTTGGTCCTGTTGTTTTGGGTGACTTCAATTATACAGGGATTAAGTAAAGTTATAGGGTAGCCAAGTCAGAAAGAACTAACAAGTTTGTAAATATACTAAATGGCAACTTTTTATTTCAAGTAGTTCAGGCAGCATTGGATTGGGGGGCCTGGGGGGGCACGTGCCAGGGGATAATGAAAGCAATAGTATGAAGTGGGGAGTGGGTCTGGGTCATCATGGCCAACCAGATTTTTTACAGGTAATGTCTTGCATAATGTCTTGCATAATTAAGAGTGTCATTTCTGAATGCTGGTGAATGTCCAGCAGGTTGAAGCCTATATGCTGGGTAACCCAGATAACACCCATTAACTGCAGGATTAACAGCAGAAGTCATGGTAAAGTGACGGTGGTTTAATGGTTAGAATGTAAGCAACAACAAACAGGAGTGCAAACTGAATACAGGCCTGGGTAGAGAGAGAAAACTGAGCAAATCCAAAATTCCAAAATTCGTTTGACGAAACTTACTTACAAAGATCTGAAGCAGTGTAAAAATTATCAGCGGGAAATCTGGAGTGCACATGGCACAACATAAAGCACAACTTGATAAATTCTGTATTTATTTTACACAGCTTTTTACACCATTTGTTTGGCGAATTTTGTTTTAGACAGCATAATGTAAAGTATTATGGCTATAAACTGAGATTCCTCTCTGGGGACATACATTGGATTGAAAGGATATTCGACATCTTGGCAAAGGGTGGGTTATCCCCATGAAACACTGACCTATTTGTGGTCATAATAAATAATAGTTCCTTGTCTGTACAATTTTGTATCTGTATGACTGCTTTTGCTTACTTGCATTTTGATGTTATGTCTACCTTCTAGGGTGTCTGAGCTACCATAATTAGGCGGAGGTGCTACAGCAAATTGTTGTTGCAATACATGTACCTTGGCCATGGGAAATTTTCAGTTTGTTACACACCTGTCTGGGATTCACAAACATCACCAACACTTTCTCCCAGATATTCTAGGCACTCAAAAATATGCTTGTTGTCTATAACTTTCTCTGGATTTGAATCTTAAAATAATGCCGCAGGTTAAATCCCTTCCAGATCTGTTAGCTTCATTCTGCTACATTGTTTTTGGAGTCAGAACTAGCAGTTCAGAGAACAGTAAGGGGCAGACAGACGACTAAAAACTGTCCAGTCATATTGGAAAGTCATTTTTGGGTGAACATCTCTTCAAATGTCTGGTCCAGCACTGCTCTCTGTGTAACTCTTATTCAACTTTGACCAGTAAGAATATTTTATAATTATTGCAAGTCTACCCAGGATCCAAATAATGTATATCTCATCAACAGCTATGCTTGATTTGGTGTATTATTGATTCCATTAAAAAATGATCTATTTAATGTAAAGCATGGTGTCGCTGGTCCTTGCATTCTGATTTTTTATAAGGTCTGGTAAAAGTACATTTAAGTGGCCCTTACATTAAAGGATCAGTAACACCAAAACATTAAATTGTTTAAAGTAATAAAAATATAATACAGTTTTTCCCTGCACTAGTAAAACTGCTCTGTTTGCTTCAGAAACACTACTATTGTTAATATAAATAAGCTGCTGTGTAGCCATGGGGGCAGCTATTCAAAGGAAAAAAGGCTCAGGTTACACAGCAGATAGCAGATAAGCTCTGTAGAACATAATGTTATCTGTTATCCACTATTTAACCTGTGCCATATAGCCTTTTTGCAATTTACACCATTGCTATTGAGCAGCTTGTTTATATGAACTATAGTAGTGTTTCTGAAGCAAACACACCAGTTTTACCAGTGCAGGGCAACAGTACATGATATATTCATTACTTTAAAACACAGTGCAGAACAAATGCTGAATTCAATAATTTTATTTACTTTCTAGGCAGGGCAAGAGAACTCCAGGGGCCTCAATGTCCCAGTAATTTAATGCATTCTTACTTGAGTTTCAAGTTAGGCCATAAGGGTGTCAGTTTTTTTTACTTGGCTTTGGCTCACATCAGCTTTACAATGCAATAATTAGGGAGCACTGCTTTAAAGTATTTCGACATTACTGCATCTAGCAGACCTATACAGTACATACATGTACTGTATCAGCAGTATCATACAACGTTATCATATATGAAAATGCCCATAGCTTCCTCTAGGCCAGTGTTTCCTCCAATTTATTTTTAGCTGCTAGGAAATATAATCTTTTGTTCACAGTTTTGAAAACCATGTGAACTGAGAAGCAAGTAGGTCAAAATATGTTCAATATATTCTACATATATTTCTTGTTTTTTTTTTTGTTTCTTGGCTTTATCATTGCTATTTTCAAGACTACTTGTTGTTATATGTTGCCAAAGAAAATTATCAGGGCTGCACTGACTGCTAATTCAATTCCTGTTATATACATGGCATGGCATATTTTCAGATTCAGTCTTTTAGCAGCTTCAGAGCATAATAAATCTTGAAAAAAAATCAAGTTTTTTTTCCTCTAAAATTCAGAATTCTTTTCCCTTTAAAACTCGACCAGAAAAATCCAAGCCTTCATAATTAGGCCACCTAAAAGTTCATTTACCACCAGTCAGCCAATTACGTACAAAGGCTAGTACAAATTACAAAACTAAATTAAAGTAAAGGTGATTGGTTGCTATGGATAACAGTCTCAGCTCTACTGTAAATTAGACTGGACCACAAAGCTTTCAAGCAAAGGGTAGGGGACACTCACTTTCCCTTTACAGCAATTAATTTTACCACAAGTAGTTTTGCTGTCTTTCTGAAAAGCAATTCCTAACCATTCAATGAGTGGGAAATAACCTAAATTTACCTAAATTGAAATTCCACAGCCATGATGTTCATGGCCCACAAAGCCTTTCCTGGTGCCAAATCACCACAATGATTCATTAACCAAACCCAGGCTTGTCTGAATCAGAGCCTAGTAACTCGGTGACACACTCCTTATCACACACCTTTCTGAATGTTTACTTAACCGGTAGATTATTGCGCACATGAAAGAAATGACTGATTTACCTGTTTTATAATTTGAGACATACCTTGTTTAGTTATTCTTAAAACAGGGATGGGAGATCGGATCTTAACAAAGGGCTTGTATAACATTTCAATCAAATGTGAAGGCTTGAAAGTCTGAATAGTATTCATTCTCACTAAAATTAAATTTTTAGTGATTACAGTAGAACCCCCATTTTACATTTTCAGGGGAACAGGAAAAAATGATGTAAAATCCGGGAAAATTTTAAATTAGGGAAATATGTTAAAGGGATCCTGTCATCGGAAAACATGTTTTTTTCAAAACGCATCAGTTAAAGTGGACCTGTCATCCAGACACAAAAATCTGTGTAATAAAAGTCCTTTTCAAATTAAACATGAAATCCAATTTCTATTCTTTATTAAAGCATTCATAGCTGTTGTAAGCTCATTTAAAAATCTCAGCTGTCAATCAAATATTGTCTGCACCTCCTCTATGCCAGTGGCATAGAGGCGGGGCAGACAATTACTTTCACTTTCCATTCAGCACTTCCTAGATGTCACTACTCTCCACACATTCCCCCATTCTCTTTACCGTTTAATTGTGTAGCCAGGGCAAGGAAATGGACATCAGGTCCCCCATTCTGGTGCACAAACAAGATTCTGAGATGATGCAAGGCTTGTCTTAATAACAGTGTCCACAAAATGGCTGCTTCCTGCTTGTTATAATTATGAATTCCCAGACTGAAGGAAACAAGATTCAAATAATTTATATAGTGTAATTAAAGTTCATTTTGCTTGACTAATGTGATAAAATAGGATTTGGAATGTTTTTTTTGGGTGACGGGTCCCCATTTCTCAAAAGAGCAAACAGATTTTTTTTATATTCAATTTTGAAATCTGACATGGGGCTAGACATTTTGTCAATTTCCCAGCTGCCCCTGGTCATGTGACTTGTGCCTGTACTTTAGGAGAGAAATGCTTTCTGGCAGGCTGCTGTTTTTCCTTCTCAATGTAACTGAATGTGTCTCAGTGAGACATGGGTTTTTACTATTGAGTGTTGTTCTTAGATCTACCAGGCAGCTGTTATCTTGTGTTAGGGAGCTATCTGGTTACCTTCCCATTGTTATTTTGTTTGGCTGCTGGGGGGGAAAAGGGAGGGGGTGATATCACTCCAACTTGCAGTACAGCAGTAAAGAGTGATTGAAGTTTATCAGAGCACAAGTCACATGACTTGGGGCAGCTGGGAAATTGAAAATATGTCTAGCCCCATGTCGGATTTCAAGATTGAATATAAAAAAATCTGTTTGCTCTTTTGAGAAATGGATTTCAGTGCAGAATTCTGCTGGATCAGCACTATTAACTGATTCATTTTGAGTTTTTTTTTTTCCCATGACAGTATCCCTTTAAAGCACAGGAGTCAGTTTTGCTTTCAGATACATTTACTGTGTTAATAACAAGGGTTAAGCATCGTAGCATTAATGTTACACTATTGGGGGCATGTGCATGGCCTCTCTGTCAGTCACATATACAACCTAAAGCAATATGTGATTGGTGCAGGACTGTATAAGGGGCAGACTAATTGGAATTGACTAATTACAGACAGAACTATGGCAAAATATACATCTGGTTAGTATTTTAATCCTATTTATTTCACAAATAATACAATTCACAGAGGAAAAAAAGCAGTTTTTGGGAACATCAGGACAAAATTTTGATGTAAAATACAGGAAAACATAACTTAAAATCACGGAAATGCACCCATTGAAATGCGTTATAAATCAGTGGGACCACAAATAAAAATGCGGGAAAACTTAACACAGGCTGGCCATAACCTTATAACCTGGAATTTAAATGGAGTGGAATTTAAAGTCTGCATAATTTACACTGCCTACTGAATTAACATGCTGCCTGGCAGTATTAGAACATAAAGGGTTATACAGTTACATATAGTTTCATAAAAGTAGAGGTTGAAAGATGACACATACATCTCAAGTAATTCCAACCTTGATTCAAAATCCTGTCCTATGATGTTTCCAGTAGGAAAAAATCCTGATTTCAAAGCAACAAACTAGACAACTGGGTACTACATTGTACTCTACATATTGCTGAAACATTAGTTGGTTGATATGGGTTACTAAAACTGCAGCAGACTTTTTACATTTTAATTATGTCACACAATCAGTATATGGACAACAGTATTCCAGCACACCGTGCAATTCATAATTAGTTTTATCCTGTAGTTCTACAGTTCAGAACTGTAGATTCTATCATTATTTTTATGGTGTAGACTGTATTACTATATTATACTGTGTACATAATTCATTCTACCAATTAAAATGTTTTTCTCAATCAATAAATGTTTTTTTTCTAGATTTAATAATGATGTGTAGGCAGCTATCTCAGTTTTTTATGCCTGATCAAGTGCTTGAAGAAACAGCCAGCAAAGCAAGTCCCTTCAGGCAGATGTTGCCTCATCTTTTCAGTCCTTATCAGGGGCGATTCTAACCCCCCTGTTGCCTTGAGACGGCTTTCATGCTGCCACTCCTCCCACACTCAATGATCCAGGGGGTCCAGGAGGCCACATCGCTAGTGCAGAGTGTACAATTGCACAAATATCTGGTTTCATAACACGAAATTCTTAACCTTTTTACTGCCAAGAACGTAGCTCCTACGTTCTTTTAAAAAAAGGCTTTAAGTGCCAAGAACGTAGGAGCTATGTTCTTTACTACAACAACGCTCTCTCTGCACGCACAGCAAAATCAGCGTGCAGAGAGGAGCGATCAGAGCCACAACCCCCTAGGCAACGAGCTTACCTGCAGCAGATCGCCGATCCTCGCCGACCCCCTTCTCCAGGAGCGACACAGACGCAGCAACAGCTTCCTTGTCGCAGGACCCGGACCTAACGTGTTCCAGCGCCGCCCACGCACTTCCTGCTGCTCTGACTCATCGATCCTGGACCCTACAGCTCTGAAAAGGACCCCCTTCATCTAGATTCGGTAAGTGCCCCTTTTTTTTACTTATTTAGTACATTTACAAGCATTTACATATACACAATGTACATATTAGTAAAAGTAGTTTTTTTTATTTTTGCTTTTCTGACTTTTCTGATTTTTTTGATTTTTCACACTTTTGCACTTATTTACACACTCACATATACATATGCACAAATGTATACACTTTTTAGAGCTGTACATCCATGCATACACAAACACACACTTATAGGGGTTTTTTGTACTTTTTTTTTTTTTTTTAGTTCTTCATTTTCAAGTTTCCCTCTTGTTATTTCCCTAAAAACGTTAGATTTCATAGCGTGACTACTGGATCAAGCATTCTGACCCCTAACCATGCTTTCAGAAAAAAAATTTTGTTATTTCATTGATTTTCCTAATTGTATTTGATTTTTTGTGATTTTTATTGCAGTTTTATGCTTGCATTGTTTTTCCTTGTGTCATGTTTTAGCATCATTTACACTTTGATCATTTGGGGTAGAAACACATTTTTAGCAATTCTGTGTTCGTCAGAATGTGTACTTTCCAAAAATATATGGTTTTGGGGGGTCTTTGTACTGTTAGGGGGTCTTTATATCTAGTAAGGCGAATTGACAGCCGAGAAAATTCTTATACACTATTTTCATTTGGGGTCCGCACGTGCCCACCTGCTTTGGTATATCTATGCATAATGGGCATCAAACTGTTCTGTAGACCCTTGACGTCAATATTTAGGGTGTTTTACATTTGTATGTAAGAAATTGGGTGAGATAAGTGCGACCAATTGCAATATTTTTAGGCGATTTTCAGAAATATCATAAAAACCGCTGCCTTTAGCGTTGCTTTGCAGTATGTACGTTTGGAGTAGAAAGACAGTTTTAGCAAATTTTTATTTGGCAGAATGTGTACTTTACAAAAATATATGGTTTTGGGGGGTCTGTGTACTGTTAGGGGGTCTTACGGCACATTATATGCAGTCAGTGTGTTATGTTCACAGAAGGCGAATTGACAGCCGAGAAAATTACTTATGCACCGTTTTCATTTGGGGTCCGCACATGCCCATCTGCTTTGGTATATCTATGCATATTGGGCATCATACTGTTCAGTAGACCCTTGACGTCAATATTTAGGGTGTTTTACATTTGTATGTAAGAAATTGGGTGAGATAAGTGCGACCAATTGCAATATTTTTAGGCGATTTTCAGAAATATCATAAAAACCGCTGCCTTTAGCGTTGCTTTGCAGTATGTACGTTTGGAGTAGAAAGACAGTTTTAGCAAATTTTTATCCAGCAGGATGAGTTCTTTCCAAAAACATATGGTTTTGGGGGGTCTTTGTACTGTTAGGGGGTCTTACAGCAAATTATATGCAGTCTGGGATGCTATGTTCACAGAAGGCAAATTGACAGCCGAGAAAATTCTTATGCACTGTTTTCATTTGGGGTCCGCACATGCCCACCTGCTTTGGTATATCTATGCATATTAGGCATCATACTGTTCAGTAGACCCTTGACATCAATATTTAGGGTGTTTTCCATTTGTATGTAAGAAATTGGGTGAGATAAGTGCGACCAACTGCAATATTTATAGGCGATTTTCAGAAATATAAAAACCGATGCCTTTAGCGTTGCTTGCAGTATGTACATTTGGAGTAGAAAGACAGTTTTAGCAAATTTTTATTCGGTAGGATGTGCACTTTCCAAAAATATATGGTTTTGGGGGGTCTTTGTACTGTTAGGGGGTCTTACAGCACATTATATGCAGTTGGGGATGCTATGTTCACAGAAGGCGAATTGACAGCCGAGAAAATTCTTATGCACTGTTTTCATTTGGGTTCCGCAGATGCCCACCTGCTTTGGTATATCTATGCATATTGGGCATCATACTGTTCAGTAGACCCTTGACATCAATATTTAGGGTGTTTTCCATTTGTATGTAAGAAATTGGGTGAGATAAGTGCGACCAACTGCAATATTTATAGGCGATTTTCAGAAATATCATAAAAACCACTGCATTTAGCGTTGCTTTGCAGTATGTACGTTTGGAGTAGAAAGACAGTTTTAGCAAATTTTTATTCGGCAGAATGTGTACTTTACAAAAATATATGGTTTTGGGGGTCTTTGTACTGTTAGGGGGTCTTACAGCAAATTATATGCAGTCAGTGTGTTATGTTCACAGAAGGCAAATTGACAGCCGAGAAAATTCTTATGCACCGTTTTCATTTGGGGTCCGCACATGCCCACCTGCTTTGGTATATCTATGCATATTAGGCATCATACTGTTCAGTAGACCCTTGACGTCAATATTTAGGGTGTTTTCCATTTGTATGTAAGAAATTGGGTGAGATAAGTGCGACCAACTGCAATATTTATAGGCGATTTTCAGAAATATAAAAACCGATGCCTTTAGCGTTGCTTGCAGTATGTACATTTGGAGTAGAAAGACAGTTTTAGCAAATTTTTATTCGGTAGGATGTGCACTTTCCAAAAATATATGGTTTTGGGGGGTCTTTGTACTGTTAGGGGGTCTTACAGCACATTATATGCAGTCGGGGATGCTATGTTCACAGAAGGCGAATTGACAGCCGAGAAAATTCTTATGCACTGTTTTCATTTGGGTTCCGCACATGCCCACCTGCTTTGGTATATCTATGCATATTGGGCATCATACTGTTCAGTAGACCCTTGACATCAATATTTAGGGTGTTTTCCATTTGTATGTAAGAAATTGGGTGAGATAAGTGCGACCAACTGCAATATTTATAGGCGATTTTCAGAAATATCATAAAAACCACTGCATTTAGCGTTGCTTTGCAGTATGTACGTTTGGAGTAAAAAGACGGTTTTAGCAAATTTTTATTCGGTAGAATATGTACTTTCCAAAAATATATGGTTTTCTGGGGTGAACGTAATTTTTTGTACCTTTGCCTGTCACAAAATGCTGTATATGTGCTGATTTTGCAGTATCTGGAATTACAGAACTTGTATGGGGTGTCTTCTTTCTGGGGCCCCTATACGCCACATACTTAGGTGTACCTATGCATATTGGGCATCAAACTGTTCAGCGGACCCTGGGCTTTCATATTTAGTGTGTTTTATCTTGGTTTATAATGATATGTGGGAGATACGATGCTTCAGAGTTGCAATATTGAGATGATTTTCGGTAATGTCATAAAAATTGCCAAATGTAGGAACGCTTTACGGCTTGGTACTTTGGAGTAGAAAGACATGCATATCCATATTAGATTCATCAGAATGTGTACTTTCCAAAAATATATAGTTTTCTGGGGTGAACATACACTTTTGTACTTTTGCCCCTTGAGAAATGCTGTAAATGTGCTGATTTTGCAGTATTTGGAATATTATTCAAATTACAGTGATTGCTCACCAAAATGAATTACACCTCAAAGGAGATGTTGATGATGAATATAATAGATCTGTCACTTAAATTAAAGTGCACTTAAATATGAAGTGTGAGAGTTGTCTTAACAGAAACCAAATCTGGGGATACTGAGCAAAGCAACCCATCTATTGCCCACTGGTCAGCAAATTCACTCAACCGGCCAGTAAACACTGCCTGGGTGTACTCTGCTCGGATGCGGGAACGCACCAGCACCCGGAACAAAGCCTCTTGAGGATTCCCACCCTCCAAACATTGCATTCTAGACTTATGAATGGCTAGTTTGGCTAAAGCTAGGAGCAAGTTGAAGAGAAGGTCTTTCTCTCGATTGTCCCGGGATACTGGGCGTCCAAAAATAAAAACGTGAGGGGAAAAATGTAACCAGAACTGCAGGTGAAGTTTCCTCAAAATAGCCAAAAGAGGTTGCAGTCTGGCACACGAAAAATAAGCATGAAACACAGACTCCCTTTTGTCACAGAATGGGCAAGCAGCTGTGGAGTCTGTAAAATGGACCAGGTACTCTCCTGTGCTCAAAGCACCATGGAGCACTATCCAACTCAAGTCTCCAGTGGGTCTGGGCACCAGGCTGGAATAAAGGGCTCACCCTCATTAAACACCCACCTCCAGATGGTATCATAGCGGGAGACAAGAGCAAGAAAGTGTACAGTGTGGAGCATGAGGGAGTACAATAGCTTACTTGTCATGTCATAAAAGCACGTTGAGGTAAAATTCTCTGGCTCAAGTTGGGGGAAGGAGGTGTGTCAGGGGACAGGTCTTGGGTGCTATTTTTATGGCTGGAGGTGGAGAGTTCCAAGGTGGATGTGGTTCTCCACCACGTAAAACCCCATCAATAAATGTGTGAGATTCAGGAGAGAGGTTATTCTTGATCTCCTGGAGCAGACGATGTGGAACTCTAGTGGTAAGTTACCCCATGCGTGGCATAACTGCCGGAGCTTCCACCCAATCTGACCTCTCGAAATCCAGGAAATCCCCAACTCTGGTTAGCTGAGCCCTGCAAAGGCGGTGGCGGATGCTGGTGGACTCCAACATCCTAGTCTTTAAAGATGGATTGTAAAGTAGGGGCTCAGTTAGAATGTCCTCCCCCTGAATGCCTCCTTGCCTTTGCACAGTTACCATGCTCCAGGTCTTTAGAGTCTGTTGGTAGTAAGCCAGCAATGGTGAGAGGCTTCTTAAGAATCCTTCAGGTTCGATGACAAACAATTGCCGGTCATACCCCATGTTGCGTACCTGATGATAAAAGCTGGATGCTAGGGTACACCACTGTGGAGAAGGATCTGCATACAAGTATCTCTGTATCTGCTGGAAACGGAAAGTATGTACTTGAGAGCGTATGCATACAATCCCTGTCCTCCCTCTCTCAAGTGTAGGCTTGAAACACCTGCAGAGACCCAGTGCTTTCCCATCCAGAGAAAGTCCAGCAACCTTCTCTGGATTTTAGCAATGAATTCTTGGGTTGGGCTAAGACATGTCAGCCTATACCAGAGTTGAAAGGCCACCAGCTGGTTAATCACCAAAGCCCTCCCCCTCATAGAAAGCATTTTATCAAGACCCTTCCACTTTCCCAGGCGGGTAAGAACATGCTCCTCAATAAAATTCTGTGGAACAGGACGCTCTTCAGCTGACAGATAGACACCTAAATATTTGCTGACTTTAGTCTCCCACAAGATGTTGCGAAAAGCAGAAGGCAAAGAATCTATATGTAGAGGACCTTCCAGAAGGCCTGAGCTCTTGGTCCAGTTGATCCGAGCTGATGAGGCAGCAGCGTAAACCTCTTGGCATTCTTGTGCTCACTCAAGATCAACTAGGTTCTGGGCCACAAGGATGACATCATCAGCATATGCTGAAAGAACTACCCTCATGTCAGGTTCCCTGAGCACCAGTCCTGTAAGCCTCTTCCTTAGTAGACACAGGAAAGGCTCAATGGCCATTGCATACAGCTGTCCCGACAAAGGGCATCCTTGTCGAACTCCTCGTTTGAAGGCCAGAGGTGCAGTCAGAGACCAGTTGATTTTAACTAGACACTCTGCAGAGGTGTACAGTGTTTTCAGATAGTTCACAAACTGTGGGCCAAAGCTATAGGCTTGCAGAGTGCCTAAAAGATATTGGTGATCTACTCTGTCAAATGCCTTCTCTTGATCCAGGGAGAGAAAAGCGAGAGATAGACCAGCCTTCCGGGCAAAATGTAGTAAATCCCGAACCAGAAAGACATTGTCAAAAATTGTCCAGCCAGGGACTGTATAGGACTGGTCAGGATTAACCACCTCTGCCAGCAATGAGACCGGCCGCCAATTCTTAATAAGGCAGAGATCCCCTTTATTAGGTAGCAGTGATAACACTGCTCGACGACAAGAAAGTGGCATCTCACCAGTCTTGAGGGCCTCATTTAGAACCCTATGGAAATCATGTCCCACAGTATCCCAGAAGAACTGGAAGAACTCTACAGTCAATCCATCCAGCCCTGGAGATTTATTATGGGGCATTAAGTGGAGTGCTTGAGAGAGTTCATTCAGAGTGATTGGTTTTTCCAACCTCTCTCTTCTCCCCTCGCTAACCACTGGAAGCCCATTCCATAGCTCCCTGCAGGCATCTGGAGAGATGGGATCTGGAGAAAAAAGGTTCTGATAGAAAGCCCGGGCTCTGTCCCTGATAGCCTCCGAATCTTCAAGGGGGGTGCCATCGGCTTCGGCTTCGCACATAAGCACCACAAGCATGTCGCTGTTCCATGTTACGCAGAGTCTCTTTCTTTTCTACATATTCACACTGTATGGCTTGGTCTTCTGAGCCTGACAGCCTTTGCTCAAGATCAAGCACCTCCCTATTCTGCTCAAACATTTTGTATTCTCTTGACACAAGAGCTTTAGGTGAACCTTGCCTACATCCCACCATTGACTCAGTGTGGCAAATTCATCTTGATAACCCTTCCAGTCTGTCCACATTTCCCAGCCTGCCTTTGCAAACCCTTCATCCTTTAATAAGCTGTTGTTAAAGTGCCAATAGGCTGCTTTGGGCAGAGATGGTGCAACTGCCACTATCAAAGAAGCACAATTGTGGTCCGAGAAAGGTGCCAAGCTAATATTACTGGACCGAACTCGTGACATAATATGGCTTGATATATAAAGCCTATCAATCCGGCACTGAGACACACAGCCATCCCTCACCCTAACATAGGTGAAAGCATCGGTTTCTGGGTGTTGTTCTCTCCAGATGTCTACCAAGGAGAAATGGGCAATGAGTTCCCGCAAAGCTGACTCAGATGAATCCCTTTTCTGGGGAACATTTCGGTCCCGAGCCTCAGGGGTGTAATTAAAATCACCCCCTATAATCACGGCTTCATCTGAGTCAATTGTCTCCATATAGGCTGATAAACTTTCGAAAAAATACTTTCTTTCTGGTCCAGTAGTTGGATCATACATGTTTATCAGATTGTATGTTCCACTAGACTCCCGGACCCGGAGATGTAACAGACGGCCTGGGATGACAGAATTAACACTCAGTACCTCTGGCTGGAAGGATTCTGAGAACAAGGTCACCACCCCACATGACGTCCATGTGAGGTGATTAAAAAAGACTCTGCCCTTCCATTCCAGATGCAAGGTCGCTTCAAGCTCCTGAGTGATATGGGTCTCTTGAAGGAAACTCACAGAGTACCCTCCTTGGCGTAGAAAGGAGAGTACCTGAAACATTCTAAAAGGCTCCCGACAGCCATTTGTATTAAGAGTGCTTATACTTAGAGCCATTATTGTGTGTTAGTAAATGCTTTAGCCCTCACAGAGGTCTGGTGAGACAAACACTTTTTGTGGAACTTAACACTACGGAGATATTCTGCAGTTCCATAGTTTTTGGCCTCTTTTATGACCTTGATGTATTGTCTCACAGAACTGATCACCAAAGTCAAATCATGCCACTTCTCTAAAGCCATATGTAGTTTCTTCTCCAATTTAACACCAAGGGTGCTCTCAAGAAATATCTTGAGTTCCTCAGCTGGGATGATTGGGGTAGAAGGATTTGACACAACTGTGTCAACTTCCTCTTCGATGTCCCCCTCATCCATGAACTCTTCTTGGCTAAGGGATTGATAATTCCCCCTCTCCACTGGAGCTTTGATAATATCTACACAAGAAGTTACAGGAGAAGGATCAGAAGCACCTGCTATCTGGAGACCCTGCAACGAACACCTTTGGAGGTGTTTGGCTCAGGGGTAGCAGATGGAATTGGCTCCTTATCAACAGGAGCTTTAGAGGCTCGATGGGCAACCTCTGCCCTTTCCACTGCCTCCTGTGCCTTCTGAATGGCAATAACATTGGGATCAGTGGAAGAGAATGGAGGAGAGATCTTCACATGCACAGTAGACCTTACCGAGTCTGTCTGGCTATCCTCCATATTTACAACTCCAGCCTCATTATCCTCCCTCACAGCATTGTCTGCAGGGTCCTGTATGGGGGTTGTCCCAATATTCTCCATTTCTTGGAGTAAAATATCCTGAGGCACTAAACACTGAGGCTGGTTGTAGTTCCCAAAGCTCAGCACCTCAGGAACACTTACGGTCCACTCTGCAGGGGTTTCATTAGCTGTCCCTTTATACTCCAGGAGATCCCCTGTTGGAGACTGATGCATCACCCCGTACTCTGTGGGGAGACTCATAATCCCCTGTTCAAATTTCTCCAGACCATTTATCTCCTCTTCCCCAACTGAGTCTATAGGTGTATGGTCTGGCACCAGTTGATTGCATCCATGGTCTGGCACCATTTGATTGCATCCAACAGTTGGACCAGACAATATCACCGCATGAGGAGCAGATGTTTTGCTGCCCTTTTTGCCCTTGGATGGGGGTGCTCCATCATTGACCACTGAAACCCATTCCTCAGGTATCACCCTGTTGGATTTAAATTTCCTCTTTTTCTTGTCATTTGAAGAGGAAATGCTACTCTCTGCTTCCAAGATTAGGATTGCTCATAATAGGGTTAAGTTGGTTTTTGGCAAAAACAACTGCAGCACTGGGGGATGCATTGACATTCCTCCCCCCCTTCTCTTTTGCTGAAATTGAAATGTAGCCTGCATCCTTAGATAACTTGAGTGAAGGAGGAGGTTTCGAGGTTTCAAGGTTTCAGAGGTGGGTTGTGTAACAACCACCTTAAGGTTCTTTACTGAAGGGGATTTCTTCTTTGAGGAGCCTGCAGCAATAGCTGTAGCAGGGTATGATGTTGCATTAGAGATACTTGGGGCAGGAACAGGGACTGTGGTCTTAATATGCCCTTTGGGGCAACTCTGGCGAGTGTGCCCCAGATTCTTGCAAAGGAAGCACCTCACTTCTTCTGTGCAGTAAAAATTTTTATACAGCACCCCCTCAAATGTATCTTGACCCCGAGGCAAAAGTAATTGCACCTGCCTTTTAAAAGAGAGAATATGTCTCAATCTGCTCTCCTTAGATTTCATTAGATAAGACTATCTTTATGCCTAATCCTTCTAGGGGTTCTACAGGGATATAACTACCCCCTACTGTTATGGCTCTCTGCACTAGAGTATGCACTGCAGTTAGTGTACGGGCAAATATTATGGCTTTCCCATACATTTTACTTGCTGCCACTATTACAGAGGGGCCCATGACTTCAGCTGCAGCTTTTATGTAAGCCTCTATGCCATGAGCTCCTGACATTAGACATCTAACCCCATGCTTCCTTGTAAACTGTAGGGATGTAGCGAACGTCGGAAAAAAAGTTCGCGAACATATTCGCGAACTTGCGCAAAAATGCGAGCGGTTCGCGAACGGTTCGCGAACCCCATAGACTTCAATGGGAAGGCGAACTTTAACATCTAGAAAAGACATTTCTGGCCAGAAAAATGATTTTAAAGTTGTTTAAAGGGTGCAACGACCTGGACAGTGGCATGCCAGAGGGGGATCAAGGGCAAAAATGTATCTGAAAAATCTGCCTGTGTGTGCTTGGAAGAGATAGTGTAGGGGGAGAGCTGTTAGTGATTTCAGGGACAGATGATAGTAAGCTTGCTGGCTAGTAATCTGCTTGATACTGCTCTGTATTGGAGGGACAGAAGTCTGCAGGGATTTGAGGGACATTTTAGCTTAGGTAGCTTTGCTGGCTAGTAATCTACTGTTCTCTTTAAACAACTGCCATACGTTGACCTTGTAGGCATTGTTTGCCCAGTTTTTTTGGACGCAGCCACTGAAGCACAGTTGCCAGAAAAAATATGCCATATAAATGCTGAAAATAGTAATTTTTCGCCATACGTTGACCTTGTAGACATTGTTTGCCCAGTTTTTTTGGACGCAGCCACTGAAGCACAGTTGCCAGAAAAATTATGCCATATAAATGCTGAAAATATAAATTTTTTTGGTTGCAGCCACTGAAGCACAGAGGCCAGAAAAATTATGCCATATAAATGCAGAAAATATGCATTTTTTTGGTCGCAGCCACTGAAGCACAGTTGACAGAAAAATTATGCCATATAAATGCTGAAAATATAAATTTTTTTGGTTGCAGCCACTGAAGCACAGAGGCCAGAAAAATTATGCCATATAAATGCAGAAAATATGCATTTTTTTGGTCGCAGCCACTGAAGCACAGTTGGCAGAAAAATTATGCCATATAAATGCTGAAATATAAATTTTTTTGGTTGCAGCCACTGAAGCACAGAGGCCAGAAAAATTATGCCATATAAATGCAGAAAATATGCATTTTTTTGGTCGCAGCCACTGAAGCACAGTTGCCAGAAAAAATATGCCATATAAATGCTGAAAATAGTCATTTTTTGCCATATACGTTGAGTCAACGTATGGCAAAAAATTACTATTTTCAGCATTTATATGGAATATTTTTTCTGGCCTCTGTGCTTCAGTGGCTGCGGCCAAAAAAACTGGGCAAACAATGCCTACAAGGTCAACGTATACACTACTACAGCGGTGGATACGGATTACGTAAAATATATTATGGCTGCTTGAAAAAAGTCACTCCGGTGTTTTTTCTGGAGACGGTAATATTATGGATATTTAGACAGAATGTGAACAAGGTCACACAGCTAGATGGCGGGTTGAAGAAAACAGTGTGCAAATAATGCCTACAAGGTCAACGTATACACTACTACAGCGGTGGATACGGATTACGTAAAATATATTATGGCTGCTTGAAAAAAGTCACTCCGGTGTTTTTTCTGGAGACGGTAATATTATGGATATTTAGACAGAATGTGAACAAGGTCACACAGCTAGATGGCGGGTTGAAGAAAACAGTGTGCAAATAATGCCTACAGGGCAAATAATGCCTAAAAGGTCAACTTATACACTACTACAGCGGTAGTAAAATAAAAAAAGTAAAATAAAAAAAAATGAATATTAAAAAAAAAAAATTAAAGTTGGTGCTGCTGAACTACTAGGAGCAGCAGATTAGCACACCAGTCCCACTGCCCAACACTGCTAGACTAATAGCACTGGGCTCTTATAGTAGTAGTAGTAGTAGTAGTAAAACAACAAAAAAATAAATAAAAGCAGTCCTTACAAGGACTACTGTTATTGCAGCAGTCAGCAGATGAGATCAGAAGCAGGACAGCTGCCCACTGCAGCTACATACAGAGCACTGCAGTAGAAGGTAGATTACTAGCCAGCAAAGCTACCTAAGCTTAAATGTCCCTCAAACCCCTGCAGACTTCTGTCCCTCCAATAACAGAGCAGTATCAAAACGATTACTAGCCAGCAAACTTTCAACTGTCCCTGAAATCACTAACAGGCAGCAGCTCTCTCCCTACACTATCTCTTCAGCACACACAGGCAGAGTGAAAAAACGCTGCAGGGCTTCAGTTTTTATAGGGAAGGGGAGTGGTCCAGGGGAGAGCTTCCTGATTGGCTGCCATGTACCTGCTGGTCTGGGGTGAGAGGGCAAAAAAAAGCGCCAACAATGGCGAACCCAAAATGGCGAACGTCGCGCGACGTTCGCGAACTTCCGGCGAGCGCGAACACCCGATGTTCGCGCGAACAAGTTCGCCGGCGAACAGTTCGCGACATCTCGCTTGGGTTGTTGCCGGTAGCTACTTCCTGTGCAAAACTTTTAGCAGGGGTCACATTGGCTGCAGCAGCAGAAACAGAAGCAATGGAGCTTTCTGACAAAGGCTGTGACTGGTGCTTTTTAGCATAGCTACAGCCAGGTTTTTCAGCTCCTTTTCCTTTAGGAGCCTGAGGTATTTTTTTATAATTTTGTTTTTTATTCCCTCCCATTATTTTACAAAACAATCCACAAAAAAGTAAGCTTAATTCTATTAATCAACAAAAGTAAATGCAACAATGAGAAGCTTTAGCAGGGAGAGGGTTAATGTGAGCAGGTGCCTGGGAGTTGCACTGCTACTAGAAAATGTTTTATTTTCTTAAATCCTTCTCCCATTAGCTTTCTCTCCTTACAAAACAAGGATAAAAATAAAAGCACACACACAATCTATGCAAATAGTGATAAATTTCAGCTGAAACTAAATACAAAAAAACAGGTGAAACTGACACCCAGGTGTGGGGGAGGGGTAGGGGATCTGTCAGTGAGTTTGTAGCCCACAGGAAGTGAAGGGAACTGGGCTAGCAATCACTCACCTTCTGGGTCAAAATAAAATTAGATTTTAAATAAAGTAAATTAAGTAAATCAACTCAAAACTCCCTAAAATTCACACACCAAGTAGCTAAGACCTTCACACACCAAATGAGAACAAAAAATCCTGCCTTAGACAGGGATTCCTCTGCTTAATTTGAAATCAAACAGAGAGCTTTCTTTTTTGTGGCTTCTGCAGTATTTGGAATTCCAGAACTGATAACTCATATGGGGTGTCTTCGTTTTGGGGCCCCGATACGCCACATACTTAGGTGTACCTATGCATATTGGGCATCAAACTGTTCAGCGGACCCTGGGCTTTCATATTTAGGGTGTTTTATCCTGGTATATAATGATATGTGGGAGATACGATGCTGTAGACTGGACACTTTGAGGTAATTTTTCAAAAATGTAACACATTTTTATAAAAACTGCTAAGTTTAGGAAAGAATTGCAACTTGGTAGTTTGGAGTACAAATATATATTTACCTATTTTGAACTCGTTAGAATCTGTTCTTTCCAATAAGGTGTCGTTTTTTTTAGGGTAAACCTACTGTTAGTGGAATGATTGGCCTTGGAATCAGATGTATGCAGTTTTGTAGAGTGGTGCTTTGGAAATTTGGTAGTTTACTGCTTCAAAGTTTTTGATCTATAGAAGTAAGAAATCTCCATAAAACTATATATATTTGGTATTGGCGCGTTCAGGAGACACAGAACTTTCCAAATCTGCCATGTTCTCATGCATAAAATAAATTATGCTTCTGATATATGTGTTTTTATCATGTGAAACTGTTTTTTTTAAAAAAAAATTATACATTTAGAAGCCCACATCTTTTTACTGGAGCGGAATGACAACAAAATACTAGCATATTTTGAAAGCTTAGGTTGTCCTGAGAAAAAAGATACCTTGTTTTCATGGGTAAACAAAAAGACACCCCAGGCAAGTCCCCTAAAGTGAAAGAGCAAAAAAATTTTCAAAAACGGTCTGGCAATAGAAGTTTCAACTTGGCCAAATTGGCTGGCAGTGAAAAGGTTAAAGTTATCAGGGCCAGATTTTTGTTTCACCTCATTGGCACAGCATCCCTTATCCTTATCAGTTTTAATTTATACATTACTGAAACCTTCTCCAGTTTTGTGTGACAGTAAGGAAGTGGAAGGTCTAAGTGTCCAGATCCATTGCCTCTCACTGTATATAATGTTTTTAGGTCTAAAATTAACAATGTCTCCTACTTTATTTTAATGTTTTTGTGGTGTTAATGTCCTATTCCCCTCACATATATAATATATTTAGGATTTAGAGCCATTAGGGCTCTTTTACATCGGCAAGTGTAGAGAGCAAAATGCAATTTAAGTATATGACAAGGAGACTCCTCAATTTACCCTATGTGTTCTGTCCTCCCTACGTATTACCAGGGCTGGACTGGCAATCTGTGGGTTTTGGCAAATGCCAGAGGGGCTGCTATAAGGAGCCATATAAAGTCAGCATTTAGTGGGCTGTTGGGGGCTATTTGGGCCTCTGTGTGGGCTGATTGGGCCTGTGTGTACCTGAAATACCAGGGCCTATTTTAATTCTCAGTCCGGACCTGCGTATTACCCTGGGGCAGTGTGTAGTTCGACATACAGCTAAACCTCCCCACACTCCAATGAAGAGACTGTGAACTGAAGTCTGTAGATTTTACTGGATAGCAAAGGGGAATAGGTGAAGCTGTAACAAATAACAGAAAATAGGGTAAATAGATTGCAATGAATAGTGCAATATAAACATATATGCATATAAATGCAACATCAAATGCTAGCTGGCATGAAAAGTCTATGCTGCAATGTCTCTGGGGGTGCTGGCAACTGTAGAGGTGATTTGGTGCAACTATTTGCTTACCAGCGATGCAACAATGAGGAGAGATGAAACTGTGCGTGCTTCTTCCACACCATGGTCTGTAAAATGGAGTCTTAGCTCCCACAAGGCACTGTTCTAGGTCACATGGTGGGAGTATGGTAGCCTGATTAGTCCCCTTAATTTAAGTTTGCTGCGGCATGAACCCTATTTTCTCGTTCTGCCATAAGCCATGTGGAGGTGCAGAACAAATACAGAAAGGCCTTGCACAATAACAGCAAGTGTCCAGCAGAGGGAGTTAGTCAAAGGGAGCAATGAAATACAACAACATGATGACAGCTTATGCTGGGACATGACACTATGCTTTCAGCCATTTCACTGAACCCCATTGTTACATACCCTAATGAAACAACAGGAGCCAGAAATAGTGTAAAAGGGCTACTGCATTCACATTTTATCACATATAAGGACTTTGCCAGCCTCACCCCAAGGCAATATTCTAAAGCCAGAAGTCCTAAAGAGATCGCTACTATGCTCTGCCTTCCTCACTTAAGATCAGCACTATGTCATTATATCCACCACTGAGTAGTAGATTGTCTACAGAGAGGATGGCCCCATACTCCTTTCTGGGCTACCTGACATGTCGGCCTCCAAACCGCTAGGGCCAGGTGGGCAAGTGTAACCAGGCAGTCAAATGTCACTACTCCTACAGGACCCCTGCCCATATATCTGGATATATATAAAGTGATGGGTACAGGCTGCACACCTTAAAGAACACCAAACGACCTGGGTGCTCTGGTCAGAAAATAAATAAAGACTGTACTTGATACTGGCGCTCACAGGATTTGCATGAAAGATCAAACAATTGATATTGTGAAATAAAAAATAAGGTTTATTGAATCTGACGTTTCGGCTCCTCACAGGAACCTTTCTCAAGGACAAACAGTGCTCAACAGAAAATGACAGTTTAATTTCAAAAAAAGGTGCCAAACAGGTTGCATAGAACCCTAATGTAACGGTTCCATGTGGACCAAAAATAGTGTAGATACACAAAATCGAAGGATAAAAAACATGCACATTGGTCATAACACCGGTTTCTTGGTATATGACTTGACTCATAGGCCCACTCAGGCATATTATTCAAAAGGCCAAACCGAAACCTATAATGGGTTACTGGAGTAATATTACATACGCTCAGGCTGCAATGCAGTGCTTAGCCATGGTACTGTAGAGGTGGGCGGGCCATTCATTAGAATTAGCCCCGGGTATAGGCAATATACTCTGTCCTGTTTTATATATATGCCTAAACACATTGGAACTACTTATTCCCCTATGCACACAGACTGAATGGCAGTCTGCAGCTTCTATAGGGTATGATGACAGGGCAGCTGGAATCTGGAATGTTTTCTAGGCACTGTATGGGTTAATCAGGTATATTTAGATGAATATGTGATTCAATAAAGCCCAGTAACATTAGAGGGCAGACTCTACAGGCTGCTAAATCAAGTAACTATATCTATAGAAATACTCAGACCTAGTAAAGCAAAGCCCAAGAAAGTTACAGTAGCCAGGCTTTTCCCTACACCCAACTGAGCCCCACCACCCTGTATACTCCAACTACAGTTCTCTCTATACTCTATTTGCGGTAGCAGCTTAGTGTCACAGGCTGGATTTCTATATAATACAGAGGATTAGTGAAGGGCGAATAAATTAGTCAAGCACGGATTTGCGGTGTATTTCTATGTTTCGCCGTCCGTGAATGTTTTTGCGAAACTGTGGTGAAAATTCACAGCATCAAAAAAGATTGTTGAGCGTCAAAAATGATGCGCGCATAAAAATTGCCACCTGTGAAAATTATTCGGACACCTATAGATTGTAATGCACTTGGACAAAATAAATATGTGTACAAAAAAAAGTAAGGACTTAACCCCTAACTATAAGTCCAAAAATAATATAGATTATTTAAATGATCGAAAATTATTGTTTAAAAAGGCAATATTTATTCACAACCATGCCTCTATTAACAGTTAAAACCAATTAAAAACATGAGATAGTACACATGGGAGTAGAGGCCCCTCTCAAATAGACGCTAAGTCCATTTATGCAATGAGATGTGAGAAAATGTGTGCACAATTATAAACAAACTATATGCTTTATGTAAAATATTCATATGCAACAATAAATGAATCTATGCATGAACGTGTCATAGTATTATTAAGCATATATTAGCATAATGCAAATGTCATGAAATTCTGAGGCCTTGTAATAAACAGGGTGGACAGATGGCGTAGTCACAATAAATTGTTAAGTGTGGCTGATTATTCCAATAGTAGCATGTAGTTATGCAGCTTCAGTCTGGTCAGGCTGGCAGCTCAAGTTGATATTGTAAAGATCAAACGAAGCCAAACTTGGTTTTCCAGAATTAAATTCCGGTGTAGTGGTTTTAATTGATGCTCTGACGATATATCGATGGTTATTGCAGTTCAACACAGAGTTGATTATAACGCTCACAGGCAATTTAAATATGTTTCATCCAACATTAAGTTGGCCAGATGGAATAAGAAAGTCATGAGCACCCTTTGAACTGAAATAAACACCACAAATATAAATGCCAAAATGTCTCCGGGTGCTAATGTGCCCTGCCTGAGTGTGAAAAATAAGTGAAAACTTTGCCGACCAATACGTGCTGTCCTACCGCCACTGTGCTGCTCCGCCAAAATGACTCCGAATGCTAATGTGCCCTGGCTGGGTGTGAAAAATAAGTAAAAACTTTACCGACCAGTATGTGAGGTCCGACCACCACAGAGCTGCACCGCCACCGTCGTGTCCACCCAATATCAGTCCAGCCTCTGTTCCATTGTATGATATGTGCGCCATCAGTCCCTTGAGAGGTGCCCCGTCTCCCAAGTGCACCACCACGCCACAACAGCCATTTTGCTACCAACCGCAGCTTTGTCAAGAGGCCTAACACCAGGAAATTACGTACTCTTAAGGGGATAGTCACATGACTATAGAATGAGTTGCCATAGTAACACGTTAGTCTTTCAAAATTCTACAAGGCATTTTTCTCCTGTATGGAATCTAGCATGTGTAGGATCCAGACCTTAAAATCAATTCCTTTTGTTAAAAGGTCAACTTGAATCAATAATAAACAGGAGAAAGTACATTCATTTCTTTAACATGTGTTAACTCTATAAATTGTATTGCCCCTGAGGCATGGTAGTGTTATTACTCAGAATGTCAATGAAGAAAATGAAAAACGTATGGAAAAACATATGTTTTAGAAAAAATGCAAAATCAAAAATACCGAAACCAAAAAATTTGGCTCAAGACATAACCACAGGCCATGGACTATACATATATATATAATAAGTCATTATCTATTAACAAATGCCTGGAAATTCAAGTGACCATTCAATCCCAGTTCTGACTTATACGTATTGAACTTGAATATCCACCAGGCTTCCAATTGAAGTAACCTACTGTCAAGGTCACCACCCCTCGGATCCCCGTGGAGTCTATCTATGCCTTAAAATACGACCCCATGTAATGTCCATTATGCATGCAAAGAATATGCTTACAAGCAATACTTTACAAGAGGTTGCAATTTCTTATATCTAACAGATGTTCATACATTCTCTGTTTAAATTGTCTTTTTGTTGTGCCCACATATAAGGTGCCACAATGGCAAGTAAATAGATAAATTACATGTGTAGTATTGCAACAAATGTAATGACACATGTCAAATTTCAAATTGTCCCTGCCAAAAGTATTAGAAAGTTTAATGAAGCGGCATTGTTCGCATGTTCCACTTCTGAAGCTGCCCGGTGTTTCACAACATGCTTGTTTTGAATATTTAGAAAAGTGACTTTGGGTTAAAAGATCTCCAATACTAGTATTTTTCTTATATGTAAACAAGGGGCAGGGGCTAACCAATCGGCTTAAGGTGGGATCTTTAGATAGTATATCTCAATGTTAACAAATTATAGACCGGATGTCTTTATCATTGTTACCATAGGTCATAATAAATCTAGTCCAATCCTTGTCCTTCCCCCCCCCCCACTCTGGATTTTAGATTTATTGATTTATGTGTATAATAAATGTCTCTGTTTTGGGCCAACGCATAGTGATTGGCTTTATGTAAGGAGTGTGATTTATAACCCCCGTGCCTTAAACCTCTGATTTAGCTTATAGGCCTCCTTTTTAAAGTCCTCATCCGAGGAGCAGATTCTCCTTCATCTCAAGCACTAACTTTTGGGAATACCTTCAAAACATTTAAAAGGGTGCATGGATTTTGCATGAAGGAAACTATTACTAGCTTTTTTTTTTTTTGCAAAATAGATCGGTAGATATTAGCCCCTGGCTTTCTTTTTTAATTTCAATATCCAAAAACTACAATCTCAAATTATAAAAATTCATGGTAAAGGACAAATTTAACTTATTGTCATTGAGCTTGTATACAAATTCTTGTATAGTTGTTCTGAACCCTGCCATATTAACATGACGTCATCGATGTACCTGTGCCATCTGAGAATATGGCACAGATACATTTCATATTCATCTGCCAGAAATATATGGCATTCCCATTCACCAAGATATAGATTGGCATAGCTCAGGGCGCATTTAGCACCCATAGCCACCCCTTGTCATTGTAGGTAGTAAATGCCATCAAACAAAAAGACATTATGATGCAGAACAAAGTTCAGGGTCTGAAAAATAAAGTCATGTTGTTCAGAAATAGGTTGATGGATTCACTCAAATGCCAACTTAATGGCATCTGAGCCTAAAGAATGGGGTATAGTAATGTACAACGCCTCCACATCAAGACCTACCAATAGGCATTTTGAGTCCAAGATTAGTCCAATTATTTCCCTCAAAAGACAAATGAATCTAATTGTTTCACTAGTGGTTGCAATACCGTATCAATAAGTTCAGTGATCAATGGTTCAGTGATCCACAACCGGAAACACATGGCAGAGCATAGAAGGTCGGAATTCTTGGATGATCAACCTTTAGAAAGTCACACATGTTTGGATCAATAACACCTACCCGGTGTGCTTGATCAAGCAAGTCACATGTGTTTTGGACAAAATAGTTGCATGTATAAAAAATGTCCCTTGCGTCAAAATTGACGTGCATCAAAATTATTTTGATGCCCATTGACTTCAATGCGTTTAAAAAAAAATTTGCCATTTCACAAAATTTTTTGCCATTTCGCAAAATTTTCCAGACAGATTTGCCCATCATTACTGAGATGCCATTTTTGATCCCAGGCTGACTTACATGCTGCCTGAGTGACTACAGTGAGATTAACTGCTGTAAAACAGCAAATAAACAGCAAGAGACTAACAAGCAGCTGCCCAAATAGTTCTACCCTTAAAGCCAGCAGTATAGTGAGGAGTTAAAGTAAAGCACTGGAGCTATAAGCGCAGGGGCTGCATGACAAGAGATCCGAATGACCAGCAGCCAAATTATACTGGTCTAGGTTAGAGATGGGCAGAAACACCTGTAGCCATGTTTAGGAATTAATTAAAGCAGGACATGGCCGGGCCCAGGGGCCAGGAGTCAGAGAGGGATGTGATGTCAGGGGAAGAAACAGTTCACTTCCTTATCATCTGAGCAGGTAGAAACATCCCACCCTCCTCAACTTTGCATATTTTGAGAAATGTCAGGAGTTTTCTTCTTTATCTTTTCATATTATCTATTAATAACAGAATATGAATGTTTTTCCTGAATCTGCTTTTACTTTGTGGTTTCAGTTTAATTGTGAAGTCTGGATTGCATTAATTTATGTTAAATGAATGATGTGAAATGCTTGATCCAGGGAATGTCTCCGATCTTCATTGGGGTCAGGAAGGAATTTTTTCCCTCTTGAAGCATAATTGGCACAGGCTTCAGGCTGGGTTTTTTTGCTTTCCTCTGGATCAAAACAGTGGATATATGATATTATATTTTAAGTTTTATTTGTCACAGCAGCGGTAGGACATTGCCAGAGTACTGCACACGTAAGTTTAGAAGAGGGAGAAAGGAGGTTCTCTCCTGTGACTGCACGCTACTACTGCTTGTGCTAGGGGGCAGCCTGCTTGGATTTCCTATCATCTACACACTGCAGATGCTGGACTGCTGAACTACTCTAATGTTATCGGCACAGCATAGTAGCGGTCTCTTGTTCAATTCTGGCTTTAAAATATTGCCTCGGGTTAAGCTGGCAAGGTCCTATTTATTTGATAAGATGTGAATAAATGCTGTGGCCATTTTACACCGATCTCTGTCTCCTGTTACAGTTAGAGTTGTAGTATTTCTGGTCAGGTGATCTCTGAGGCAGCACAAAGACCATCACAAAATGGTGGTTCAAGGCAAGAGATGTAAAATGGCAATATTTACTTAAATATATATTCTAGTTTGGTAAGATTCTTTAATATGTCAGTTAATGTGATATAAACTATCTGTTGCTTAAGTCATTTTGGCGGTATAGTTTTCCTTAATTATACGCTATATCTGATTCTGCCAAACTTTAAACATAACCCAGTATAATCTGGCTGCTGATCATTCAGATCCCTTGCATTTATAGTTTCAGGGCTTTCCTATCACCATGCTTTTTCCCCACAATCCAGTAGTTTTCCCAGAGTTGTAAATTAGCCCTATTGTTCTCTAGAACATGTTCCTTTACATAAGAAAAACAGATCAGCGGCTTCCCTAACTCTCCCTCTGTTTATTTAAAACCATGCACCATCTAAAAAATCATAAAAATTTACTTTTTTAGTAGTTTGTGCCATTGGGATCATGCAACCATATGTACAGTAAAGGTTCATAGTAAGGCTCAAAGCTGACCCAAAGCTGATTTATTCACATCTTATCAAATAAATAGGACCTTGCCAGCTTAACCCGAGGCAATATTTTAAAGCCAGAATTGAACAAGAGACCGCTACTATGCTGTGCCGATAACATTAGTGTAGTTCAGCAGTCCTGCATCTGCAGTGTGTAGATGATAGGAAATCCAAGCAGGCTGCCCCCTAGCACAAGCAGTAGTAGCGTGCAGTCACAGGAGAGAATCTCCTTTCTCCCTCTTCTAAACTTACGTGTGCAGTACTCTGGCAATGTCCTACCGCTGCTGTGACAAATAAAACTTAAAATATAATATCATATATCCACTGTTTTGATCCAGGAAAGTATGAATTTGATTTTTGTATCCAAGATTTCGTCAAAAGCAATTTCCATGTTCCAAAAACATATTTATGAGACTCTGCATATAAAGTATATACAGTGCCTAAGTTAAACTTGGGAAACACTTATTAATGCTAAACAATCAACATTAATGGATATACAATCTTCTTATGCATGATTTAACTTTTCACAGTATTATGTTTTCATCCACTTTTTTTTGTACCACTTCAGGCTTGACTAATGGTATAATTCTTCTGAATAAAATCAGGTATTGAATTCCTGTATGTTATATAAACACTGTTGGGTTCATTGCTAATGTAATATACTGTAGGAACAAAGGTCTGCTCCCAAGTATTGTTGTGTTGTTTGTATTTCCCATAGGACCGTGACCTTTACTTTAAATGCAGTATTGCAAACAAAACAATCATGGGAAAAGATCTATTGTGCATTCAAAACAGTATGTTTCTGCTCTTCAGAGAGATGTTATACTCTCTTAAATAAGATAAACATATGCTGAAAAAAAAAATCTGTTCTAATTCTCAACTTGAAAATTCTATTTATATCTCTTTCAAGAGTCTGGAATTGGCATTTTGTCATTTACCATCCAGTTAAATGATAATGATATTGTAAGACACGCCGGAAGATCGATGGGTTCTCTTACCTCCCGGCGCGTCCGTCCTCGGATTGCACGGCACATGTGTGCCCGACGCACGGTCCCGTACGTTGTGGTCATCCAACGTTCGTGCGCGTTGTGATGCTGGCGTTTGTCGCAGAGCATCATGACGTCATCACGTGGCGCGAGATTCTAATTTGGCGCAAAACCTCTTTTAAAAGCCCTGCTCTTTCTGGTAACAGTGCCCAAGCTGGCTTCTGTTTACAGATCCTGCCTAAAATGTACTACTTTAATTGATTCCTGGATTTTGACTCCTGCTCATCTGACTCTGATTCTTGCTGCCTTTCCTGACCTTTTTGCCTGTTTTGAGACTATGATTTTGCCTGAAACCTTGCCGGTACCATTTACCACTCTCCAAAGAGCACCATCCCCCGTTGGTTCCGCAACAAAAAGCCCGGGGCCCCAAAAGAGCGTCAGTAAACCGGAATTCGCAGGGGTACTCGGGTGCATCTAGAATGCCAGCTGCCAATAAGGTTCCTGACTGACGAGACGTTACACATATGAACATAGCACCGTCTTGTAATTTACTGGCCAAATATGCTCTAATGTCAGTTTACTTTAAGCACTACCGGTGGTTCTATCTTTGTTAAATACATGCACACTAATGTCTTCATTTTTCCACAGGAAAATAAAAATGGACAAAAGACTGAACAAATGAGGTTTAAAACAGATAATTGCATAGATCACCTTATATGGAAGAGAAAAATTTAAAAAAGCACCATCTGATAAATAGTGTCGTTGCTGTAACCGGTTATAATTTTTTTTCCAGAAAGGGATTAAGAAGACAAAAAGAGAAAAAGGGGGAAGTAAAAAGCAATAAGCTTGACATTGCAAATGCAAGACTTATTACATTCAATGATCAAGATGAAACTCTATACATGTAGGACATAAACATTTAATTTTTTTCCATTTCCCTCTGGCTTTATAGTTAAGTTAGGCAGCTATGAACAAAGTCCAAATGCCTACCCTGTTCAGATATGGGTCAATTAAAGTGATAGCTGAAACTATGGCGAATTTAATGCACTGTTCCATAGGGTCTTCTGGAATATAGGAATCTTAATAGAGATTACACAGAATTACTAACTTTATTAATCTTAATCTTAGGTAAAAAAAAATGGTCGAGATTTATTGTAGTTGAGGATTTGCTGCTTCCACTTTAATTAATGTTAAAGTTAATGTTTAAATTAAGCTGAATCTTGATCAGAGAAAGAATATACCTAAACATCATCAACACAGGGAGATATTCTTTCTTTGGTTGGTCTGTATTGAAGACCAATTATTTAAGCGTGCCTCCTGATCAGGATGTCCAGGGCTTCCACAATCAAAGTGAT
The DNA here is from genome assembly GCF_017654675.1 of Xenopus laevis. NCBI lineage: Eukaryota > Metazoa > Chordata > Amphibia > Anura > Pipidae > Xenopus > Xenopus laevis. The sequence continues at coordinate 93,066,800 of NC_054372.1, forward strand.
AGTAGGGGAGACGGGGGTGGTCTTCTACCCCAAAAAGAAGGAAGAAGTGGATAGCCCACACATGGCCATTCAATTTAATCTCAGGATGCTATTACCCTGGACCTGGATATTACATGTGCATCTCAGGTTAATGTTAGTGGCTCACACAGGCATAGAGGTGCATCCAGGACTTTTGTTGAGTGAGTTTATGTGAGTGTATGGAAGGGTCAGTGTGAGTGTGTATATGTATGTGCACTGGGTTTCATTTAGAGTATGTACAACATAAATAAGGCTCCTTCTAGTACTGATTGGTTAGTGTTACTAATGCCAATGTTAAAAGACAGAGGCAAATTAATAATTTGTATGAATAGTCACCTTCTTCCCGGGTCGAATAAAGCAATACCAGGAGCTCATTAGGGAGCAAATATTTGGAACAGGGCATAGAGTTTATGGCTTCTTCTTCTGCTACAGTTATTGTATTTTTCAGGCATCTCAAGCGACATAGGGATGTGACCCAGGGACTTTAAAATAAGAAGAAGCAGACGGACATTATTGAATTCTATTAGGCTTAATTGCATAGGGATCTGGCACAATTTTTTATACAGTTTTGAGATTGTAGAGTTTATGTTTTAGGTCCTTTTGAACAGGACCCTCTTATCAGTTAATGGTCTGATATTTGTAGGTAATATATATAATTAATTAAATTAAATACTTAATAAAAATAATAATGATCATGATAATGAGAGTGCAACAGAGTGAGGAAATGGTACTCTTCCACTTTTTTCCCCAGATGGTGCTTGAATTCTATAAAGAACTATTTATACTATTTATATTATACATTTTAGACATTATTCTATCAGATAATAAAAGGTAATAAAATCTATTTATTTTATGACCTTTGCAGCTGACCATATCTTGTTTCTTAAATTCCACACAGCAAAATTAGAAGGTTGGAAAATAGAAGATTTAAGATTTTGTTACTGGGAGCAGAACAAGAGGAAAACCCTGAAAGTCAAGAGGAAAAAAAATGTCTACATGATTCTGCTCTAAAGAACAGTAGAATGGTGTTCACAAGAGAAAACAGCACTCTTAAAGCAGAGCTACTGGATAAACAGTATCTAGGTTTGTAAACCAAAGAGGTGAAATGGAAAATGTTCACACCAATCAGTACAGAGTCAGGTTACAAAGGTCATTTGTCTATGCTACATTTGGCATAGCTCATCTGTGACATGCATGGAGCCTTAAAAGATTTGTCATATAATGATGGTTGCACGTTTCATTAAAAAGGTGTTAAAGGAGAACTAAACCCTAAAAATGAATATGGCTAAAAATTCCATATTTGATATACTGAACTTATTGCAGCCACCTATGATTTCAGCTTCTCAATAGCAGCAATGATCCAGGACTTCAAACTTGTCACAGGGGGTCACCCTCTTGGAAAGTGTAAAAGTGAAGGGGCTCTGAGCTGCAGTTGAGAAGCTAAGCTTAGTGATCTATGCAAATTATCAAGCAGAAAATGAGGTTGGCCTGTGATACAGTATAAGCTGATGCTACAGGACTGATTATTAAATTCTGATGCTAGTTGCACTCGTATCTGTGCTGCCATGTAGTAATTACAGTATCTGTATTAATATTAATCAGCCTTATATTGTGACATTTATATTCTTTGTGTACTGTATATTTTGAGTCACCTCTAAGCTCAGTCACTGACAGCGAAATGAACTTTTTCTGAGCATTTTTCCTATTTTTCATGAGCTAAACAGGGCAAATGAGGAAAACTGATCATTTAGCACTATTTATAAGCTGATTTTCATTGCAGGGTGTACCCCTGTATCTTTAGAGAATTTCAAGTTAATCTTTAAAACCTTTGTATCTGGTCAGGCCATGGCTCCATTTTCAATAAAAATGGACAGTTTTTCAGTTTGCATAATTCCACTGTCAAGAAAAATACCAAAGCTGTCCATACGACGTTACACCGACTTTAATGGAAATAGCCTGACACAGCTGTACATGTGGATTTAGACCCAAAATACTGTAATGCGTGTAGAAAGCAATCTTAACCTAGATGTATAAGTTTCACCTATGCCCAAGGCAAATTCCAGTGCAGATCAAATAAATCCCTTTTTAGGCAAAACCTGTCATGCTGATGATTACATTTTTTTAAAAAAAAATTCTTCCCTTAGGTTGTTTTGGGCTTAGCCTTGGATAGCTAAAGGCTATTGCTGATATGATACTTATTCAAGCAGTATCTATCTGAAGGGTAAAAATGAACTTGTTAAACATTAAGATCTACTTGGAAAATAGTCGGTGTGTAACCGCAAAACAATGAACAACCAAAACCTTAAATATGAGTTTAATACTCTTACCTCCAATTTATTATTATTAGGATAGTTAATTTTGATGTACTTCTAAATTGTTGCTATCTGCCTTTGTACATGTATTATCTCTAGAAAGCGTTGGTAATAACAGTGGATTTATATGACAGATTCTTTTCATACAACGTTACAGAGCACTGCAGCTGCCTCTGGGAAGTCATTGGTAAACACCAGCATATGACTTCCTATGAATGACCATCATAGACACACTGCAGATTCCAGACCGACAGCAGGACTGCTGAACTTCTCTCATGGTGGTAGATGCAGCTCCTGCTCGTAGCAGAGTTTGGGGCCATCCTCTCTATAGGTAGAGGCAGCCTAATACTCAGTGGTGGAAATAATGACATAGTCCTGATCTCAAGAGAGGAGCGGCAGAGCATAGTAGTGATCTCTTATGGAATTCTGGCTTTGAATATTGCCTTGGGGTGATTCACATAAAATGTGAATAAATGCTGTGGCCATTTTAAACCATTTCTGGCTCCCATGTAACAATGGGGTTCAATAGGATAGCTCTGCGAAATATGTTGGTGCTATATAAATACATGTTAATTATAATAATAGCTCAAGGCAAAGGGTCAAATGAGTCCCCTTGTCATGTAAAAGGGCAATATATACTTAAATGCATATACCAGTTTTGTAAGATTCTTTAATAAGCCATTTAATATGATGTAAACTAACTGTTGCTTAAGTATTCATTTTGGAGTCATTGGTGACCAGAAGCATTACTTGCCAATCATTGATATTCCAGTAGGAAACTGAAGTGATTAAAGATGGCAGCTGCCGACACAACTGTGCAGTTCTGAGGTTCAGGAGGCACTAATGGTCCATACTAAAGTTGGAGGAAATGTTGGCTGTGGGAATGGGCAAGGGGTTCCTAAGCATTGTGGCAATTCACAAGGGTGATTTGTAAGTTGTAACACTCTACAATTACTGTACATAGCAAATGCTTTATCTTTATTGAAGCATGTAGTATTTTATTCACTTTACTTCATGCCATTTAGCCAAAATGTCTCTCTACTTTTAAAATGAAATGTTGACTTCTATATTTACAGCCCTTACATCTAATGGTTGTGCCATAGATGCCTTACAAGCAAATGAACACCTTTCCCTGTGTTACTTAGAGTTCTTTATTGGTTGTGGAGGGTTGGGTGCCAATTCCAAAAGCATGTAAGTGCTAAACACCTCAAGGTGGCAGCAATGTACCTTTGTCACTAAAAAACCTCTGAACGAATTGATGCATTCATTAAAGATGAAACTGAATCAAAGAGGTCTCTTTACAAAGCCATAAGACGTATAAAATGTGGGGTGAAATACACTGAGAATTTATTTAATTTAGTTAATTAATGTCATGTTTTGTCCAGATACATATTCTAGCACTGTGTAACCCACTGAGTTCAGTTTAACAAAGGGATTACTGCTGTGAAATTTGGTGTAAAATGCTGCGGCTGCACTCAAAAACAGGCTTACATCAGTTTTTGTCTACCCATCACCAATCATTATTACTCCATCGACTGCATATTGGCATTACATAACTACACACCTTTATATTTTTTCTGATCGGACTTGAGATTTTTTAAACCCCGATTGTGTTAAAAGTCCGAATAAAAAAGTAAACCCAATCAGACCTGCCGAGATCATGTAGAAGTCAATGGCAGATGTTCCATTGACATTTTGAAGGTATCCTGATCTGCTCTGGGTTTGTTCAATAATCCGAAGATTTTGTGGTTCCAGGCATCAAATTCGAAAAAGTAGTAAAATTCTGAAAAAATTGTACATTTTGGATTTTTTCAAGATTTTGTTGAGTCTATTCCTCCACAAGAAATTTTCAGGAACATTTATTGATAAATGGGGGGGGGGCGGTCCATGCGGATTTTGTTGGAGTGATTTTCAGAAAATAGTGAGAAAATTTAGGATTTTGAAAAATAGCCCACTAAAAGTAATGCAATTGCCGCTACACTTTGTTACGAATTGAACAAAGTTTTGAAGTTTAGTAGGTTGGTGTAATTTCTATTATTAGGTGCATGAGTGACAACCTGTGTACCCTGAACTTTTGGTACAACTGCACTGCACTGTGGGGAACTTTGTATTTACCACCTGGTTTGGAGATGGTGGTAACTTCAGGGTTTCCCTGCATCAATTGGCGCAACTCTGTTCGACTTGAATGAGAAACGGTTCTCCAGTTCTAAGCTGGGGAAGGAAACTTTGGGGAAAGAGGTAACGTTCTGTATAATTTGCAGAGCTTTCGCCTGAACAAAAATTCACCCAGCGAGAGGCTGTGAAACTGCACTAGCAACGGTCTCTTTCACTAGTGAATTATCCTCTACTCCTGTTAGTAAATTGGTCGATGTCCCTGCAGATGGTATTTCTGCCAAATTTTCACTACGCCCTTTAGTAAATCTGCCCCAAAAAGTAGACAGTCAGACCTGACAGGGAACTGCAATATATCTTTTACTGTGCTTATGCAGGGCTGAGAGTGGCTACACGTCTCCTACTTACTGTGTTTCTGTAGAACACCTGTAGGAGATATCTATCACTAAAGATGAAGATCATTTTCAGCCTAGATTTAAATCATGCACCTTTTGTTATCATTGCCTGTATAGTGGGGGAGGTTTAAAAAATATTCTATGTCCAGTTTAAGACTAGATTAAGAGAGGCTACACAGTATTCTTTGCATTGGCATGGAGGAAAAAATGGCTTAGTCAGTAAATTCTAGGGTACTTCTTTCCCTCACACAATAAAGCAAATATTTTACCAAATTTACAAAAGTATAAATACTGCGGGATACTGAAATTCTATATTCTTTTGTATTTTGCATTTGGCATGTAGTTCAGATGTTTTATGAAATCCTTCCAAACTTATTCAAAGAGAGCAAACCTGAGATGTAAACATATAGATCCCTTCTAGTGATATGTGAACCAGCCCGACCGATCAGGCCAACTTCCACACACTTTTTACCTTACTCTTCTATAGATGGAGGTGCCTGCTGGGTTCAGGTAAGATTGGGCGTGGGTGGGTTAGGGTTTGGAGTTGAATATTTGTCAACCCGCACATCACTAATCCCCTCAAAGTGAATGTGATGTCACTTTGATAAGTTTGATATTATTAACCTCTGACGCTAGAGAAATTAAGAAAACATAATCATATATACACTAAATAATGTTTATAACAGATAAATACAAAAGGAAAATAAAATAATAGTGATGCATAATTTGCATTCCATATCAAATTGATACCGTTCCTGGAATTACAGGAGTCCTTGCCTCTTTGTTCATCACTTATAGCTCAGGTTTCTCAGGTTTCTCAATTAGATATTAATCATCCTGCATTTCCAGCTTTCGCTCAGATATGTGAAATGCGTAATTCATATTGAAATTAAACAGGATATTCCTTAATTATTTCTGGGATGAATAAGAATAAAATTACAGGAAGTACAGAAATACAATAAGCTATACCATTGTCATATTTTTGGGTCACAGGGTGCACAGCACAGTCAGGTGCAGAATTTGCAGATATAATATGAATCAGCACCTAACAATGTCTAACCTGGTGCACTGCTTTTTCATACACACTCAGTTTTATAGGATTAAATGGGGTCCTGAATATATGATACACTTTTATGTTAACTTTTGGTATGTTATAGAATGGCCATTTCTAAGCAGCTTACAAATCTTCATTATTTATTTTTTTTGAATTATTTGCCTTCTGCTTCTGACTCTTTCCAGATTTCAAATGGTGGTCATTGACCCCATTTAAAAATGTAATCTGTAAGTTTACACATTAAGGGGCAGATTTATCAAAGTTCAAGGTGAATTTTCTAATGAAAAATATTCCAATTTTCGACTTATTTTTTGTGTACTTCGACTAGGGAATAGTCCAAATTCGATTCGAATTTGTAAACTTGAATATCTAAATTTCTCATGTACTGTCTCTTTAAAAATTTGACGTCGACCATTCACCATCTAAAGCCTGCTGAATTGCTGTTTTAGCCTATGGGGGACCTTCTAGAACCTATTTGGAGTCAATTGGTGGACTTTGAAAAATCAAAGTTTTTTGGGGGAAAAACGTTGATTCGAATTCTATTGAATGCACTATTACTTTGATTCGTATGATTAGAATTTCGCCAAATACGGACCTATTCGATCGAAAATGGATCTATTAGGCCAAAAAAAACTTCGACTTAATTTCGGTTGGTCTTTTTGAATTTGAATTTTGAAGTTGTACCCTTGATAAAAATAGTTATTGCTAGTTGTTAGTACTCATCTTTCTCTATAGGCCCTCCTTTATTCTTATTCCAGTTTCTTAGTCAAATCAATGCATGGTTGCTATGGTACTTTGGAGCCTAACAACCAGATTGCTGAAATTGCCAACTAGAGAAGTACTGAATAAAAACTCAAACACCACAAATAAAAAAAAAAATTAAAACCATTGCAAATTGTCTCAGAATTTCACTCTCTACATCATACTAAAAGTTAACTCAAAAGTGAACAACCCCTTTAACGTATACAGTGAAATCGTTCGTTCTAGGCCCCCAGTAGGGCAAAGCAAATACAATTTTAAATAATGTTATATTGTATAACAAGGCTCATATTTGAGGGCATATTTATATTCAATTATTATCTGTTGTTTATAGAATGCTAACACATTTATGCTCAGCAGTACAAAGACTGCTCATTGTCCCTGCCCCAGTGAGCTTACAATCCAAGGTCCCTATCTCATTCACACACAGCTTGTTCATTCATTCACATGTATGTTTTTTGGAGTACAGTACGTAAGCAGAGTATATCTGTGCCGACATTTAGGGGTTATTTACTAAAAACAAATTAGACCAAACCCCCATCCACAATTTTACCTTATTTATCAATAAAATAACTCGATAAATTTTGTGTGGTAAAATAATTGACACCTGAAAGCTTTTTCTGATTATCGACCGAAAACCACAAATTATTCAGATTATTGTACATAACCAGAGCAGATCATGTCTTTCAATTGTAAAAGGAACATCTGCCATTGACTTCTACAAAACCTTGGCAGGTTTGAGATGGAATCTTTTCGGATTCAGACTTTTAGCAGCCTCTGTGTATAATAGGTTTCGAAAAATTTGAGTTTCTTTTTGTCAACGAAAAATGTGTGATTTGCCCTTTAAATCTCTGACCAAAAAATTTGGGTTTAATCTCCACAATCTCTTTGCAGACAGTGCCAAGGCTGGAAGCAAAGTTGTACAATCAGTACTACAGTACCATAATTTTGCATAGTTTCCCAAAATATGAAAAATGATGTATATCCACTCTATCATATACTGTACATGTTATGATAGGTATAGAACTGACATGATGATATGTTCTTTTAAAAGCAGAGAGATGTAATAGGTAGCGGCAGGTTAAAAGAGAACAGTCAACAGGTGTTGTCCTCACTTTTTAGGTAGAAACATTGGTCTGTTGGTAGTGCTCATAAGCTTGATGATTAGTGTTCTACAATGTGCATATAGGGTGAGCCTATTTTAAGTACAGTATGCATATACAATATACAACAATCAACAGAGCTTTTGTACTAAACTACTCTAATTCTAATAACTTTAATTGCATATTTTTCAGCATACAAATATGTTTTCACCTATTATTGCATCCTCGCAACATTGTCACCAGATAATCTTCAAGTATTTTTCTTGTTATTTTTGTTTTAGGCTCTATGCCTAAACCAAAAACAATGACATTAAAGGCACACAAAAAACCCCACCAAGAAATTATCTTAATTATGCTTTTTTTATTTATGTTTAATGATACTGTCTACATGCATGCATGAATACTGAAGTTGTAAAGATGTCGCAATCTCTGGTTCATGTCCAGTATAAACCAGCAATACAACAAGTACCTCTCATCACCTGATTGTTCTCAACTGAATAACCAGGAAAGCGACTTGTTCATTCTTGTAATCAGCATAATTGGCTAATATCCATTTCTTCATAATTGATTCACTGCATTTTCCCTGGAAGAATTACTTTCACATCACACCCACAGATACCAAGACCAACCTGTGACATACCAATTATTAAATGCATAATACAATGAGCTGCATTAATTGCTTAAGGCATTAGTAAACTAAGATATCAATAAGAAATTATGAATACTCATTTAGGCTTTAATCCGTGGAGACCTATTTTTAGTACTGAGCTAGAAAGAACAAAATGGCCCTGCCTCGTGCAACCTGTTGTAACACCAGTAAAACGCTTTCATTTATTAAATATTTTATCATTATTGTATAACATTAATATGTATGTATGTATGTATGTATAACTTTATTTGTAAAGCTCTGTTAAGGAGCCGCAGCGCTGTACAGTGCATAAAGGTACAATATATAAAAGTATACCTGGGGGAGACAAATCACATAATAAATATATACAGAATCATAGGACAAAGAGCTTAAGTGCTATGTGGTAAGAGACATAGTGGGAAGGAGGTCCCTGCCCCATAGAGCTTACAGTCTAAGTGATAATAAACTCCTTTAAATGAATGTCCAATTTGCAAAGCACCCTTTGTTTTTTTCTGACAATTATTAATAAACAGACAACATATCCTTTAGATTATAAACTTTTAGGAGTAAGGCCCTCAGATCCTATTTTTTCTCTGAAACCCTTTTTTTGTTAAATTATCGTTAGAAATATGTGTAATGTAAAGTGCTTTGTAACTTGATGGTGCTTTATAAATAAATGCTTCTTATATTCTGTACATACGAAGATTTTCAACATACAGATGGTATATAAAGCATATACTATACCAGTAGTAAGTAAGGTAAAAAGGGTCCACACATCACATTACTGCTTTTTATGGGGCACCAAGGTGTAATATTTCATTTTGTAGGGGACCTCACCCCCAAATATTTGTTTCCTCTAAGTGTCCTGTCTCCATTGTTATGTACCAACAAATTCCCCATTTGCAAAGACAACCTGACCTTTTTTTTGCCACTTTTTTCCTTAATTTTTAATTTGAGGATAAGATGGATATCAGGACTGTGGAGAAGTGGATAACCATCCCCCTTGCATGATAACCCAAATAAATGACTCAATGGTAAAGCTAGAATATTTGTGCAGGTACTGTAACATTTACAGGTCACCTGTTTAAAAGCAAATATCTTATTGCTTGTTATGAGTACTGCTCTTGGGCATAGTTTGTAACATGAGACCCAAGCCAAACAATGAAAGTAAAGGATATAATTGAGAGTAGCTAACATACACTAATACAAACCTTAATGTTTTAATTTCATAACTATTAGAAACATGAAGCTAAAATGTGTTATAAAATAACACATTTTTAATAACACAAGTTTGAAAAACTAAGTTGTATTATAATAAAATATAGTAATTATGTAATGACAGTGAACCTTTAATATTTGTAACTAAATATTTCAGTATTAATTGCTGCATCAGAGACTTTTAAAATTATTTTTTATTATCACTTGAGCGTACTATATGTAGTTTTATGCTTAGGAATACTTAGTAATACATATAAATTAAAATGTATTGCTAGACTGTCTTGTCTTTTTAAATTTCAGTACACACTAATATATTTTATCTAATTAGAATGACAGCTGACCCAAACTGTTTTCAAAAGTGCAAGCTCAAATGTTTAGGGCCGAAAAAGCACACAATAGGCAATTCGGGCGAATTTACGCGCTAGTCGAATGGGCGAATATTCGCCAGGCGAATAGGTGCACGATCGAATATTCGATCGAAGGATTTTCATTCGATCGAATGCCTTTTTATTCGATCAAAAACGTGGAAAACAAGCCTATGGGACTTTCCCATAGGCTTTTAAAGCAATTCGGTAGGTTTTAGGTGGCGAAATAGGCAGTCGAAGTATTTTTAAAAGAGACAGTACTTCGACTATCGAATGGGCGAATAGTCGTAGCGTTTTTGCACTCGATCCAGTACTTCGACTATCGAATGGGCGAATAGTCGCAGCGTTTTTGCGCTCGATCTATTCGAATCATTCTACTCAGGCGAATTTACGCCAATTCGATAGTCGAGGATCACAAAAAACTACTCGAAATTTGAGCTTTTTTCCCTCTATTCATTCACCCGAGCTTGGTGAATGGGCCCCATAAGGTTACTTAATAATTTAGGGAATATTGCCCTGACTTGGATAGAGTATTGGCTGAAAGAAAGATTACAAAGTGTGGTCATAAATTGAAAATTACAGGATCATGTTTTTATGAAACATAACAGTGTTGTTAGTAGAGTACCTATATTAATAGCAAATATACCATTTTAATTGTAAATGTTATATAATAGGAAGCAGAATGAAACAATGTGTACTAGGGAGCCATCAAGGGGTCTGCCTTGCTAACTAATGTAAAACTAGCTAATACAGACCATTGAAGGAATATAGCAACATTGGATTAATTGTTAATTGCTTTTTGAATTCACAAGCTCTCCAGGTTGAAAGTTCAGCAGCTAACTGGCTGGCATCATGGCCCACTTTACCTAAGTAACCAGGCAAGTGTTTTCTAAGTATATATAGTATATACATACATACATGCACATATATGATGTTCTATAAAAACTGGAGAACATTTTCACAGGTTATACTTTATGTACAGTGTATACGTAATATTATATATACGGTATGGGGCACATTTACTAAGGGTCAAAGTGAATTCGAAGTGAATTTTCGAATTTAAAAACTTTGAATTTTTTGGTACTTCAACCATCGAATAGGCCAAATTCAACTTCGACTTTGATTAGAATTGAAAAAACTTCAAATATTCGACCATTCGAAAATTTAAGTACTGTCTCTTTAAAAAAAAACGTTGACTTCGACACTTCGCCACCTTAAACCTGCCGAATTGCTACCGTATATACTCGCGTATAAGCCGAGATTTTCAGCACCCAAAATGTGCTGAAAAATTCTACCTCGGCTTATACGCGGGTCAATGGCAGCGCTACAAGGGCACCGGGAAAATATCTTTTGTTGGAGTCGAGGTTGCTGAGGACTCTGACTCCAAAACAAGGGCAGCACGCAGTGCGAGGCTAAACGCGTTTGGAAATACCTGCTTTCGCATCCCAAACGAACTTCCAAAAGGGCCAGCCAGGTGCCGCGTTGCTGGAGGCGGAAGTGCAGAACAAATGACAACTTCCGGTGTCCTCCTGCTATACCGCTGCCGTCCTGAACCCCTCTCTCACCCCCCTCTGGCCCATGGAGCCCGATGCCTTCCTGCGGGACTACCTAAAATCAGAGCTGGCGGCTGCAGCACAGGAGAGTTGCGTATTCCTTTTGCTTTTCGGCAGCACTGCTCCAGCGGTGGCTCACTAAGAAGAGTTGCTGCTGAACCGCACAGTCGGCCGCCTGCTGGAGGGAGTCTGGGGGAGGCACTTCCCATGTTCTGCTCCGTGTGGCTCCTCAACGCCCCCGGGAAGCCCCTGATGAGCTGCAGTCCGAGCTGGAGATGGACAGCGGTGTTCGACAAGTCCACCTCCCTGTCTGTGCGTCTGTCACCATGCCCAACTACACGATCAGGTACTGGGGGAGGGGTACACCCTGGCTCCTGCCCAACTAAAAGATTATGAGCTGGAGGGAGAAGAGACGAGCAGGAGAAAGGGAGAAGAGCAGCAGGGAGGGAGGGAGAAGAGAAGGAGGAAGGGAGAAGAGACAAGCAGGAGGGAAGATGCTGGGAGAGAGCATTCCTGTAATAATGGGCTACACACGTTGCAGGATTGCAAGCTGACTGGGCAAGCTCATGTGCCTGCATTTATGCTGTGCCAGTGGCTGGCATGTGAATGGGCTCCTTACTAATTGCCACTACTTGACCTGTAGTTTTACATATAAAAGTAAAGTCCTGCAGAGCAGCCCAGAAAAACACTGTCATATTATCACCATTGTCCCCTCAATTCTCATTCTATAGTCACTACAACTTGTGTGTCCATTAAGGGGGTATGAGGCTGCACTCTCTGCCCATGTGCGTCCCGGCACCCTGCTTTGCGCTGTTCACCCTGTGATGCATTTCTCACCCCTAGGCTTATACGCGAGTCAATAAGTTTTCCCAGTTTTTGTAGGTAAAATTAGGTACCTCGGCTTATACACGGGTCGGCTTATACACGAGTATATACGGTATGTTAGCCCATGGAGACCTCCTAGAACCTATAGCCAACGTTTGGCTAAGTTTTTAGAAGTCAAAGTTTTTTTTTTTTTTTAAATTGTTCGATCGATCGGTTAAATCGTTCGAATCGAAGGATTTAATCGATCAAACGATTTTACTTCAATGGAATATAGCCATATTCGATCAAAAAAAACTGACTTCGACTTCGAATATCGAACTATTGCAATTCGATGGTCGGATTTCGAAGTTTTTTTCACTTCGAAATTCGACCCTTAGTACATGTGCCCCTATATGTATACTATTATTATACATTAACTTTACTTCCTATTAATAGTTTTTATTTTCATACCTGGTCAGCTATGATTCTACCTTCTTTACCCAAGTTTACCTTCTTTACACAGAATTTCAGTATGTTCATAAAAGTATGCAGGGTTTAGACAAAATGCATAATTGCAGATAAACAGGCTGCTAAGTTACAGGATTTATTTCTATAACATAAACTCGTTCTGGATTAGTGTGCTTTAGTAAAAGAAAATCATTAAAGAAAACATGTTTACATAACCTGCGGGTAACAGTCAAAATGTTACCTCCTACTTTCTTTTTGCAAAACCACAAGGTAATCGTAGACAACCACTTTTTATCTACACCATTGTTATTGCACAGTTTCAAATGCATTGCGCAACCATAAACTATTGCAAAGTACATGGCTGCCTTGAATACAGCAGGAATGTACTGGGACACAATAAATAGTTGGCAGTCTTTAAGGCTAGTAACAATTCAAAATTCTGATGGTATAATTAAGCCCAGGCCTTTTGTGGGAGTCAGGAAATGAGTTGCAGTAGCATCCTGTAAGCCTGAAAAGTATGGTATGTCCTCTTCAGTCCCTGGCATTTTTAGCTAAATGTATAGATATCTCCCAGTATGCTCTCTAAGGAAAAAAAAAGATGACCGGGCATGTTAATGTATATAAGACCTGAAGATATTAATTAAATGGCTGAAGCAAGTACTGGATCATGCTTAATGAGCTGATAACTGCTCACACAAGATTGCAATTTTAAATGGTAGAATTAATTATTTGCAATGCACAACATGCACCATAGTAAAGGTATAGGATCCCTTATCCGGAAACCCGATATCCAGAAAGCTCCGAATTACAGAATGGCTGTCTCCCATAGACTCCATTTTATCCAAATAATCCAAATTTTTAAAAATGATTTCCTTTTTCTCTGTAATAATAAAACAGTAGCTTGTACTTGATCCCAACTAAGATATAATTAATCCTTATTGGGGCAAAACCAGCTTATTGGGTTTATTTAATGTTTAAATGAATTTCTAGTAGACTTAAGGCATGAAGACCCAAATTAGGGAAATATCCGTTATCTGGTAAACCCCAGGTCCCGAGCATTCTGGATAACAGGTCCCATACCTGTTTTAAAAAGTGCACTATAAGGCACATGATTATTGGAGCAGACTTAAAATAGGCATCCCTGTTTGGGACACAATGTTAGTTTTCAGGAGATCATAAATGGACACCTTATCAATACTGGATCGTTGACCATTGAAGGAAAATGCTTATATTATAAAATGCTTATATTAATCTATGTACTTTTCTTTTTTTTTGGATACAGCTTAGGCTGTGTTACTGTGACCATTACTGTTTGTGCCAAGGTCCTGCATTATGTGCACTTTTTTGAAACCCACATAATAAATCAAAATGTATTTTTAAAGAATTTGAAAAGCCTGCATCCAATGAGTATACCATTCATTTAAGGGCACATTTACTATGGGTCGACGATCGAAGTAAAATGTTTCGGATTCGAAGTCGAAGAATTTACCACATTTCGTTCGATCGAACCATCGAAGGAAAAATCGTTAGATCGAACGATTAAATCCTTCGAATCGAAGGATTTTAATCCATCGATCTAACGATTTTCCTTCAATCATAAAAAGCTTAGAAAGCTTATGGGGAAGGTCCCCATAGGCTAACATTGGTGCTCGGCAGGTTTTAGGTGGCGAAGTAGGTGGTCAAAGTTTTTTTTTAAGAGACAGTACTTCGACTATCGAATGGTCAAATAGTCAAACGATTTTTAGTTTGAATCGTTCGATTTGAAGTCGAAGTCGTAGTAGAAGGTCGAAGTAGCCAAAAAAAATCTTCGAAATTTGAGGTATTTTTCATTCTAATCCTTCACTCAAGCTAAGTAAATGTGCCCCCAAATGTTTAGTTATTTCAACACAGAGTTAATGAAACAATCATGAGGGTATTTGTGTATAGGGCAAATCCCCTTAGAGTCAGAAATTCTCAGATACATTCACAATTTTCTAAAAACTAGGATAGAAAGGTAAGTAAGCAGGGACGTAACTACAGAGGAAGCAGACCCTGCAACTTCAGGGGAACACAGGAGGTAGATGGGCCCTATAAGGCCATCCTTCATATACAATTTAAATAAATATTGGTAAAACAGTTCAGCCTCTAGACATTTTTGGGGCCTGAAAAATAATTTGCTGTGGGGCCCAGTAATATCTTGTTACATCGCTGTAATAAGTAAATACATCTGAGCATGTCAGGAATCCAATGTATGTGCTGTATTAGTGGCAGGATCATTGAGCCTGTCCCTTCAAGTACAAAGTGTACTGTTGACGTTCATATTTTTAAATGTCCCACCTATCACATGCGTATGTGTGAACTGTGAGGCTAAAACAATTATAGTGTATGTTCTGTTAGGAACAAAGGGGTAGCAGTACATAGGAATTATAGTAGAAGAAATGATTATTGCAGTGTCGGACTGGGACACCAGGGGCCCACCCAAAAACCTTTGACTAGGAGCCCACCAATTAATCTTAGACCAGGGGCCCACTCTCAGTACTATTATTCTTCCTCTCCTCATTCAACCTCTATTCTCTTAGTCTCTTTCTTTTACATACTATAATCTATTATTCCATCTATTTAGCCTCTTTTTTCTCATAGAATTTGGGAATAGCCATGAAATATGCCAAATGTATAGCAGCATGAGGGTCCACTGACACCTTGGCCCACCGGGACTTTTCCTGGTTTCCCGGTGGGCCAGTCCGACACTGGACTAGTGGTACCAAAGCTTGCTATCCATGGTGCTAACTGACATAAATGGATGAAAACTCTTTTTAAAATTTGAACCAGCCCCATGTAGGGAAAGCATGTTATTACTTACTTGAGGGCTTAACAGGGATCTCCAATAGTTGCCTCCTTTGTCAAAAATATCTACATCTGTACTTGAAAATAAATCTTATCCCTATCCACGAAAAGACACACACTGGCTGGCTGTGAAATTGTTTCTTAGTATATTTTATTAATAAAAATCTGCCCTCTACACCTTTACATATGATATATATTAAATACATCTATATGTATACTGTATACTACGAAAGTATCTCGCCATAAACCATACAGCCAGCTATTAAAATGTATTATTTAAATATATTTTTTATGATCATACAGTAAATGTGCAATACAATCCTTACATCTACAAAAATCAGATTTTTTGAAAACATTATGATTTTAATTAATCTGGGGATATGGGTACACATCGATGCTTGCTTTTTGTCTTTTCTGGAAATATCAGTAAAGATCAGTACATTTGCTCTAGATGCACACCAACATTTTTGTATAAAGGTATTGGTCAGGTGTGTTCTGTATCCTGTGCTGTTCACATATTCTAAACATTTATATGCTTATCAACAATGTACCAGTCATATATATGTTTAGTTTATAATAGGATTAATTTCAAACTGTGTGCAAAAGGGCAGACATATTTTTGTCAGAATGCATTCACCTTCAGTTATGAAATTATAATGAATAAGGGGATAAGATAATTATTATCCCTTGCCCTTATCTAATGTTGTATTCTCATGTTGAGATCAGTGTGTGTGTTATTGGGGTAATAACATAGAATCTGTTTACATCACAAATATCATCTTTCATCTTTAAAAGGACATTAGATAATCGTTAACAGTACATTTCTCGACTTTCTATAATGAAAAAATGTCATCACTACCCTGTTAATTTTCCATCGAGGTGATATGTTAAAAAAATCTGAAGCCTAAATTGTCTAA
Organism: Xenopus laevis; assembly: GCF_017654675.1. Classification (NCBI taxonomy): domain Eukaryota; kingdom Metazoa; phylum Chordata; class Amphibia; order Anura; family Pipidae; genus Xenopus; species Xenopus laevis. The sequence goes on from NC_054372.1 coordinate 93,083,329, forward strand.
ATTACAGCAGTAGTTACAAAAAAACAAGTCAAACCTGTCTTCACACAGGTTTGTGACAAAAGCAAAGCTATACCTAAGCTATTCTATGTTGCCGTGTGGGAGTGACACATTTTTGTGATTTTTTGTTGTTGTTGTTAGTTCCCATAAGAAATTGACAAAAATTTGAAATCGTGATTAATTTTAAGTTCATATTATCTGGTTTAGACATCTTTAGATTAGATTATCTTTAGACATTATTAAAACGACCTGGCACACCTGTTCTTCTCAGAAGCACATACAGTTATATGATTTGTTGCTACTATAACCTTTACTTTTTTGGCTTAATTGTTAGAAATTATATATCTGTATGTAATGAATCTGTAGATATCTGTATGCTACCTGCTGGATGAGCTAGAATTTAGGAGTGGTTTATTTGAGCAATAAATTGAGCTTGATGGCCAAAAATATCTACATCTGTACTTGAAAATAAATCTTATCCCTATCCACGAAAAGACACACACTGGCTGGCTGTGAAATTGTTTCTTAGTATATTTTATTAATAAAAATCTGCCCTCTACACCTTTACATATGATATATATTAAATACATCTATATGTATACTGTATACTACGAAAGTATCTCGTAATAAACCATACAGCCAGCTATTAAAATTTATTATTTAAATATATTCTGTATTAATTTACCTGGAACAAGATGCTGGAGAGCATGGCATTACCACAAATTTCTGTATGGTAAGCTTTTACATTTGGTCTTTGCTTTCTTATTTTCTAAAGCCCTTCCTTATGTGTACTAACTTCAATCCATGTGCATGTAGATTGGACACCTGATATTGTGAGCAGTCACACAATATAAGAATGTTACTGTGGATATTTTGCTTCTGTGGAATAATACAATCACACAATCATACAACAGGGCCAATCGTAAATAGATAGGACTTACCCAACAAGCAGTGCTTCGGACAGTGTTCAAATATTTTTTATGATCATAAATGTGCAATACAATCCTTACATCTACAAAAATCTGATTTTTTTAAAACATTATGATTTTAATTAATCTGGGGATATGGGTACACATTGATGCTTGCTTTTTGTCTTTTCTGGAAATATCAGTAAAGATCAGTACATTTGCTCTAGATGCACACCAACATTTTTGTATAAAGGTATTGGTCAGGTGTGTTCTGTATCCTGTGCTGTTCACATATTCTAAACATTTATATGCTTATCAACAATGTACCAGTCATATATATGTTTAGTTTATAATAGGATCAATTTCAAACTGTGTGCAAAAGGGCAGACATATTTTTGTCAGAATGCATTCACCTTCAGTTATGAAATTATAATGAATAAGGGGATAAGATAATTATTATCCCTTGCCCTTATCTAATGTTGTATTCTCATGTTGAGATCAGTGTGTGTGTTATTGGGGTAATAACATAGAATCTGTTTACATCACAAATATCATCTTTCATCTTTAAAAGGACATTAGATAATCGTTAACAGTACATTTCTCGACTTTCTATAATGAAAAAATGTCATCACTACCCTGTTAATTGTCCATCGAGGTGATATGTTAAAAAATCTGAAGTCTAAATTGTCTAAATTACAGTAGTAGTTACAAAAAAACAAGTCAAACCTGTCTTCACACAGGTTTGTGACAAAAGCAAAGCTATACCTAAGCTATTCTATGTTGCCGTGTGGGAGTGACACATTTTTGTGATTTTTTGTTGTTGTTAGTTCCCATAAGAAATTGACAAAAATTTTAAATCGTGATTAATTTTAAGTTCATATTATCTGGTTTAGACATCTTTAGATTAGATTATCTTTAGACATTATTAAAACGACCTGGCACACCTGTTCTTCTCAGAAGCACATACAGTTATATGATTTGTTGCTACTATAACCTTTACTTTTTTGGCTTAATTGTTAGAAATTATATATCTGTATGTAACGTATCTGTAGATATCTGTATGCTACCTGTTGGATGAGCTAGAATTTAGGAGTGGTTTATTTGAGCAGTAAATTGAGCTTGATGGCCATTCCTGCCTTAACTACTACTGTATATAATTATATAACTATTTAACTCCATTAGTGTCTGGAGAAGTAAGAAATGTTGCATATACAATTACAAAGGAACAGATATACTGATAGATATGCACTAAAGATTAAATGCCAAAATAAAAAAAAACTGTAGTCACACTATTAATAAGATGTACAGGAAGATATATACGCCATTCTGGAAATGTAATCCTTTAGGTGAGGTCTTATAAGGTCTTTTCTTGACAAAACCAAAAACCTTTTGTATATCTGTAGAATATATCTGTCTGATCTGCATCTGGAAATTAAATATACCTTCACAGTAAAAGTCCTATTTTTTGATTCTGTAGGTAATTGTATTCTCACCGCTAGTGATGGGCGAATTTGGGCGATTTTGCGAAACTGCATTGGCATCTCGTTTTTGATGCCGGCGTCCATTTTTGATGCCGGCGTCCGTTTTTTTTGGACATTCGCCAGTGAAAATGCATCAAAAAAACTGACCCCGGCGGGGAATCGTAGGAATTCGCCGCAAATTTGCGCCTGGTGAATAAATTCGCCAATCACTACTCACAGCATATTACACATATAAATACATGTATGAGATCCATTATCTGCAAACCCGTTATTCAGAAAGCTCCAAATTAAGGAAAGACCATCTCCTGTAGACCGTATTATAAGCAAATTATTCTAATAATTTCTAAAAATTATTCGCTTTCTCTCTGTAATAATAAAACAATACCTCGTACTTGATTTTACTAAGATATAATTAATCCTTATTGTACTGCACTCAGCTTACACATTGTTCACCAGGTATGAACCATTGCTCCCAACTTCCAGTGAAACAACTATTCTCATCAGGTCTTTTTCGGCTCAATCACTGACATTTCAGAGAGGCTTGATGCTCTTTTCTAAAAATTCAAAGTGGCTCAATAGCCAACATGCCCAACCTTACAAGCCACACAGGAATGTCCCTAAAAACCAGCCTGTAGTCAATATATTTATTAGTGGGGTGAAAGTTTGAGTTCACCATTTGACAAATATGCCTTTTAAAATCACCCAGTTTATAAAAAAAACACTGACTTCAGTAAAAAAAAACATAATTCGCCAATCTCTCTCAGCAAGACCAAGTATCATGCACAGTGCATAGAAGTCTTAGGCATTCATGAGTGCAGAATATTCTTTCATTGCTACCGTATGTATTCTCTCTGCTTGTGCTTTTCTACACAATCCAAATTCTTTCTGCCTTTATATATAGAAAAAAAGTATGTTTTCCCACAGGAGGTGCACAATGTTAGCTCTGCTGCAATCATGAGCTTCCGTATTATACACACAAATATAGAAACAAAGGCACACCCCCCATTCAATGCTTCTGCAAAAACTCCAAGGTTTTCTTTTATTTAAGGTGAGATTCCAGCAAACATTTCGGAGCCAAGCCCCTTCATCAAGTGCTACTTACAAAGTGTGTGCAGGGAGGTATTTTAAGGGAAGGTTAACAAACAACCCCACAAACCGTGATTAAGTGATGACATCATAACAATGGATGACATTTGCTCTGATATATATATATATATATATATATATATATATAGATATATCCACTCCTAATGTTCTCGTACTAAAAGGATACATAGTACCTCAGTGTCATATTTGTCCATAATTGTTCATAAACAACAATAGTCCATAGATTTTGGCCCTCCGTGATGATATCAATCTAGAAAATCTTTAGTGTTGGTGTGTGCCCAAGAAGGTTACTGTGAAACAAGATATTATCAATTAAACAGTCAATAGTAATCACAATCCCAAGTTTACAAGGTAAGGCTTAACACATATCTATTAATCAATAGATACAGGAATAACTTCATATTTCATTTAATCCCATTGGGGCTTGCGTATTTAATTTTTCAGTCCATAGGACTTCCTGTTGTAACATTAATCTGCCTCTATTACAACCCCGTCTGGGGTGGTAATTGAATGTACTTTTGTAGCTTCATTTTCTCTTTTGCTGTCTATGATTTGATATACTTCTTTCTTAAAATGCATGTATAAAGTTAGCCATGTTGGAGCTCTAATAAACCAGTTTTTTAAGCATAACTAGTGAGCAGGGCCGCTCTTGCCTCAGACGGCAGCAAGCGGCGAGTTACAAGGGGCGGCAAAAAGCTAGCTCCTGTAACTTTAAGAGACGCATTTTTGGGTTTTAACCCAGAAATTCGGCTCTGCCAGTGCAGAGAGCGATATTGCGCTCAATGCACTAGTGATGCTGTCCGTCTTTGAACCACTCTGAAGCTAATTTTTAATAAAATAAAAAAAATATTTCAGCGATCAGGCACAGACTTCTATAACAGTAGGTACTGGGGCAAATCTTTCCTTTTCCTTTAAGATACAGGTACGGGATTTGTAATACCGAAACCTGTTATCCAGAAAGCTCCGAATTACAGAAAGGCCATCTCTCCATTTTATCCAAATAATTCAAATTTTAAAAAATGATTTCCCTTTTCTCTCTAATAATAAAACAGTACCTTGTACATGATCCAAACTAAGATTTAATAAATTGATACTGGAAGCAAAGTCAGCCTATTGGGTTTATTTAATGTTTACATGAATTTCTAGTAGACTTAAGGTATGGAGATCAAATTAGGGAAAAATCTGATATCCAGAAAACCTCCCAAGCATTCTGGATAACAGGCCCCATACCTCTGCTTCTACCTGTATATTAAGGAAGAGTATAAGGCAAGAATACCAAAACAATTATTTAAAATCAATTGTGCTATTCTGACCTGGTGACAGAGCCATAGTATGTGGATCTAGGCCAGAATTATTATAGTATTTTTATAGCTAACCAATTATGTATATGATTTTTTTATCATAAAATGTATACACCCTATTTATTAATGAGTAGGGGAAGTTACTTAAAACATTCCTTTCTTATGAGTCACAAAAATGTCTTCCTCTTCCACCCTTTTCCCTATTCGCTGTTCTTCATTGCATACAGCACTTTGATTTCATCTGTGTAATACATTTTTTAATGTGTGTCGATTTACAAGCAAGTAAGCTGTGAAACACCTTATATATTTGCTTAACACAGATCTCAGAAAAGACAAAATTACAGCTTTGATTTAGTAACCTAGCTTCTGGGTGTTTTCACTTATCGAGCTGTGGACATCTTGAGCTGCCAAACTGCATATTAAGAAACTTGAATATTAATAACTTGATTGCTTAAAATGTGATGATCAGAACACAATAGCATTCTACTCATCATTTTCACAAGGCTGGATCTTCCTCTTTGGCCTCCATCTTCGGATGCAAGTGGATGTTTCTGGGGAGCATGGTGTCAACAAGGTCCAGTAAAGCATTCTGCCCCAGAGGGACAACCCAGTGAATGCCTGGGATCAGGGACCCAATGAACAAGCTTTAGATTACAAGACTAGCTTTGTCAGAAGTACTATCTAGGAATAGAGATGTCGCGAACTGTTCGCCGGCGAACTTGTTCGCGCGAACATCGGGTGTTCGCGCTCGCCGGAAGTTCGCGAACGTCGCGCGACGTTCGCCATTTTGGGTTCGCCATTGTTGGCGCTTTTTTTTGCCCTCTCACCCCAGACCAGCAGGTACATGGCAGCCAATCAGGAAGCTCTCCCCTGGACCACTCCCCTTCCCTATAAAAACCGAAGCCCTGCAGCGTTTTTTCACTCTGCCTGTGTGTGCTGAAGAGATAGTGTAGGGAGAGAGCTGCTGCCTGTTAGTGATTTCAGGGACAGTTGAAAGTTTGCTGGCTAGTAATCGTTTTGATACTGCTCTGTTATTGGAGGGACAGAAGTCTGCAGGGGTTTGAGGGACATTTAAGCTTAGGTAGCTTTGCTGGCTAGTAATCTACCTTCTACTGCAGTGCTCTGTATGTAGCTGCAGTGGGCAGCTGTCCTGCTTCTGATCTCATCTGCTGACTGCTGCAATAACAGTAGTCCTTGTAAGGACTGCTTTTATTTATTTTTTTGTTGTTTTACTACTACTACTACTACTACTACTATAAGAGCCCAGTGCTATTAGTCTAGCAGTGTTGGGGAGTGGGACTGGTGTGCTAATCTGCTGCTCCTAGTAGTTCAGCAGCACCAACTTTAATTTTTTTTTTTAATATTCATTTTTTTTTATTTTACTTTTTTTTATTTTACTACCGCTGTAGTAGTGTATAAGTTGACCTTTTAGGCATTATTTGCCCTGTAGGCATTATTTGCACACTGTTTTCTTCAACCCGCCATCGAGCTGTGTGACCTTGTTCACATTCTGTCTAAATATCCATAATATTACCGTCTCCAGAAAAAAAACCGGAGTCACTTTTTTCAAGCAGCCATAATATATTTTACGTAATCCGTATCCACCGCTGTAGTAGTGTATACGTTGGCCTTGTAGGCATTATTTGCACACTGTTTTCTTCAACCCGCCATCGAGCTGTGTGACCTTGTTCCCATTCTGTCTAAATATCCATAATATTACCGTCTCCAGAAAAAACACCGGAGTCACTTTTTTCAAGCAGCATTCATATATTTTACGTAATCCGTATCCACCGCTGTAGTAGTGTATACGTTGGCCTTGTAGGCATTATTTGCACACTGTTTTCTTCAACCCGCCATCGAGCTGTGTGACCTTGTTCCCATTCTGTCTAAATATCCATAATATTACCGTCTCCAGAAAAAACACCGGAGTCACTTTTTTCAAGCAGCATTCATATATTTTACGTAATCCGTATCCACCGCTGTAGTAGTGTATACGTTGGCCTTGTAGGCATTATTTGCACACTGTTTTCTTCAACCCGCCATCGAGCTGTGTGACCTTGTTCCCATTCTGTCTAAATATCCATAATATTACCGTCTCCAGAAAAAACACCGGAGTCACTTTTTTCAAGCAGCATTCATATATTTTACGTAATCCGTATCCACCGCTGTAGTAGTGTATACGTTGGCCTTGTAGGCATTATTTGCACAGTGTTTTCTTCAACCCGCCATCGAGCTGTGTGAGCTTGTTCACATTTTGTCTAAATATTGATAATATTATCGTCTCTAGAAAAACCACTTGAGTTACTTTTTTCAAGCAGCATTCATATATTTTACGTAATCCGTATCCACCGCTGTAGTAGTGTATACGTTGACCTTGTAGGCATTATTTGCACACTGTTTTCTTCAACCCGCCATCGAGCTGTGTGACCTTGTTCCCATTCTGTCTAAATATCCATAATATTACCGTCTCCAGAAAAAACACCGGAGTCACTTTTTTCAAGCAGCATTCATATATTTTACGTAATCCGTATCCACCGCTGTAGTAGTGTATACGTTGGCCTTGTAGGCATTATTTGCACACTGTTTTCTTCAACCCGCCATCGAGCTGTGTGACCTTGTTCCATTCTGTCTAAATATCCATAATATTACCGTCTCCAGAAAAAACACCGGAGTCACTTTTTTCAAGCAGCATTCATATATTTTACGTAATCCGTATCCACCGCTGTAGTAGTGTATACGTTGGCCTTGTAGGCATTATTTGCACAGTGTTTTCTTCAACCCGCCATCGAGCTGTGTGAGCTTGTTCACATTTTGTCTAAATATTGATAATATTATCGTCTCTAGAAAAACACTTGAGTTACTTTTTTTCAAGCAGCATTCATATATTTTACGTAATCCGTATCCACCGCTGTAGTAGTGTATACGTTGACCTTGTAGGCATTATTTGCACACTGTTTTCTTCAACCCGCCATCGAGCTGTGTGACCTTGTTCCCATTCTGTCTAAATATCCATAATATTACCGTCTCCAGAAAAAACACCGGAGTCACTTTTTTCAAGCAGCATTCGTATATTTTACGTAATCCGTATCCACCGCTGTAGTAGTGTATACGTTGGCCTTGTAGGCATTATTTGCACACTGTTTTCTTCAACCCGCCATCGAGCTGTGTGACCTTGTTCCCATTCTGTCTAAATATCCATAATATTACCGTCTCCAGAAAAACACCGGAGTCACTTTTTTCAAGCAGCATTCATATATTTTACGTAATCCGTATCCACCGCTGTAGTAGTGTATACGTTGGCCTTGTAGGCATTATTTGCACAGTGTTTTCTTCAACCCGCCATCGAGCTGTGTGAGCTTGTTCACATTTTGTCTAAATATTGATAATATTATCGTCTCTAGAAAAACCACTTGAGTTACTTTTTTTCAAGCAGCATTCATATATTTTACGTAATCCGTATCCACCGCTGTAGTAGTGTATACGTTGACCTTGTAGGCATTATTTGCACACTGTTTTCTTCAACCCGCCATCGAGCTGTGTGAGCTTGTTCACATTTTGTCTAAATATTGATAATATTATCGTCTCTAGAAAAACCACTTGAGTTACTTTTTTTCAAGCAGCATTCATATATTTTACGTAATCCGTATCCACCGCTGTAGTAGTGTATACGTTGACCTTGTAGGCATTATTTGCACACTGTTTTCTTCAACCCGCCATCGAGCTGTGTGACTTGTTCACATTTGTCTAAATATTGATAATATTATCGTCTCTAGAAAAACCACTTGAGTTACTTTTTTTCAAGCAGCATTCATATATTTTACGTAATCCGTATCCACCGCTGTAGTAGTGTATACGTTGACTTTGTAGGCATTATTTGCACAGTGTTTTCTTCAACCCGCCATCTAGCTGTGTGTATTATCGTTTCCAGAAAACAACTGAGTTTTGTTGTTGTTGTTGTTTTTTTAAAAATAATGCCAGGCAAAGGCAGGCCGCCACGCAGAGGCCGTGCTAGGGGCCGTGCTGCTATGCAATCCTGTGGCCCTAGCAAATTGCCCAGTTTTAAAAAGCCAATGACCCTGAACTCCCAAAATGCTGAAGAGGTAGTTGACTGGCTTACACAGCACACCCCATCCTCTACCGTTTCTAACTTTACCACAACATCCTCCTCATCCTCCACTGCTATGGCCACCCCACGTAACACTTCCTCCACCACCGGTGCCCCTTCTTCACTGGGGTCAGAGGAGTTATTTTCCAATGAGTTTCTTGAACTGAGTAATGCGCAACCATTATTGCCAGAAGAAGATGAAGGAGATGAGGACCTTACACCAGATTTAATTCTGGCAGAGAACACGATAGAGATGGACATAATGAGTGATGAGGAGGAGGTCCCCGCTGCTGCTTCCTTCTGTGATGTGTCAGAAGAAATTGATGCATCTGAGGAGAATGATGATGAGGAGATTGATGTTTTGTGGGTGCCTAGTAGAAGAGAGCAAGAGGAGGGTAGTTCAGATGGAGAGACGGAGAGTCAGAGAGGCAGTAGGAGAATAAGACTTAGAAGAAGCAGGGAGGACAGCCCGCAGGGATCAGCAGGGCAACAACATGTATCGGCACCTGTGTTCAGCCGGCCAACGCACCCGCCATTGCCGCCAATACCGCCAACTCCGCCAACTTCTACTGTTACCGCCAGATCGCACACTTCCAAAAAGTCAGCAGTGTGGGATTTTTTTAATGTGTGTGCCTCTGACAAAAGCATTGTAATTTGCAATGAGTGCAGTCAGAAACTGAGCCTTGGTAAGCCCAACAGCCACATAGGTACAACTTCTATGCGAAGGCACATGAGCGGCAAGCACAAAGCACTTTGGGAGCAACACCTCAAAGGCAACAGGCAAACTAAAAGCCACACTCCTTCTGGTCCAGCATCTTACTGCTCTACCTCTGCTCTCCTTGACCCGTCTGAACCACCCTCCACTCCGCCTTCCACCTTGACCACCTGTTCCCATTCCCAGTCATCTGCCACCAGCCAAGTTTCTGTGAAGGCCATGTTTGAGCGTAAGAAGCCAATGTCTGACTGTCACCCCCTTGCCCGGCGTCTGACAGCTGGCTTGTCTGCACTCTTAGCCCGCCAGCTTTTACCATACCAGCTGGTGGACTCTGAGGCCTTCCGCAAATTTGTAGCAATTGGGACACCGCAGTGGAAGGTACCCAGCCGCAATTTTTTTTCTAAAAAGGGAATACCACACCTGTACCAACATGTGCAGAGCCAAGTTACCGCATCTCTGTCACTTAGTGTTGGGCCAAAGGTCCATATGACTACTGACGCATGGTCCTCCAAGCATGGTCAGGGCAGGTATGTCACCTACACTGCCCACTGGGTGAACTTGGTAATGGCTGGGAAGCAGGGAATGGGTAGCTCAACAACAACAGTGGAGTTGGTGTCACCGCCACGGATTGCACGCGGTTCTGCCACCACCTCTACTCCTCCATCGCTCTCTACCTCGTCTTCTTCTTCTTCTTACTCTGCTGCTGGGTCCTCCTTCTCCTCCTCCACACCTGTGCACCCCCAGCTCCCCCTAGGCTATTCGACGTGCCAGGTACGCCGTTGTCACGCTGTCTTGGGGATGACGTGCCTGGAAAGCAAAAACCATACCGGATCTGTACTCCTGTCATCTCTGCAGTCACAGGCCGATCGGTGGCTGACCCCACACCAACTGCAGATCGGAAAAGTGGTGTGTGACAATGGAAGCAATCTGTTGGCAGCGTTGAGACTAGGCAATTTAACACATGTGCCCTGCATGGCACATGTGTTAAATTTAATAGTCCAACGTTTTGTCTCCAAGTACCCAGGATTCCAGGACGTTCTCACCCAGTCCAGAAAGGTGTCGGCCCATTTCAGACGTTCCTACACAGCCATGGCACGCCTTGCTGACATTCAGCAGCGCTACAACATGCCAGTCAGGCGTTTGATTTCTGACAGCCAGACTCGCTGGAATTCAACGCTCCTTATGTTGGAACGTCTGCTGCAACAACAAAGGGCCGTCAACGAGTACCTTTTTGAACTGGGTGGTAGGACTGGATCTGCACAGCTGGGGATTTTTTTCCCCCGTTACTGGGTGCTTATGCGCGATGCCTGCAGGCTCATGCGACCTTTTGAAGAGGTGACAAATATGGTCAGTCGCACCGAAGGCACCATCAGCGACCTAATACCCTTCGCTTTCTTCCTGGAGCGTGCCGTGCGACGAGTGACAGATGAGGCTGTAGACCAGCGTGACGAGGAGCTGGAAGCGCACGATTTCTGGTCGGAATCACCAGAACGAACCCAGGCACCTGCTGCAACGCAGGGAGAGGTGCCAGAAGTGGAGTCAGAGGAGGAAGGTGGCTTTGTGGAGGAGGAGGACCAACAGGAGCAGGCTTCCCAGGGGGCTAGTGGTGACCTTTTGGGGACCCCTGGTCTTGTACGTGGCTGGGGGGAGGAGACCGTGGATGATGCAGTCCTTGATAATGAGGAAGCGGAGATGGATAGCTCTGCATCCAACCTTGTGAGAATGGGGTCTTTCATGCTGTCATGCCTGTTGAAGGACCCCCGTATCAAGAGGCTTAAGGAGAAGGACCTGTACTGGGTCGCAACGCTACTAGACCCTCGGTACAAGCATAAAGTGTCAGAAATGTTACCAACATACCACAAGTCCGAAAAGATGCGGCATTTACAAACCAGCCTGCAAAACATGTTGTACAATGCTTTTAAGGGTGATGTCACTTCAGGAACTCATCAACATTCCAGGGGCAGAGGTGCCAGTAATCCTGCCACGAGCACACCTGCAAGGACAAAGCCCTTTGGCCAGTCTGTAACGTCAGACATGCAAATGTTTTTCTGTCCAAGGCAGCGCCACAACCTTCTGGATCCACCCTCAAAGAACGCCTCGACCGGCAGGTAGCGGACTACCTGGCATTAACTGCAGATATCGACACTCTGAGGAGCGATGAACCCCTGGACTACTGGGTGCGCAGGCTTGATCTGTGGCCAGAGCTGTCACAATTTGCCATGAACCTCTTGTCTTGCCCAGCCTCAAGTGTGCTCTCAGAAAGGACCTTCAGTGCAGCAGGAGGGATTGTAACTGAGAAGAGAACTCGCCTAGGTCACAAAAGTGTCGATTACCTGACCTTTATTAAAATGAATGAGGGGTGGATCTCGGAGGGTTACTGCACGCCGGAAGACTTGTTCTGACTTCTATGCAGCTGTCCTTCTCTTCAAGCCTCATGACTCCACACACAGCTGTCCTTTAGCGTCCTCCTCCTCCCTCCGCCACCGTTACAAACTAGGGTGCAAACCCTACTGGTTTAATTTTTTCTGGCCTCTGTGCTTCAGTGGCTGCAACCAAAAAAACTGGGCAAACAATGTCTACAAGGTCAACGTATGGCAAAAAATGACTATTTTCAGCATTTATATGGCATATTTTTTCTGGCAACTGTGCTTCAGTGGCTGCATCCAAAAAAATGCATATTTTCTGCATTTATATGGCATAATTTTTCTGGCCTCTGTGCTTCAGTGGCTGCAACCAAAAAAATGCATATTTTCTGCATTTATATGGCATAATTTTTCTGGCCTCTGTGCTTCAGTGGCTGCAACCAAAAAAATTTATATTTTCAGCATTTATATGGCATAATTTTTCTGGCAACTGTGCTTCAGTGGCTGCGACCAAAAAAATGACTATTTTCAGCATTTATATGGCATATTTTTTCTGGCCTCTGTGCTTCAGTGGCTGCGGCCAAAAAAACTGGGCAAACAATGCCTACAAGGTCAACGACGTTGACCTTGTAGGCATTGTTTGCCCAGTTTTTTTGGCCGCAGCCACTGAAGCACAGAGGCCAGAAAAAATATGCCATATAAATGCTGAAAATAGTCATTTTTTGCCATACGTTGACTCAACGTATATGGCAAAAAATGACTATTTTCAGCATTTATATGGCATATTTTTTCTGGCAACTGTGCTTCAGTGGCTGCGACCAAAAAAAATGCATATTTTCTGCATTTATATGGCATAATTTTTCTGGCCTCTGTGCTTCAGTGGCTGCAACCAAAAAAATTTATATTTTCAGCATTTATATGGCATAATTTTTCTGTCAACTGTGCTTCAGTGGCTGCGACCAAAAAAATGCATGTTTTCTGCATTTATATGGCATAATTTTTCTGGCCTCTGTGCTTCAGTGGCTGCAACCAAAAAAGTTTATATTTTCAGCATTTATATGGCATAATTTTTCTGTCAACTGTGCTTCAGTGGCTGCGACCAAAAAAATGCATATTTTCTGCATTTATATGGCATAATTTTTCTGGCCTCTGTGCTTCAGTGGCTGCAACCAAAAAAATTTATATTTTCAGCATTTATATGGCATAATTTTTCTGGCAACTGTGCTTCAGTGGCTGCGTCCAAAAAAACTGGGCAAACAATGTCTACAAGGTCAACGTATTGGCGAAAAATGACTATTTTCAGCATTTATATGGCATATTTTTCTGGCAACTGTGCTTCAGTGGCTGCGTCCAAAAAAACTGGGCAAACAATGCCTACAAGGTCAACGTATGGCAGTTGTTTAAAGAGAACAGTAGATTACTAGCCAGCAAAGCTACCTAAGCTAAAATGTCCCTCAAATCCCTGCAGACTTCTGTCCCTCCAATACAGAGCAGTATCAAGCAGATTACTAGCCAGCAAACTTACTATCATCTGTCCCTGAAATCACTAACAGCTCTCCCCCTACACTATCTCTTCCAAGCACACACAGGCAGATTTTTCAGATACATTTTTGCCCTTGATCCCCCTCTGGCATGCCACTGTCCAGGTCGTTGCACCCTTTAAACAACTTTAAAATCATTTTTCTGGCCAGAAATGTCTTTTCTAGATGTTAAAGTTCGCCTTCCCATTGAAGTCTATGGGGTTCGCGAACCGTTCGCGAACCGCTCGCGTTTTTGCGCAAGTTCGCGAATATGTTCGCGAACTTTTTTTCCGACGTTCGCTACATCCCTATCTAGGAACATAAGATAGCAAGGCAAGCTTGAAAGAGCAGCTTTGTGCTCCACCTAAGGATTGATGGAGGTAGCTCTCCCTTGGGCAAAACTGGCCTAAGGGCAATGGTACACTAGGAGATTAATCGCCACTTCCTCCTCTTGAGACAAAATCAAGTGATTTTGGGAGACTTAAGCGATACATGGGTCCAGGGCCACCATCAGAATTTCCTGGGGCCCCATACAACAAAATTTACTGGGCCCCCCTACAAGTAAAAAAAACATTGGTGGCATCCCCCCAAGTTAAAAAAAAAATTGCTAGCCAGGCCCCACCCAAGTTAAAAAAAAAACATCAGCAGCCTGGGCCCACCATGTTAAAAAAAAAATTGTTTTTCAGTTGAACTTACCTTTGTTCTTCCTCGGTAGGGATGTAGCGAACTGTTCGCCGGCGAACTTGTTCGCGCGAACTTCAACCGTTCGCGTCGCGTCCGTCGCGACGTTCGCATTTTGAGTTCGCGTTCGATTCGAATACAAATCGTTCGACCATTCGACCATTCGAATTCCTTCGACCGCTAAAAATCGAATGATTTCCATTCGTTCGAACGATTGTAAGCATTCGATCGAATGAAAAGCATTCGATCGAATGCTTCGATCGTTCGATTCGAATGAAACGATTTTAGCGGGTGTTCGAAGTTCGCAAACTGTTTGCGAACGTTCGCATTTTTTGCCGGTGTTCGCGAACGGCGTTCGCAAACACCAAATCGGCAGTTCGCTACATCCCTATTCCTCGGTTCCTTTCCACGGCTTTAGGCAGTGGCTCCGCTCCTACTTGGCATGGCTTGGCTCCTACTTTGGAGCAACATGGCTCTTACTTCGGTGCAACTCAGCTCCTACTTTGGCTCAACTCGGCTCCTACTTTGTTACAACGCGGCTCTTAGTTCGGCGCAACTTGGCTCTTACTTTGGAGCAACTCTGCTCCTACTTTGGCGCAACTCAGCTCCTACTTCGGCAGTTCAAGGGGTTCCCGACTAATGCAGGAAAAGCAGCACAGCCGAGTCCCCCTTAACATATAGCAATTGTCCCCCCGGTGCCCCCCTGATGGCAGCCCTGCATGGGTTTTACCTACAGCGATTCACATTATTGTTGGTGGGAATGTTTTACAGGAGATTAGTCAGCCACAGAAACAGATATTTATCCCTGGCAATTAATCTCCTGGTGTGACATTGCCTTAAAGTGAAGGGACTACAGCACTGAAGAGGGATTCAGGCTTAGTACATTACTCCCTGAACCATTTCTGCTGTAGGAGATTGGAACCACTAGCTGGTAAACTAAAGGTGTATCTTAAAACCTACCAAGCCATTTGGTAGTGGTATTACAGAACCCTTCTCCACCTATAACTGTGTCTGATCACATACAAATACTGCCTCAAACAAAGTTTTGAGTATTAACCCTGTGGTGAGGTTCAATAAACCTAATAGTTTTGTTTGCAAGAACCTCTGATGTCCTATTTTTACTCCCTTCCTCCTCTACTTAGCATGGGCCCATATGGGTAAACGAGTCCTTTGTGACCCATGTTCAACCTGTACTATCTGTAAAGGCACTTTTAAACCAAGATAGAATTGCAACTCAAATTGCAAAAGTTGCTTGAATTAACAACTCTCATTAACTTCTACACAAACTTTTATTTTCAGGTTTGTTGTAACATCTCTATTTTCTTTATTAAGGTTCCCTGGACTTTTGTAATGTAATGTATTTGCTGCAACATATATGTCCATTCTACTTTATAATTTCCCACCGTATGCAAATTAGCCTGATCGAAGACCTCTAACGAAGTTGCACTAGGCATAATTGAACACTAGCGCATCTTCGCTTTGATTGCCGAAGTAACACTAACAAAAATTAGCCACCGATCAGCGCCCTGGACGCGACTTCGCATTTTTGTAAATTAGCATTGTCTGAGCGAGTTTTCGCCTGGCGAAGTGTTGCGCTAGCTGTGAAGTCGTCGCTGGCGAATTTGCGCGGGTTAGTAAATTTACCCCATGGTCTTTCTGAAGAACAGATTTAGAAAAGAATTACAAAGGACCTAAAACTCATTTGCTAGATTTAATTAACAGGGAGTAAAAAAATATATGGTTGGCCGCACTCCTAACAACAGAGAAATCGCTCAAGAAAAAACACGATTGTGTGCAAAAATAAAATCTCCCCTTTTTCCAACTTTTATCTGGTTATAATTCACAGTTTTATAGCACAAAAAATTTCTGTATATAATTATACTTTTAAATGAAAGTTCTTATACATTAAACACCTGGAAAATATGCTTATAGCACATTCCTACCATTTTTCAGAGTTACTATATCTAGCCTGGATTATTTGAAACATTGAGTTATTTGAAAGGGGGACCTCCCAACCCCAAAGCAACATTAGTTAAGGATAACCACATTTTTAAGTAGACAATACGCCCTATTTAGGAGGCTTGTTTTAACTTTTTCAATACAAATTCTTCCTTATACTGAATCCTACTCAAAAGATTCATACTTACTGAATCCTTAATTTGCATATTCATATTTGAGAAAAATTAAAACATGGCATATGTTGCTAACTGCCAACAATAATTGCCACAGGCGGTTGTCTAGATTTTTTAGGCTTCTCATTAAGTTTGCATGACCAATTAGAATTCAGCAGAATCCAAATCCTGTAAAAAAAAAATATTACTTTCAAATAATTAATACATTATTCCAAACAAAATCCTGAATTCAGTGCATCCTTAATATATCCCAGTAAAACACACGTGCATATTTTTTCTCATATATATTTCATATATGTATTTTGTTTTATTAATAATAGTGTAAGCTGCCAGGCCATGATGAACTTAGCCATTACATTACTTACTAGAACTGGGGCTAGCATTACAAATTTGCTAAATTTGTAATACCCTATAAATCCTTCACTTTCCTCACCTGCTCTGCTGCCCAATTCCCCTTATAAAAACAGGCCCCCCTCCACCTCACTCATTTCCCTGCCCCAACAACCCCTTTTTCCGACCCTACTACCCGTTCCCCCAGAGATTATGCGATTAACCCAACCCAAGTGATGTAATTGCCCTACCCCCTAGTGATGTCATTGCGGGCCCCAAACTAAAGGCCCCTAAAATGTGGATTAAAAAGTGGTAATCCTAAACAACAACATTGGAATCAACAACAGACAGCTGAGAAACAGACAATTTGAAAAATGTTTTATTTAATTTAGGAATTGCCATGCTTCACTTTTTATGTAAAGTCAAACATAGTGTCTATTTTTTTTCCAAAATCACTTTGCACCTTAGGGAATGTTGTCATTACCAGCAGTGCTGTATTTAGGTCCAGTGCCACCCTAGGCCCCCAGAAATTGCTGGCTGACCCCTCACTCCCTGACTTCTGACACTGGATTTATGCAGGTACTCTTTTCTCAAATTCACACCACAACAAATTCATATTCACTAGGCCACAAATGGATAATCCACAATAAATCTATTTAAACCGTTCAGCAATCATATTACAACACAGTGTAAATAAACAAGTAATATATATAAGCCATATGCCTGCCAGGAATCATGTCATGACATTTTAGATGACTAGATAAATAAAAGTTACAGAGCAAAGTACTGGGAGACACAGGAATTTCTGATAAGATGCATGAGGCTTACAAATACCTAATAAAGTGCCACAGGTGTTTCCATGATACTGTACTTATTGCAATTTATTAGTCACTTGGAGAGTGAATCATTTTTGATTGATTACTAAATGTTCAGGTTTTAGAGAGTAAAAATGGTTAAGTGGGTTTAGCAGTATAGGGAAAACCAAATGCTTCTGAATCCATTCATGTTAGTCTAGTATCTCTCATGCAGTATCTGTGGGCACAATACCAGACAAGATCCATGGCTAGTGATAGGCGAATTTGTGTCTCATTTTTGACGCCGGCGCCCATTTTTTTCGACGCCGGCACCCGTTTTTGGCGCCGGCGCCCGTTTTTGGCGCCGGCGTCCGTTTTTGAAAAAAAATTTTTGACGCCGGCGAATTTTTGCCGCGAATTTTCGCGGGCGTTTCGCGAATTTATTCGCTGGTGGCGAAACGCGCAAATTCGCCACGAATTCGCGCCTGGCGAATAAATTCGCCCATCACTATCCATGGCTAATCAAATACAGTGATGCTTCTTGTCAGCTTAGCACAGCCCTCCAGCACTGAAGCACCATGATATCCTGGAGAGCACAGAGCAAGTGTCGGACTGGCTCACTGGGACACTGGGAGAAAACCCAGTCACCACCCAGTGTCCCCAGTGTTTTGGACACCCATGGGCCTGGGTGGTGCAGTAGTGGAGTGTAAGGGGGGCTTGATTGTGGCAGATGGAAATCATTGGCAATGGCAGCAGCAGCATTATACATTGGCAGGCAGAGGTGGTGAAGGGGGTGGCAGGAAGGCATACTATCATGGGAAAACATGTATTTTTCAAAATGCATCATTTAATATTGCTGTTCCAGCAGACATTGCACTGTAATCTGTTTTTCAAAAGAGCATTTTATATAGGGCTAGACATATTGTCAGTTTCCCAGTCGCCCCCAGTCTTGTGACTTGTGCTCTGATAAACTTCAGTCATTCTGCTGCACTGCAAATTGGAGTGATATCAACCCCCTCCCATTCCCCCTCCCAGCAGGCAATCAGCAGAACAATGGAAAGTTAACCAGATAGCTCAGATAGATAGATAGTGGTAGATATGAGAAAATCACTCAATAGTAAAAATCCATGTCCCACTGCGACGCCTTCAGAGTAAAAGAAACAATAGCCGGCCTAAAAGCAGTTCCATCCTGAAGTGCTGGCTCTTTCTGAAAGCACACGGCCAGACAAAATGACCTGAGATAGCTGCCTACACACCAGTATTACAACGAAAAAAATACACTTGTTGGATTAGGAATTTAATGTTACATGGTAGAGTGAATTATTTGCAGTGTTAGTGCAATTTAGAAATAGAAACTATATCCTAAATATCATGACAGTATCCCTTTAAAGAAAACTCTGTCTGGCCTAGTACAAGACAATGGGATTCTACAGAACATTTTTGTTATCTACTATGTAACCTGTGCTTTTTCTCCTTTTTTCACCTTGAATGGCTCCTCTGATGGATATACAGCAGCTTCTTTATATAAACTATAGTAGTCTTTCTAAAGCAAAATAATCTTTTTTTTTTACCAATGTAGAGCAATAGTACATCATATTTTAATTGCAAACTCCTTTTGACTCTAATGCATTTTGGTAAGGGAAAAAAATCCCACTCTCCAATGCATTTGATGAAATTGTACTAATTTTTTCAGCGATTTCATACATTTCTCAACAAACTGAACTTATTACTTTGCATATGAATAAAATTAAAATAAATAAAATAAATAAAAATGTTATTTTCTGATTTATCTGTTTAAAAAGAACTTTTCTATGTAAAGATGAATGAAATTTGTCCTTTATATCAGACCAGGTGAATTGCAGACTGTAATTAAATGTAAAACGTGATGCTGCGTATAATCTCTAAATCGCTATACCTATAACATAACTCAATTTCATAGACTTTTTATACAATCTTGGTACACAAGTTCAAGTAAATTATGCAAAACAGCAGCACAGGACAGTCTGTTCTACTTTTTTCTTTATCTCTCTCTCTGATTCACAGTCTCTCACAATCTCAGTAATTTATGAAACCATGTGATGGATTGTATCCTTGCCAAATACCCTCTTTATTTAGCCCTGGGGCTCAGATTCTAGCCCCCCAAATGTAACAGGCAAGATTTTCACCCCCAACTTTGTAGGGCTTCAATGGACTGAGGAGGTAAGAATATGCCAGACTGTGTGACCCCTTCAACCCCTTTTGCTCAGGAAACATAAATCAGCCTATCTCAAATTAAGAGGAGGAGAATGAGGACTGCCTTCCTAACCATTGCCTTGTTTCCCTACACTGCATTTGAGGTTTTGTTGAAACAGCATCAGAACTGGAAAACCTAGTTCACTTCAGCTTGATGTGTCATGATGTTTAATTATTCTCCAAATATAAGTACTGTATCTGCTTTTCTAGAATACTTTTATTTGTTTCACATAGTGTGGCAAATTCACTTTTTCCATAGATTTTGAAACATATCTAAGGGGGAACAAAATTGCAAATAAAAATTCACATGTTGCAGTGTAATATTTCATTAGGCTTTTATTGCATTGCAAATCTTAATTGTGCATTGCCTTAATTCTTAATTGCCTTTAACACCTGCTTGAAGGTGGTGTAAACTTTTGGAGGAAATGTACTGCACACTATTGCAGACTATACAATTTGCAATCACTATTCTACTGTTGTGTGGGGGTAACATTTTTCACTTTGTGAATATTTATTTGCATTTCGAAAGTAATTGCGAACGATTTTTACGTTAGCAATGGATATACCATTCCCCCATTAATGACCTAATCAAAAGTTCACTATTAGCATTCATCAACCCCTTTGAGTGAGAAATAGAAGGGGGGGTTTACAAATATTTTGTCCAGAAATCTCTTTATTCAAATTACTAAACATCCATAACCAAAACAACCATAACATTTAATATATCAGTAAATATGATAATATTCAAATAATTTTAGTTATAGGGGTGCTCAGCTTTATATTACCTTTTAGCATGTTACGGTTTGGGCCTATTCTAAGCAAAGTTTCACTTGGCCTTCAATATTTATTTTGTAGCTGCTGTTGCTGGCACTTCTTAATTTGTGCATCTAAATAAATTAGCGAAATGGCTTGCAAAATGCATTAAAGTCAATGGGCGTCCGAATAATTTTGAAACACAATTTTTATGCCTGCGTCAATTTTTACACGACTTTTGTCTAAATGCATTAAAGTCAATGGGCGTCAAAATAATTTTGATGTGTGACAATTATGACGTGCAACAATTTTTTTTGTCGTGTCAAATTTTTCCACAGACAATTTTCACAGCAATTTTGCAACAACATTCGCAGTCAGCGTAGTGTGAAAATTCGCCTCAAATCCATGTCTGGCAAATACATTCACTAATCACTAGTCACCAACAGAAAAAAAAGTATGGAATGTAAATTAATGATGTGTCCTCATTACAAAGGGGTGAGAAGCACTGAGACAGTATCCACTGGAAAAACAAGTTTATGAGTCATTATTTGAACTTTACTATTGTAAGGAAACCCGAAAATCCTCTCCAAGATGGCGGCCTCCTGGATCCTGCTGGTCGCAGCACTGTGACGTCAGCGTCTTTCCGTTCCCGGATTGGTTGCCGGCGTCGGAACGGACGCCGGCGTCAGAATGTGCGTCAGCGTCAGGACGCTGGCGTCAGTGCGTCAGCGTCTGCGTCATGACGTCAGCGCGTCCAAAATTGGCGCCAAATCCAGGCCTATTTAAAGCAGCTCCAGGATTTTCTCAATGCCCGATTATAGGTTTTCACTTGCTGACTCCTGGGTGTGTTTCGTCTTGATTATATTGTGTACCGACCTTGCCTGAACTCTCGTCTTTGAACCTCGTCTGCCTGAACTGATCCTACTGCCTGTTTACGACCATTCTACTGCTTACTCCTTTTGTACTGCGAACTCGGACTTGTTACCTCCTCCTTGGTCCTTACTACCTCAGGGCCCTCGGGCCTGACAGTATAATCGGGCCATGGACCCTTCTGAGGAGCCTCAAGTTCCTACGGATGTCGGCAGAGCCGTTTGCGGTTTGGCTTCTCGTATGCAGACCTACGAAGCCCAGCAAACCCACTTCGGCCAGGCACTAGAAGCCATCCTGGAGAAGTTGTCTGCCTTGTCTCCAGCGGTTTCTGTTCGTCAGTCTGTTCCTGCTACTCCGCTCCAGATTTCCGAACCTCGCATCCCTGCACCTCCCCTGTACAGCGGTGATCCGGAATCATGCCGTGGTTTCATCAATCAGTGTGAGATCCAGTTCACCCTGCTTCCAGGTCAGTTCGTCTCGGAGCGAGCGAAGGTGGGCTACATCATCACCCGCCTGCAAGGGAAAGCTCTGGAGTGGGCTTCTCCTCTCTGGGAGAAGGAGGATCCGGTTATTGACGATGCCCAGGCCTTCATCCGTGACCTTCGCACGGTGTTCGACGCCCCTGGTCGATCTGCTTCTGCTTCTGCCCTCCTATTCCAACTACAGCAAGGCACTCGTACAGTTCCTGAGTATGCCATTGAATTTCGTACCCTGGTGGCTGAAACTTCGTGGAACAATGATAGCTACCATGCTGCCTTTTATAATGGTCTGGCAATGCGCATTAAGGACGATCTTGTATCCCGTGAAATACCTCCACGCTGGGAAGATCTCGTTGCCTTGGCAGTAAAAGTGGATACCCGGCAGAGGGAGCACCAAGTTGATCGGGAGCGGACAAGGAGATTCCAGAGATTCCAACCTGTACTGGCTCCTCGCTTCCAAAGACCATTTCTTCCCAGTTCGGCTTCTTCCCCAGCTTCTCCTTCTTCTCCTGTGACTCCTGCCATGTCTTCTCCTCCGGCTGTAGAACCGATGCAGATTGGACGAGCTCGTCTCTCCGAACAGGAGAAGCTTCGAAGAAGGGCTCTGCCTTTACTGTGGGGGCAAGGCCCACTTCGCCTATGAATGCCCTCTGAAGCCGGGAAACGCCAACACCTAGGTATGTTTGGGGAGACTTACCTGGGTGGAATTGGTCCTTCTCCTTATTCTTCTACTCTACGTTTCTACGTTTCCTTCTTCCTGTACAGATCCGGTTTGGAACCCAAAAGATTTCTTCTCAAGCTTTCCTTGATTCTGGCGCAGCAGGGAATTTCATGGACAAAGATTTTGCTGAAAGACATTCCATTCCTCTTCAACCCTTGGCTGTTCCCCTCCGTGTTCTAGCCATTGATGATCATCCATTATCCTCTGCTGTTATTTCACAGTCTACCCTGGAACTCTCTCTCATTGTGGGTACAATGCATCTCGAAAGACTGTCCTTTCTCTTAATTGACTGCCCTTCAACTCCCATTGTGCTAGGTCTACCCTGGCTGAATATTCACAATCCGGTTATTGATTGGTCTTCAGCTCAGGTCTCCCGCTGGAGTCCTTTTTGTCAACAGAACTGTCTGCCTACCAAACCTCTTATCAAAGTTTCTTCTGTGACCCCGAATTCTTCTTTACCTCCAGTTTATCAAGTCTTCTCTGATGTTTTCAATAAAAAGTCTGCTGAAACCTTACCTCCTCATCGTCCCTATGACTGTCCTGTGGAACTGCTTCCTGGATCCATGCCTCCCAGGGGCCGCACATACCCACTTTCTCCTTCCGAAACCTCTGCTATGAAAGAATACATCCAGGAGAATCTCCAAAAGTGGTTCATTCGTCCATCTTCCTCCCCGGCTGGGGCTGGATTCTTCTTTGTGGAAAAGAAAGACGGCGGGTTGCGGCCCTGCATTGACTACAGGGGTTTAAACAAGATTACGGTGAAAAACCGGTACCCTCTTCCCCTCATCTCAGAATTGTTTGACCAACTCAAGGGTGCAAGCCTCTTCACCAAATTAGATCTACGTGGGGCCTACAATCTTGTCCGGGTCAGAGAAGGAGACGAATGGAAGACCGCATTCAATACTCGTGACGGGCATTATGAGTACTTGGTTATGCCCTTCGGCCTTTGCAATGCTCCTGCGGTCTTTCAAGAATTCGTTAATGATATCTTCCGGGATCTGTTGGGGAGATATGTGGTCGTTTATTTGGATGACATTCTTATTTTTTCCAAAAACCTCCAAGAACATCGTCTTCAAGTTCAAGAAGTACGTTCTCGTCTACGAAAGAACAACCTGTTTGCCAAGTTGGAGAAATGTTCCTTCGAAGTATCATCCATTTCCTTCCTAGGATACATCATTTCCCAACAAGGCTTCAAGATGGATCCAGCCAAGGTTTCGGCAATTCAAGATTGGCCTCTCCCCACCAGTGTCAAGGCTGTGCAAAGATTCATCGGCTTTGCTAACTATTATAGACAGTTCATTAAAGGTTTTTCGTCAAAGATTGCTCCAATTCTGGCTCTTATTCGTAAAGGGGGTAAACCGCAGCATTGGCCTCCTCTAGCCTTGGAAGCCTTCAAGACTCTTAAAGAATCCTTTTCGTCTGCCCCAATCCTTAGGCACCCTGAACCTCTCCAACCTTTCTTCATCGAAGTGGATGCCTCGGATATCGGAGCAGGAGCAATATTATCCCAAAGATCCTCTTCTGACGGCAAACTGCATCCGTGTGCCTTCTTTTCCAAAAAGTTTTCCTCCTCCGAAAGGAATTATGACGTGGGGAACCGTGAGTTATTGGCGGTCAAACTTGCTCTAGACGAGTGGAGACACTTACTTGAAGGGTCATCGGTCCCTGTAACCATCTTCACCGACCACAAAAATCTAGAGTATGTTCAGACCCTTAAGCGCCTCAATCCCCGACAAGCCAGATGGGCATTGTTCTTCTCACGTTTTAACTTCATCTTAACTTTTCGTCCTGGTTCAAGAAACAAGAAAGCGGACGCTCTTTCCAGAAGTTTTATCCCTGAAGATCCCATCTCTGAAGACCCAGAATCCATTGTGCCTCCTACAAAGATCATCGCCGCCCTGTTCCCTTCCCTTGCCTCTCATCTTTTGTCCATTCAATCTTCTGCTCCTGTGGAAACTCCTGTGGGCGTAGCCTTTGTTCCTCCTGAGCTTCGTCACTCCATTTTGGTCCAGTCTCACAGTTCAAAGCAGGCCGGTCATCCTGGAATTAAAAAAACGACTGAACTTTTATCTCGTCTCGTCTGGTGGCCTTCTTTAAGAAAAGATGTTAGAGACTTTGTTTCTTCCTGCTCCACTTGTGCTGTATCCAAATCAGGACATTCTCCTCCCAAAGGCCTACTTTTACCTTTACCTGTTCCTTCCCGCCCTTGGACCCATTTGGCAATGGATTTCATCGTGGATCTTCCTGCTTCCTCTGGCTACACTGTCATCTGGGTGGTGATTGACAGGTTTAGTAAGATGGCACACTTTATTCCTCTTCGGAAACTTCCTTCTGCTCCAGAACTTTCGTTATTATTTATTAAACATATTTTTCGTCTCCATGGTTTTCCTGCTGAGATTGTCTCTGACCGGGGGTCCCAATTTGTTTCAAAGTTTTGGAGGTCCCTTTGTAAAGCCCTGAATATATCTCTTCAATTTTCTTCTTCATATCATCCCCAGTCTAACGGAGCGGCAGAAAGAGTTAACCAGGCTCTTGAACAGTTCCTTCGGTGTCATATATCCCTGTGTCAGGATGACTGGGCTGACCTTCTTCCTTGGGCCGAATTTGCACATAATAATGCCTTACACTCTTCCTCTGAAAAATCTCCTTTTTTTTGTGTTTATGGTCTTAACCCCCTGGCCTTTCCTCAAGATCTACTGCTCACAAATGTTCCTGCCGCCAACGATCAAGCTGCCCACATGTCGGCCATCTGGGAGACTACTACTGTCAACCTGGAGAAGAGTTCTCTTGCACAAAAGAAGTTTGCTGACAAGAGAAGGGTTTCTTCCCCTCTGTATGTTCCCGGTGACAAGGTCTGGTTGTCTACTCGCAATATCCGCCTCAAAGTCCCTTCACCTAAACTTGGTCCCAAGTTTATTGGTCCCTTCCCTATCACTGAGATCATCAATCCTGTGGCTGTGCGCTTGCAACTTCCTCCTGAGATGCGGATCCCCAATGCCTTCCATGTTTCTTTACTTAAACCTGCAGTTTCGTCTTCTTCTTCTTCCTCCCCAGCTCCGGTCATTGTGGATGGACATCAAGAGTTCGAGGTAAAGAAGATTTTGGACTCTCGAATTTCTAGAGGCACCCTGCAGTACCTTATTGAATGGAAGGGATTCGGTCCTGAGGAGTGCTCTTGGGTAAGAAGCTCCGAAGTCCATGCTCCTCTCTTGGTCCAAAAATTTCACCGGAGTTTCCCTTCCAGCCCAGGTGGTCCTGAGGCCCCCCCTGAGGAGGGGGGTACTGTAAGGAAACCCGAAAATCCTCTCCAAGATGGCGGCCTCCTGGATCCTGCTGGTCGCAGCACTGTGACGTCAGCGTCTTTCCGTTCCCGGATTGGTCGCCGGCGTCGGAACGGACGCCGGCGTCAGAATGTGCGTCAACGTCAGGACGCTGGCGTCAGTGCGTCAGCGTCTGCGTCATGACGTCAGCGCGTCCAAAATTGGCGCCAAATCCAGGCCTATTTAAAGCAGCTCCAGGATTTTCTCAATGCCCGATTATAGGTTTTCACTTGCTGACTCCTGGGTGTGTTTCGTCTTGATTATATTGTGTACCGACCTTGCCTGAACTCTCGTCTTTGAACCTCGTCTGCCTGAACTGATCCTACTGCCTGTTTACGACCATTCTACTGCTTACTCCTTTTGTACTGCGAACTCGGACTTGTTACCTCCTCCTTGGTCCTTACTACCTCAGGGCCCTCGGGCCTGACAACTATATACACTGGGCTCATGTGTAGCACAACTCTTTTTTATTTATTAAGGTTCCTAGACTTATGTAATGTAATGTATTTGCTGCAACATATACGTCCATGTAACTTTATCATTTCCCGCCATATGCAAATTAGGCAACGCTAGCGCATCTTCGCTTTAATTGCCGAAGTAACGATGGCGAATATGATTAAGTATCTGAGAGATATGAACGAGTAAGGTGTTGAGGTTGTATCCTTGAGTTCTACAAATAAACTACTATATGTTTTGACAAGCCTGCCTGGAAGATTGGTCTCTGCTAGTGCCTGCCCTTATTCTTTATACGGTGGTCCGCTACCTAAGCTGAGGGTTCAGGGCAGTGCACCTGGACCTCCCTTCAAAACTGGTGATTTAGTACCTAAAATTTTTCTACGTTTTCCTGACTACTATCAACAATAGCGTGTGATTAATTTGATGTAGAAAATTCACCAGCGTTCGGCGCCCTGGACACAACTTCGCACAATTGGCGTTATCCTAGCGAATTTAGGCCTGCCGAAGTGTTGCGATGGCTGCGATGCTGTCTCTGGCGAATTTTCGCCGGTTAGGGAATTTGCCCCAAAGTCTGAGAGCACCTGAGCACCTTTATTTAGTGACTGAAACAGAGATGTGGTAAATCTTTGAATCAAATGTTATTTCTGCTGATTTCAGTGCAGAACTCTGCTTGAGCAGCGCTATTAACTGATGCATTTTGAAAAAAACATGTTTTCCCTTGACAGTATCCCTTTAACCTAATTAAATTAGAAATGGTGTAAATATGCTAGAGAATTTTGAATGAAGTATAATACTGCAGACTGCCCACTAATATAACACAGCTCCATTGCATCTATTTCAGAGTATTTGAAACTTTATGGGCATAAAATGTGTTTAATAACAATTGTTGAAATGCACCAGGCATCATCACTTTAACACGATGGTACTCTTTCTAAAAATCATGTGTTTTTATAAAATTTTTTAATTATTATGTAAATGTGTGGCCAGATGTAAAAATCTGTAGTAAAATGGTGGAATTTTCACCACTTTTCATGCTAGAAATATTTCTGCGTTAATATGTCTCACTGATTTTAAAGGAGAGCTAAAGTTTAACTAAAGAATTGGGCTAGAAATGTTGTTAATTATGTTTAATTATGTTTTGTTTAATTATGTTTGTGTACCAGCCCAAGGCAACCACAGCCCTTTAGCACAGTCCCCAAAGATGCCCCAGTAGCTCACCATCGTCTTTTCTGCTGATTCATTGTACATGCTCTGTGCTGCCGTCAGTTACTGAGCTTAGGGACAGACATACAATACACTGTATATACAGAATAGAAATGACACACTATAAGGCTGATTAGTAATTAATACAGATAATTACTAAATTCGAGCACAGAAACCAGTGCAACTAGCATCAGAATTTATAGCATTAACTTATATTACCGGCCAACTACCCCTAAGCTTAGCTTCTCAACAGCTGCTCAGAGCTCACTGAGCATGTGAGTGTCGCAGAAAGGTAAAATTGTAAAATAAAAAATTTACACTTGATCTTACCTTGTTCTTCTTTAGAGCAACTGTGGCAGGAGAAGGATGTTGTTAACAAAATTGCCGACCACATTTTCATTAAAACTTGTTAAAAGAACTCATTTAAGAATGCAAGTGTAATCCTCAGACAGCAACTACAGGCCAAAATAATGTTCTATTAGCTATGTATAAGAAAATAAATAAATAAGATTCACTAAAGGGCAAAGAAAAATTTGCCAGAAATACCATCTGCATGAACATCGCCAAATTACTAAATGGCATAGAGGACAATTCGCTATCGAAAGAGTACATCGCTAATGAAGTTTTCTCACCCTATCGCCAGGTGAATTTTCGTTCAGGCAAATGATCTTTACTCCGCAAAGTCACTAAAGTGCAAATTTTACATAACGTTACCTCTTTTGCCAGAGTTTCCTTCACCAGCTTAGACCTTGCAAACTGATAAGATGAAGCTCTATTCTCCTCAACCTTATGTCAGTGACATCATTTCCTGTATGCCGGAAAGTCATAAAAATTATTAAAAAAACGCTGGCGTTATTTCAAATTTTAAAGCGGGATTATCTTTAAAAGTTGTAACTATTAAAAATTTATGTTTTATCATTTGAGGGTCTTGCCACATTTGTTTTAGGGTGGGCTCATGTCTAGGGCATTAGGGGATCTCTTTTGTCTTTATTTTGCTTCCTTGGACATTTTTAATAATAAGTGGCCACTTCAAGCATTTGCATCAACATCTCTAATAAAGACATATATATGACCTATGTACCCACCCTATTCAAAATGACCTAAGTGCAAGTGTACTAACGAAGTTTCGCTAGTCAGAAATGAGCGTTAGTGAAAGTTCGCTGTGAAATGCTCACACAAACAAATTAACGCTAGTGAAACCGCTAATTGCGTCGAAGCCTTCGCAGGGGAAATTGCCCTTTAGTGAATTTGCCCCATAGTGTTTCAAGTAATAACAAGATAGACAAAGTTCATTTTGTGAACATAATATTAGGTAAGATTAAGTACTATACCTAATTTTGTTAGTAGAGCAGAGCATAGGCAAATAAAAGCAAAGAGTTAGGGAATCTCAGTCATAAACAACGATCTGCCTTACCTTGACTTTCCTGTTCTTCCTTCTGTTGTTCCTTTCATCTGTCTTCTTTGTTGGTACAGGCAAATGTTGATTTAGTTTTGTTTATTAGCCCTGCAGGCTGAGAAAAGTTTCTCTTCTTGTATTACAATATTTTAATGTTAACAAAATAAAACAATGATTCAATTCAATGATTCAGTGTTGTTTAAAGAAATAAAACTGTGTAATGACAGTCATAGGAAATTATGCCTGAAGTAAAGTAAATACAATTACAGTGTGTCAGGAGTACTCTGCGGCGCTCCTGCTCCCGTCCGCAGCGAAACTAAGATGGTCGCCACGTGGCTTCTGGCGCCGGCGCATTTATGTCAGAGTGCAAACACATGAGTCACAACGATATGTTTTGGCACCAAATTCAAATTAAAAGTGCTCTGAACACTGGTTCAATGCCCGATTATAGGTCCCTATTGCTGGAGACCTGGGTGTTTGTATACTGCTTTTGCAACTTGATTCTTGGACTTTGACCCTTACTTTGATTCTGAAAAAGAACTTTTGCTGCCTGCCTTGTGAACTTTTGCCTGCATCTTGACCAGTCTCCTGTTTAACCCATTGGCTACCGCAAACTGGACTTTTGGTCTGGTGCATCCTCCTTGGTCCGGACTTCTCCGATACTGGAGCCTCAAGGCCCCTGACGCAGTTATGGTTAATATAAGAACATAATGGATGTAGTGGACAAAGAAAAACAGAGAATGCGCAATATGTTGTCGCTCTATAAATACATGTTAGTAATAAAAGAGGAACTCTTGCCAACTGAGGAAGATCAGGCAAAAAGGTGGGCCCAGCACTCATCAAAATCTGATGGTGTATACACCTTCTGTCATCAGCTGTATACCCCTAAAATGTTGTTACTTGGTATGATACACTAAAACTCTACTACAGCATCAGATTTTGGTGAGTCCTGGGCTTGGGAGGGGGGCTGCAACACTCAGGGTTGGAACCAGGGGTAGGCAGAGTAGGCACGTGCCTAGGGAGCAAAGTTGTGGGGGCCCAGCCATGTACCTCCGCTGCCTTATATCCCTCTCACCACTATGGCCACTTGTGAGTCCTTTTCACACATGCTCTTTACTGATCCAGTCGCCTATACTTCTTGAAACAGGCTTATTAATTATTACTTCTTCATTAACGATTTACTCATTGGAGTTAAAAAGGAAAAAACTGTTCAAAACCTCTGCATTATTCCTGTTTCCATCAACCAATTTACTTGGTTATTAGTATCATTGAAAGTGCTCAGACCAATGATTAGCCCTAACAAATTTTATGTAAGGCCCAAAAGAACATTTTTCAGACTTGATGCAATCAGCTGAGACATTATAATTTAGTATATTGTGGCTTTTTTAAAGTAGTTACCCCATTATTCTAGTCAGTGTGTCTGTATGTGGACAGACTTGCTGTCTGCTATTAGAAAGGGTTGAGGCTGACAAAATGTTTCTATGGAAAAGAAGCATTACCTAGGGTTTAAAAAACTGTCTGTGGCTCATTGTGGCATTCGGAAAATTTGGATTTTGGGTTCAGTTTCTACTGAATAATTTTGAAATTCTTTCTTTGCTATTGTTTAGTAATTATTTTGTTATTCAATGCATAGTGTGCCAGAGTGAAAGCAATATTTGTAGCAGCAAGCTTTATATTACATTCAGGGCACTAGCTATAGAAACAGAAGTCTGTACCACTGGCCACTGTATTGTTTTATAGAATAATAAAGGGAAAAGGGAAACACTCTAAATCCCCATGATTATAGGGTTCAGTGAGAGTCTTTCAAACATAACTACCTGTTTTTTGGGGCGGAGTGTTTATATTAGTCCAATGTGTTAAATGGAAAGGGAGGGAAGTAAAAAAAAATTACTCTCAGGCTTGAAAGTTACAAATGTGCCACTTAAATAAATATGTAACTTGGCTTTTAAAGTAGAAGATCAAAAGGAGAGGGTCTGAATAAAAAGTAATAAAAATATAACAGCGGTACAAGCTCAACCATGCTATCAATCTGCTTGTTAGAAACCAAGATAGCATTTAAAATCTCAGGTTAGAGAGAAGCAAAACTGAACATAGATCATTCAGATAGCCCCCCTAAAAAACACAAAATAACATTTAACAGCTGCTAACAAGGTAGTAAATGTTACGTTTAAGAGAAAATCCACTTTAACTCTTGTCATACATTTACAAAGAAATAAAGCAGTATGATAAAATACAGAGGAAAGGAACAGAGTGCTGAAGTCTGTATCCATTTTGTGTACATGAATCACAAGGTTAATGTTGATGCCGCAGCTGATAAGCTGCAAATCAGCCTGTGGGAGAGTTGGAGGTTAAACTGAATAATGCACTACATGATTTCCAGTCTGCTCTAATGCTTTTGACATGTGTCATCAATCAAGTACCAAGTACTACTATAGTCAAGGGGGAGGAGAGGGACCAGGTGCAGCGCACTCCAATAAATCTAATTGTCAGTATGAGCTAGTTACATGAGCAATGTACTGAAACAGTTCATAAATATCTATTTTAAAATGAAGCCAGCTATAGAATTTTTGTAGCATTGTCTGTATACACAGATGTCTGATTGGGGTTTTTCTTTCAAAGCGGGGGCAACATATTGAAAGTGGGAGAAATAAAGCTGAGTAACAACATAGAGAATCTTTAGCTGAATTGAAGAAGTTGCTCGGGTGAGCGTTTTTTTCAAGAATTATCAGAAAGGCCAGTTTCTTTAGAAGTATTTCCATTCCACTAGATACAATATATCTTGGTAGGTCAACATCCTAATGTTTTAAGACCCTAAGATGAATTTGCTGTAGGGCCCAGTAACATCTAGTTACACCACTAAATTAAACCATAGTTCTACTACATAGTCCGGTTTCAATTTCACTTTGTTTGATTTAGTTGATACTTTTACTCTTGGTTTTGTGCTTGAATTTAGCAGGCTGTTTTTTTCTGTTTTTTTAAAGTTATATGATTTTAAGCAAAACGTTTTAAATTCAATAGCTGATTTATAATGGTGGTGCTGATTTAAAATCACCAAGATGGAGGATAAAAGTGTTGGGTAAAGTCATGGATCTGGAGTTATTGCCGGAAACAATATGAATAGTAGGATTAATGTATGTAAAGGAAATGTGGGATTCTGTTTTTGTCCACTGCCCCCTTTGCAGTTCACTTCTCAGTTTATCTTGCATAATGTAAACCAATAAATGTGATTGGTGACATTGATTTACAGTGATAATTTTACTTATTCATGCAACATATTGTTAAACACCAGTTCTCACCAGTTCTCTCTGTACCCTGATTACATTATAAAGGTAAGGGATCCGTTATCTGGAAGCCCTTAATCCAGAAAATTACAGAAAGGCCATCTCCCATAGACTCAATTTTATCCAAATAATAAAAAATGTATTTTATAATAAAACCATACCTTGTTCTTGATCCAAACTAAGATATAATGAATCCTTATTGGAAGCAAAACAGCCTATTGGGTTTATTTTATGTTTATATAATTTTCTGGTAGACTTAAGGTATGAAGATCCAAATTACAGAAAGATACGTATCTGTAAAACCCCAGGTCCTGAGAATTCTGGATAACAGGTCCCATACCGGTAACTGTTTTCCAGTCTTGTGCTCCAGTAACAGTGATGCCAGAATGGAACGCGATTGATGACCCAGATAAAGTGTAAAGTTATAGCTATTATGGGCAATTGCAGATAAGGAGGTATTGGGGATATGAGTGGGACAACAACAGGAAAATGCTGGGACCCCTAAGATATGGACTATGTACATTTAGCTGCCACAATCCTTCACTTTGATATATAACATATGCAAAGCATCTCAATAGTCAGGCTATGTTCATCAAGTGAACTATAACTCCCTTTAATGAGCTCATGGACAAACTATTTCAATGGGAAGCATAGGGTGGCCACCCTGCATGTCTAGCATTGATCATACATGGTGTTTATATATGATATTATAATGTATTAATAAATAGGGTTTTAAAAATGAATTAAGATTGTATTTGCACAATCTAGTGCACCATAGACCATTATAGCAAATTTAAATGGTATTGAAAAAATCCAAAGGTTGTCAATTTATTGAACTGAGTGGCGCTAGTTGGATCTTTGATTTCTTTCTTTCGAAAACTCAAATTTAAGTGTGGTTTAACATCCAAAAGAGCACCACCCCATTCAAAATTTGTTTATGGATGGGGTAATTGTTCACATTAGATCAGAGGTTCAGTGCCTTCCTCTATAATGTTTTGTGCTCTAGTAAGCAGTGACCCTTAAAGGAACAGTAACACCAAAAAATGAAAGTGTTTTAAAGCAATGAAAATATCATATAGTATTGCCCTGTATTGGAAAAACTGGTGTGTTTGCTTCAGAAACACTACTGTAGTTCATATAGATAAGTCGCTGAGTAGCAATGGCGGAAATTGAAAAAAGGCTATATGGCACAGGTTAAATAGTGGATAACAGATAACACCATTATGTTCTGCAGAGCTTATCTGCTATCTGCTGTGTAACTTGAGCCTGTTCTCCATTGAATAGCTGCCCCTATGGCTACATAGCAGTTTATTTATATAAACAATAGTAGTGTTTCTAAAACAAACACAGCCGTTTTACTAGTGCAGGGCAACACTGCATAATATTTTTATTACTTTAAAACCTTTTAATTTTTTGATTTTACTAG
The DNA here is from genome assembly GCF_017654675.1 of Xenopus laevis. Lineage (NCBI taxonomy): Eukaryota > Metazoa > Chordata > Amphibia > Anura > Pipidae > Xenopus > Xenopus laevis. The sequence goes on from NC_054372.1 coordinate 93,116,900, forward strand.
CCCTTTAATGATTGCTCAAGAGTAGCCATACATGGGGGTAGAGATAGAGTCAATAGTTTATTGGCTGGTTTATAGGAACAAAATCTGGAAAAAAATTGGACAGGTTCTAAATTCTGGATCTTCAAGGGATCCATCAGTCTGGCGATGCAGTCCCCTCCTGGTGTGTCTGGACAGGCAACTGTTGTAATCTGATGCTTGGAATGGAGACAACTTTACTAACTAGAGAGGTACATTTCCTGAAGAAAATGTGAGTGGTGCTTGCCGTGGCAAAACTCAGGCCCCCCATATATGTTGGGTGTCTTGCCCAGTCGCCCCTGGTGCCTAGAGAGTACACAAAGTCGGTAGAATCCGGATTAAACCGGTGAAATTTAAAGCCAACCAAATTTTACCATTGAAATCAATCCAAACAAACTGGCTATTTTTGGCTCCGCCCACTTTTAAAAATTTGCAACCCAGTCACCAAATGGACCAAGTTTGAGCACTCTTACATTAACAGTGTAAGAATGACAGGAATTTAAATATTCCCATTGAATAGCGTTAGGTAAAATTTGATTGGCTGTCTTAAGCTCCGCCCATTTTTCTGAATTTTAACCCCAGTTACCTAGTCATGGTCAGTGCCAAGTTTGGGGCCTCCGGTTTTAAAACTGTGAGAACGGCGGTAATCAAAAATTTTACATTGAAGTCAATAGGTGAAAACGGATTGGCTGTTTATGGCTCCACCCACTTTTCCTAAATTTTGACCGCAGTCACCCAGTGAGTAATTGAGCCAAGTTTGGTACACCTAGCATTTTAAACCGTGATAATAGCAGCAGTTTATCATTTTTCATTAAGGTCAAAGGCTGAAATCTGATTGGCTGTTGTTGCCCGCCCCTTTTTTTCCTAATTGTGAACCACAGTCACTCAGTGACTAACATACCAAAGTTTGGGAATGCTGTCATTTAATGTGTAAAATGGCAGCATTTCTATTTTTTCTATTGAAAATCAATGAATGAAATTTGATTGGTTTTGGTGGCTCGCCCACTTTTCTAACTTGAAGTGGAAACCCCAGCGACCACATTTGTGATATTCATGGTCCCTGACATCAATACTGAGAGAATGGCAGCCTTCTTAATTTTTCCATTAAAACCAATCAAGAAATCTGATTGGTTGGTTTTGGCTCCACCCACTTTTCTAATTTAATCCCAGTGAGCACTGTGCCAAGTTTGAGGACCTGCATTAACCTCTAAGAGGCAGCAGTTTAACATTTCCTATTTAATTGAATGGCTGAATGTGATTGGCTGTGGCTAGACTCGCCCCACTTTTTGTAATGTTTGGCTGCAGTCGCCCAGTGCCTACAGAGTCCAAAGTTTGGAGCTCTGGTTTATACTGGTGAAATTACAGCGTTTACAATTTTCTCATTGAAGTCAATAGAAAATCGATTGGTTGTTTTGGGCTCCGCTCACTTTTGCCAAAAATTGCAGACAGTCACAAACGCCATTCCGAATTAGCTGAGACGGTTTGACCTCATTCATGGTCTGCGGACAAACTTAATTATCGATAATTCCCCATTGATAAGTATGGGGCAAATTTGTTGGACTTCTGCCGGTAAAGCTTATACCCCATTGGTATCATCTGACAGTCCGCAACCTCTTCAATGTGGCTAAATTTAGACGTTCTACAAGATTTTCTTGCGCTAGAACCGTCAAAATTGCCTAATGTTAATCTATGGGACTTGGATGGTGTTAATTGCCCGAAGGGCAATTACCACCCACTTTAGAAAGTCCTACACCATTCCGATTGAAGCCGCAGATTGACACCTCATTCATGGTCTAGACAAGTTGCGGACAGTTACGCGCAACTTTCATACGGAGAAGAATAAAATAGAGAGGTCATTTCCGAAGAATGTGATGTTGCTTGCCGTGGCAAACTAGCAAATCTGATTGGCTGTTGTTGCCCCGCCCCTTTTTTTCCTAATTGTGAACCACAGTCACTCAGTGACTAACATACCAAAGTTTGGGAATGCTGTCATTTAATGTGTAAAAATGGCAGCATTTCTATTTTTTTCTATTGAAAATCAATGAATGAAATTTGATTGGTTGTTGGTGGCTCCGCCCACTTTTTCTAAACTTGAAGTGGAAACCCCCAGCGACCACATTTGTGATATTCAAGGTCCCTGACATCAATACTGAGAGAATGGCAGCCTTCTTAATTTTTCCCATTAAAACCAATCAAAGAAATCTGATTGGTTGGTTTTGGCTCCACCCACTTTTCTTAATTTTAATCCCAGTCCCCAGTGACCAACTGTGCCAAGTTTGAGGACCCTGCCATTAACCGTCTAAGAGCGGCAGCAGTTTAAAATTTTCCTATTTAATTGAATGGCTGAAATTTGATTGGCTGTTGTAGACTCCGCCCACTTTTTGTAAATTTTGGCCGCAGTCACCAGTGACCCACGGTGCCAAGTTTGGGAGCTCTGGCTTTATTACTGTGAGAATTACAGCTGTTTACATTTTCTCATTGAAGTCAATAGGGAAAATCTGATTGGTTGTTTGCGGCTCCGCTCACTTTTTTGGGTCCCCAAAATAGGACAGAAAAGTCACAACACCCCATTCCCGAATAAGCTGAACGGTTTGACACCTCATTCATGGGTCTGCGACAAACTAATTATTCGATAAATTCCCCATTATAAGTCAATGGGGCAAATTTGGGGACCTCTCCTGCCCCGGGGGTAAAACTTATACCCTCGTGTGGGGTATCATCTGACACAGGTCGCAAACCTCTTCAAAAACTCTTCAATGTGGTAAATTTAACGTTTCTACAAGATTCCCTCTCTGCGCTAGAATCCGTCAAAAGTTGGCCTCAATGTTAATCTATGGGACTTTTCGGGGTGGTTAATTGCCCCCGCAAGGGGCAATTAACCACCCACCCCTTAGAAAAGTCATACCACCCCATTCCCGATTAAGCCGCACGATTTGACACCTCATTCATGGGTCTAGGACAAACGGTGCGGGACTAGTTACGCGCCAAACTTTCATACGGAAGAAGAATAAAAATAAGTTTGCAAGATAACAGTAGTGATGCTTTGCTTCGCAAGCACCACTAAAAAATAAGTTTGCAAGATAACAGTAGTTATGCTTTTCTTCGCAAGCACCACTAATAAATAGATCTAAGGTTTACAATATCTTATTGTCCAGTCAATGTTTAACAGTATAAGGACAGCTTGAGAAGAAAATTATTTAAAGATATAATTTAATGTCCTTCTCGAATATAAGGGTCTGACATCTAGGCTGACTAACTAAGCTTTATTTAAACACGAAGCAGAAACATAATTAGCATAGAGCTTTCAGAAAGTCCCTTGGAATGAGATACCTCGATGCAATCAAAAAGCAAAGTTTCATACACTGAGCAAAAAGGCACACCCTTTCCCCATATCACCACACTAAGCATGCTAATGATTTCAAAAATAAATTTATTAATGCATTTTGATCTAAAGTGTTAAAAATACATTTCTTTAAAATTACAGTTTTAAATATAAATATGTTGCATGATGAAATCATGTTTTTTGAGAGGGTACATATATATTTATATAATACTGAAACCATAAATATAAGTTTAATAAATATAAGCTTAGCACGTAACGAACCAAATGTATAGAGAGTGGGTTATAGGATGTTTAGGCCCATTTTCTGGCAGTGGAGCCTCTGAGTGCTACATTTCATAATGTCCATGGTCGCCATCAGTGGGGATAGCTGGGATTGCTGCAGAGAAACCAGCAACTTTTAAGCCCATTGGCCTGGACAAATACTTTAATTTGTCTTTTAATTATGCAGCAGTATATGGGCTCGGACCCCCAGCAATGGAGCAAGCAGTAAAATATCAGGGTCCCACTGGTGCATAAAAAAGGGCCTGTTGCTCTGTTGGGTGGGGCCGGGTATGTAGTTGTATGGGCTCCCAAGATTTCTGATGACGGCCATGAACAAGCTTATACATAACTCTCAACTTGCAGATGAGCCATATATTAAAGTTGAAAATAATTACTTAAAAGAAATAATAAGCAGTTCCAAAAGTGTAAAACAGCTACATACACACAGAAAAAGTGTGAAATAACTTGATTATTGGACTGGCAGTTCCCTTTTAACACCATTTTCCTCACTAAAATAAGAATAACTTGCCACACATGATACAGATGAATGTAAAATGGAACTGGAAATAAGATAAATCAGATGTTCCACCTGAGCAGCATATACCACAGTATATAGTAATGTCCTCCAACTGCTTTTTCTTATAAACTTTTCTTACTTCTTATGTAAAACGTATGCTTAGACAGTGGGGAAAATTCTTGATACACACAGAAGCAATGTGTGATTAAACATGAAACTATGGAGAAATACTAAAGCTGGGGTTATCATTTTCCTTTCATTCGTTCATGCTAGCTGTACCAGCATTCAACTGATTATATAAAAATGTGCTTATCTGTACTTAATATGTTTCAAAAGTAATGACTAAAATGAAGTGTTGAGATATGAGAGTATTTATCCCACAAACCTCAGACACTCCCTACATTGGTAAATCTCACAATATATTAATAAAGTCTAGAAAAAACAATTATCCATCTATAAATAAATACAATAGTAAAGACCTTAATGGGACTTGGTTAAATAGTGCAATTATTCTATAAGTGCCAAAGCACAATCATCTAAGCCAGACCGCCAGCGAACCAGCTAGATGTCTGTAAAAGCAGCATTTCCTTTATGGCTCCTGAGTATGGCACAGTTAACCCTTCTCTTTATTCTCCTGTCTTTCAAGCATTATTCACTTGGAATTTTAAAGCTGCAGAGATATAAATCAAAGAGAGGGCTGCTGTTGTTTCAAGGGTTACCGATTAGCAATGTACTACATATAACAAGCTGATTCAGTTGTAGCATCTAAAATGCCGATTTCAGTCCTTCAGGGGATAAAACACAAGTTGCTAGGTTTTTTTTAATAGATTCATAGGCGTAGTCTGAAAATCCATCAGTTGTAATTCCGCATGTCGAGATGAGGGAAATAGGTTCCATAAATACTCGTATCTCGTACATCAAAAGAGCCTTTTCGTTTTCGTAGGAAAAATACCAGCTGGGGGAAGAGAAATGGAAAAAGTTTATTTTCAGGAACTAAAAAAGGAAACTTGAATAAAATGATCGTCCATGGGCTTTAACCTTTAGCAAGTCATAAGTTATTATGTGGTATGAATAGTATGAAATGAAATTAACATCTATTACGATTCTAGATTTGGGCATTTTGGGCATAGTTCTGAGAAATAGACGTATGGAATGTTACAGTACTAGGTACTGAAGGTCACTGAACAATGATGATACAACTTATTGTCAATCAAAGAAAGGGTGGAGATAAGATACTGAATTAGCTTCTGGCAAAGAGGTGTAGCATTAACAGTCTGTTTTTTTTTTTTACAAAACAAATTTAACTCTAGAAGTACATTTTGGTCTAAGGAAGGGGTGCTTAAATGTTAAGAAAGTATTTACATTAGTTTAACTACATACGCCAAACGTGGGAAGATGGCATTCAGATGTGCTAAGGGACTCTCTAAACTATGCACCACAATGCATTTTATTTATGGTTCCTGTGTTAAAGGAATGAATAAACTGTAGACCACAATTTAGGATTTGCACCACGTGCTACAAATGAATATAAAATGGATTTAATAGAATGCTTCTCACATCATTCAAATTCCCTTTTCAAAGCCTGATGTATCTCTACAAATTTAAAGAGCAGCCAATTATGTACAGTAACTGTACATATTGTCCATAAGTCCAGCAATACATTGCTGCATGAAATATCAAACATTTTCAAATATCATAACATTACAATAATGGGATTAGAATGCTATGAAATGGTTGGATTTGGTGTCTTTTTTAATTTGGAATTAGGAACTATGGCAAAGCAAATTGCGCTATATACATGTTTAGCCTGTCTTTTGTTCTTGAACTGATCAATACCCTATTTCCCCCCATGAAGTTTCAACCCCAGGCTTACCACGAAGATAAAGAGGAACAGCAATATGAGGCCCAAAAGTACAGCCAGGCATATCAGGATGATGGCCCAAAATGGTAATTCATTTGTTGTGGACATTTCTGTGGTGAGGCAAATAAAGAATATAACACATTTTTAGAAACAAACAGAAAGTAAAATGTAAAGAGAAATTGCAAATTCAAAGAGATGTCTCTGTATCAGATTAATTCATCATTAGATAATCTTTACCTTGAATAGAAATGTTATTAAGTTTAAAGGATTTTCCCAGGAGAGTTCCATTTTTGGTCCCATCGAAAAACTCTTTTCTCACACTGTCTATTGTTACAGCTGGGTCATCTTCAAAGTAACACCCACATGAAGGAATAATGGATCCATTTCTAAAGAAAGAGACATTATGTACCATATTAAAAAATACACAATACACTCATATCTCCACACATACAGAAACCAACCCTTCCCATTATTGTCCAGATACTTTGTTATGTGTGTCTCACTGCCAGTCAGTGTTTGATAAACTTTTCCTGCACCAAAAGAAAAAACCTTGTTTCATGGTTGTTTAGATCTTAACCTGGTCATAACTTATACCCATGTCATAAATTACTCCTAACTTGCTTTAAATGTATTTAGATTTAGTTAATTTGTTTACCCATGCACATCTTATAAAGATTCTAGCACATTTTTATTTTTTTGCCTTTTAATAGGATTCATACCTCATTGCCGAAACTTTGCAGAATTTAAATTTTTTGCTAAGCGCACTATTCCGGTAAAGCGTATTCAGCTGGAAACAAGAAAAGAAAAACAATTTTTTAGTTAACTCTGATGTAAGCAAATAATTGCAGATTAATAAAATACTTTTAAAAAACGGATATGTTATCCCTAACAGCATATTGGTTACCTATACAATTCATTATTGCTGTGAGGCCGTTTCTGCATAATTATAAACAAACACATTGTATTGAAACTAACCGACTCAGTGTTAATAAAAAACCTTGAAACAACTGCAGTCCTCTCTTTTAACAATAAAATGCATTTTAGGGCATTTTGGCTATTGCACTCCAAATTATAGAAAAGTCCTATAATTGGGAAACCCCAAAGCATTTGAAGTCCTATGCATGAAGATACAAAGGGAGCCTTTCCAATAACCGGTTTAACATTCTGAGATAATTTGCACTTGGTCTTTTTTGTGTATGTTTTATTATGCCTATTGGTAAACAAGTCTCCAGTCTCGAATTTCAACAACCAGCTGGTTGTTATAGTCTAATTTACTCTAGCAGCCAGGCAGTAGTTTGAATGACTAAATTAATGAAGCTGAATAGGAGAGGGCCTATCTAGAAAGATTAGTAATAGAAAATAAAAATAACAATTTAGCCTTGCTGAGAAATAGGTTTTTGGCTGCCAGGATCACTGACCCCCATTTACAGGTTGGATAGAGGAAGAAAAGGAATATTAATAACTCAAAATAACCCATAAATGATAAGAAGCAAAGACCAAATGAAAGTTTGCTAAGAATAGTACATTATAACAATTGGAAAGTAAAACGTGTCTGCCTACCTCTTCTTCTATTAGCAGTCTCTTCTTCTCAAACTCTACAGGATCACTGGGCACAAAATCATTGTATATCGTAAAACTGATGTCATAGCCTTTATCGCCAGGAGCAAGAGATGGAACTGTGGTAGTCACGATGGTAGTAGTGGTTGCTTGATCTGCAGTGTAACCTGTGTAGAGAGTAAAAATACATAGATATTACTGTAGTTAGGAAATAAAGAAACAAAATTTGCCTGGGTGCAGCAGCCTATGAAATAAAATGGTTGCTTTAAACAGGGGACCATGAAATGTTTTCAGCCAATAATTTTCATTTTTGTCTCATTATATTGACAGGTTATAAACAGTGTTGAAGTAGTTTTTAAAGGCTTGAAACAGTGGCGTAACTAGTTGTTACTGGGCCCCATAGCAAATTCAATTTAGGGCCCCAAAATATTTATAAGTTGGCATATTTTACCAAGATATATTAAAATTGCTCATTAATTAGGGTCTCACTGGGCCCCCTACACTCCTGGGCCCCCCTGCAACCGCAGGGTCTGCTTCCTCTATAGTTACACCCCTGGCTTGAAAACTAAGATGTTCTAGGTATTAAAACAGAGAAGATTTAGCTATAAAATTGTGTACTATATTGACAAATTATAATTAATTATTAATAATAACATTACACAGTTGCTGCTTTCTTTAAAATTTAGTCAAATACAGTTTTTATGAAATTATGACAATCAATATTTTGCAAAATTATAGGATGAACCTTGTACAATTCTTCTTGCTATCCATCATATTTTCATTATATAGTCAAACTACTTCTCAAAAATATACTTAACAATACACTTACCGGCAACATTTATGCTTGTTTTGTCCAAAGTATAAATGCCCAGACGGACTCCATTTTCTGTTTCATTAAGGAAAACATCTTTAATGTATTGATTATCAATGCCCTTGGCCAAAAGATCAACATTGAAGATGCATATTGCTTCAGTAGTTGTGAAAGGTGATTTTGGAGTTGGCCTAAAAAAAAAGAAAACAAATGATTTAAACAGATTACTGTTTTAGTCTGACATCTACCTGAGCTTCTAATGACACCGTAACATGAGAGGGAGAAAGGCCATCTCTGTTTATTGAATTTTTGTCCTTCTTTAAATGATTAGGAGACCTGGAGTAATAATGGGATGTTAAATTCCAATCTTTGTTCAAAAGAACCTTATTAAACCTAAGGCCACATTTTATATGCAGTGCGTGGGAAAGTTCAGGTTTTGGGAGTATCAGCCTTGAACAGTGTGGGTATAGTCATTTTCAGCCTAGGCAGCCTAGCTCTGATTAGGTTTCTTATTTAAGTATCTTATGGCATATCGATAATGGTATAATAATAAGCCTTTACGTACCTGAATGCAGTAACAGTGCAGTTTTCAAAGCGGTTCTTTAAAATGCTTTTATTAAAGGCTTCATTCAACTGAAAAAAAGAAGAAAATGTTATTTTAAATTACACGTTCTGTTCATTTGTAATTTTTCATCACCCAGTTGCAATATGAACTTGTGGTGCTATATAAAGAAATACATACGCACAATGTGTGAAAGGATATCCTTATTATAGGTTATATGTGCACTTTCTTTTAAATATTTCTATTTAGTAGAAGCTCCACTAACCAATTTGTCAATGTTGTTTTTGTTGAGGCTGTAATTGGCAGAATCCTTATTTTCTAGAGTGCTGCTATGGTCGAGGTTGGTGATCGTAAAATTCAGGAAGAATGGCTTTGGCCCCAATATTTGTCCAGGGGTGCTGGCTGTTTTTATAGTTGTTGTAGTTGGCTTAGTTGTTGTCGTTGGTATTAAAGCTGAAAAGGAAACAAATAGTTTCACGAGTTAGAATAAATGTTACAGAACAACAGGGAATGGAATATTTTATCAGGAAACCCAATATCCAGAAAGCACTGAAAGGCCATCTCCCATAAAAATCAATAATTCAAAATTGTGTTCATTTTACCTTTTTTCTCTGTAATAATAAGATTACTTTGTACTTTACCCATACCTGTTTGAATATTGATTCAGTGTTTTCTGGATTTATGACTACCCGATAAGTGTAAACAACCAACGAACATTTATTTGTCATGAATTTCTATCTAATCACTGCTAATCATACATTTTGATTTATTGATGCATGTGGCTTCTGATACATTCAAGATATATTCTCTTATAGAGTGGATACATACAGTGTCTTATTTTTTAAATAAAATATCTGTAATTGAGTATAGGGACTCTGTGAAGACAACAATGTTTATGTGAAAGACACTTACTTGTTGTAGGTTTCTGGTAACCTAAAAGAGAAACAAAAAGATGTAAGCCATATACATTTATGATTAGTTAATTTAACATATAATCAGTTTATCTGTTAAAGATGGCTTATGTCTAGTGATGGGCGAATTTATTCGGCAGGCGCGAATTCGCGGCGAATTTGCACGTTTCGACGCCAGCGAATAAATTCGAAAAAAAATTCGAAAAATGGACGCCGGCGCAAAAAACGGGCGTCGGCGCCAAAAACGGGCGCCGGCGCCGAAAAAATGGGCGCCGGCGTCAAAAACGAGACGCCAGCGCCGTTTCGCGAATTTTTCGCCGTTTCGCGAATTTCGCGCGAAATTCGCACATTTTTCGGCGAAGCGAAACGGCGCAAATTCGCCCATCACTACTTATGTCATTAAAAAAACCCACACATGTTCCACTGAAGCTTGTAATCTTTCCAAAAAATGATCTTAATGCAACTGAGCAACTTTAATAATTATTACACTCATGGATTTACTGACCCACAGAATTTATATATTCTGATGAAAGACGTCAGTATTAATGATCTGTAGTGATGTGCTTAACTTTTCATCGCAAAAAGGATGCCCATACGCTCCAATGGGTGGAAAAAATTGCCACGTGTTAAAAAAAAATGTTTGTGTGTCAAATAAAATTTGTCGGCCATAGACTTCAATGCATTTGGTGATTTTTTTGCAGTTTTGCACGAAGCAAAATGGGTCAGATTTGCTTCCATTTGCTTCACTAATGATCTGTGAAAAGCTTACCTTAGATATGTTTTTATGTATTCAAGACCAAGACTATGAAGTTGTACAATGGCACATATGGAGCAGCATGGCACAAATGTAAATTAAAGCAAGACAGAAAGCTAGTGGAAATTCCATCTGTGTACCCAGGTGTCCAGCTAGGATACATTTCCATTTAAAAGTTTACATATATGTCCACAATAATAGGGTGTTTTGAATTTACCATTAACAAAAAGACTATTCTTGTCAAGTTTGTATTTTCCCCACTGTGTCACGTTGTTCGTTACAGCTTCAAGCTCTCCATAGAAGACCACTATGTCAAACTGTGGTCCAGTTGTTTCGTTGTTGATGCTGCAGATAGAATTTACTTTGGTGCCCTGTGAAGCAGACCTGAAGAGAACATTTTTGCAAATGATTTTTCTATATGTTGATTTTCAAAATAAAAATATTTCAAACTATTTCTGCATCGTTAATTTTTTTTAGAAAAATTAAAAGAAATACAGTATCACAAATATCAAAAACAAAAAAGAATGCTTATCCAGTCAAGTGAGTTTTTTTTAAATATGAGTGAGTTTTAAAATATGTTTATCAAGCTACAGATCATTTTACTTTAAAGACATTTTCAGGTGATAAAACGTGAATACAGTATATGTTAGCTTTTACATTATATTGCTGTTAACTTCAATATGGGGAACTGATGAAAAGTATTAATATTTTTTGTTGCTATGAGTCATCCTCACAAAAAGAGACATGAATTTTCACCTAAGTTCTAGCCAACTGAGACAGGGTAAAATCAGAAAAATACAGATTTTCTGGTTCAGCACTGATCCACTAGCTCCAGATGCTGGTTCTGTACCCACAATCTTTGTTATGATACATTTCAAAGATAAATAGTATAGAATATATGTGGTATGCTAGGTACCTGAAAGTACTTAACCCTTAGAAAAAGCTGGGATATATTTTAATACTCACATAAAGTTATCAATTTTACAGTTCCTATATTTGCTTCCAATTGTGCTATTCCTGAAGGCAGCATCCAGCTGTTTAAAAGAAAGAGACATTAATAAATATGTATTCATTTTTAAAATGTAATTTAGAAATAAAATTCTGGTTACATAGCACAGCGTAATATCGGCAGGGAAACTAAGGCAGTATTTATAGAAACTAAATGTGCCTTTGCCTTTATCTGAAGTTTTACATCTCCCTACAAGAAATATCATAAATGAAGAGAATGTATTTGTTGAGATGTATCAGTTGAGAAAAAAAAAACCCTTTCCGTTTAGAAACAATCCATTCTTATCAATAACGGATGCAAGGTGCAGCTAATTTACACCAGGGTATTTTAATAAATAGCCAATGCTCATACAACTGGCAGTTGATAAAAAAAGAATATGCAAGATACATACCAAGGCAATGATATCAGCAGCAGTAGAGTTGAATTCTGCAGAATTCTGCGTCCCTAAATCATTAGAATAGGATAAGCTAGTGAAAGTACAATTAATAGCTATATCTTTTGTTTGTACTGTTTGCACTGGAGCTTGGGTGACTGCATTCACAGGAGGCTCTGTCACTGTAAAAAAAACATATAAATGTAAATTCAGTGAGCTGAAGTTTTTGTTAAAAGCAAATAGAAAAACAAATGTAGAACTTGAACTGCACTGTGTATTCCCTCTAGTATGCAGGGGAATCCCCTCAGCCGTAGTAATTGGAAAAGGATGCAAGTAACATGGTTTAACCAAAGCAGATCAAAGATTGCAGTGTAAACTATAATTTGACTTTGCTTTCAGTGATCTTAAACATCAATTTTAAAATGTGTCTAATTTAAATTGACAATGAAATACTAATTTTCAGTAATGTAACTACATGGTGTGAGGCCCAGGTGCAGGCCATGCAGCCAGGCCCCCCACACCCCTCCAGAAGTGATCACCACAGATTCATATTAGCACAAACCACTTAACATTTTAATGTTAAAATATTGATAAAAAAGTGTGAAGATTTAATTTAACAAACATGTTAATAATCTTCTCATATTTACAGATTTCAAAATTCATAATAATAATAATAGTAATTATGAAGAACATCAGCATACCTGCTGTACTCATTAATGTTGTGGGTGCAGCTGTAGATAATGTTTTAATGGTAGTTGTATTGATTCCAGCTGGTGATGTAGTTGATGATGCCTGAGATCCTGCGGCTTTACTTGTAATGGGTGAAGCTGTAGTTCCTGTGAGTGTTTAAGAAGAGAAGAAAAAAATAATTGAAAATATTATGATAGCAGGTTTGGGATCAAATGGAATTCATGGGTTTACATGTCTGCCTTTACTTTAAAAACATACACTGTAACACCAAAGGTCTTCAAAGCAAAAAACAAAAAGGTAAAATTGGTGGCTTACAGTGTACCATTTTCCCCAGCATTCCATCCTAACTGTAACAGTTACCACAACAGGTAGTGAATATCATGTTATAGTTTGCCCGATGATTGGGGGTAACAATTTGGATTTATTCTGATTATTTAACAGCAAATACTAATTTGAATGCTAAAATACGATAAGAAAAGAAAGCAAGAACATTGATTTAAACCAAACATTAACATATCTGACATTCAACCCTTATTATTGTTTCTGGGGCCCAAAGGATCCTAATAAGTCTGGAAACTCTCAAATTCTTTTCTTTTATAATGTTAAAAAATGGGTTTATGATGCATATTTGTAGTAGAAACCATAAGCATACCTGCTGTGCTCATTGCTGTTTGTGGTGGTATAGTTGTAGATACTGTTTTCATGGTAGTTGTATTAACTCCAACTGATGAAGCAGTCGATGATGCCTGAGATCCTGCTGCTGTACTTGTAATGGGTAAAACTGTTGTTTAAGAAAAAAAAACATGGTAAACATACAATAGCAGGATTTGGAACAGTTGGTATAAAAAGATATGAGATTTTCCACTTGCTTGAGTGCTGAAGTATAGTATTTTTAAGAATTATATATATTTGGTAAGGACTAGCATTCTCTTGTATTTGATTTAAAATATAAAAAAAAATCTCTATTTTACATGACTTATGTCCCATGTCTCATAATTATTCCTGGCAAAAAAAGTAATATTTTATAAAACAAACATTTATTATGAGGCAGATATTGGTTTTCTAAAACAATTTGTAATTGGGCCTACTTAATTAAAACAATAGGCACTATAGCGGGGTATGGGATTATTTGCACACTTGTAAATGCAAAAACTTAGAAGGGGAGCGGCAAATGAATCTTTTATTTAGTTCACTAATTGATTTTTTGTGTTAATTACTTAACAGTGCAAACCAACCTGGTAAAGTTGGTGTGGTTAATGTAGTTGCTACAGAAGATTCTTTGGCTATTATAGTTGTTTTCAAAGGCACAGCTGCTGTCTCCAGTGTTGTTGAAGGAACTGTTGTTGCTCCAGGTGTTGCAGCCTGAGATGTTTGAATTGATGATGTAATTATACTTTCTAAAGTTGTATTTTTTATATTTCCTGATGATTCTGTAGTTAAACTTCTTGAAGGGACTGTTGTTATTGCAGATGTTGTGGAAACCACTGCTGTTGACTGTATATTTGTTACAGCCTCTGTGGTTTTCATAACTGATGGTACTGGAGTTTCTGTTGCTCTCAAGGTCTGGGCTGTTTCACTTGATAAAGGAACTACTGTTTCTGCAGTTGGACTTGAAGGAACTGTTTTTAATGTAGTTGACATTGCAGTTAAATTTTTTGTGGCAGTAGTTACTTCTGCAGTTACAGTTGTTGACATTTTGGTGGCTTCAGCAGTGGTACTTGTGAAGACCAAAGCTGGTGTAATTTCAGTCATTGGAGGTAATGTGGTATCTAAAATGTTGCTTGATTGAGTTTTTGTTGTTTCTGTTTTTGAAACCACTATTGTAGACTCTGTGGTTGTTGAGCCCTCTGTATTTTCAATTTGTAATGTACTTGTTTCTTTAATTGCACTTGGAGGAACTGTAGATGTATGTAAAATTGTTATTGCAGAGTCGATGGATGGCGATGTCTCGGAAGTTAACTGAGCTGTAGTTTCTGCAACTGGTTTTAAATGACTTGCTGTTTTAGATGTGGAAAGCATTGTTGTAGGAACTGTTGTTTCTGATATTTTTGAAACTACTGTTGTAGCTTTTGTGCTTGCTGAGGCCTCTGTAGTTCCAGTTATTAGTGCATTCATTGTATCTGTAGTTCTGTTTGAAGGTGTAACCGCAGTTGGAGATACTGTAGTGGTTGATACCACTGTAGTAGTGGTTTCTGCAATTAGGGTGAAGAAAATTGTTGCTTCTGATGTTGCTATTTTTGTAGAAACTTTTGTTGTTGGTTCTGTAGTTGTCTCAGATGTTGATGAAATGTTAGTTTCTCCAGTTGTGCTTGATGGCACTGTTATTGTTATTCCAGATGTGGAAACTGCTGTTGTTGATTCCAAAGTTTTTGAGGTTACTGCTGTTGATGGAGTTGTCTCTGTGTGTGTTGAGAGATGTGTGGTTTCAGTGGTTGAGGGCACTGAAGTTGTACCTGATGGAACTACTGTTGTTTCAGATACTGTTGAAATGGCTGTTGTAGGTACTGTGGTTCCTGCAGCTGTGCTTGATGGACCTGTTGTTTCTGTAGATGTTAAGGCATGAATAGTTTCAGTGGTCGAAGGTAATACAGTTGTGTCTGATATTTTTGAAACAACTGATGTAGGTGCTGTGGTAGTTGAGGCCTCTGTGGTGTCAGTTGTTGATGCACTTGTTTCCATAGTTGTGCTTAAAGATGTGGAAACTACTGTTGTTAATTCTAAAGTTTTTGAAGTCACTGCTATTGATGGCATTGTCTCTGTGTATGTTGAGGCATGTGTAGTTTCAATTGTTGAGGGTACTGAAGTTGTGCCTGAAGTAACTGCTGCTTTTTCAGATATTGCTGAAGGAACTGTTGTTGTTTTAGATATTGTTGAAATAGCTGTTGTAGGTACTGTGGTTTCTGCAGTTGTGCTTGATGGTATTGTTATTGTGTTTACAGCTGTGGAAAAAACTGTTGCTGATTCCAGATTTGTTAATGTCCCTGCAGTTGATGGAACTGCTGTCTCTGTAGATACTGAGACATTATTTTTTTCAGTGGTTGAGGGTAATACAGTTGTGCCTGAAGGAAAAGGTGTTGTTTCAGATATTGGTAAAACAACTGATGATGGTGCTGTGGTAGTTGAGGCCTCTGTGGTTTTAGTTGTAAATATACTTGTTTCCATAGCTGTGCTTCTGATTGCTGTTGCTTCTGATGTTATTTGAGATTCTGTAGTGGTTTCACTTAAGGGAACTGTTGCTTCTGATATTGTTGAAAGTATTGTTGTAGACTCTGTAGTTGTTAAGGCCTGTGCTGTTTTAATTGATGAACTTGTTGTTTCTGAGGCTTGTGTAGTTTCAGCTGCTGAGGGTATTATCATTTTTGAAGTATCGCTTGAAGGCAACGTTGTTGTTTCAGATCTGAAGGAAATAGACAACACCTCTGTAGCTGTGCTTGATGGAACTGTTGTTGTTTCTGATGTTGTAGCCATTGCAGTTTGTTCTCTAGTTTGACCCTCTGTTGTCTCAGCTGTTGATGAAACTGTGCTTGCTATTGAGCTTGATGGCGCTATTATTGTTGTTCCAGATGTAGGAAATTCTGTTGTTTCAGATTTTGCTGAAATAGCTGTTGTAAATACTGTGGTTTCTGCAGTTGAGCTTGATGTCTCTGTTGCTGATTTGAGAGTTGTTAATGTCACTGCCATTGATGGAACTACTGTCTCTGTAGATGGCAATGCATGAATAGTTGCAGTGATTGAGGGTAATACAGTTGTTTCTGAAGGAACTGTTGTTGTTTCAGGTATTGTTGAAACAACTATTGTAGGTGTTGTGGTTTCACTTGTTAATGCACTTGTTTCCAAAGCTGCACCTAAAGAAGTTGTATATTTTGTAGATTCTATGGTGCCAGTTGTTAACACACTTGTTTCTAAAGATGTCACTAAAGAAGTTATTTCTGTTGTAGTGGTAGAATCTGTATTTGTTGAGCCTTGTGTTGTTTCAATTATTGGTGAACTTGTGGTTTCTGATGTGTGTGTAGTTTTAGCTATTGAGGAACCTGCTGTGTTAGATTCTGTAGTTGCTGAAGACCCTGGGGGTTCAGTTGTTGATAGAACTGTGGATTCTATAATTGTTGTGGCATGTGTACTTTTAGTAAGTATTGTAGTTTCCAAAGTTGTGCTTGTTGGGACAGTTATTGTTTCTGGAACCATGACAGCTTCAGTAGCTATTGTTACTTCTGTAGTTACAGCTGCTGATGAAACTGTGGTTTTAGCAGCGTCACTTGTACTTTCTGTAGATGTTAAAACTTGTGTAGCTTCAAGAACTGTGTGTGTAGCTGCAATTGTTGAAAGCATTGTTTTACTTTCTGTGATTTTTAAAGTCTCTGATGTTGCTGAAGTCACTAGCATCTTTTCAGTTGCTGAAGAGCCTGTGGTTTCCATAGCAGTTGGAGAAATAGTTGATGTTGAAGATATGGTAGTTGTTTCTGTAGTTGCTGAAGTATCAGTAGCTGTTTAGTTAAATATGGTTTTTGAAATGCATTTTTAATTTGATGGTGATTATTTTATTATAAACTTAATGACCTACTCCAACCTACTATTATGTTACTGTTTGGTAATATTTTAAAAAAGTTCCAAGAATTCTTTATGTGTTATATTTTAAAACACTCTTAATTCTATGTGTGTTTACATATTTATTAGTGTACCACAGAATTATTAAATAGAAACAAAAACTTACCCACTGTTGTGGACCCAGATGTAGTCCCTTTAGCAGTTGAAAATGCAGCTAATGGTGTTTGCGTTTCTACTGTGGAGTTTGTAACAGGTGCTGTTCCAGTCACTGTTAGTATTAAAGGTAGAAGGAAATGTTACTGTGAATATTCTAAAGGAATATTTGGTCTTAATGAGTTACTAAAATAAAACATCATATTCATTAAGTTTATAGGATTGACTCTATAATAATTGGCGTATTTTTCAGTACATAGCAAATTTAATATTGTCAATTTCCCTAAAACATTTGTTTCTAATTGAAACCATTCTTTATCTAAACAGCTTGGATTCTTTATTTTCTATTACAGTTCTTTGGGATGTGTCCCAAATCTGTTGTATGTCACAGAAAAGCTGACTTTATCAACTGGTTCATAAATAAACTATATTGCAAGTTAAAGAGAATTAAACCTTTTGATGAGAAGGAATTTAGAAATATAGATATACGGTAATTTTTGTACAGTATGAATAGGCAGTACTTTTAGAATTAACACTGACATTTTAAAATGAAATTACTTTCATATTAGATCAAAACGGATGTTTGAAGTCATAAATAAAGTACTTATGTTGTAGATGTTTTTTGGTAGGAAAGGGGCAAATGTTGGCCAAACAAAGACCAAATTTAACAATATTGCCCATTCACAAAACTTCTGTCTCATAATCCTTTTGGATTCTAAGATCTTTTGAAGTTAGGATCAATATGCTGTGCAGTTTATACATTGACAGTATAAATATGTTCTATTATATATGTATATATATATATGTTATATTATATATGTATATATATGAAATAATAATATATTATGCATGAACAAAAACTTGGACAGTTTTACTATTTTTATGCTAGCACATGCTGCATAATATACCTTTTCTATTCTGAGAGTCAAAAGATCAGTTTTAAACTAGTACCAGCATTAAGTACCAATTAATGCTGTAGAAGTAAAAGATTCTGTTGTTGCTACAGCTGAACTAAAAGACTGAATTTCATTTGTTGATGGTATTGTTATTTCTAAAGCTGTACTAGAAGGAAGATGATGCTGTTTATAAAAAGTGTAATATCTCACTTGTTAATGGAACGGTTTTCTCTGTAGTTGTTGATGTCTGTGTAGTTTCATTTGATGAGGCTACTGTTGTTTTTGCAGTTGTACTGAAAGGAACTTTTGTTGTTTCTGGTGCTGTAGACATTGTGGCTGATGAGGCCTGTGTGGTCTCAGTTGTTAATGGAGCTGTGGTCTCTGTAGATGTTGATGCCTGGGTAATTTCAGTAGTTGATGTTACTGTAATTTCTGCATTTGCAGAAAAATTTGTTTCAGATGTGGTTGTTGAGGCCTGGGTAGTTCCAGTTGTTGACTGTAATGTTGTCTCTGAAGTTGTACTGTAAGGAACTGTTATTGTTTCTGAAGTAGTAGATTCTATGGTTGTTGAGGGAACTGCAGTCTTTGTGGTTGGTGTTGGGTTACTTTCAGTTGGCGTGGGTACTGTTGTTTCTGAAGTTGTACTGGAAGTAACTGTTGATGTTTCTGAAGTAGTAGATTCTGTGGTTGTTGAGGGAACTGTGGTCTCTGTAGTAGTTGGTGCTGGTGTAGTTTCAGTTGTTGTGGGTACTGTTATTTCTGAAGTTGTACTGAAAGGAACTGTTGTTGTTTCTGAAGTAGTAGATTCAGTGGTTGTTGAGGGAGCTGTGGTCTCTGTAGTAGTTGGTGCTGGGGTAGTTCCAGTTGTTGTGGGTACTGTTGTTTCTGAAGTTGTACTGGAAGTAACTATTGTTTCTGAAGTAGTAAATGCTGTGGTTGTTGAGAGAACTGTGGTCTCTGTAGTTGCTGCTGCTGGGGTAGTTTCAGTTGTTATGGGTACTGCAGTTTCTGAAGTTGTACTGGAAGAAATAGTTGTTGTTTCGGAAATAGTATATTCTTTGGTTGTTGAGGGAACTGTATTCTCTGTAGTTGTTGGTTCTGGGGTAGTTTCAGTTGTTGTGGGTATTATTGTTTCTGAAGTTGTACTGGAAGCAACTGTTGTTCCAGATACTGTAGACTCTGTGCTTGTTAAGGGAACTGAGGCATCTGTAGTTGTTGGTACTGTGGTAGTTTCTGTTGTTGAAGCTAATGTTGTTTCTGAGATTGTACTAGACGCAACTGTTGTTGTTTCTGATGTAGTAGATTCAGTGGTTGTTGAGGGAACTGTGGTCTCTGTAGTTGCAGAGGTAGTTTCATGTGTTGAGGGTACTGTTGTTTCTGACGTTGTACTGGAAGGAACTGTTGCTGTTTCTGAAGTAGTAGATTCTGTGGTTGTTGAGGGAACTGTGGTCTGGGTAGTTGTTGGTGCTGGGGTAGTTTCAGTTGTTGAGGGTACTGTTGTTTCTGAAGTTGTACTGGAAGCAACTGTTGTTCCAGATGTTGTAGACTCTGTGCTTGTTAAGGGAACTGAGGCATCTGTAGTTGTTGGTACTGTGGTAGTTTCTGTTGTTGAAGCTAATGTTGTTTCTGAGATTGTACTGGACGCAACTGTTGTTGTTTCTGATGTAGTAGATTCAGTGGTTGTTGAGGGAACTGTGGTCTCTGTAGTTGCAGAGGTAGTTTCATGTGTTGAGGGTACTGTTGTTTCTGAAGTTGTACTGGAAGGAACTGTTGTTGTTTCTGAAGTAGTAGATTCTGTGGTTGTTGAGGGAACTGTGGCCTCGGTAGTTGTTGGTGCTGGGGTAGTTTCAGTTGCTGAGAGTACTGTTGTTTCTGAAATTGTACTGGAAGCAACTGTTGTTGTTTCTGATGTAGTAGATTCAGTGGTTGTTGAGGGAACTGTGGTCTCTGTAGTTGCAGAGGTAGTTTCATGTGTTGAGGGTACTGTTGTTTCTGAGATTGTACTGGACGCAACTGTTGTTGTTTCTGATGTAGTAGATTCAGTGGTTGTTGAGGGAACTGTGGTCTCTGTAGTTGCAGAGGTAGTTTCATGTGTTGAGGGTACTGTTGTTTCTGAAGTTGTACTGGAGGGAACTGTTGCTGTTTCTAAAGTAGTAGATTCAGTTGTTGTTGAGGGAGCTGTGGTCTCTGTAGTAGTTGGTACTGTGGTAGTTTCTGTTGTTGAGGCTAATGTTGTTTCTGAAATTGTACTGGAAGCAACTGTTGTTGTTTCTGATGTAGTAGATTCAGTGGTTGTTGAGGGAACTGTGGTCTCTGTAGTTGAAGAGGTAGTTTCATGTGTTGAGGGTACTGTTGTTTCTGAAGTTGTACTGGAAGGAACTGTTGCTGTTTCTGAAGTAGTAGATTCAGTGGTTGTTGAGGGAACTGTGGTCTCTGTAGTTGCAGAGGTAGTTTCATGTGTTGAGGGTACTGTTGTTTCTGAAGTTGTACTGGGAGGAACTGTTGCTGTTTCTGAAGTAGTAGATTCTGTGGTTGTTGAGGGAACTGTGGTCTGGGTAGTTGTTGGTGCTGGGGTAGTTTCAGTTGTTGAGGGTACTGTTGTTTCTGAAGTTGTACTGGAAGCAACTGTTGTTCCAGATGTTGTAGACTCTGTGCTTGTTAAGGGAACTGAGGCATCTGTAGTTGTTGGTACTGTGGTAGTTTCTGTTGTTGAAGCTAATGTTGTTTCTGAGATTGTACTGGACGCAACTGTTGTTGTTTCTGATGTAGTAGATTCAGTGGTTGTTGAGGGAACTGTGGTCTCTGTAGTTGCAGAGGTAGTTTCATGTGTTGAGGGTACTGTTGTTTCTGAAGTTGTACTGGAAGGAACTGTTGCTGTTTCTGAAGTAGTAGATTCTGTGGTTGTTGAGGGAACTGTGGTCTCGGTAGTTGTTGGTGCTGGGGTAGTTTCAGTTGCTGAGAGTACTGTTGTTTCTGAAGGAGTACTGGAAGCAACTGTTGTTGTTTCTGAAGTAGTAGATTCAGTGGTTGTTGAGGGAGCTGTGGTCTCTGTAGTAGTTGGTACTGTGGTAGTTTCTGTTGTTGAGGCTAATGTTGTTTCTGAAATTGTACTGGAAGCAACTGTTGTTGTTTCTGATGTAGTAGATTCAGTGGTTGTTGAGGGAACTGTGGTCTCTGTAGTTGCAGAGGTAGTTTCATGTGTTGAGGGTACTGTTGTTTCTGAAGTTGTACTGGAAGGAACTGTTGCTGTTTCTGAAGTAGTAGATTCTGTGGTTGTTGAGGGAACTGTGGTCTCGGTAGTTGTTGGTGCTGGGGTAGTTTCAGTTGCTGAGGGTACTGTTGTTTCTGAAGGAGTACTGGAAGCAACTGTTGTTGTTTCTGAAGTAATAGATTCAGTGGTTGTTGAGGGAGCTGTGGTCTGGGTAGTTGTTGGTGCTGGGGTAGTTTCAGTTGTTGAGGGTACTGTTGTTTCTGAAGTTGTACTGGAAGCAACTGTTGTTGTTTCTGATGTAGTAGATTCAGTGGTTGTTGAGGGAACTGTGGTCTCTGTAGTTGCAGAGGTAGTTTCATGTGTTGAGGGTACTGTTGTTTCTGAAGTTGTACTGGAAGGAACTGTTGCTGTTTCTGAAGTAGTAGATTCTGTGGTTGTTGAGGGAACTGTGGTCTCTGTAGTTGGTGCTGGGGTAGTCTCAGTTGTTGAGGGTACTGTTGTTTCTGAAGTTGTACTGGAAGCAACTGTTGTTCCAGATGTTGTAGACTCTGTGCTTGTTAAGGGAACTGAGGCATCTGTAGTTGTTGGTACTGTGGTAGTTTCTGTTGTTGAAGTTAATGTTGTTTCTGAGATTGTACTGGACGCAACTGTTGTTGTTTCTGATGTAGTAGATTCAGTGGCTGTTGAGGGAACTGTGGTCTCTGTAGTTGCAGAGGTAGTTTCATGTGTTGAGGGTACTGTTGTTTCTGAAGTTGTACTGGAAGGAACTGTTGCTGTTTCTGAAGTTGTAGATTCAGTGGTTGTTGAGGGAGCTGTGGTCTCTGTAGTAGTTGGTACTGTGGTAGTTTCTGTTGTTGAGGCTAATGTTGTTTCTGAAATTGTACTAGAAGCAACTGTTGTTGTTTCTGATGTAATAGATTCAGTGGTTGTTGAGGGAACTGTGGTCTCTGTAGTTGCAGAGGTAGTTTCATGTGTTGAGGGTACTGTTGTTTCTGAAGTTGTACTGGAAGGAACTGTTGCTGTTTCTGAAGTAGTAGATTCTGTGGTTGTTGAGGGAACTGTGGTCTCGGTAGTTGTTGGTGCTGGGGTAGTTTCAGTTGCTGAGGGTACTGTTGTTTCTGAAGGAGTACTGGAAGCAACTGTTGTTGTTTCTGAAGTAGTAGATTCAGTGGTTGTTGAGGGAGCTGTGGTCTCTGTAGTAGTTGGTACTGTGGTAGTTTCTGTTGTTGAGGCTAATGTTGTTTCTGAAATTGTACTGGAAGCAACTGTTGTTGTTTC
Source organism: Xenopus laevis (assembly GCF_017654675.1). Classification (NCBI taxonomy): domain Eukaryota; kingdom Metazoa; phylum Chordata; class Amphibia; order Anura; family Pipidae; genus Xenopus; species Xenopus laevis. The sequence goes on from NC_054372.1 coordinate 93,139,647, forward strand.
TGATGTAGTAGATTCAGTGATTGTTGAGGGAACTGTGGTCTCTGTAGTTGCAGAGGTAGTTTCATGTGTTGAGGGTACTGTTGTTTCTGAAGTTGTACTGGAAGGAACTGTTGCTGTTTCTGAAGTAGTAGATTCTGTGGTTGTTGAGGGAACTGTGGTCTCGGTAGTTGTTGGTGCTGGGGTAGTTTCAGTTGCTGAGGGTACTGTTGTTTCTGAAGGAGTACTGGAAGCAACTGTTGTTGTTTCTGAAGTAGTGGATTCAGTGGTTGTTGAGGGAACTGTGGTCTCTGTAGTAGTTGGTACTGTGGTAGTTTCTGTTGTTGAGGCTAATGTTGTTTCTGAAATTGTACTGGAAGCAACTGTTGCTGTTTCTGAAGTAGTGGATTCAGTGGTTGTTGAGGGAGCTGTGGTCTCTGTAGTAGTTGGTACTGTGGTAGTTTCTGTTGTTGAGGCTAATGTTGTTTCTGAAGTTGTACTGGAAGCAACTGTTGTTCCAGATGTTGTAGACTCTGTGCTTGTTAAGGGAACTGAGGCATCTGTAGTTGTTGGTACTGTGGTAGTTTCTGTTGTTGAAGTTAATGTTGTTTCTGAGATTGTACTGGACACAACTGTTGTTGTTTCTGATGTAGTAGATTCAGTGGTTGTTGAGGGAACTGTGGTCTCTGTAGTTGCAGAGGTAGTTTCATGTGTTGAGGGTACTGTTGTTTCTGAAGTTGTACTGGAAGAAACTGTTGCTGTTTCTGAAGTAGTAGATTCTGTGGTTGTTGAGGGAACTGTGGTCTCGGTAGTTGTTGGTGCTGGGGTAGTTTCAGTTGCTGAGAGTACTGTTGTTTCTGAAGGAGTACTGGAAGCAACTGTTGTTGTTTCTGAAGTGTAGATTCAGTGGTTGTTGAGGAGCTGTGGTCTCTGTAGTAGTTGGTACTGTGGTAGTTTTGTTGTTGAGGCTAATGTTGTTTCTGAATTGTACTGGAAGCAACTGTTGTTGTTTCTGATGTAGTAGATTCAGTGGTTGTTGAGGGAACTGTGGTCTCTGTAGTTGCAGAGGTAGTTTCATGTGTTGAGGTACTGTTGTTTCTGAAGTTGTACTGGAAGGAACTGTTGCTGTTTCTGAAGTAGTAGATTCTGTGGTTGTTGAGGGAACTGTGGTCTCGGTAGTGTTGGTGCTGGGTAGTTTCAGTTGCTGAGGTACTGTTGTTTCTGAAGGAGTACTGGAAGCAACTGTTGTTGTTTCTGAAGTTGTAGATTCAGTGGTTGTTGAGGGAGCTGTGGTCTCTGTAGTGTTGGTACTGTGGTAGTTTCTGTTGTTGAGGCTAATGTTGTTTCTGAATTGTACTGGAAGCAACTGTTGTTGTTTCTGATGTAGTAGATTCAGTGGTTGTTGAGGGAACTGTGGTCTCTGTAGTTGCAGAGGTAGTTTCATGTGTTGAGGGTACTGTTGTTTCTGAAGTTGTACTGGAAGGAACTGTTGCTGTTTCTGAAGTAGTAGATTCTGTGGTTGTTGAGGGAACTGTGGTCTCGGTAGTTGTTGGTGCTGGGGTAGTTTCAGTTGCTGAGGGTACTGTTGTTTCTGAAGGAGTACTGGAAGCAACTGTTGTTGTTTCTGAAGTTGTAGATTCGTGGTTGTTGAGGGAGCTGTGGTCTCTGTAGTAGTTGGTACTGTGGTAGTTTCTGTTGTTGAGGCTAATGTTGTTTCTGAATTGTACTGGAAGCAACTGTTGTTGTTTCTGATGTAGTAGATTCAGTGGTTGTTGAGGGAACTGTGGTCTCTGTAGTTGCAGAGGTAGTTTCATTGTTGAGGGTACTGTTGTTTCTGAAGTTGTACTGGAAGGAACTGTTGCTGTTTCTGAAGTAGTAGATTCTGTGGTTGTTGAGGGAACTGTGGTCTCGGTAGTTGTTGTGCTGGGGTAGTTTCAGTTGTGAGGTACTGTTGTTTCTGAAGGAGTACTGGAAGCAACTGTTTTGTTTCTGAAGTTGTAGATTCGTGGTTGTTGAGGGAACTGTGGTCTCTGTAGTGTTGGTACTGTGGTAGTTTCTGTTGTTGAGGCTAATGTTGTTTCTGAATTGTACTGAAGCAACTGTTGTTGTTTCTGATGTAGTAGATTCAGTGGTTGTTGAGGGAACTGTGGTCTCTGTAGTTGCAGAGGTAGTTTCATGTGTTGAGGGTACTGTTGTTTCTGAAGTTGTACTGGAAGGAACTGTTGCTGTTTCTGAAGTAGTAGATTCTGTGGTTGTTGAGGGAACTGTGGTCTCGGTAGTTGTTGGTGCTGGGTAGTTTCAGTTGTGAGGGTACTGTTGTTTCTGAAGGAGTACTGGAAGCAACTGTTGTTGTTTCTGAGTAGTAGATTCGTGTTGTTGAGGAACTGTGTCTCTGTAGTAGTTGGTACTGTGGTAGTTTCTGTTGTTGAGGCTAATGTTGTTTCTGAATTGTACTGGAAGCAACTGTTGTGTTTCTGATGTAGTAGATTCAGTGGTTGTTGAGGGAACTGTGGTCTCTGTAGTTGCAGAGGTAGTTTCATGTGTTGAGGGTACTGTTGTTTCTGAAGTTGTACTGGAAGGAACTGTTGCTGTTTCTGAAGTAGTAGATTCTGTGGTTGTTGAGGAACTGTGGTCTCGGTAGTTGTTGTGCTGGGGTAGTTTCAGTTGCTGAGGTACTGTTGTTTCTGAAGGAGTACTGAAGCAACTGTTGTTGTTTCTGAAGTTGTAGATTCAGTGGTTGTTGAGGACTGTGGTCTCTGTAGTAGTTGGTACTGTGGTAGTTTCTGTTGTTGAGGCTAATGTTGTTTCTGAATTGTACTGAAGCAACTGTTGTTGTTTCTGATGTAGATTCAGTGGTTGTTGAGGAACTGTGGTTTGAGTTGCAGAGTAGTTTCATGTGTTGAGGGAGTTTCTGAAGTTGTACTAGGAACTGTGCTGTTTCTAATAGTAGATTCTGGGTTGTTGAGGAACTGTGGTCTGTAGTTTGCTGGGTATCAGTTGAGGTATGTTGTTTCTGAAGGAGTACTGGAAGCAACTGTTGTTTCAGATGTTGTAGACTCTGTGTTGTTAAGGGAACTGAGGCTCTGTAGTTGTTGGTACTGTGGTAGTTTCTGTTGTTGAGCTAATGTTGTTTCTGAAATTGTACTGGAAGCAACTGTTGTGTTTCTGATGTAGTAGATTATGGTGTGTTGAGGGAACTGTGTCTCTGTAGTTGCTAGGGTAGTTTCATGTGTTGAGGGTACTGTTGTTTCTGAAGTTGTACTGGAAGAACTGTTGCTGTTTCTGAAGTAGTAGATTCTGTGGTTGTTGAGGGACTGTGGTCTCGGTAGTTGTTTGTGCTGGGTAGTTCAGTTGCTGAGGTACTGTTGTTTCTGAAGGAGTACTGGAAGCAACTGTTGTTTTTACTGAAGTTTGTAGATTCAGTGGTTGTTGAGGACTGTGGCTCTGTAATAGTTGGTACTGTGGTAGTTTTCTGTTTTGAGGCTAATGTTGTTTCTGAAATTGTACTGGAAGCAACTGTTGTTGTTTCTGATGTATAGATTCAGTGGTTGTTGAGGGAACTGTGGTCTCTGTAGTTGCAGAGTAGTTTCATGTGTTGAGGTACTGTTGTTTCTGAGTTGTACTGGAAGGAACTGTTGCTGTTTCTGAAGTAGTAGATTCTGTGGTTGTTGAGGGAACTGTGGTCTCGGTGTGTTGGTGCTGGGGTAGTTTCAGTTGTTGAGGGTACTGTTGTTTCTGAAGGAGTACTGGAAGCAACTGTTGTTTCAGATGTTGTAGATCTGTTGTTGTTAAGGGAACTGAGGCTTCTGTAGTTGTTGGTACTGTGGTAGTTTCTGTTGTTGAGCTAATGTTGTTTCTGAAATTGTACTGGAAGCAACTGTTGTTGTTTCTGATGTAGTAGATTCAGTGTTGTTGAGGGAACTGTGGTCTCGTAGTTGCAGAGGTAGTTTCATGTGTTGAGGGTACTGTTGTTTCTGAAGTTGTACTGGAAGGAACTGTTGCTGTTTCTGAAGTAGTAGATTCTGTGGTTGTTGAGGGAACTGTGGTCTCGGTAGTGGTTGGTGCTTGGGTAGTTTCAGTTGTTGAGGGTACTGTTGTTTCTGAAGGAGTACTGGAAGCAACTGTTGTTTCAGATGTTGTAGACTCTTTGCTTGTTAAGGGAACTGACGCTTCTGTAGTTGTTGGTACTGTGGTAGTTTCTGTTGTTGAGGCTAATGTTGTTTCTGAAATTGTACTGGAAGCAACTGTTGGTGTTTCTGATGTAGATTCTGTGTTTAAGACCTGTGTGGTCTCAGTTGTTGAGGGAACGGTGCTATTTGTAGTTGCTAAAGTTTCAGTTGTTGGGGGTGCTGTTGTTTCTGAAGTTGTACTTAAAGGAACTGTTGTTTCTGATATAGAATCTGTGGTTATTGATGTCTGTGTGGTCTCTGTATTTGTATTTCTTGTTGATTCAGTTGTGTTTCCTGCAACTATAAATAAATATTGTTAATTTTCCACATTTCAACTATTCATTTTTGTGTTCTTTATACAATTATTGCCACTGGTATGCCTTTTTATCTGCCAAATAAGCATATATACATACAGTATTTTGTGGTTTAACTAAACTTTTAGTCTTATTTAGCTTTTTGTGCAGTAGTCCTCCAGACTGAGAATTGAATTACTACCTTGTTTATAGGATCCAATTTACCCTAGAAACCTGTCAGTGGTTCTAATGAGACTAGAATATGAACAGGACGGGGCCTAAATAAAATTATAAGTAATAAATAGTAACAATACCTATAAGAAACAAATAATAGCAAATCTGTGTATGACTGGATAATAATAATGATACATTTTTCATGTTTTTTGCATGCTATTAAGTATTTAGATATAGAGGGAAGAACAGGTGAAACAGGACAGATCCGCCCATCACTAGCTGTTTTTATACAAGTTGGATAGTGTGAATAGGATCGACCAGAAAACTCAAATCGGAATCAAATTCGATTCATTTTAAAAGCTTGATTCGAGATATAAAAGCTTGATTGACAGTGAAAATACCAAATCACACTAAACCACCTCTAAAGATTTGCAAAGAAGTGGTCTGCAAGTATCTGTGTTTTTAGGCAAGCATTGCCCTGGCACAACTTGCAAGTGATTTCAAGTATATGGTGGTGCTTTTATGTCTGGTTTATGGTCTTCTTAAAAATGTAGTGCTAAAAGCACCCAGCAGCACCCTGTGTGCCATTACTGTAAATGGACTTTAGACTTCACTTCAGAACAGAAACAGAATGCCAGAAAGTAAGGGTATTTTGATTGTCTCTGTTGTTCAAGTGGAGATTAAATCCATAAAAATACAATGATCAAACTGCACCATGAATAATTGCTTTATTTAGGGTTACTGGATTCTGCAAATTCCAGATACACTGCTTGGCAGAGTGGAACATAAAATACAATAAAAGCAAATCAATTAAACGTACTTTTTTTTCCTAATCACGTGGGAATCACAATACTAAAGCGATATCCCATATCAATCGAAAATTTTATATGAAGACCATAGTATCTGCTGAAAACTAGAAATTATGTCTACATATAACACACAATAGTCATGAATAACCTGTAAAATGTAACTACAATAATGTATTCCCTACTTTAAAATATGAGGCTATGTAATTGCCTCAAAATTTCATGACCTTGGTAGTGGCCTGCGGATGTGTACCTATTTATAGCCACTGAACTCCCTTTAGAACTTCTTATATTGTTATATTTCTTTGCCATATTAATTACCTTAATCCCATATAATGAAAATGCCAAATATAGCTTGGAGAAAATGTAGTCATTTTAAGAGAGCTGTTTTTGCCATAAGAAGTTGGCTACTGTCAGTGTCAATTAAAGATATACAATATAGGAATTCTGGAAATGCATATCTATATCAAGAACATAATTTTAAGGCTTGCATGTAACATGAGAAAATTAAAATGTCAGCAAACCAAAAAAAAGACACACAAGCAAAAATGAAATCACAGTCATTTCTTTAAGTAAAAAAACAGCCTAAATAGCTCAACTTTCGATTCAGCAAGTCTGCCAATAATAGGGCTGGCCCTTTGGGGAAAAAAAAACTTGTCTGTGCAACTGATATAGATGGAATATTGCCTTTGGTCTGTGCTTTCTCCCTCTAGCTATCAGTCCCTAAACATTTTTGGGTGACAGGTTTATCCAAAATATTAAATCTCTAATCACAGTACAGTTAGAACTATTCAACACTATCCCGAAGGTATAGAGCAGAAGTAACGTTCAACCACAAAATGTCAATAAATCATATTCATTACACTGCAAGCTGCTATATCTGTGTAGCTACTGCATCTGTGGATCTTTATCGCAAAGTCAAGTTAACTGCAATTTCTCAGTCTGTTCTATAAAGAAATTGTAGTGCTGAAACATGAATTACTATATAGAATATGTTCAAGAACGCTGAAGGAATTTATCTAGTTTTTACAAATTTGCACATGATGAAAATTAAATTAATAGAAAGAAAGAATTCAACAAAAATGTTTCATCCACCAATATATAAAAAAGGTAACAATAAGACAGAGAGACAGAAGACTTCTTGAAGCCCACCCTTACATGCAACAATTTGCTCTCTTGGTCCATAACGCAAAGGGGCCCATATACTTTGCACGAGTGAAGGATTAGAATAAAAAATACTTTAAATTTAGAAAGGTCGAATATGGCTACTTCGACCATCAAATAGGCTACTTCGAACTTCGACTATGACTTCGAATTCGAATCGAACGATTTAAAGTAAAAATCGTTCGACTATTCGACCATTCGAAGTACTGTCTCTTTAAAAAATACTTTGACCCCCTAGTTCGCCACCTAAAACCTTACCGAGGCCAATGTTAGCCTATGGGGAAGGTCCCCATAGGCTTCCTAACAATTTTCTTATCGAAGGAAAATCCTTCGATCGATGGATTAAAATCCTTCGAATCGTTTGTTTAGAAGGATTTAATCATTCGATCGAACGATTATTCCTTCGATCGTTCGATCGTAGGAATATCGCTAAATCCTTTGACTTCGATATTCGAAGGATTTCAATTCGGCAGTCGAATATCGAGGGTTAATTAACCCTCGATATTCGACCCTATGTAAATCTGCCCCAAAATATCAATGCCTATACACTGCTTTGATTTCTTGTGACGGCAGACCCTAGCTTGGGAACTAATGCTGTAATGGACTAGAATATTAGAATATTAATATAATTAGATGTTAAAATATTTATTTATAATAAAATATTAAGAACTAACAATCTAGGCGTAATCTCTCAGATATGGAGAATATATCTGCCTTCTTATCTCTTCTTACATTAGTTATTATATAAAATATTTATTAAATTTATTATAATATAATTATAATTTATTATAATTGATTGATACATATATAACTAAATATATTTTACTTTTAAATGTATTTTTAACGTTTTCTCTCTTCTCTTCTACCCAAATACAATCACAGCTTCACATATTTTAAAACTTAAAAAAAAAAAGTATCACTAATTAACGCTAAAAATATATTTTTAAAGTTTTAAAATATGGGATGCTCTGTACTTGGGTAGAAAAGAGGAAACATTTTGCCCTTTAATACCATTTCTTACATTTCCTTTCTAGTGGTCTGGTGCCATTTGACAGAAATATACTGTGAAAAAAATTGCACCTATTTTCAGTGATAAAGAAACAGAAATGGAATCTACAGTTCTGTCTTAGTGTCTTCTACTTGATAACATTTCATTACAAAAGCTGTTGTTAAATAACAAGCAGGTGAATTATATATAATTATATATATATATATATATATATATATATATATATATATATATATAGATAGATATATAGATATATATATATATATATATATATATCTATATATATATATATATATATATATATATATATATATATTATATATATTTATATATAAATATAATGTTTAGTAATACTCCAAATAATATTAGAAGGCATACCTCTATGACTAAAAAGTAGCATTATCAGAAATATTCTGATAATATATCCTCGTCGATGCATGTGTATCATCCAGTCCATGGCAGCAGTTTTTTCTGTTGGACCCAGTATGAAGAATCTATTCAGGATGCAGCCACTGATGCTCTTTGCTGTGTTAAAGACTAATGAGAATCTGACACCTGCAGACATTTTAAGCAGTACCTTTTTTTTGGGGCGAGGTATATTTGACACTCCTTTGCGTAAAGCATAGTTATGTATGACATGTGTGATGTGTAATGACCAGGATTCCAAAAAAGGTTTGTCTCAGAGGTCACAAATGAAACCAGTTACTCAGCTCTGAAATTATCACGTTTCCTTATATGCTCTTATGAGTCTTCTGCACACAAATCTCTGCTATTTTCCGTGCTCATGCATTTTGGCCATGCACCTTCCTTTCATGTACTGTATACTGAACAAGTCATAGGAAAATCTGATAGGAACTACCCTAATTACGACACACTTAAGAATGTAGCAAATGCAGGGAAGAGCCTATCAGTGACTAAAACTTCCAGGAATAAGCTTTATGCCTTTTTTTCCTTATTAATATTTACTTTTATTTTTCCTTTTTTTAATTTAGAGGAAATTAGTTAATATTCTTGTCAAAATTCTTTCCCCACTGATGATAATGTAAACTGCCTGTGTTAAAACATATGCAGCAAGTTTTTGTCACTCCAAGTTGCCTGGCACAGAAACTTTGGGCGATTGCTTCTAAAGTGATTGCAAATAATAGAGATCGAGAAGCCATATCAAGTGTGTTATTTGCAGTTGTTAAAGGGGAAGTATATATTTTATTTATAGTTTTGTTTATCTTTACATGTATAATTGCAGGTGCCCCATCTGCACTTAACAGTGACAGTACACTTTCACTATTGTGGGCACATTTACTATTGGTCGAATATTGAGGGTTAATTAACCCTCGATATTCGAACCTCGAAGTAAAATCCTTTGACTTCGAATATCGAAGTCGAAGGATTTACCGCATTACGTTCAATCGAACGATCGAAGGAAAAATCGATTTATATCGATCGAACGATTTTCCTTCGATCAAAAAAAGCAAGGAAAGCTCATGGGGACCTTCCCCATAGGATAACATTGGTGCTCGGTAGGTTTTAGGTGGCGAAGTAGGTAGTCAAAGTTTTTTTTAAAGAGACAGTACTTCGACTATCGAATGGTCGAATAGTCGAACGATTTTTAGTTTGAATCGTTCGATTTGAAGTCGTAGTCGAAGGTCGAAGTAGCCAATTCGATGGCCGAAGTAGCCAAAAAAAACTGCGAAATTTGAAATATTTTTTATTCTAATCCTTCACTCGAGCTTAGTAAATGTGCCCCTATGTGTTCTCATTTCAGTTTGCTCACACTGCTAGGAGAAGACAACACCACTTTGATTTCTGGAGCATTCAAGATGGGGCTTTCCAGTGCATTGAGAGCACTGGAGGCTATAACATAGAAAGGTTACAAAACAATCATATGTATTGTTAACTTGATTCTTTTAAAGGGATACTGTCATGGGGAAAAAAACAATTTCAAAATGAATCAGTTAATAGTGCTGCTCCAGCAGAATTCTGCACTGAAATCCATTTCTCAAAAGAGCAAACAGATTTTTTTATATTCAATTTTGAAATCTGACATGGGGCTAGACATATTGTCAATTTCCCAGCTGCCCCAAGTCATGTGACTTGTGCTCTGATAAACTTCAATCACTCTTTACTGCTGTACTGCAAGTTAGAGTGATATCTCCCCCATCCCTTTTCCCCCCAGCAGCCAAACAAAAGAACAATGGGAAGGTAACCAGATAGCAGCTCCCTAACACAAGATAACAGCTGCCTGGTAGATCTAAGAAGGACACTCAATAGTAAAAACCCATGTCCCACTGAGACACATTCAGTTACATTGAGAAGGAAAAACAGCAGCCTGCCTGAAAGTATTTCTCTCCTGAAGTGCAGGCACAAGTCACATGACCAGGGGCAGCTGGGAAATTGACAAAATGTCTAGCCCCATGTCAGATTTCAAAATTGAATATAAAAAAATCTGTTTGCGCTTTTGAGAAATGGATTTCAGTGCAGAATTCTGCTGGAGCAGCGCTATTAACTGATTCATTTTGAAAAAAATGTTTTTTCCCATGACAGTTTCCCTTTAAGGGGTTCTCCCAAATGTTTTTTTTTTAAATTCAACTTCACAGAATACCTGCCAAGGCAAGCATTGAGCATTGGTGGCATCATTGGACTGAAGTCCCCACAATACTTTAGGAGATATTTGAATTAATGTGTTGCGTAGCATAAAAGACACAGAGAACCCAATACTTCTTGACCTGGCACCCTGCCTCCCCTGGCCAACTGCCTCATCACCACCACTCAATGGTTCTCTTTTTCCTCTTCCTACCTCACCCTCACCTCTTAGTCCATTCCCTCCCCCAACTGTGATTTGGTCCAGCACTTTGTACTTCAAAGTATTTTATTTGGGTGGTAATTGTCATCATGCTTGTCCCCTGCACTTTGCTCCATATTCAAAAAAGATGAGGCGTCCTGTGTTTTGACGCAATTATATTGCCAATAATTTGGAGTCCTGGCACAAATTTGCAGCTGTGAATTTGTAACTTTTGTGTTTATACAGGTACGGGACCTGATATTCAGAATGCTCGGGACCTGGGGTTTTCTGGATAACAGATTTTTGTAATTTGGATCTCTGTAATTTGGATTATCATACCTTGAAGTCTACTAGAAAATCATGTAAACATTAAAAAAAAAAAAAAAAGATGGTTTTGTTTCCAATAAGGATTAATCATATCTTAATTGGGATCATGTACAATGTACTGTTTTATTAATACAGAGAAAAAGGAAATCATTTTTTAAAAATTAGATTATTTGAAATAAAATGGAGCCAATGGGAGAAAGCCTTTCCATAATTTTGAGCTTTCTGGATAACAGGTTTTCGGATAACAGATCTCATACCTGTAGTTAAATTAGGCGCTGTGGCCCTGAAATGCTTGTATGCACATATAACTTAATTTATGTAATTTTTTTTAAAAAATTTATGTTTATACACTGTACTGTACTGTATAAATGAACTAAGCATTATTCTATACTGGCCTTTGGTCATAGTTAGATAAGTATAATGGTGTTGACTTGAAATAACTTTCGAGCAATAAAACTTTTACAAGTAGAATAGGATGAGAGTTCAGCTTTCGAATACTGTAACTCAAATTTAACTATGGCATGCTAGCTAGTCTCTCCCAATTGTTGTGACTGTAGAAAGATAATCTATAATCCTTTATGACTACTTACATCCCTAGGAGTATTTTGATCATAATTAGTCACCCCTGGCCCTTGCTTAATGCCAAAAATGACATTCCATTCTTGGGCAACCCCTGGCACTCCTACTGAGAGAAGCAATTCATAGTGACTAGTAGGATTTGCTTCAATAGCTACAGACAACTACAGCTACAAGTCTGATGCACCTGCCCAACTGTTGCTGTAAAACACATGCATCTGTGTATCCTGGAGACAGCATTTTGTCTTTACTGCTAGGCTATGCTGCTCCAAAGCTAATTAAATTAGAACTTTCATCTATACATGACCAAAGGGAAATGACTGGAAACATTGTTTTGCCACCACTAGGATACAGTTATTTCTCCTGTTTAGTAAACCTCCCTACTGTTTTTAATATTTAATCCCACCCATTATTATTATTGTTCTTTATTTATATATCTATAGAGTAGTAGCATAACTATAGAGGAAGCAGACCCAGCGGCTGGGTGGAAACCAGGACCAGTTTCCTCTATAGTCAACTTGCTGTAGGAAAATTTGTCCACCACTGCCTGCGATGGTTGGTGCGACGGTAGGCGGGCAAGGAGCATGTGACGAGGGAGGGTGGGCAGTTTGCAGAGCCCAATTTTCTTTTGCAGGAGGGCACAGCACAGCCTCGTCACGCTGCTGATATATATCTTACATATTCCATGTTATTACAGAGACTATACATCATTCCCATCAGTCCCTTATTTTTTTTTATCAATTGCCTTTATCTCTGTACCCCACAATTTCAATACCAAAACATCACACCAAAGAGTTAGATTATTATGCCTTAAACAGACCTTTTCGATTTTTAGATAGCTTTGACTCTGTTCTCTACTAGTGATAATTACAAAGAAGAATGCAAGGTTATTATAGTTTAACTTTTCATTTGATGTCGACATTCCATTGTGATTGATGTGTTCTATTGTACTGTATTTCAGCTAATGATGTCACAACTCTGTGTCATGTTATAACGTATGTGTGGAGCACTTTTGTTGCGACATTCAATTGTATTGACGTTTCTGACTCAGCCCACAAGGGGTCTAAAACAATTATTGTTATGGAGATAAAAACAAAGCCATTTTAGTATCATTGTGACATAATTTACTTTGATACAACACCATGTACAAACTTCAGCAATACATAAGCACTATTGTTGCTATTGATCCAAACAAAAGAATCCTTTTTAACCTAACCGGAAAAAAAGGTCATTATAAGTGAGGGAATATTTCTCTCTGGTTTGGAATCTACCTGTGTTTACCTTGTATTAAACTTTGGATGCCCTGTCTTTGTACAATGAATCCTTCCCTTATATTTATAGGCACAATTAATATTGGACAAGTCAAAACAACTGCAACTTGACAGGCAATTACATTACATTATTATTGCTATTGCCACAAAATCCTTTTCCATAAATAAATGTGAATTAACATTTTTTTTAACACAAAGTCATTAGGTCTTTGTCCCTGGGCATACTGGATGTTTATGTAAATCAATTCCCATTTTTTTGATAAACTATTTTTAAATGTCTATCTCACAGTGAGATCGGACAATAATGTGAATTTTGAAAATGTACATAAGCACAAATTCACATATACACACCTACACACATTCACCTATATACAGTATTCCTATAGGTTACGGTATTCACAGCCATATATATATACACACAATGGATTTCTCATAACTAATACGTGATAAACAGAGGTTTTGTGGTTCTGTTTCACAGAACTGGACACTGCCTAAAATAAAAATAAATAAGTGAAAATAAAAACATATAACACTAAGGGGTAGATTTATCAAGAATTGAATTGAAAAATCTTATTTCAAATTCGTATTTCGTGTTTATTTTCTTGTAATTCGATTCGAGTTTTTAAAAAAATTTGAATTTCAAAATTTATCATGTACTGCCCCTTTAATAATTCGAGTTTTCGGGTCGATCCCATTCATATAAATTTGAAAAAATTAATTTTTTTTGAAAATTTTCAATTGGTCTTTTTTTTTAGAATTTCGAGTTCATGGGAGTTTATTGGAGTTTTTACAAAACTCCCATGAACTCCAAATTAGACCCTTGATAAATATGCCCCTAATGCTGGACATAGACGCAAAGATTTTATCTCAATATCGGACGAACGATCGTACGTCCTCATCTCCCGACCTGTCACTAACCATTCAGACCAAATAAAGCAGTAAAAGAACAGATCAGCCGATGTTCTGCCCCTGACAGCAGTCCTGTGAAAGTTTTGTCCAACAAAAGCTAGTGACAGTCTCCCACTGAAATCATCCGATCACCAATACATGCAGAGATATTATCGGCATGGTAAGATAAATGTCGGGACACTCCACACACCATCCGAAAATCGTATGAATCCAGGATTCATACGATCGAATCTGTGCATCTATGGCCAGCTTAAGCTACACTCTTTAGTTGTTTATGTACTATACTATTGCCAAAAGTTTAGAAGATGAAATTTAATTTGAGAGATCCTTCGTGATTCCCATACAGACCATTGCGCCATGTTATCTTAATCTTATAGAAAAAAGTACAAAATATTAGTTTAGAGCAATGAGTTTTGTCATTCGAAATTTTGCTTGCAGTCCGAGTAGTGTAAATTGCTGCAGATAAAGCACTCATATGAAATCTATACTTTCAAACTAATATATCATTTAATAATAAGTGACCTTTTAAAGTATCTTGCTGAAATTGCCAAATATACATCAGCAAATATTGTCCTTCTACATCTTATACATTGAAGAAGTGTTCAGAGTGTCACTGATTACGGTGATTTCCACTACCTGCAATGGAAACACAGATGAATTACTCCCCTCCTGTTATTGCCCTTATAGTTAAGTCCGAAGTTGTTCAGCCTTAGCCTAGCTGCAAACTACTTATACGACTCCTCTACTGTAAAATATTTTGTTTTCTTCCCTGTTATTGCAGTCTTGTCTTGATTTATGGTATAGATCAAAGGCCAGTTTTCTTTATGGCTCATTTCTAATTAAAACACTGCTTCTGTGAAGGGGTCTAAATCTAATTTATCTGTGATCACAGAAGAGATAAGAATCCTTACTGAATCAAAAGAAACACTTGTAAAAAACACATTGTCAAGCTTACCAGTATAATCCAGTCGTAGAAGGAGCTGGAGCCGTAGATAGTGAACCCACAAGCGCCTCACACAACCGCTACCCACCTGGAGTGGAACAGGGAGCAGGGTTGTGGAGAGTAGCCAATGAGACGATCAGCGAAGTACAAAAGGATTAGGCAAAGTCGTGGTCAGGAGGTCCGAGGTCAAAAGGCAGGCAGCGAGATTCGTAAACGATGAGACAGGCAGCAGAAATCGTAGTCCGGGAACAGGCAAGGGTCAACAACAGGAATTCAAAGAGTATAGAGACGCTAGGGTTTCAGCTAAACAACCTAATAACCAGGCAATGCATCTCAATCTGAACCAGGTTTAAATATTGTTAGTTTGGCGCCAACTGGCGTCTTTTCGCCGGCGTCGCCGTACTGACGTCACGTCCGTCTTAGGCGTTTTCGCCCGCGTCCTTGCGCCAGTGACCGCCGCCCGTCGCCAGCGTCCAGCGTCACGCGCCGGCGCGCATTAACGCGCCCGCGCCTGCGCCGGATAGAACGCGGACCCGAATCCTCACATTGCCCCCCATTAAGGAACGGCCTCAGGACGCGACAACCAGAAGGCTTACCAGGGTAAGTTCCATGGAACTTCTCCAACAACTCCGGAGCGTGAATGTTAGACACTGGTTCCCACGAATTCTCTTCCGGACCAAAACCTTTCCACCTTACCAGGTATTGAAGACGCTTGCCTCTCAACCTGGAATCCAAGATCTCTTCAACCTCAAATTCTTCTTGACCATCAACCACGACAGGAAGCGGAGGAGGAGCCGTACGCCCAGGAAATCGAAACGTTGAGGCCGGTTTCAAAAGTGCCGTATGAAACACTGGATGAATATGCCAGGATGCCGGAAGTTTAAGCTGGAAAGCCACAGAATTAATTTGACGAATTATGGGAAAAGGACACAAGAAACGTTGACCCAACTTCCTACTGGGACAAGAAAGCTTGAGGTTAACAGTTGACAGCCACACCAAGTCACCCACCTTGAATTCTGGGTCACCTCTCCGTCCCCGATCAGCATACGCTTTAAAGTTTTGTTGAGCCTTCTTCATGTTCTCTTGGAGTTTCTGAAAATTATTGGACAAAAAAGTTAATCGGTCCTTAACTGCAGGAACTAAAATATCAGAAACAATGGCAGAGGGAAAAGTTACTGGATGAAGACCATAGTTTGCGAAGAAAGGGGACTGTCTGATGGAGGAATGATGAGCATTATTATAAGCGAACTCCGCAAGAGGAAGAAGATTCACCCAGTCATCTTGGAGGTACGAAGAATAACATCTTAAATACTGCTCGAGGGTCTGGTTGGTTCGCTCGGTCTGACCATTGGACTGAGGATGAAAAGCAGAGGAAAGGGACACCGAAATCTTGAGTGCTCCACACAAGGACTTCCAAAACTGCGACGTGAACTGCGGACCCCGATCAGACACCACCTCATCTGGAAGACCATGGAGCCTTACTACTTCCTTAATGAAGGTATCAGCAGTCTCAGAGGCAGAAGGAAGTTTTGGTAAAGACTTAAAATGAGCCATCTTAGTTAAACGGTCAACAAAAACAGCAATGGTGGAACAATCACATGACAATGGTAACTCAGAAATAAAGTCCAAAGAAACTGATCCCCATGGACGAGAAGGCACCGGCAGTGGTTGAAGAAGCCCAATAGGTCTAGAATGAGAGTCCTTGGATCTGGTGCAAACCTCACATGATGAGACAAACTTGAAACAGTCTTTAGCCATCCCAGGCCACCAAAATAATCTCTTGGCCAAAATAATAGTCTTTTTGACACCTGGATGACCCGCCAGCTTGGAATCATGAATATTCTTGAGGACCTCTAAACGCATTTGTTCTGGAACAAAAATCTTGCCTTGATGAAGAAGAAAACCCTCCTTGGGAACTAGTGATGATTCAGAAACGTTTAAAGATGCATTTTTAATTCCATCTACAAGAGTAGACTGCAACAGGAGGAAATTATTAGAGTTTAAAATCGTCTCAGGAGCCAGAGGAACTTCATCTTCAGGAGAGAACATTCGAGATAAGGCATCTGCCTTAACATTCTTTGACCCAGGTCGGTATGTGAGATGAAAATTAAATCGCATGAAGAATAAAGCCCACCTTGCTTGTCTAGCTCTCAACCTTTTGGCAGAGCGTAGATACTCCAGATTTCTATGATCCATAAAGATGAGAATCGGATGTTTAGACCCTTCAAGAAGATACCTCCACTCTTCAAGTGCTAGCTTGATAGCAAGTAATTCGCGGTCAGCTACATCATAATTACACTCGCTTTTGGCCAACTTACGGGAAAAAAAAGCAACAGGATGAAGATCGTCTTGAATCCCAGTTCTCTGTGACAACACAGCACCCACTGCGAGTTCTGAGGCGTCAACTTCTAAGGTGAAAGGAAGGGAAACATCTGGATGGTGAAGAATTGGGCCTGAAGTGAAAAGCGTCTTCAGTTTCTCAAAAGCCCCCTGAGCCTGAGGTGACCAACAAAACTTTTGATTATTACGAGTCAGCTCAGTGATTGGAAGAATGACTTGAGAAAAGTTCTTTATAAATTTCCTGTAAAAGTTTGCATAACCAATGAAGCGTTGAACAGCTTTTTTAGATGATGGAATCGGCCAATCAAGAATTGCGGAGATCTTCCTGGAGTCCATCTGGATTCCCTGGGGAGAAATGAAGAAACCCAAAAAATCTACAGATGTTTGTTCAAACACACATTTTTCAATCTTAGCATAAAGCTGATTGGTGCGCAGGCGTGTCAGGACCTTTTTCAAATGTAACCTGTGCTCCTCCAACGAGTTAGAAAAATAAGGATGTCATCTAAATATATAATGACGAAAATATCAAGAAAGTCCCTGAAGACATCATTAACGAAGTGCTGAAATGTTGCAGGAGCGTTACATAGACCAAAAGGCATGACCAAATATTCAAAATGTCCGTAACGAGTGCGAAAGGCCGTCTTCCATTCATCACCTTCCCTTATTCTGACTAGGTTATATGCACCCCGAAGATCCAGTTTAGAAAAAATCTTAGCCTCAGCCAAGCATTGGAAAAGTTCTGGAATGAGAGGAAGTGGATAGCGATTTTTGACTGTAATTTTGTTCAGATCCCGGTAGTCAATACACGGCCTTAAGGAATGATCTTTTTTTTCAACGAAGAAAATCCCAGCTCCTGCCGGAGAAGAAGACTGCCTAATGAATCCCTTAGCCAGATTCTCATCCAAATACGAACGGAGCTCCGAAAGTTCAGACTCAGATAACGGATACACTCGTCCAAAAGGAATTTGAGCCCCTGGAAGAAGGTTAATGGGACAATCGTAAATACGATGAGGAGGCAACCTGTCGGCCCCTCTTTTATTGAAAACGTCCGTAAATTCCCAATATGCCTGAGGAAGAAGGTCTTGGATCTCGGAGGCAGGAGATAAAGAACACACACCATTAGAAGGGAGGATGCATTGGGAAAGACAAAAGTTAGAAAGAAAAGTTACAGTTGCCCAGTTGATAGACGGATTGTGTTTCTGCAACCAAGGTAATCCCAGGATGACAGGGAATAAAGGAGAAGAAACAAAACAAAAAGAGAGATAGTCTCTTGCACCACAGGGCCAGAAGTAATCAGAGAACCATCTGCCACACGAAGAGCTATAGGATTCTTCTTGGACTGGAGCGGAATCTGGAATTGAAATGCCACTTTATTGTCCAAGAAACACCCGCTTGCCCCAGAGTCAAGAATTGCTTGGAGTTCGACCCTCTTGTCTCCCCACTGCAAAGATAAAGAGACTGTCAGGAGAGGCACAGGAACATGACACCCAGAAAAGTCCTTTTCAAAAATCCTCTTACCCGTTGGGCGGGTCGGACAACCCCGAAGAAGATGACCAGCTTGTCCGCAATAGAGGCAGAGGTTAAGTCTGCGACGTCTAATACGCTCCTCTGGTGTTAACGCAGACCTAATAGCACCAATCTGCATAGGCTCTGGAGCCACGTTGAAGGTGGATGAAGAAGCAACTGGAGAACTTGTGGAAGGCCTTTGGACAGGAGGAGGAGCGGATGGTAACAACCAAGTCTGAGGGGAAAAACCTGCTTTCTCAGCCTTTTCTTCTTCCCGGCGTTCCCTGAGCCTCTGGTCTAATTGGATTGAAATGAGGATGAGATCGTCCAGACTATCAGGGATGCCAGTACGAGCTAACTCATTTTTTAGCTCAGATGAAAGTCCAAAACGGTACTGGTTCTTTAAAGCTGCTGGGTTCCATTCGGTATCATCCGCCCATTGCCGGAATTCCATCGTATAATCTTCCGCTGGACGGTCCCCTTGCTTCAGAGCACGCAGGGCAGCCTCAGCAGTGGTGGCTCTGTGTGGATCATCGAAGATAACTGCCATTGCATCAAAAAAGGAATCAACTGTGGCCAGTACAGGACTTTGACGATCCATGAGACGGAAAGCCCAGGTCTGTGGTTCGCCCGTGAGGAATGAAATGATAACCCCAACCCGGATTTGCTCATTGGGATACATGTGGGGTTTAAGTGAAAATAGCAGCTTACAGTTGCTCCTGAAGTTCCGGAACACCTTTCGATCACCAGCGAACTTTTCCGGAAAGGCCACTTTAGGTTCGGAGATTCCCGAGGTGATCACCTGAACCTCCGTTGGAGCTGGAGGAGGAGCAGCCGTGGAAGGAAGAACAGCTGGCGGATGGATTCTGATATGCTCCTGCAACTGCGAATAGCCACTTTGCAGCTCCCGAACAGCTTGTGTAAGTGAGGACAGCTGTTGGGTTAAAACGGCAAATGGAGACGCTCCTTCAGCTGGATCCATCCTAGGGCCTGGTTATACTGTCAAGCTTACCAGTATAATCCAGTCGTAGAAGGAGCTGGAGCCATAGATAGTGAACCCACAAGCGCCTCACACAACCGCTACCCACCTGGAGTGGAACAGGGAGCAGGGTTGTGGAGAGTAGCCAATGAGACGATCAGCGAAGTACAAAAGGATTAGGCAAAGTCGTGGTCAGGAGGTCCGAGGTCAAAAGGCAGGCAGCGAGATTCGTAAACGATGAGACAGGCCGAAGAGTCGAGACAGGCAGCAGAAATCGTAGTCCGGGAACAGGCAAGGGTCAACAACAGGAATTCAAAGAGTATAGAGACGCTAGGGTTTCAGTTAAACAACCTAATAACCAGGCAATGCATCTCAATCTGAACCAGGTTTAAATATTGTTAGTTTGGCGCCAACTGGCGTCTTTTCGCCGGCGTCGCCGTACTGACGTCACGTCCGTCTTAGGCGTTTTCGCCCGCGTCCTTGCGCCAACGACCGCCGCCCGCGCCTTCGCGCCCGCGCCCGTCACTAGCGTCACGCGCCGGCGCGCATTAACGCGCCGGCGTGCATTAACGCGCCCGCGCCTGCGCCGGATAGAACGCGGACCCGAATCCTCACACACATGATGGAAAAAAACACATTTTTATTACAGCACATGTACAAAATGAAACAAGAATATTAAAAAAGGGAAGCTAATAAAAGAGCCATCTGAACTCAGGCCTGAACTAGACATCTGCAGATTCTACCAATTGCCAGAGTAAAATTCCAAACACTATTTATTGGGTTGAATGGGGATACTGTATGGGCTTCAGTGTACTTAAAATGCCAGGGTCTATTTTGAATCACAGTCCATGCCTGCTTGAAATGTTACCGTATACATTAGCAAAAGGAGTGTAAGGGGCAGATTTATCAAGGGTCGAACTTCGAAGTAGAAAAAGCTTCGAAATTCGGCCATCGAATTGGATTGGAATTGGAATACTTCGACTTCGAATATCAAAGTCAAAAAAATTTTTATATCCAATTTGGCCAATTGCGGTCGAAGTAAAATCGCTCGATCGAACAATGAGATCCTTCGAATCGAACAATTCAAAGGATTTCATCCATCGATCGAACGATTTTTCTTTGACTTCAAAAAACGTATAAAAATGCTCCAGAAGGTCCCCATAGGCTAACATAGCACTTCGGCAGGTTTAATATGGCAAAGTATTGAATTCGAAGGTTTTTTTAAAGAGACTTCGATTATCGAATGGTCGAATATTCAAACTATTTTACTTCTAATATTCCCTCGAATTCACTTTGACTTCACTTGATAAATCTGCCTCTTAATATACTGAGATATAGTGAATTACAGATGCAGATCTAGATATGCCTTGGGCACACCAGTTTCTGGGTCTGGCCCTGACCAGCTCTCAAGTCAAGTCAAGTCAAGCAGTTGTTTATTGCCATTTGTAGTGATGGGCGAATTTGCGCCGTTTCGCTTCGCCGAAAAATTCGCGAATTTCGCGCGAAATTCGCGAAACGGCGAAAAATTCGCGAAACGGCGCCGGCGTCTCGTTTTTGACGCCGGCGCCCGTTTTTGACGCCGGCGCCCGTTTTTCCGACGCCGGCGCCCGTTTTTCGAAAAAAAAATTTTTCGAAAAAAAATTTTTTTGACGCCGGCGAATTTTTACCGCGAATTTTCGCGGGCGTTTCGCGAATCGCGCAAATTCGCCGCGAATTCGCGCATGGCGAATAAATTCGCCCATCACTAGCCATTTGTACTAGAAGTACATAGGAATTACTTGTGCAGCATAGGGCAGTAAGACACATCTAGATTTTAACAGTATGATTTAGAATTACAGAGTATGGTAATAATAAAGAGCAGCGAGTTCAAAGCAATACATAGTTGCTACATATAGTAGTAAGTGCAGTGAGTACAGATATATGTTAGAGCAATGAGTCCATGAGAATAGATAGTTCCTGGTGGTCTACTCATTTGCAATTAGCCTAACTGCTCTTGGAAATAAGCTGTTAGATAGTCTTTTGCTCCTGGTTTTTATGCTTTCAGGTCTTCTGTGTCAAAATAAGTAGCTGGGCTTGTGCCAGATGAACAGTTCATGCCCCAGATGACTCGGGTCACTGGTAATGGACTTGATTTTGTTCTTACATCTAGCTATGTCTATGTCAGGCAGTGATGGAAGTGAACTGGTGATGATACATTCAGCAGTTTTTACCACCCTCTGGAGAGAGCTTATTTCCTGCTGTGTGATGCTGCTATACCACACTGCTATATTTCCTGTTAGAATGCTTACAATTGTGGCTCTATGTAACATCATTTCTGCAGGACTTCACACCGTCTCCTAAGAAAATGAAGATGTTGATGATAGGGATGCACCAAATCCAGGATTCGGTTCGGGATTCAGCCAGGATTCGGCCTTTTTCAGCAGGATTCGGATTTGGCCAAATCCTACTGTCCGGTCGAACCAAATCCGTGTCCTAATTTGCATATGCACATTTGGGGCAGGGAGGGAAATCAAGTGACTTTTTGTCACAAAACAAGGAAGTAAAATTTTTTTTCCCCTTCCAAACACTAATTTGGATATGTAAATTAGGATTCTGATTTGGTTCGGTATTCTGCCGTATTCTGCCATAATCCAAAATAGTGGATTCTGTGCATCCCTAGTTGATGAGCTTTTTGTATTATGGGATTGGTGTTGGTCCATTTTAAGAAGTTTGCAATGTGTAGACCTAGGAATTTGATGCTTTCAACCTGCTCTATTTTGACATACTTAATTTGTAAGGGTTCATGTTGAATCGTAATATAGAATAAGGTCAGATTGTGTGATCTGATGATCTATGGGCAGATTTGTCAATGTTGGCTGAAGTTTGCCAGCCAGAGCCTAAATATGCGTAGAAGTTGTTGAGGTCTTCCGGAAGTTCATGTGTATGTAGCTACTTTTGTTGACTTTATAGTTAGTGATGTTTTGACAAGCTTGAGTTGACGAAGATTACCTGCAAAATTCTTGACCAGTGAGCCATGTCTCAGAAAAGCAGAGGAAGGAGCAGAGCTTCATATCCTGTTGAACAGCTAATCTAAACAAGAGATAATCTGTTTTGTTTTCAAGAGACTGGGTGTTTGCCATAAAGATGATAGGGAGGACTAGTCTTCCTTTTTTCAAAAGCAGTTCAATTCTTCTTATTGGTCCACCTCTCCTTCCTCGTTTTCTAAGTTTTTGCTTGAATATGTGATGTGTGTAATTTATACTGTTCATAAAGTGCATCTAGTAATTGTGAACGTGTGCTGTCACTCCTTGTATCTTTATGCCTATGGTTGTGGGCTTTGGGCATTCCTGAACTGTGTGTAGTGCCACCTACTTGCCCTACTATTGGACAGTTTAAAAATTCCCAAAAGAGGAGGACATCAGCGCTTACTCTTATAAAGAGCCTCACTAGGCCTGCATATAGATGTGATTATCAGCCTGAGGGCCAGACAGTCAGATAGCCCAATTTGGACCTAAATATCGGTGGCCAATTGGGACAAAGTTCTGCTTGTCAAACTAGCAGAGCTTAGCATGTATGATAAGCTTAACAAAGTTAAACAGCACAATTTTAAAGGAGAACTAAACCCCCCTAAAGAGAAAGCTCCCATCCACTAGCCTCCATTGGCCCATCCCTACTTCCTTTCTTCTGTATCTTCAGATTTCTTTACAACTTTTTTGTTCTAGCCAGTCTGGTAATTGCCCCATGAAGCTCTGTAAATTGCAGAAGGGAAAGAAGAGGATCCAAAGATACCATAGGAAATGGCAGGAACAAGGGACACAAAAAAATCCTACTGCATGAACTTGGTAATTGCACTGTATTTATTATAATGTGATGACAATAACTTTTTCAATTAACTTTGAGTGTCAATTCCAGATTTATGGAAATAACAAAGAAAGCTCTAATTAATATCTTATTATAAATTACCTCTGACATTTTAAAGCTTAATTATCGTGAAAAGTTATTAATAGTTAATATATGCAAATTCTTATTGGCTTTGCTAATGCTTCCACCCTCTCATTTATTTTACTCACCCAGATACTAGAAATGGTATGTGACATGCCGCTCAATTGTATTTGCCGAAATAAACAATTCAAAGCTTAGGGTTCCACCAAAAATAACAATACATATCTATTCTATATGCCCCATAAAGCTCTGTAAATTGCAGAAGGGAAAGAAGAGGATCCAAAGATACCATAGGAAATGGCAGGAACAAGGGACACAAAAAAATCCTACTGCATGAACTTGGTAAATGCACTGTATTTATTATAATGTGATGACAATAACCTTTTCAATTTTCTTTGAGTGTCAATTCCAGATTTATGGAAATAACAAAGAAAGCTCTAATTTCTATCTTATTATAAATTACCTCTGACATTTTAAAGCTTAATTATTGTTAAAGGTTATTAATAGTTAATATATGCAGATTCTTATTGGCTTTGCTAATGCTTCCACCCTCTCATTTATTTTACTCACCCAGATACTAGAAATGGTATGTGACATGCCGCTCAATTGTATTTGCCGAAATATACAATTCAAAGCTTAGGGTTTCACCAAAAATAACAATACATTTCTATTCTTATTGACTTCTTGTACCTATAGAAGGTATTGTGATCATATGCACAATGGTTTTTCATGTGTATAAGTGTGTATAGTAGGATTCTTTGTTATCCCATAAAATCACTTGTTCCTGCCATTTAATATGATACTTTGCAGTACTTTTTATATACACTACCCTTACTGGACAGGTGGCATGCAGTCCCCCTCATTAGTGCCCTAAAGTCGAGCAAGCAGTGGGTGACTAATCAGGGCTGAAGATTTTTTTGTGGGGAACCTGGTTATAGTTATGCTACTGTCAACATTATACAATGCAGGTGTATGATGGTAATTGCATTTTTCAAAATGCATTAATAAAATTACTCTGTCCCCCTTCAGCCCCAGATTTGTGGCAAGATCACAAAGGCCCAGGCGTATGGTGGCACATGTGCCACCCAAATAAGTTTATATCAAAAAAGATATATATCCCAAGGCCTTTTAGAGTAAAAATAAGAATAATTTATTGAATTTCACATTTAAAAAGTATTCAGTACATACCACCCCACATATCCCACCTTACGCGTTTCGCACCTTCCGGCGCTTAGTCATAGGACCTATGACTAAGCGCCTGAAGGTGCGAAACGTGTAAGGTGGGATATGTGGGGTGGTATGTACTGAATACTTTTTAAATGTGAAATTCAATAAATTATTCTTATTTTTACTCTAAAAGGCCTTGGGATATATATCTTTTTTGATATAAACTTATTTGGATTTGACTGCCTTGGAACTGGGGCTGGTCCCTTTGGCCATGCTGAATAGCTGTATGGACTCCCGATTTTTCAATAGATACATGTGCCACCCAGCCTCTTCTATATTCCCAGATTCCTACAGGACAACCAGAACAAAGATGTGGGGAGCCGAGGAGCCAATCACCACAGATAAGATAACAACACGCGAGTGAGTATGTTGGGGGGTGAGGGCCCAGGAGATGGGGGGCCTTGGGGTACATCATTTTAAAATCTGTGCTGTACCTCTTATTACCTACTTCATATTTCTCACCTCCCAGCAATGCTATTTTAACTGAATAGAAAGCAAATGTGTGCCCTGCTTAAACATTTTTTCCGTAACTTTTTCCGTAACTTATTCTTCTTTACTAATCATTATACACTGCAGTGGCATAAATAACCAAAAAGCAAATACTGTGACCATTGGTGCCAAGGGGGTAAAAGGGCCGGGCAGTTGGTCTGATTCCTGATTTAGTGTGTGTGAGGGGGGTTTGCAGGTAACTACAATAATGGGAGTAAAGTTACAGGTCACCCCCAAAGGAGTAGATGGGGCCCAGAACTTCTTTCATGGGAAAGCCCGGACCCCAGACGCTATACCCCTGACAAACAGTTTTAGTCACAAGATACCAACCTAACAGTCATATTTTTTTATTGATATTGTTCAGATCATCTGGGACTGATTTACTAAGGTGGGGAAATACTTCCTCCTGGTTTGTTTACATTACATTATTTCAATGGTGTGTTTTTCTCAATTCCATTTTTGTCATAAAAAAAACTAAAAATTTAAAGTTCTCAAGGTGGAGGGCTTTTTGTTTTTTTAAAGGAAAAAAACACTTTTATCCAAAAGATTTGTGATCATGAAAAAAAGTGAGTGTACTAAAAAATCATGATCAAGTAACCAAATTGATTGTGATTTTTGACCTTGTATCATGGGGGAAAAAAACCCAGGTTGTTAATAAATTAGCCACTTTGTGGTCATATGATGGAATACAAGCCAATATAAAGTTAGTACCCAGACACTAATAAAAAACATCTAATAACAATATGTAGGTCACGGGGGGCTGTTAAACATATTCATGGAATGTCCACCTCATTGTGAGTCATGACAGATTTACACTAGTATAAAGTACTAGGTCTCAGTAGGTTTTACATTCTTGGCAGCAGTTATGCATTGGCACAAACGCAATTAAATGAGGACTGCTCAAAATACAGTATGAAGTTTTACTCTTTCTCTGTCATGTTAGCTGTTAGCACTGAATTATTACATTTTATAGTATGCTTGTGTATTCATTATAATGCTTATAAAAAGTTATTATTATTATTTATATTTTGATTATATTGAAGTTTAACAAATTGATTATTCATAATAATTCTTCATTAGTCTCACATCAAAATGCATCTCTTGTGCTTGGAGGCAATTCAAGCAATCTGACCAGTTTTTAGTCCAGTATTTTTAACACAAGACCCACCCCTCAAATTAAAGTATATGGACATTCCTACCATATTTTCTTCCTCTGTCATTGCCTTGCCTTCTTGTGTAAACCCCTTCCGTGACATCAGCATTGGATATCCCTCTGTGACAGTTTGCGACAATTCTTAAATTCTTAAATACAGTGTTCTGTACTGTGCTTTGCCTATCTCTCTATCTCACATAAAGTTAGAGTTCACGGGTGCATGTCTTGAAATAATCATACAAATATCAATGCAGCAGAGGTAAAATGTATGCATAAAGATTAGCCTGCAGCTAAGGCTGAAACTGGCCCGACAGCCTTATACAGAACATACCTTCCCTCTTTATGCATCATAGAAGCCTCTCTGACATGAAACATATTTAACATCTGTTTATCTTATGCTCAAACTTGTTGCTGAAACTACACTGACATTTATACAGATAAAATATACACAATAGATTGTGTATAAAAGGTTCCATTTGAACAGGAACTACTCCAAATTCTGAAAATACAAAAAAATCTTAATCTTAATGGGAACCTATAGTGGCCAAATTAAATTTTTACCCATCAGAGATATAGGTTAATTCCTGTCCCAAGCATTCTGGGACACTGGCCTTAAAGGAGAATTCAGCCCTAAACTTAAAAACCCCTACCCCTCCGTGAACTCCGATGCCTGCATCTGCACCGAGGGGGTAAGTAAAACATTAGGGGCATTTGCCCTGGGTAACACTTAGGCTGGGGGGAGGAGGGAGGGGGGTCTATGTAGGGTGGGGGGGTTGGAGTTTTTTAAGTTTAGTGTTGAATTCTCCTTTAAGCCTCAGAATGACTGCCTGAATTGGAAGCTCCATCCAGTGTGGACAGTATATCACTGTTGGGGGGCATTTTTTAAAGATACCATTGTTTACCCTAACAGGAGTGTGGGCTCTATTAGCGTGCACCTCCAGTGGGGGAACAATTGGCCTACAATAAGTACCCTAAGGCACAAATTGTTCCTGTGGATTGATTTACCCTAAAACAAATTGGTTAATTCATAATAAATGGTAAGTTGTATCCTTTTCATGTACAGTATTAAGTCTAATTGAAGCCAGTGGTTGCCAGACAGGTTCAATTAGACCCCCCACCCCCTTTGAGGTCCAATATTTTGTCAGTGCTTCTCTTTCTTCATAGCAAGGTGGCAGATTTCAGCCATAGTTCCATGAATAACTAGGGCAGAAGTGCGTTTGCAATAAATCGTACCATAATTAAACTTCAATGTAGGAGCTGAGGAATATGTTATAAACAATATGTATTATCCTCAAATCATACCCTAATTGGCCATAAATCTAAGTCCCCCAACCACTATTCAGAGACCCCCTGGGTGGTCCAGTTTACAGTTTAGAACCACTTAAGGAGCAATTTATCCCTTTGTTCAATGAATAGGGTTTGTGCTGAAAATGCTTTCTGCCTTTTGTTTTTGTAATTTCTTGAGCTAAACAACCAAACATGGTTCTTGCATGGTAGCTAATTATATTACCTGTATACAGCCTCCTCTTTTTATTCTGATGATGCAAGCCATAGTTTTTAGTACTTTTTCTGCTATGTGTATAGAGTGATTACCAGGGCTTTATTTACATAGTGGTCACCCCTAGGCCCATTGCCGTTCGTTGCCCCTGTCCTCTCCCCTTTATTCATGCAAAGTTTCATCATCTGGACCAGAGCAATGGGGATTGGCGCACGGGAAA
The DNA here is from genome assembly GCF_017654675.1 of Xenopus laevis. Lineage (NCBI taxonomy): Eukaryota > Metazoa > Chordata > Amphibia > Anura > Pipidae > Xenopus > Xenopus laevis. The sequence continues at coordinate 93,167,376 of NC_054372.1, forward strand.
TTTAAAAAATGATTGTATCTCCAGTGCATCCCCAGTGTTTTTGAACCAATGTGGGTGTGGTTGGGCAGCATGCCGCCCTAGGCCCAGGCCTAGGTGGCCTTTCCACAAATCCGGGCCTGGTGATTACAACTATTACATACATGACAAAAAACAACCTAGAAAAAAGGGTGGCATTTAGGGATGTAGCGAACGTCGGAAAAAAAGTTCGCGAACATATTCGCGAACTTGCGCAAAAACGCGAGCGGTTCGCGAACGGTTCGCGAACCCCATAGACTTCAATGGGAAGGCGAACTTTAACATCTAGAAAAGACATTTCTGGCCAGAAAAATGATTTTAAAGTTGTTTAAAGGGTGCAACGACCTGGACAGTGGCATGCCAGAGGGGGATCAAGGGCAAAAATGTATCTGAAAAATCTGCCTGTGTGTGCTTGGAAGAGATAGTGTAGGGGGAGAGCTGTTAGTGATTTCAGGGACAGATGATAGTAAGTTTGCTGGCTAGTAATCTGCTTGATACTGCTCTGTATTGGAGGGACAGAAGTCTGCAGGGATTTGAGGGACATTTTAGCTTAGGTAGCTTTGCTGGCTAGTAATCTACTGTTCTCTTTAAACAACTGCCATACGTTGACCTTGTAGGCATTGTTTGCCCAGTTTTTTTGGACGCAGCCACTGAAGCACAGTTGCCAGAAAAAATATGCCATATAAATGCTGAAAATAGTCCATTTTTCGCCATACGTTGACCTTGTAGACATTGTTTGCCCAGTTTTTTTGGACGCAGCCACTGAAGCACAGTTGCCAGAAAAATTATGCCATATAAATGCTGAAAATAGTAATTTTTCGCCATACGTTGACCTTGTAGACATTGTTTGCCCAGTTTTTTTGGTTGCAGCCACTGAAGCACAGTTGCCAGAAAAAATATGCCACATAAATGCTGAAAATAGTCATTTTTTGCCATATACGTTGAGTCAACGTATGGCAAAAAATTACTATTTTCAGCATTTATATGGCATATTTTTTCTGGCCTCTGTGCTTCAGTGGCTGTGGCCAAAAAAACTGGGCAAACAATGCCTACAAGGTCAACGTATACACTACTACAGCGGTGGATACGGATTACGTAAAATATATTATGGCTGCTTGAAAAAAGTGACTCCGGTGTTTTTTCTGGAGACGGTAATATTATGGATATTTAGACAGAATGTGAACAAGGTCACACAGCTCGATGGCGGGTTGAAGAAAACAGTGTGCAAATAATGCCTACAGGGCAAATAATGCCTAAAAGGTCAACTTATACACTACTACAGCGGTAGTAAAATAAAAAAAAGTAAAATAAAAAAAAAATGAATATTAAAAAAAAAAATTAAAGTTGGTGCTGCTGAACTACTAGGAGCAGCAGATTAGCACACCAGTCCCACTCCCCAACACTGCTAGACTAATAGCACTGGGCTCTTATAGTAGTAGTAGTAGTAGTAGTAGTAAAACAACAAAAAAATAAATAAAAGCAGTCCTTACAAGGACTACTGTTATTGCAGCAGTCAGCAGATGAGATCAGAAGCAGGACAGCTGCCCACTGCAGCTACATACAGAGCACTGCAGTAGAAGGTAGATTACTAGCCAGCAAAGCTACCTAAGCTTAAATGTCCCTCAAACCCCTGCAGACTTCTGTCCCTCCAATAACAGAGCAGTATCAAAACGATTACTAGCCAGCAAACTTTCAACTGTCCCTGAAATCACTAACAGGCAGCAGCTCTCTCCCTACACTATCTCTTCAGCACACACAGGCAGAGTGAAAAAACGCTGCAGGGCTTCGGTTTTTATAGGGAAGGGGAGTGGTCCAGGGGAGAGCTTCCTGATTGGCTGCCATGTACCTGCTGGTCTGGGGTGAGAGGGCAAAAAAAAGCGCCAACAATGGCGAACCCAAAATGGCGAACGTCGCGCGACGTTCGCGAACTTCCGGCGAGCGCGAACACCCGATGTTCGCGCGAACAAGTTCGCCGACGAACAGTTCGCGACATCTCTAGTGGCATTCCAAAGAAAAATGCCTCAAATGAAGTTTTCTTGAAGGGGAGGGCAGAAAAAGGGGCTACATAGCTCTTGTTCAGACAGAGAAATACAGAAAGTAATACAATTCCAACTGCAAATTTTTCAAGGTTACTTTTCACTTCCCAAGCAAAGATAATCAAAACAAAAGAGACGTAAAGAGCATTGTAAATATCATAAGTATTTTTTCTAGAAAAAAAACACAGGCCTTCCAATCCGTTTCTTCCCTTAATAACCTAGTCCTAAGGTATTATTTGTATGTTGTGCTTGTAAAATACCAGCTGGGTGGTTACCTAAATCATAAAGATACAATGCATAATTTGACCACTCCCTTGTTCGTACAGAGCATATCACCACAGTAACAAGAAACACACCACAAGTTAGAGGAAGAATGAAAAATGATTAACATACTGTAAATAAAGATTATGGAAGAAATCTGTACAGTGGCACCATCCAGGAAGCACTAGAACTGAATGTTGCATGAATCATCGCTATATGTATACATAATAAGAGTGTTGAAAAAACATATTCAGTTGCGTGATAGTATTTGCAGTGGGATCTGAATACCTAAAGCTCATTGTGACATAGAATGAATTACAAAGTATTCATGTGGTAGCCAGATTAACTAGATACCTTCAGAGAAAACAACGTCGTGTGTGACATTAACTTCACTAGGTATTGTTTACACAGAGAGATAAACTACGTCAGCAACACTTTTTTTTATGTTTTAACTCCAAAATGCAATGGTTTGACCTAAGGCAGGATTTACACTTCCACTCCCAACACAAACACTTTTTTTCTATAAATAATAAAAAGGGTAGACTAAGAATAGGAAAGGCAAAAAAGATTTATTATATTTATATTCAAATGCCTTTGTCATGCTGGCTGGTATTAGATTTATTATCCAGAATAATTATGGTCTGTTTACTGACAAATTTGTTTTTATGTCAAATTTAATGTCAAATTTCTATTATTTTCTACAAATCTTGAACAATTTGTAGTTTTCCTGTATTTTTTAAAAGCTCTAAAAGTTCAAGATTTATTAAGTGGAAAAACCACAACAATCTTTAATACAAACATTTTCCTGGTAAAAGTTGTCAAGGTGCTATAGAAGTCAATGGGCACTGGACGTATCTTATTGGATCATTTTTAATCAATTCTGACCTTCAAAAAGCTTTCCAGGTTTTTTTTCCGCTAGTAATCGTCTGAAAAATTCAAATTTCTAGAGGTTTTTAGAGGTATTTACATTTTTTTTGGATTGTTCAGCGCCTTTTGTGGGGGGTTGGGAGGATTGGGATCGGAGTGTGCGGGGCCTATTGAAGATTTTGCTGCATGGGGGCCTGGCACACTCCGTTAGGTCACTGCATGGTTTCCAAAACCTCTAAAAACACTAAAATGAGAATGTTGATAAATAAGCTTCCATGTCTACTATATGTCGTTTAAACATAAGATAAACCCAATAGAACTGTTTTGTCACCAATATGGATATATGCAGCTTAGTAAGAATCAAGCAAAAAAAAAGATCACCAGTGCACATGTATATCTATACCTTGCATAAACTATATCAACCAATATTTATAATAATTTTTGATTTTAGTTTTACCATAGCCTTAATAGAATCTACCATCATTTGCAAGGCATTCCACACCCTTGCACATACCACACCACTCTGAAGAACCATCTACGCTGCTTCAAATGAAAGTTCAGATCCTCTAGTCAAAGGAGTGGCTTCTGGTGGGTTGAACCATTTAATGGGAAAAAAAGATTCCCCGCTATCTGTCTATAATGCCTTCTTAAGTATTTGTAAAGAGTACTCATGTCCCCAGAGAAAACAACCCCAACCTTGACAATCTACCAGCATAATTTAAATGTTTAATCCGTCTAACCAGTTTAATTGCATATCTCAGCACTCTTTCCAGCTCATTTATATCCCTTTTAAGGTGTAGAGCCCAAAATGTACCATATAGTCCAGCAGCAGCGTGGAGTTAGACAACTTATCTGCAAAAATTCCAAAATCCCCAGCATCCTGCATGAAACTTATAGTTCTGCACAATTTTGTATCATCTGCAAAGATAGAAATGGTACTTTCAATGTCCACCTCCAGGTCATTCATAAACAAGTTGAAAAGCAAAGGACCAAGGACAGACCCCTGTCTGACTAACAACACTGGTCAAATAAGAATGTGTTTTATTTACCACCACTCTTTGTAATCCATCATTTAGTCATATATATATATATATATATATATATATATATATATATATATATATATATATATATATATATATATGTTTGTTTTATATTCTAAATAACAACAGTATTGGAGGTATGATAATTGGTATGAGGGGAAATAAAGAGCCTGAACCTCCAGAACCTGTGATTCTATTGCAGAAGTGCATTTTTACAAACATAGGATTTGTAAATAGCTCTAGTATCCTTTAAATTGCCTGCAACACTGCTCTATAAGCACAACTGTACACTAAGGACAAAAAACAAATCTCAACAAATTTCTTAGTACAGGTAGATAGAGTGTGCGTGTGTCATGCAAAACACTTTTTGAATTTTTTTTTCACCTAGAAATGTTCACTTGCTGTGAGCTTGTGTAGTTAGCAAGCATTCTAAAGAAATAGTTTAAAATGTAGCTGAAATGAATTCTTTGTGGAAATGATGTCTTCATAATGAAATGGGAATTCTAACCCAGAAGAGTATATTTTCATGTCTTTATAATATTATGGTCACATTGCCACCTGCTGGCTAAAAAACAAACTGCATTTAAGATATAACTGAATTTGACATTTATTAAAGCATGAATTGTTGAAAAAATTTAGTTTTTTTACTATAAAATCTGAATTTTTAGTGGAACAGAAAACTAAATTTTTTCAAGATTTATTATACCACGAGTCTGCAAAAAAAGTCAGAAAATCCGCCATCTCAGACCTGCTGAGGTTGTATATAAGTCAACGGGAGCGGTCCCTATACTATTTGGAAGTTTCTGTGGTCTGCGCTGAAATTAGCCTGAGGATTCGACAGTTTCTGGCTTTTCGGGCAAAAAACTGAAAAATTCTGACTTTTCAGGAAAAAATTTTGCTCTGCTATAGTAGTCCTTTAGTTTGCTGTTTCGAGCACTGTGCAGAAGGCAGGGTGTGATTGGGTGCAAGGGAACAATGTACTAGAGTCCTGCATTGGGTCACATACCCGCAGGTGTGAAAAAGGTCTGACCAGAGTTGGAAATTTCCTGGAAATTTATTCCATGAATCCAATAATACACCAGCAATAGCAATCATTACTTAAAAGCGATACCATTCAGAAATACCAAATGTCTTGTGACAAGTAGAATATAACAGCGTGCCCACAGGTAGAGTCCCACCGAAGTACAGAAGTCCATGTCTCTCGCACACAATCTCTTCTACCAAGTCTCTCTGTTGCTCTATTCATTACCCAGCTAGCCCCAAATCCCAGCAAGTACCTATTGTTCTCAGGTAGGTGAGGTGAGATCTGTGTGGTCAGGACCTTTAGCTGGTCATAAAGAAATCAGCTGGATTTCAGTACAGTTCCCCACAGATCCGTCACAGCGGTACCAGTGTGTGGTACCACTGTTCGGGTAAAAATCCATAAGGGTTGTGAAGGCAGGTAAGCAGGTTAAAGGTTGGGAGTGGGTTTTAAAAAACAGACTCATGCAGGTCTCTACCCTGTGCTTTATAACTTCCCTAATCATGTATTCAATAAAATGCTCCCTTTATTTGTTGCTTCTATAGGTACTGTGGTAGAGTAACCACAGAAACCAGTAAAAAGGTGCGTTTGACCTTTGATGTCTCCCCAGGGATTGAGATATTCTCCAGGAATGGAGTGGATAAACAGAGAATGTGTTCTCTGTTTAAAGGAATTGTTCAGTGTAAAAATAAAAAGTGGGTAAATGTCAGCAGGGGCCTGCGGCACCCACAGGGGGTTGTAGTAAGGATCAAGGAGGAAGTCTTTTTCCAGTGAGTCCAGGCAAAATACAATTCAAGGGAAATCCAATAGAGAGGTCAAGTCCAGGCAAGGGTTCAAGATGGCAGGCAGCAAGGTTCAAGGTCAGGAAACAGGCAGATGATCAATGACAGATATAACAGGCAAGTAGGGCAACCCAGGAACACAATATAATATTGAGCTATTCTCGGGCATCAAACCCGGGTCTCTGGCGTCCTTTTAAGTTTGAATTTGGCGCCACAGTGCGTAACGTCACCGCGCCGGCGTCCTTGCGCCCACGTGTAGTCCTGGGCGCCGCCATCTTGGATCCTCCGCCGCGCCGGGAGTAAGGTAGGAGAAGGACTCGGATGTGCATGCTCCCCGCCTTGTGAATGTCTTTCATAGTCGGTTTCCCCAGAAGCCTCGTCCTGGTGGACCGGTGGCCCCCCGTGGGGGAGGGGGTACTGTCACGATGAGCGCTCGGCGCTCAGCGCTCATCGTGACAGTACCCCCTCCCCCACGGGGGGCCACCGGTCCACCAGGACGAGGCTTCTGGGGAAACCGACTATGAAAGACATTCACAAGGCGGGGAGCATGCACATCCGAGTCCTTCTCCCAGGAGCATTCCTCAGGACCAAAGCCCTTCAATTGGATGAGGTACTGGAGAGATCCCCTGGAGAGTCTAGAATCCAGAATCTTCTCGACTTCGTACTCTTGCTGGCCATCCACGAGGTTGGCAGAAGGAGGGGACTGACCAGAGGAGAAGTGATTGGACACTACAGGTTTCAACAGGGAAACATGGAACACGCTGGGAATCCGCATCTCAGGAGGTAGTCGCAGACGGACAGCCACAGGATTGATCACCTCAGAGATGGAGAAAGGACCCACGAATTTAGGACCCAGCTTAGGAGATGGAACCTTTAGGCAGATATTCCTAGAAGAAAGCCAGACTTTATCACCAACCTTGTATGGAGGGGAAGACTTTCTCCTACGATCAGCAAAGGTCTTGTGCACCAGGGAGCTCTTCTCCAAATTAGACTTAGTGGCAGTCCAGATGGCAGACATGTGAGCTGCATGATCCTCAGCAGCGGGAACGTCGGAGAGAAGAAAGTCCTGAGGAAAGGCTAGAGGATGCTGACCGTATACAGACAGGAAAGGAGATCTTCCAGTAGAAGAGTGATTGGTATTGTTGTGAGTGAATTCCGCCCATGGGAGTAGATCTGACCAGTCGTCTTGGCAGAGGGAAACATGGTTTCTCAGAAATTGTTCAAGAGCTTGATTCACTCGCTCCGCTGCCCCATTAGTCTGAGGGTGATAGGCAGAGGAGAACTGAAGAGAAACCCCCAAAGACTTACATAGGAAAAGCCAAAATCTGGAGACAAACTGGGAACCCCTATCGGAGACAATTTCCACAGGGAAGCCATGTAGACGGAATATATGCTGTATGAAGAGAAGAGACAGTTCCACAGTAGAGGGGAGATTCTTTAAGGGAATGAAGTGTGCCACCTTGCTGAAGCGGTCTATTACCACCCAAATGACAGTGTTCCCACAAGAGGGCGGCAACTCCACAATGAAGTCCATACCCAAATGAGTCCATGGACGAGAGGGTACTGGTAGTGGTTGTAGAAGACCGCAGGGTCGAGAGTGGCTGGCCTTAGTGGTGGCACAAACAGTACAAGCTGCGACAAAGTCTCTGACATCCTTGCGGTGGTCGGCCACCAAACTAAGCGCCGAAGGAGCCCAAGAGTCTTTTCTGAACCAGGGTGACCGGCTTGTTTGGAGCTATGAGTCTGCTGGAGGATGGGAAGGCGTAACTCAGGGGACACAAACGCCATTCCAATGGGGGTATCTGGAGGAGCGGCAGACTGGCAAGACATGATTTGTTCAGCGAATTGGGGTAGTACAGCAGCGATGATCCTGGATGGAGGGATGATAGGATCTTGCTCTATAGGAAGGCGGTCCTCAGGGGAGAAACTTCGAGACAGGGTGTCTGCCTTCCTGTTCTTGGTCCCAGGACGATACGTCAGGACAAAATTGAAACGAGAGAAGAAGAGAGACCATCTCGCCTGATGGGGGTTTAGTCTCTTGAGGGATTGTATAAACTCTAAGTTCTTATGGTCAGTGTAAATCGTGACCGGATGAGGTGCACCCTCCAAGAGATGATGCCATTCCACGAGGGCGAGTTTGATAGCCAGAAGTTCACGATTCCCAATGTCGTAATTCTGCTCGGCGGAGGAAAACTTCTTGGAGAAGTATGCACACGGATGGAGCTTACCATCTGCAGAATGTCTCTGGGAAAGGATAGCACCTGCCCCGACATTCAGAAGCGTCAACTTCAATGAAGAAGGGTAGGTGAGGCTCAGGGTGCCGAAGAACTGAGGCAGAAATGAAGGCATCATTCAGGGACTGAAAGGCTTCAAGGGCCACAGGAGGCCAACAATTGGGCTTCCCTCCTTTGCGGATGAGGGAGAGGATAGGAGCAATAAGGGAAGAAAAGCCTTTAATGAATTGGCGGTAATAATTCGCAAAGCCTATGAACCTCTGGATCGCCTTGGTACTCTGGGGGAGTGGCCATTTCTGGATAGCTGATACCTTGGCAGGATCCATCTCGAAGCCCTCAGACGAAATGATGTAGCCAAGGAAGGAGATCTTAGGAACTTCGAAGGTACACTTCTCCAGCTTGGCGAAAAGGGAATTCTCCCTAAGACGAGAAAGAGCCTCTTTGACTTGGGAGCGATGGGTTTCCACATCTTGAGAGAAGATGAGGATGTCATCCAGATACACAACAACCGACTTCCCCAGGAGGTCCCGAAAGACATCATTAACGAACTCCTGAAAGACGGCAGGGGCGTTGCAGAGGCCGAAGGGCATCACGAGGTACTCATAATGCCCATCACGAGTATTGAAAGCTGTCTTCCACTCATCGCCCTCTCGGATCCTGATGAGGTTGTAAGCCCCGCGGAGATCCAACTTGGAGAAAATCTTGGCCCCTTTAAGCTGGTCGAAAAGTTCAGAAATAAGGGGTAAGGGGTATCTGTTCTTGACAGTTATCTTATTGAGACCCCTATAGTCTATACAGGGACGGAGACCACCGTCCTTCTTTTCCACGAAGAAGAAACCAGCTCCGGCTGGGGATGTGGAAGGACGAATGAAACCTCGCTGGAGATTCTCTGAGATGTACTCCTTCATGGCAGTAGTCTCCGCAGGAGACAAAGGGTAAGTCCGCCCACGGGGAGGCATGGTTCCAGGAAGGATGTCAATGGAGCAGTCATACTGCCGATGCGGGGGGAGGAATTTTGCTGACTTCTTGCAGAAAACATCGGAGTAGTCCCTGTAGACAGAGGGCAAGGAGGATAAGTTCGTTGCAGAAACTGTAACCCGTTGGATGGGCTGAGAAATTAAACAATGTCCTTGGCAATGTAGACTCCAACGGGAGATTTGACCGGAGGACCAGTCAATGGAAAGGTTATGTAGTCGTAACCACGGCACGACAGGAGTGGAGGGACAAGGAATGATCAGGAAGGACATCTTCTCCCGATGTAGTACTCCAGTCTGGACAGATAATTCACCAGTAGACAGAGTGATGGTGTCAGTGAAGAGGGGTCTGCCATCAATGGCGAAAACTCGTATGGGAGGAGACACGGAGGATAGAGGAACACCAATCTTTTTAGCAAAAGCGAAGTCCATAAAGTTTCCTGCAGCTCCGGAGTCAAGGAAGGCCGAAACAGGAATTGACTTGGAGGTTAGCAGGATCTGCAAAGGAACACGAAACTGATGAGAGTTTGCAGAGGACTTGGAACAAACACCACTGATAAAAGAAATTCCAGTCTTACTCTGAGTAGGAACATTCTTCAATTTCACAGGACAGGAGGCAGCTAAGTGGGATTGCCCACCACAGTAGAGACAAAGTCCAGCCGTACGTCTACGGAGCCTTTGTGTTCAGAGAGACGAGCCCTTCCAACTTGCATCTGTTCCTCCGGAGGAGAAAAAGAAGCTGGAGTAACTGGAGTATGCAAGAGAGGTCTTTGGAAGCGAGGCGCCAACAAGGGTTGAAATCTTTTACAACGCTCCTTCTCTACTTGATGCTCTCTGAGAAGAGTGTCCACCTTAATGGATAATGCTATCAGATCTTCCAACAGGTCAGGGAACTCCCTGGAGACAAGATCATCTTTAATGCGAATAGACAGACCTTGATAGAATACGGCCTTATAGGCAACGTCTCAGCCATCAAAGTTCTTAAGTCAATAGCATAGTCACTGACACTGAGGTTCCCCTGCCGGAGTTGCAGAAGACGAGAAGGGGCATTAGTGACCCGACCCGGGGCATCAAACACAGTACGAAATGCTTGAAGAAAAGCCTTGGCATCAAAAGTCAGTGGAGAATTCTTCTCCCAAAGAGATGTTGCCCACTCAAGCGGTTTGCCCACTAAACGAGACATCACATAGCCCACCTTGGAACGTTCATTGGGGAAGTGCGAGGGTTGAAACTCGAACTGGATCTGGCACTGTGTAGCGAAACCTCTGCAGGCCTGTGGGTCCCCACTGAAGCGAGGAGGAGGCGGAATACGAGGCTCACCAGACGAGAAACCTGTGGTAGACGAGACGACCGCCATGGGAGGATTTACAGCAGCTTGGGAAGCAGGAGGCGCTGGAGGCACTCGAGAGAGAAGGGTATCGAGTGCCTGCCCTATGCGGTACTGCTGGGCTTCATATTCCTCCATGCGGGATGCCAGTCCGCGGAGCGCTCTTCCGACTTCAGGCGTAGCTTCCTCAGTAGGATCCATGGCCCGACTACAATGTCAGCGGGGGCCTGCGGCACCCACAGGGGGGTGTAGTAAGGATCAAGGAGGAAGTCTTTTTCCAGTGAGTCCAGGCAAAGTACAATTCAAGGGAAATCCAATAGAGAGGTCAAGTCCAGGCAAGGGTTCAAGATGGCAGGCAGCAAGGTTCAAGGTCAGGAAACAGGCAGATGATCAATAACAGATATAACAGGCAAGTAGGGCAACCCAGGAACACAATATAATATTGAGCTATGCTCGGGCATCGAACCCGGGTCTCTGGCGTCCTTTTAAGTTTGAATTTGGCGCCACAGCACGTGTAGTCACCTTGCGCCCACGTGTAGTCCTGGGCGCCGCCATCTTGGATCCGCCGCCGCGCCGGGAGTAAGGTAGGGAGCGCCGAGCGCTCATCGTGACAGTAAATAGATAGGCTGTGCAAAATAAAAAATGTTTCTAATATAGTTAGTTAGCCAAAAATGTAATGTATAAAGGCTGGAGTGATTTGATGTATAACAAGTCAGTCAGATCCCTACTTCCTGCTTTTCAGCTCTCTTGGTTTACACTGACTGGTTACCCTGGCTACCAGGCAATAACCAATCAGAGACTTGAGGGGGGCCACATGGGTAATTTCTGTTGCTTTTGAATCTGAGCTGAATGCTGAGGATCAATTGCGAACTCACTGAACAGAAATGTACCATGTGGCCCCCCTTTAAGTCGCTGACTAGCTCAGAGTTATAGAGCTGAAAAGCAGGAAGTTGGATTCTGGCTGTTTTATTAGACATCTGTTCACTCCAGCCTTTATACATTACATTTTTGCCTAACTAACTATATTAGAAACATTTTTTATTTTGCACAGCCTATATATTTACACAGTTTTTAGTTTCACACTGAACTATTCCTTTAAGGATTATAGTGGCCAGACACTACATTCCCCGGATTCAGTACGGTCATTGGAGCTCACCTTCCACAGGAAGACTGTCCTGTGGAAAGGGTATTTAACGTTAATTAGAATGTTGGAAAGAGTCTTTCAGCAGGCACAGTAGGTAGTAGACCTGACTGTGTGTAGGGTTGCCACCTGGCCGGTATTTTGTATTTGTTCTAAGCTGAAATGGTCCCCGCTGGGGTAGAAGATACTGCCTAACTGTGAAAAGCCTAATGTAAGCCACTGAATGCAAGCCACCAGCTTGGCACAACTGGTTTTTGGAAGCGGGTATTTAGGAGCCATTAAAAGACTGAAAGAGTGAAGTTAGAGCTCTCGACAGTCCACTAGAGTGAAATTCCACCACCCTCCATTAATTTCTATGGGAATATATGCCTTTCTATATGAAAGGCATATTTATCAAAGGGTGAATTTTCTCCCATTGATAAATACTCTTTTAAAATCCCATAGAAATGAATGGAAAGTGGCAGATTTCCACTCTTGAGGACTGTGGCTATCTCTGACTTCACTCTTTGATAAATATACCCCATTGCCTGAGACTGTGATACTTTGGCAATTTGTACTGCCTATCACTGGCTTCAGCTGGTTAGCAGGAGGATTTGAATGCAGTGTTAAAGCAACAGAAGCAGAGTGATGGCGACTAGTGGAGGCAGTTTCACAAAGACTGGGAGAGAGTCAGCATGGCAAGTGTGGCAAAGATACGTCTATCTATGTCTATGGCCACCTTAACATTCCCCCCCTCTCTCCTCACCATCTAATTGTGCAGTTAGTGCATGGCCATGGGAATCAGGTGCAGAATTCTGGAGCATAAACAAGGCATTTGTACATTATATGATGCTTGCCTTAATAAGTGTGTCCACAAAATGGCACCTGCCTGCTTGCTGTGATTGTGAATTCCAAGACTAAAAGAAACAAGATTTAAATAATGTAAGTAATAAAATTTAAGTTTATTTTCCTTGACTATCATCATAAAATAGGATTTGGAGTCCATTTAAAGGGGTGGTGGAAAGGGAACAGAATGCTGGTGGGGTAAAAGACTAGGACTGTGTAATTAAAGGCAAGGTCTTGGGAGCTAAAGAGTTTACTGTGCGGCCAGAGTGCACTGTGCCTATTAAACAGACTGTCAAAAAATCTATGGAAGTAAAAATGAATGGGATTTCACTATGGGTCACACTGGACAATAAGTCAATTACGTCGGCAGTGTTGCATGAACTCTTTGTTCTACCATGGCTGGAGGTCCCTGAGATGCAAGAGATCACTAAACCAAATATATATCTGACTTCTGAAACCACCAAATGGGCAGTGGTCCACTTACTAGCGGTTGCCAGTGAGGGTGATGTGGAAATTGTTCTGGGAACAGACTTTCCCCCATTCTGGGAGTTGTGGGGAAACAACGAAGGTGGTGAATAATGTCTGTTCTATGCAAAATGTTATTTGTAATTTTGCTCACAACTGTCCAGGTGTAAATTTTAAGTGTGACTCTGGGGTGTGAGATAACACCCATGGTAAAAAGTGTAGGGGTGATCCCTAGTTAAGTGTCTACCTAGAGTGTGTGAATGAGGTAATTCACAGTGGGGAACACCTGAAAGCACAGCAGGAGTGTCTGCTACCAGAGGGGTTAAAGCAAAGGGAAAATAATAATGTGATTAAACCTGGGAGTGTCTTAACGGTGAGGTGAAATCTAAGACCTGAACCATGTATGACTAGTGTGAGAGTGTGTGCAAAACAGAACATGTAAAGTGTACCTATTGTTGTGCCCGATGTCATACTGCTGATGCTTGCCCCTTTGAACGGTCTGCTGCTGCTGCAATTGCCAAGCTGATGGAGGCATATGACCACTACTTAAAAAGTAAAGACAAATTGTGTGAGCAAGTTGACTTAGGTGGAGATTCCAAGTCCACTGAGAGCTATCCCTTAGAGACTCAGGCATGTGTTGAACTCACTGAATGTTGTGTAGTGAGTGAGAACAAAACTAAATGTGAAAATGGTAACATGGCTGCCAATAGTAGTAATCCACTTGGAGTGACTATGGTTGAAAATGAAGTCTGTCTAAAACTGCACACTAAGGCCCCTTGCTGTGAGGTTCTGGAAACCTCAGATCATATGCGCAGTGAGCAAAATATAGTGAATGAACTGACCAAGGAACCTCTTATAGGAGAAGTTGTGTCTCCTGTGCTACATGCTATGAACGGAGTAGTGCAGTGAGAAACTTTACGTCAGTCAGAGAATGTGTAAAGGGCTGATACAGATGATTCCAAATGTGGGTTGTCCATTAACCTTGAGTGTGTGTCTTAATGTGTGACACAAATCTGTGAGCAAGAGGTAACAAAGGCTATCAAATGTCAAGACTGCATCTGCTGATCGTCTGCTTAAATTTAAAGACAAAGGTTTATTAGAAAATCCAACATTGCCAGACATGGAAGGGCACACTCTAACCTGTGGATGTTTAAAGGCAGAGGACAATTGAAAAAATCCAGAGTGTGATAAAGCCTCTATGGCATGCGTGCCTAATATTTCTGACAAAAGTCTTGCCCTATTTCATAAGAAGCACAAGGAGATACAAATGTGTGTGGCCACTCCCATAGAGGCACATGCGGTAGATCCATGTAGGAGAGGCAATGAGCTTGCCTTAAACTTACTCCCAAAAGTCAGGTATGGTAACCAGGCCGACTAAAGTAAAGAGACAGTGCAAGCACATGGTGGTGGTGCCTGAGAGAGACTCAGCATTACAAGGAAGCATGCATGTGTACTCTCAGACTGAAATGTGTATGTTGCATCTCTTACATGATGAAGAAAAGTCAAGATCTCTTTTAAAGGTTTGTGTAGCTGACATGTGCCTGTGTGATGAAAATCGGGGCCCCAGCTCTTTAACTAAAGACATTCTGGAAAGAATTGTAATAGAAGTCCCTTTAAGAGAGAGAGAATATTTCTATTGGGGTTTCAATGTGCTCACCCCTATGGGTTGAAGCAGAGGGGGTGGGGGATATGTGGTAGAGTAACCACAGAAATCAGTAAAAAGGTGTGTTTGGCCTTTAAAGTCTCCCCAGGGATAGAAATATGCTCCAGGAATGGAGCTGATAAACAGAGAATGTGTTCTCTGTAGTGGCCAGACCTGTGCGGTCATTGGAGCTCACCTTCAACAGGAAAGCTGTCCTGTGGAAAAGATATTTAAGGGGACCTGGAGTGTTATGGGGTTTCTCTCAGCAGGGCACAGCAGGTAGGAGACCTGGCTGTATGAGGAACTCCCAGAGGAGCTGAGGGTGCTGCCTGCAGCTGCACGAAGCAGAGGGAGCCTGTGACTGGGACTTTGACCGTGATTGTGACTCTGACTCTGGTTTGAAAAGTGAGGGAAGCCAGGAGGCTGAACACTTTTGGAAAAGGAGTACTATGATTTGCTGGTTGTCCACAAGGGACCCAGTCTAGTAAGGGACTTCTTCAAATGTCTGAAGGTAGCACCCAATGGGCAGGATTTATATGATATGTGGTAGAGTAACCACAGAAATCAGTAAAAAGGTGTGTTTGGCCTTTAAAGTCTCCCCAGGGATAGAAATATACTCCAGGAATGGAGCTGATAAACAGAGAATGTGTTCTCTGTAGTGGCCAGACCTGTGCGGTCATTGGAGCTCACCTTCAACAGGAAAGCTGTCCTGTGGAAAAGATATTTAAGGGGACCTGGAGTGTTATGGGGTTTCTCTCAGCAGGGCACAGCAGGTAGGAGACCTGGCTGTATGAGGAACTCCCAGAGGAGCTGAGGGTGCTGCCTGCAGCTGCACGAAGCAGAGGGAGCCTGTGACTGGGACTTTGACCGTGATTGTGACTCTGACTCTGGTTTGAAAAGTGAGGGAAGCCAGGAGGCTGAACACTTTTGGAAAAGGAGTACTATGATTTGCTGGTTGTCCACAAGGGGCCCAGTCTAGTAAGGGACTTCTTCAAATGTCTGAAGGTAGCACCCAATGGGCAGGATTTATTGTTAAGATTTTTATTTTCTATGCTATCCAGGGGTGATCCTGGCCCCTCTGCCGCCTGAGGCAGCAGCAGTTGCTGCTGCCCCCCCTCCCCCGGGAATTCGCTCTTAAAGTACCAGGAGCAGCATTTTTGCCGCCCCTGGCACCTAGTGGGGCACTGGCACCTGAGGCGACAGCCTCAACTTGCCTCATTGGCGAAGCACCCCTGCCCTGGTCTAGAAGATACTGCCAAACTGTGAAAGGTTGAATGTCTGATGAGGCATTGTCAGACTTACCGAACTGGAAGGGACCATGGATGGTTAGGAAGACAACCCTTACAGCTCCTCTACCAATACACCCTCAACTGGATACAGAGGGAGATCAGTGAAGGTGTAGTATGGGAGCCTGAGATTCCAGGCAGGATGCGCCGGTCTGTGGAGGAGCAGGTCTTGTGTCTGCAGAGGTACAGGAAGACGCAGGATTAGTTGTGAGAGTAGCTAAGAGTAGGAAGGACGTCGCAGGAAACGAGTGTGGCAATCAACTTAGGGTCAACTGCAGGCAAATATTGAAGAGTAGTCGGCAGATATGACGGTCAGCACAGATGATACAATTAACCGCTTCACTAGACTCACTGGTTGAACAGACTGGGACACCAGGGGCCCACCCAAAAAACTTAGACCAGGGGCCCACCATAAAACCTTAGACCAGGGGCCCATTTTCAGTACTAATATTCTTCATCTCCTCAATCAACCTCTATTCTCCTAGTTTTTTTTTTTTTTACATACTATAATCTATTATTCCATCTATTGCGCCGAAAGAAATAGTGTCGCCTGCGTCAATATGCTGCGTCCAGCGAATCCCCTGCGCCAGCGTCACGGCGTACACTTTGTGACGTCACTGGAACGCATCGTTGGAACGCATCGCGCCGAAGAGCCGCATCTCCCTGAAGATTTGTAAGTACATGACAGGCATGCTAAAACTGTTATGTTGGAAAATTTGGAAAAATACACCTGTGTTTTCTCTGAGGAGTCGTAGTGTTATTGTCTTACTGCTCCTTTTCCTAAGACTGCCAGCCTACCATTGCTAATTCACCCAAAGTTACGAGTGCAGGCCGCCAGCTTATCACAGTACTCAGTATTCATTTAAGCAAGGGGCATTCAAGTGGACACTGCTACACAAACAGTAGTAGATGTGGAAATGCTAGATGTAATAACAGAATGTAGGGCTCATTTATTACAGTAGTGGAAAAAGTGAAATTCTCCCTATTTTATATCCACAATGCTACATTCCTTCTCAAAATTATTACATAATTATGTATACTGCAATCATGTGTAAATGTATGCACCAGATACTGTAGACCTGTTAATAAATTGCACACTAAAGGAAACACGGGCAAGGATACACTCTATACTATCAAATAATCAATATTTTAATGGTTTGTAAAAAGCCTGTGTGTTTGCGCCCAGAAGCTTTAATAAAGGCATTTTCTTTTAAGCGCTTGCTGTCCTTTGGAGTTGATAACATCTTGAACTGTTGAGTTGTTTGAAGTCAAAATTAATGCTACTCATTCTACACTGGCCTTGGTTTTGGATTTATGTGTACGTTTTCTTTAAATCTGCCATTCAGATGGGTTCAAGGCAATTAAAGGAGGGATTCAAAGCAGTTAAATCACTTCCTCTTCTCAGCCCTTGCTATTTTTACAGGTTTCTAGGAAAATAAGAGTCCCTCGGGATTCTTAAAGGAGAACAAAATCCTTTATATTAAAATCCCCTATCCCACTACTCTACATAGACCCCCCCCCCCCCAGCCTAGGTGTTACCCTCTTTGCTTACCCCTTGTTGCAGAATCAGTGCATCGGAGTTCACTGGTGCCATCTTTTTCTCTAATCTTCGGATCTTCTTCCGGCATTTCATCGATTTCCGTGACTTTCGGCGCATGCACAGTTGTTAAAAAACTGGCAGACTGCTCCAACTGCGCATGCGCCGGTACGGTGCTTACTTCACGAATGGGATTTTAATATAAAGGATTTGTTTCCTCCCCTTTAAAATGACTGCAAATTGCCTGTTTGATATGCAGCTAAATATACTCAAAGGAGGAGAAGAACACAGTCAGCAGTGCAAACATAGGCTTATGGTATTTCCCCAGAAAAAGCCCAAGATGTCAGCAGTGCAAACCTAGACTAATGGTATTTCCCCAGAAAAAGTCCATGATGTTGATATTGGCCCTCCTTAAAGTAAAAGAACAAAAGCTTTGCATATATAATAAATGGTTCAAATTTTTACAAGGTGCATAATCCTATAGCAATTTATGATTGAAGCTACCTGCTTATTTATTGGTAGATGATAAAACCTGAACCAACTTTGCACCTTTTATTGGGTTGTTTATCCTGGCATCATGGAAATTAATGCAGCATCTTTGGAAAGCAATTTTTCTTTATATCCATTTTAGAATTAACTTTAGAAACACTCCAATATTTTGAATCAATGTGTATTTTATTGTATTTTTTAAATTGCAGCTATATAGGATTGGATATCGAGAATGCTTGGCACCTGGCATCTTCTAAATATAGGAGCTTTCCATACATCAGCATTTCAGGGTCTGGAGGCAGCTCCCAGCGTTTACCATTCCTGTTCTGGAAGTTGTCGGGGGGGCCACATTGCTAGTGTGGAGAGTGCAATTGGCTCCTTCACACTAGAACAGGTAAATTTATGCTCGCAATCGTCCTCTCTTGTACTAGAATAGCCAAATTTCTGGTTTTAAAAAAGGAAATTCAGCTCTTAAAGTAACAGGAGCAAAGAATGAATCTGACTGCTCTGACAATTGACACATTGGCCAAAGAGGTTAATGATCCATTTAAAGCTTTTTCCACCAGACTATCCAAAAAGTGTTAAAGTGTTAGTGTTTGCAGCAAAGGCTAAGTCTAACCCCAAAAAGTATATTAATACTAAACAATGCTGGTTGAGTGTGTGGCTCTCTTAAATAATGCTACCAGCATGTTTGTAACAGATCCTGAAATATGCTAAATTTTTATTCAGGGTATACAATAGAGGAGTCCAAGTTCCAAGACCCACCTCATTGCTGCACTATTGGCTCACAGATGGGATAAGGTTTTTCTTTGTAACGCTCATCATTTAAGCCAAAAAGTTCTATTTTAGCTTCATCTGTCCACAAAACATTCTTCCAGTATGCTTCTGGTTTGTCTACATGATCTTCAGCAAACTGTAGACCGTCAGCAATATTTTTTGGGGAGAACAGTGGCTTTCTCCTTGCTAGCCTGCCATATACACAACTGCTGTTCAGTTCTCCTGATGACAGACTCATGAATATCAACATTCGCCAATGTGAGACAGGCCTTCAGTTGCTTAGAAGTTACCCTGGGTTCCTTGTAACCTCTGACTATTAGACACATTGAAGTTTTATGGTCGACCACTTCTGGGAAGGGTAACAATGGTCTTGAATTTCCTCAATTAGTACACATTATGTCTGACTGTTGATTGGTGGAGTCCAAACTCTTTAGAGATAGTCTTGTATCCTTTTCCAGCTTTATAGATAACAGCAACAACTTTTTTTGAAGTTCTCAGATACCTCCTTTGTTTGAGCCATGTGTGATCAGACTTTGCTAAATCCCGTTCTTGAAATATACTGTAACATGGGATCTCATTCATACCTCATCCCATTGACTGAAAATGCCTGCCTCTGATTTCACCTTCAAATTATATGGTAATCCTAACTTACTTTTGCCACATGAAGAAATGTTAATGGGTAATTTTTTCAATACATGGAAAAATATAATTTGTATTTCATTTGTTTAACTAGGTTTTTTTCATCTAATTTTAGGACTTGTTAGGAAATCAGATGATGTTTTAGGTCACATTCATATAAAATGTGTTACTTTGAAGGACAAGGTAAGATAAACAAGGCTATTATTTCTCCTTCTCATTGTAACTGGAGGAGTCACAGTGGGATTTGGATTTTATCTATTGAGTGCTATTCTCATATCTACGAAGGAGCTGTAATGTTGTGTCAGGGAGCTGTTATCTGGTTACCTTCCCATTGTTCTATTGTTAGGCTGCTGGCATGGAAAGGGAGGGGGTGATATCACTCCAACTTGCAGTAAAGAGTAACTGAAGTTTATCAGCGCACAAGTCACATGTCTGGGGGCACCTGTACTACTACTAATGTACTACTGTACAATATAAATTAAATTATTACTAAGTGATGAATCTGGATTTAGGAAGGCAATGGTCACATTAATTTAAACAGCAGGGTTATTTGAATATTGTGATGAACTTGCTAAAAGTATAGAATATTTTTATTGCATGAGCAGACAATAAGCATGAAGAACACTACTCAATTATATGAATCTTTATTCTAGTAATATAATCTATATTTTTTTTAGAAACATTTTTTACAGCCTATTTATACAGTTTTTATTGTTTCACCGAACTGTTCCTTAAAAACTGGCGCTGTAGTCACAAACCCTCAAGTGCCTAGATGGTAAATATGCCCCTGCCCACCCACCTGACCACTGCACTGCTGATCTTACATAAGAAAAGCATATGTGTTGAATTCTGATCATGTCAAAATGTTCATATATTGCTAACCAAGTGGTTGATACAGCCTATAGCAACTACAATTAGTAATGGGCGAATTTATTCGCCAGGCGCGAATTCGCGGCGAACGGGCGCCGGCGTCGAAAAAACGGGCGCCGGCGTCAAAAACGGACGCCGGTGTCAAAAACTAGACGCCGGCGCCGTTTCGCGAACTGTGACTGCAGCAAAGTGAAACAAACAACAGATGAGTGTAGTTCAGTTCTGTACTAATATCGGAAGACCTTAATGGCAAAGCTTGTATTTTGCCTGGGTTTACAGACAGATTTGTCTTACTACCATATGGAGGAAAGGCTGTCAGTCTCATTAGCAGTAACACAGAGTCAACTGATTATTTAACTCTTTATCAGAGATTCATCATATGTTGTAAAAACATTTCCCACAGATCTTTCTTTATCACAGACATGTATAAATGCTCTCCAGCTACAACCATGGAACCTAAAGGTGTTGCTTGGCTTAGTCCCAATGTTTTGAACCTGGGCACAGAGCAAAATTTGTAGTTTATTACATACAGAGCAGAGATTCTTACATATATTTATGGCCTCTGTGTTAAAAGACAAGGAAAGTGTAATATCAAGTTCAGCTCCATTGAATGGTATACCTTAATTCTCTTTTGCAGTGCAATTAATTCCCAGTACTTTCCAGTCTTTTATCAGTTTAAAAGCATTGGTTTAGAAAAAATGCAGAGTAAAGGGAATTCTGTCATGCAGTTCTCCATTTGCAAGACCAAGGCCATTTCTGTGTGCAGAACAAAGTTTTACCATTAGATGCGTGCTCACAAAATAAATTAATGACCTCAGTTTGTTTATTGCATGCAAACATTGATTCTGCTATGCCCGCCCTCCATTCAGTGCAAACCAACAGCAAGTGATTAATGTGGTTGCTATGGTGAGATGGAGCACAACGATACCAGGAACAAACACCTGATTGACAAGTGCTTTCTAGTTATTCCTGCTGTGCGCTTAACACAGTTTTCTATTTCTGCCTCCTTCTCTTGCTTGCCTGCAGCCTCTTCCTGCACTTTGACATGCTCAGGTCAGGGGGAGAAAGAATTTTTACACATGTGCAAATCGCTCAGAGCGGCCATCTTAATGATGTCTTGCAAAAGAGAATGGCGGCTGCTACTGAGCATTGACAGATGATATTATGAGCGCAACGCAGGAGAGATTGAAAGAATTTAGAAAAAAAAAAAAATGCGATCAGGTACTGCCCATGGGTATTCTGTTACATACTAAGAACTTGGGGTAGAGGCTTTCCTCATCCTTTTTTAAAAAATGATTCCCCTTTTTTCTATAATAATACAATAGTATCTTGAGACTTAAGATATAATTAATCCTTATTGGATCCTGTTGGGTTTAATTGATGTTTAATTTATTTTTAATAAGTATGGAAATATCCCTTATTTAGAAAACTCCAGGTCCTGAGCATTATAGATAACAGGGTCCATACCTTTCTTATATTGTATTTGTCTGCAATAGTGGTTGGAAAGGGGGCTAGGAAATTGTCTTTAAGACAGTACACTGTTATCTTTTGTGAAGCGTAAATACAAAATACTGCATAAATCATTAGCAGTAATTATATACCTGTTTACATAATAACAAAATCAGCGTGCTTATCCATTCAATGTTCCCAGACTGCCAAGTCTGGGCAGCTAACCAAAGAGAAGGTTCTCTCTTATCTGAAAAAAAGCAGCAAGGCAGGCACAGAAAGACAGGTCTCTTCTCATCAATTGACATGCAAATGAGTACACCCACTCATCAGGGAATTAAAACTACCCAGGTCTCAGTTAGATGACAAAGGCACCTATTAAACTTTGAATAAGTGATCAAATGTGCATTCTTCTTCCTCATTGTCCTTACCATTTTCCAACAAATGAACATAAGATTTATCAATTTCAGAAAACTACCCTTTATTGAAATGCACAAGTCTCGGTCTGCACTCTAAACATCTCACACAGCTTTACAATATAGGTTAATCAGTTCTTGTACATCTTGTACACCTGTGAATCACATTTCTTTAACTTTAGGGTAGGGACACACGGCGCGATTTCGCCGCGATTCTGCGCTGCGCGAGTTGTCGCTGCGGTTTTAAGCGTTTTTTAAGCCGAAATAGCTTTGCTAACTTTGGCGCTGGCGTCAATGCAAATCGCGGCAAAATCGCTGCGCTAATTCACACGCGGCGATTCGTTTTCTATTGTCGTCCGAAGTTGCCTCGCTGAGCGTTTCCGGGCGACAGTAGAAAAAGAATCGCCGCGTGTGAATTAGCGCAGCGATTTCGCCGCGATTTGCATTGACGCCAGCGCCATAGTTAGCAAAGCTATTTCGACTTAAAAAACGCAGCGACAACTCGCTTAGCGCAGAATCGCGGCGAAATCGCGCCGTGTGCCCCTACCCTTACACTGTAAGCTGTTCTGGGGCTGGACTGAGGAAAATTCTTGATGAAACATATCAGTGTAGTATAAATAAAGAATAATAGATAATAATTAAAAGATCTTCTGACAGTCAGTGTTAATACATTGTTTTTAGCTATACAATGCTTCCAAACAGTGACCCAGAGCCCGACTAATGTTTTAGACTAGAGGACTAACACATATATGTACAATACACATCCAGTTTGTATATATAGTTACATCTACTCTATGAGGCCTTGGCTAGTACACCTTCACTTTTATTCTAATCTTTATCTCCAAAACATGTACCCCTTATTCATTGGTTAGATGCTGTAAACCAGTAAATAATAAAATAATAATGAAATAATATCTGTCTAATACAGAGCAGTGTGCCTATCCACCTGAATTCATAACAGATTGAAAAAAGTATAGTTTTTACTTACATTATATCGTATAATTGAAAATATTTTATACTAATTACTTATGTCAGAAAACCTTACTTTTCAGGATTGTGTGTCTCAAATAAAGTCCAGAGTCACCTAAAGTTCATTTTTGCTTATGATCTTTAAGCTTTGGGGGTTTAGCTGCTTCTGTTTGAAGAAATACCTTTTAACAACACTTTTAAAGAGGCTCTTGGATGGAAGTTTGTCATGAGGTTTTGGTAAGGAATCACGTTGCTGATGAACAAATGTTTCTGACCATGTGATATTTAATGGTGTGTCTTTATTTTGGACAAAGCTGGTGCCAACGGAGTTCCTCCTAAACATGTCTGTATATTTGGGACCTTTAATATTCTTCTGGGGATACCAATGTTTTGATGATGGAACAAAAACTGTTGTTGTCCCTTTCACAGGACCACCGCTGCATACTTCTTGAACATCAGAACGCCAGGAGTCTTGAAAACTGGAAGACCTGGTAAACAGTGCAGATTTTGGCACAGATGTTCTTGTCTGAAAAAAGACAGATTCCTTGTTAACCATCTGTGGGCTTTCCCCAAGCATGTTAAAACCATACGGTGTGGTTACTTTAGGTAGATGAGGAAGGGACATCGCTGCTTTAGTCACAGGGTCTGGAAGATCATCTGTGCTTTGAGAATATGACCCCCTCCCTTGCTTGGCAAGTGGATCAGAATAACTTCTCCTGGCTTTCCGATCCCAAAATATTTCATCCTGGCTATGCCATTGGTGAGATTTCCACGCCACAGATTTCTTAGCTGGAAAAAGCCGTTGATTGTCCTGAATAGTGAGAGAAGGAATGGTGAACTGTGGAATGCTTTCCCGTGTCATCAATGGATTGAAAACATCTCTGGTGCTCTTAGCCTGAACAGAGTTATTAGTAGGTTTTATGTTTTCCCAAGCAGACATTTTAGATCACTTGCTTGTCTCTTCTCTGTCTGTGCATCTCTAGTTCTTTTTTTTTTTTTTGCTTAAATACCCTTCTTAACAGGAGCAACCTTTAGATCAGCATCACTAGATCTTCAGCAATAGTTTTTTTTTCCAATCTGTCTGTACCTTTCAATTATGTGGTGAATAACAAAATCACTGTCTTTATGACACAGACTCTTTAACAGCTGAGGTCCATGCCAACTCACCAACTTGACTTTAGCCACTGGAAGACGTCATTAAATGCAGATGGTGGAGTAGGACCCGAAGAAGACAGTCGTCATGAGTCAAAGCTACTGATTCAGAGAAACTTGTTCGTAAGCCACTAAGACTGTGTGTTCTTTAAAGCCCTTTTCATAACAAATGTACTATTCTGTTCTGATCACGAGTTCAGTCCATCTTTCTCCCTCATTTTGTATCTGCTTATTACACCAAAGTCCTTTTACCTTTCCCCTATCCTCTTGCTTTCAAGTGTTCTTTGATGTAGCAGCAATGCTTTGATGTTAGAGCACTGTTTGTTTGCGATTTGAATTCAGCTCCTTGTGCCTCAGTCTCCTTAAAGTTAAACTGGAAGTGTCAGACAAAGGCATATATTTAGCAATATGCCTAATGTTTACCGGAAGTTTCAACAATCCTCAAAGAGTGGTTGAATCCCTTCATGAATTATTTAATTTATAAAAGCAGTTATTGCTATACTGGAGAATTCAGCTGCTGTTGTGCAGTTGAAGTATACAAACCTAATTTAAAACATAACAGATAAAGGGCAATAGCTGCAAACCATTAGTGGCAAAAATATTTTTTTTTTTATAAACAGTTTTCTCTCACTTATATACAAGAAAACAAGAGTGGTGCACTCTCATGGAATAAAATCAATAGTACCATTTTATTGAGATAAAATGCTTTTGAGTACACTCAGCTCATCAATAAACTTAACCCAACGTGTTTTGTCGTTGCATCCGACTTCCTCATGGGCGTATTGGGTCCACTTTTATTTAACTTGTTCATTAATGACTTAGGGGAGGGTATTGTAAGTAGTGTATCAGTGTTTGCAGATGACACAAAATTATCCAGCCCAATTAATTCCATCCAGGATGTGGCATCCTTGCAACATGATCTTGACCAACTGGCAATCTGGGCAGCTAAGTGGCAAATGAGATTCAATGTTGATAAATGTAAAGTCATGCACCTGGGATGTAAAAATATCCAAGCCACTTATACCCTTAATGGGACTGCACTAGGCAAATCCATTATGGAAAAGAACCTTGGAGTCCTTGTAGATGATAAACTTGGCTGTAGCAAGCAATGCCAGTCGGCAGCATCAAGGGTAAATAAGGTCTTGAGCTGTATTAAAAAGGGCATAGAGTCTACTGTAAAGAGCACTTGTAAGGCCCCATCTAGAATATGACGTACATTTTTGTTCTCCATCACTCAAACAGGACATTATTGTATTAGAGAGGGTACAGAGAAAGGCAACTAAGCTGGTAAAAGATATGGAAAATCTTATCTATGAGGAAAGTCTGGCCAAATTGGGGATGTTCACGCTGGAGAAGAGGCGCTTAAGGGATGATATGATAACTATGTATAAATATATAAGGGGATCGCATAATAATCTCTCTAATGCTTTATTTACCAGTAGGTCTTTCCAGCTGACACAAGGTCACCCATTCTGATTAGAAGAAAAGAGGTTCCGCCTAAATATTCAGAAGGGGTTTTTTACAGTGAGAGCTGTGAAGATGTGGAATTCTCTCCCTGAATCAGCTGGTACATTAGATAGCTTTAAGAAGGGGTTGGATGGCTTTTTAGCAAAGGAGGGAATACAGAGTTATGGGAGATAGCTTATAGTACAAGTTGATCAAGAGATCGCCATTTTGGAGTGAGGAAGGAATTTCTCCCCATCTGAGGCAAATTGGAGAGGCTTCAGATGTGTTTTTTGCCTTCCTCTGGATCAACTAGCAGTTAGGCAGATAAAATAAATAAATAAATAAATGGTTGAACTTGATGGACGTGTGTCTTTTTTCAACGTTACTTACTATGTTACTATGTATTAAAATTTCAATGTACCGTATATACTCGAGTATAAGCCGACCTGAGTATAAGCCGAGGTACCTAATTTTACCTACAAAAACTGGGAAAACGTATTGACTCGAGTATAAGCCTAGGGTGAGAAATGCAGCAGCTACTGGTAAGATTCCCTAAATTTGGCTCTTCTAGCTCAGAGAGCACAATTGTGCCTCTCTGGGCTAGATCTACCTATTCCAGGTAAATCAATGATCTAATGAGCAGTGATAGATCCTCACTCAACCTACAGCTGTGCAATAACAAGCTCACGTGATGCGGCACATGTAGCATGTGATTGTGATTGCCATGTAGCACAAAGTACAGTATCTCCTGTTGCAGTAGCATTCCATACAGAACATGTCAAAATAATATACGGTAAGTATATTATTTTGACTTGTTCTGTATGGAATGCTACTGCAACAGACCACTTTATACTGCACACACCTGCCTCTGTATCTGTAACAGTTCCTTTTATGGTTCTCATTATGTGGTCAGAGGGTTACTGATGGAGCTGCTGATGAAGGGAACTAAAGTAGTTCTTTATGCAATACTGCCCCGGGGACCGGAAATAAACAACTTGTTTTAGGCAACACATCGGTTTCCTGACATTAATTACGCCTTCCACAGAACCAATAATCGTCACGTGAAAAAGTAACCCAGTAAAGGTTCCGTACCACATAACTTAGTAGACTCACAATTCGCTTCTGATTCCCACGATAACCTTGCACATTCTCCAGAATAGACGTGTGCTAATGACTAGAACATTCCCCTCCCGGTTAGCATGGAACTAAAACTAATACTGTACTTCAGCGCATCGAACATAGGAAGAAAATGCTAGTGGGTTTGCGCACAGTCATGACATCACCAGCTTGGGGGCAAGGCAACTTTTCAACCTTGTTCCGGCTCTGCCGGTTCTTGTGGGAGACAGCGCTCAGCAGTCTACGTGTATGTGGTGGGCAGTGTGGCTGCAGCTAGTGGTGCAGGTAATGTCCCATGTCGTAGCGTTGCTTCATCATGCGCCAGCTGACTCGGCCAATCCTTATGTGCGCAGCCTGCGCAAGCATGGACTGTATATACAGTACATTGAGACAGACCATGTTAAAAAATAAATGGCAATGTTTGTACTGGGGTTCCAGGCAGCCACGGTGCGGGGCCCCCATTGGCGCGGGGCCCAATTGTCCCCAATCGGCCCCATCTGCCTAAGGACGGCCCTGCGTGTGCGCAGAGAGAAGGCAGCAGGAGAGGTCGTGGATGTGAAAGGCAGGATAGCATTAGCCCGTCTGCTGATCATTCTGCGCATTGGCTTTATCGCTCGCTTGCAGGAACTGACTCGAGTATAATCCGAGGTAGACTTTTTCAGCACATTTTGGATGCTGAAAAACTCGTCTTATACTCGAGTATATACGGTATTTTAAAGTCATGTGGGACGCCATAGAAGTGACATTATAGTTCCTGAGTTGTGCATTTATGTGAGGCGAGACTTAAGGGCAATGTCCGAAGTGCAGGTGTCAACCTCAAAAATCCAAATGCACGTGTGTTGGACAAGAGTGACGAAGAAGATGCCGAACATGCACAATAAGTATATCACTTGGCAACCACCAATCCACAGAGTTACATAGTTAAGTTGGGTTGAAAAAGGACCAAAACTGTCACGTTCGGCACCCTATATCCAGAACCCAAGCTAAGCGCCCTGGTCTCGGCTCTCACTTCTGCCTTTAGCCGCCGCCTTTCACTTCAGGAGGAGCCCTTGGCTAATTGGATGCCGCCAGGTCTTAACAGAGAGAGGAGCAAAGCTAAACAGTTCTGGACTAGCAAAGGGGCACAATTGTCTCACCAGGATACTGGAAGGAAGAAAACCACCAGGAACAGGCAGGCCGGGCCAGCACAAGCAGGTTAGAATAGTCAGACAGGCCGGAATCAGGATTAGAGATCGTAAAATAGTTGAAGGACAGGCAAAGGTTCAGGATTGGAGAGATCAACGTAGTCTCAGACAGGCAAGGTCAAGATTGGAGAGGTCAGAGTAGTAAGCAGGCAGGCAAGGGTCAAACACAGTAGATCAATCAGAATACAAGTAATAACGCACCCAGGAACAAGACAAATTGAACCTAACAACGGGCAATCATATGCATACTGAATTCCCCTTTTATACTTGAATTTTGCGCCATAGCGCGTGATGTCATCACGCCGGCGCATAAACCTGGACGCGCGTCGGCGCACGCCATAGCGAAACCGGCACTCAAAGGAGTTGCGCAGCAGGCGTCCACACCAAAGGAGCGGCGGTGGACCCTGCTGACCACTAGACCACCAGGGTAAGTCCTGACAAAAACCCAGCAAGTTCTACCCCTCGAAATGACCCCCACTGCACATACTGTAAATACACATTCAGTTTAGTTTGTATGACTCTGCACTATCTCCAGCTCATTTATATCCTTCTTAAGGACTGGAGCCTAAAAATGCATTGCAGACCTTACCAGCCACCTATGAAGAGGCAAAATTAAGTTTTCATCCCCATTGGTTGTATGTTTATAGATGCTGGTAGCCAAGCCAAGCAACTTCTGGGGAGACTGCAAATAGTGTATACAACACTACTTTACAATTTGGTACAGTGCCGCTTTGGATCCATTATGGATATTCACTAATTTTTCGTAACAAAGTACAAGGATTTTAAACTATGATAAGACCTTTTTAGCGCCTCTTTCCTTGTGTGTTTTATTTCCAATTTTTGTCATTTTAAATGGATAACTGTAGTCACAGTGTACTTTGTATGTTAGCTGCACCCTGTACGTCTGCATATTCCACTTTCTCTGTTATTTCGCTAGCCTTTAGGCATAGGCAGAGCATTTTGTTCAGAACTTAAGTATAAGCACTAGGCAACTTACCAACCGAGAATGCAAGTATAGGTAAAGTAGCAGCACTGGGCAAGATACATTTAAATGTTAAGTTCAGGGGGGCCAAATGGACCATAACTGTTTCTTTTGAATCTGAGCTGAATGTTGAGGATCAATTGCAAAGTTACTTAACAGTTATGTCCCATGTGGCCCCCCTTAAAGTCGCTGACTAACTCAGAGTTAGAGAGCTGAAAAGCAGGAAGTAGTGTTCTGGATATTATGTTAGACATCCAGTCACTCCAACCTTTATACATTACATATTTGGCAAACTAACTATATTAGAAACAATTTTTATTTTGCACAGTATCTATTTACCCAGTTTTTGTTTTTACATTGAACTGTCCCTTTAATAAGAAGAGTAAGGAATTGTAGGAATTGAAAGCTTTCTGGATAACGGGTTTCTGGATAATGGATTCTATACCTGTACTTAAAAGTCTTAGAAAGCCAGAGCTTTGCAGAGTTGGAATACTTTACACAACAAAATAACACTTACATCATCCTTTAGGGAAGAGGAGTATAGTGTAGGGCCCTATTTGCAAATAAAGGGACAGAAATGTGCAAAAACTCTCCACTCCAAAATTATATTTTACCTCAGCCACCCATATCTACTCTCTGCAATAGATCTGAGTGACCAGAGCCCTTTCAGTCAATTCTGACAGCGGCCATGTGCAGCCATTCTTAGAAAACAGCTGTCTGGTTGTTAATCAAAGGGTTTCATACCCAACATGTGTGGCTTTCTGAACAAGAAAATAATTTTTATTAGTGCCTGGCCTCTATTACTAAAGCATTGGGGGAAGATGAGGAGTCTGGTCTGCATCAGACAATGATAAGGAAAAATTACATTGAAACTAATCAATGTTAATTTTGTTTTAAAAAATGTAGAAGAAAATCATGAGAGCTTTCTAGAGCTAATTCTGTTCCTTGGCAAATTTAACAGATTTCCTCAAAAGCAAGTCAATGTGGCAGCAGAAATAAGCAAGAAGGGGAAAGTCATATCCTAAAGGCAAAGATAGATTGTTTGCTAACATTTTTTTCATTAAAATTGCAATTAATAAATTGACCATTTTAATCAGAATAGAACAGAATTTTGCAATGAAAATTAACAATACCTCAAGTTGGACAGAGCACTGCAGCATCTTTATGAAATACAGGAATGAATATTCAATTTTAAGCAAATAATACTATTTTTGCATTAAATTTACTTTTCTCTGGAATAACAAAACGCTACCTTGTACTTAATCCTAACTAAGATGCATGAATCCATATTGATGGCAAAACAATTCCATTGCTTTTATTTAATGTTTACATTTTTTAGTAGACTTAAAGGGGCAAATTTACTAAAGGGCGAAGTGACTAACGCGGGTGTGACTTCGCTAGCGAAGGAGATGGACTCTAGCGGTACTTTGCTCCCTAACACCTGGTGAATTTGCACTCTGGTGAATGGACGTAACTCCGCAAATTCACTAAGATGCGGATTTTACTGAACATTACGTCTTGCGCCAGACTTGCCTTCACCACCTCAGACCAGGCGAAGTGCAATAGAGTACATAGGAGTTCCTCAAAAAATTGTTGAAAATTTTTCCAAGTCTTTTCCTTTTTCAGGGTGATAGGCTTAAAAATATAGTACATTTTTTTGGGGGTAACCTGCTTCCCCCCTACATTTCCTAATAAATGGCACATAAACTATACACTGGGCACATGTGTAGGGCAATATAACAACTTTATTTTAATTTATTAAGGTTTCCTGAGTTTGTGTAGTGTAATGTATTTGCTGCAACATATACGTCCATTGAACTTTAACTTGCCGCCGTATGCAAATTAGGCAACGATAGCGCAACTTCGCTTCACTTGGTGCAGTAACACTAGCACAACTTCGCCAGCATTCGTCACCCTGGACGCAACTTTGGATTGTAGTGAATTATCGTTGTCCTGGCAAATCTATGCCTGGCAAAATGTTGCACTGTGAGCGAAGCCGTCACTGGCGAATTTTCTGAGGTTAGTGAATTTGTCCCAAAGTATGGTAAAAAAAAATCATAATATGATTGAAAAATGATTTTATATGTGGAAAAAACAACTGATTTGAAAAGCCCAGTGTCTACTGGATTCACATACTAAGGGGGCCTTTTTATTTTCCCTCAGATTGTTCTGGTTGAGTTTTTTAAAGGGGGAAAACTATTTTTTCAAGCTTTATTATGCTCTAAAGCTGCTAAAAATTTTGTAGTAGTCAATGGCAGATAGTCCCTTTAAAGGAATTGTTCAGTATAAAAATAAAAACTGTGTAAATAGATAGGCTGTGCCAAATATAAAATGTTTTCAATAAAGTTAGTTAGCAAAAAAATGGAATGTATAAAGGCTGGAGTTACTGGATGTCTAACATAATACCAGGACACTACTTTTGAAAAAAAGCTCTGAATGAAGCAGTAAAAAATAAGAATACCTAGACAATTGCTAGCAGAGAAAAAACCTCTAAAAGTCTGAATTGATTAAAAATGGTCCAATAGTATCAGCACAGCACCCATTTACTTACTATTATGTTTTCAAAGCAACACTCCGGAAATCGGCATATTTTTCATTTTTGACAAAAAAGTCTGCAAATGTAGGATTACCCCAGGGAACACATGGACAAATCCTAAATAGGTAAATGGAAATTTATGAATATATTGAAAAACCACCTCAAAGCCTGCAATGTTCACAATTTTATCTCCCACTTATCATTAAATACCACAATAAAACATACTAGATATGAATGCCAGGTATCTACTAATAAACATTTTGATGTCTAATGTATATAAGGCGTGTACACATAGGGACCTCAAAATTAACAGTTCATATAAACAATGAAAGCCATATATTTATGGACATGTGTATATTTATATATTTAAGTACACTTTCTCCCAAATCTAATTTAGATAATAAAATTAGTAAATATGTCTTTCTACTCCAAACTACCAAACTGCAAAGCTTTGCTGAAGTTAGTGGTTTTGATAACTTTTCTGAAAATCGCCTCAAAACATCAATTTTATAGCATCGTATGTTGCTGATTGCCGGTTTTTGACCCCTGCCTGTTCCTGACTATCCTACATTCTGAATTCCGACCCTTTGCCTGATATCTGATGCCGATTGTGCCTGAACCCTCTGCTTTGACTTCCTGGTTTGACCCTTGCCTGACTGACTACGTTAACTCTCTGCCTGCCTCGACCCGGCCTGTTCTGACTACTCCATTGCCTGACGCCTTGTATTACTGCCCAGAGACTTTGCTATCCGGTTGTGCCCCTCCATTTGCTCAGACCCCCTAGCCTTGCACCTCTCGTTTTAAGACCTGGCGGCATTCGAGTAGCTGAGGGCTCCTCCCGAGGCCAAAGGTGGCTTCTACAGGCGGAAGCACAAGCCGAGACCAGGGTGCTTGGCATTGGTTCTGGGTTTTGGGTGCCAACCGTGACAGTATCACTACAGAGATTAACTGGCCCCTGCATTGTTTAAACTTCAAAATCAGACTGGTATTGTTCACACATGTAATCGCCCTTGCATTTTTCAAACGTGTGACACCTCTATTGTTTGTATACTAAATCCCTGTACTGTTCACACCTGACACCCAGACTGAAACTGCCCACATTGTTCATCTGTTCACACTTTATTCAAAATGCTAATGATGCACCAGCACTGTGTCACTGTATGTAGTACATCTTAGAGTGGTCCTGAAGGGTTTCCCTGTCTCCTGCTCTGTTCTGCCTTCTCTGTGCTCCCTGCGTGTGCCCTACTCTGCCTGCGTGTGTCCTACTCTGCCTGCGTGTGCCCTACTCTACCTGTGTGTGTCCTACTCTGCCTCTGTGTGACATACTCTGCCTGTGTTTGCCATGCTCTGCTTTTGTGTGCCCCTGTGGACAGCACTGTGTTAGACTATTGCTGCCAGAAGAATCCACTTCCACAATAACTGCAATTAACTGAAACACTTTTATTGTTATAACAGCCTCTTGCAGGGAAACAACTTACAGTTCAGACTGGGACTCTGGCTGCCGCCAAGGATATTAACCACGCAATGCTTGTTACTCACACACCACAGCGTTCTCCCTTCTGAAGCCTCCAGAGCCTTTGTCCTGTAGGATGCACTGGCAGCAGTGTCAATTAGCTGTACTTGGGTCTCCTTTTGCTAAGGAGCTCCACCCTACGTTTCTCTTCTGAGACCCCACATACAATGCCCAAGCTTCTTCCGTAGGCTGTCCGCTAACCTACACCTGAACACTCAATTTCCTAACTCAATTCCCTAACTAACCTGAGATGCACAATCACCACAGGGCTCTAGCCCAAACTATTACTCTCTGTTAGGACAACAGGCCGTCCGTGCACACTAGCCCTCTCTGACTTTCAACTCTTAGTTAGCTGTAATAGTACCAACCTCCCCAAGGGTCTGGTTACTTCTGATCTATCAGACTGCTGTGTCTAGATCTTATAGGCCAAAAGTGGAAGTGCCCCAGCAAAGCACTGTGTTATATAGGCTCTCAGGTGGACTTAGTGCCACCTGCTGGCTGCACTACAGCATAACTTAACTATTTACATTATAAAAATAAATTATTTATTTTTACCCCTTTACATGTAGATGTCACTTCAAAATA
The DNA here is from genome assembly GCF_017654675.1 of Xenopus laevis. Taxonomy (NCBI): domain Eukaryota; kingdom Metazoa; phylum Chordata; class Amphibia; order Anura; family Pipidae; genus Xenopus; species Xenopus laevis. The sequence goes on from NC_054372.1 coordinate 93,200,952, forward strand.
AATTATACATACTAATTACAAATCCAAAATGGGTAAAAATGTCTTTCTACTCCAAACTACAAAACTTTAAAGTTTTTCTAAACTGAAAGATTTTTATGAAATGTCTAAGAATTCCCTCAAATCTTTAACAGCATCTTATCTCTCACAAATCCTTGCCAAAATCAAACATCCTAAAAATTAATGGCAGGGGTTACTTCAACAGTTTGATGCACAATGTAGATTGGTTTACACCAGAATGTGGCAAGTAGAGACCCTAAAATAAAAATAAAAAATAAATTTAAGGTTAACACATTGGCTGCAGCAAAATAAGCACATTGAATGCATTCCATGTGTCCCAAAGAGTATGTGCACACCAAAAAGTCATACATTTTTGTATAATACACATTCAGAAATATTGAATAGCTGTGTTTGCTGCATCTTGCACAATTTCATCCCAAATATAAACACCAGGGGCATCTGAACAGTTTGATGCCCAATATGCATAGATTTATCAAAGTGTGCAGCATGTAAATTCCCTAAAATAAAAAGAGTGCATAAGAATTTTCTTTGCTGCCAATAGGGTACTTTAATATTCCTCAGATCATTACATTTATCATTTTTACTGTATAAATATTTATTATTTTTGCTGCTTATCTTTATGTTATGGCCCTCTCCTAATCACACATCATTCTGTCATCATCATACAGCTGCTTCTTGGTTGCAAGGGTAATGCACCCTAGTAGCCAGATTCCAGTGTACTATTTACATATTGTCTTTAAATACAATTGTCTACATCATGGTAAAAGTTCAATTCATGATTGACTATAGCTTTATAATAGTTGCTCAATGAGATGCTGTTACCACTTGGCTGTGTCCTCCTGTTTTCAAATTACATCCTTCTGCCTGCTCTGTAACTGCTGAGTGGTATTCTGCTCCCTCAAATAGCATAGTAGGAGTGCATTGTGGTTTGCTGTGCTCTGATAAAGCAATAGAAAGCTTTAAAACACATACTCTGAATTCTCCTGTTGACTAATCTGGGAGTGTGGTGATCTATGTTTGCCAAAACAGAGATATAAGGGTAATGCCTGATGCTGGGTTAAATAGAACTGAGAAGCTTATGAGATGGTGAATGGAGGAGAAAGTCTGGAATGAGAATGGCACAGAAAGCATAGAAATTTTAGTACAAAAGTTAAAAGTATCCTTGAGGAAGAGATAGTGATATGAAGGAGTAAAGAATTATAAATGAGAGACTAATACAGTATATGTAGAAAGAAAAAGGAATAGATCAAACTATAATGACATAAAATGTGTGGGGGAGAAGAGAAAATAGCAGAGAAAGAGGGCAAAAAAGATATGCATTTGGTGGAGAGGGTGAAAAGGGAATGAAAACAGAAAAACAGTAAGAGAAGCAAAGAAAATAGTAGTAGAACAAGAAAGAAAAATAGAATGGAAAGCTCACCCAATACCCTCCACAAGTAGAAGACGGATGGGCGATGGCTGCCAGGGACAATCCCTGGTCGGTGGTGGGTGTGACAGCAATTCCAATACCTCCTACCTCAATTGGCCACAAGTGAGCCCAAAAAAAGTAGCTTCCCACCCCCCGGAATATTTTGAAGTTTTTACTTGTACAAAATATTATGCTCATATTTTGTTTAATGTGTGTGTTTAACCTCTTATAATTGTGTCACAGCTTTTTTGCGTTTTTGCACTGGCAATGGTAGCTCTTGTATTTAAATTTGGTGAGCTAAGCCACTGGCCTGACCTAGTCAGTAAAAATTGTGTTTGATGTCAATGTTATTAATAGGGAATACAAATACTAGTATGGGATCAGAAAGCTCCCATAGTTAAGCTATGCTGTAGTGCAGCCAGAAGGTGGTGCCAAGTCTGCCTGTGAGACAAGATAAGACAGTGCCTTGCTGAGGCACTTCCTCTTTTTGGCCTGAAACATCTTGAAGCAAGAGCAGACCGAAGTGTCCAAACCCTTGGAAAAGTTGGCACAGTTAGCCTAGCGAATGGATATTAGTGGCAAGGGAGTTCACTAAATAGTGAAAGATAGAGAGTGCTAGCAAGCACAAACAGCCTGTTGTTCCAACAAGGAGTAGTAGTTTCGGGCCCAAGGTGATTGTACACCAGAGAGGGAAGTAAGCATTCAGAAGTAGGTTAGAGGAAAGCCTTCATGAGAAGCTTGGGGGTTGTATGTGAGGACACCACAGAGATCAGGGATAATAGTCCCTTAGGCGTGGGAACCCTTTAGACAGCTAACGACACTCCTGTTGGTGTAGCTTATAGGACAAGGGCATTGGAGGCTTCAAAAGGGGAGAACACTGTTGTGTATGTGAGTAAATGACATTATATGAAGAATACCCTTGGGGCAACCAGAGCCCCGGACTGCATTGTAAACTTTGCCCTGCAGAAGGCTGCGACATCGATACAATTTTTTGAGTTCATCGCAATTATTGTGGAGTGTCTCCTTCTGCGGCAAAGGCATTATACTGATAAACATCTACGTGACAGGAGCCTACTAACCACGAGGAGCCCTGTTACAGGCCATCTCCCATTTTATTCAAATAATTCATATTTTTTTACAATTGTTTCCCTTTTTTCTGTAATAATAAAAGAGTACCTTGTACTTGATCCCAACTAAGGTAGAATTGAAACTTATTCAATGCAAAACAATTGTATTGGGTTTATTTCATGTTTATATTACTTTTAGTAGATGTAAACTATGGAGATAATATTTATGAAAACATCTCTTATCAGGAAAACCCCAGGTCCCATACCTATATAGCAGTCTCTGTGAATCGCCGTTCAGCGAAGGCCCGCTCTCCCCAACAGGAATCGCTACACAATTTCTTTGAAAAGCCGCTTTTATTCAGGCTCCATAAGTGATAACAGGCAGTGGGTAAGTGGTACAAACTAACGCGTTTCGTGCAATTCCTATAGGCACTTCATCAGTGTTCAAAGTGAGTCAAGTGTTAACTCATTTAAATAGACTATCTGGTGCATGCAATTATCAAACACATGTGTGTATAAATTAGCATAAATCGTTCAATTCAATTTGCATCAGACATTCCATTCAATATTAATGAGTACTGAATTGTAATACAAAATGAATTGTATTAATCACATTCAATATACTATTAAAAGGTTATAAGGTTATAAATAGTGAATATAAAAAGTGGATATAAAAATAGTGAATAAAAACAAAAAAAAACAAGAGCTCGAGGCAGATCCGACTAAATGCTTTCAAGAAAAGTTGCGAAACCTGATACAATATGGCAAAGGTATGGGGATTCTGAATGACAATGAGGTTGAGTATATATGGGTGGAGTACCCGAGGACACCCATTTTTCATACTTTTCCAAAAGTCCATAAAAACCCTTTGAAACCAAAGGGCAGGCCCATTGTGGCTGGTATAGGATCCCTCAATGAGGGTCTAAGTGAGTATATTGACAGGCTAATACAACCGATTGTCGTTCAGTTACCCTCATACCTTAGGGATAGTGGGGATGCCATCAATAAGATAAGTGATATCAAATGGTGCCATGAATATCTGTGGGTGGCGATGGATGTCACAGCTCTATATTCCTCCATTAGACATACGAATGGGCTGCGAGCATTACAGTATTGGCTGAGACAAAGCCAATTATACAGCCAGGAACAAAATCAGTTCATTATAGAATCAGTTGATTACCTATTAAATCACAATAATTTTATGTTTAAGGGGGTTTATTACCTACAAAAGTGTGGGACAGCAATGGGGGCGCGTTTTGCACAAAACGCGTTAGTTTGTACCACTTACCCACTGCCTGTTATCACTTATGGAGCCTGAATAAAAGGCGCTTTTCAAAGAAATTGTGTAGCGATTCCTGTTGTGGAGAATGGGCCAGCGCTGAACGGCGATTCACAGAGACTGTTTTGCAGATTCCGGTTTGGTGTTGCCGGACTATCGCTAGAGCTGTGGCCGACACGCTACAACAAGGATGAGCTCCGTCAATCTTTCATTACCCGTTTCTTTGCTGTGGCCCATACCTATATAGGTCTGTATTTTTTTCCAGAAAAGGTGGCAAACCTAAGGCCTGGGTATACAAGTATCTGTACTAAAGATACACATTTTAAGGCAGCGCTGTTAACCCCATAACCAGAAGTGAAGTCACATGCTGCCACAAGTGACGTATCTGCATGTACAAATGCTCTCCTGAAGTCGCTGGATCTTACCCCTGCATATACACCCTATGACATCATCTATGAGTGCTTATGTGAATGTTAAAGATAACCTTTAAAAAATTGGGAGAATGTGGTAGGGTGATGGGAGACCAGGAAAGGGGGCCAAAATTAGGTAACCCCTGAAGAAATAGGCAGTATTCACAACTCTGTTTAAGGATATTATAAGCACCTTCAATAAATGACTTGCTCAAGGCCTCAATGACTTTTCCCTGCTATAAGAAAATACAGTATTGTTGCAAACCAGGCACACGCTGTGCAATAAAAACAAATTCTGAAGCCTCAAATGATTGAAACACATGAGTCAGACCACCAGGCTGTTCTAGGGCTCCACTTGAAGAATGAAAAATTGAATTGAGTTATGGACCCAGGTGGTGAAGAGCAGGAACTTTTTATAAATATGACTAAATTGTTTGTTGGTGCAGTTTTTAGATCCAATTAGAACCTATTGTCATTAATTCTGAACACTGAAGCTTGCATTATTTCAGACCTTGTGCACTCCTCTCTCTAGTTCCTACACATTCATACTGGATACATTGTTAGGACAAAACATAAAAACCTTAAGCGATCTTTTAGGTCAGGCTGCCCACGCAGCAACCTAAGCATGTCCACATTCCCCATCAGGAGGTAGGAAGCTTCCTTTTTTTGAATATCTGTACGAACCCCTATAAAACATTCTACAATTCTATCAGGTATCTTTGTTTCTTTCTACTTTTAGTTAACCACATGTTTGCCTAACTATTCAAATCCCTTTTTGTTTAACTATTTCTCATGGGTGCTGACAATATCCCCCCCAGCCACCCACCTGATCGCCAAACGAGCGGATCTCTCCCCGATATGCCCACCTTGAGGTGGGTAATATCGGGCTGATCTGATCGTGGGCCCTAGGGGGGATTTTTAGTCCCATCCGATCAGGAAAGTCGGCCAGATCTCGATCGGGGAAGCCCGTCGGGGGGGCCATACACGGGCCAATAAGCTGCCGACTCAGTCTGTCGGCAGCTTTTATCGGCCCGTGTATGGCCACCTTTACTGACTCTTTATCTGCTGGCCATAGAAGAGTGATAATAGTAGCTTTCTAGCTTATCAAGTAGTGTAGTGTCGGATGGGACAGTTCTTCCTAGCGAATACTGCTTATGTGTTTTCTAAACCCTGTTACTCCCAGTCCCAGGAAAATTACCTACTTTCTGGATTTATAAATCTGATTAGGAAAGACAGCCCACCTCAGGATCGAATCCAGAGTTTATCTCTCGTAAAAAGACTGAAAGTGGCAGAGAGGGGGGGAACAATCCACAATCATAAAACAGTTAGCAGTAGATGTAGGGGTAAATTCCCTAAGTGGCGAAAATTCACCAGCGACGTCTTCACAGCCATCACAACACTTCGTCAGTCGTAAATTCACTAGGACAACAGCAATTCCCTAAAATGCGAAGTTGCGTCCAGGGTGCTGAACGCTGGCAAATTTTCAATAGTGTTACTTCGGCAATCAAATTGAAGATGCACTAGCATTGCCTAATTTGCATACAGCGGGAAATGATGAAGTTACATGGACATATATGTTGCAGCAAATACATTACATTCAAACGATTCAACATGTGAAGGACAGGATATCGAAGCATAAATCTGATATTGTTACAGATAAAAATACCCCTATTGCCAGGCACTTTAAAGAAAAAGGCCATAATGCATCTCAGCTAAGATTTCAAATACTGGAACAGGTTGCTAGGTCAAAGAGGGGTGGCAACAGGGATAGGAAATTATTACAATGCGAAGCAAGATGGACTTTTAGACTCAATACCGTTACGCCATATGGTCTTAATGAACATATTGAATACCATTGTTTTATATAAATTTGCTGAAATTATTTGGAGTCTAATTATCTGTACTAGGTCTCTGATTTAAGATAAATGACCTTAAATATCATCTAGATTAACATGAACATTGGAAAGGGGTTTCCCGAAGATGGTAAGTCTTTTACCTATAGTCTATAAGTATATATATAGATTATAACCTCTTTGAGGGGTAGGCACCTGGGTGTGCAGTACCCCGTCTGTATATAAGTATATTGAATACAAAAGATTTTTTTGTAAAGGTATTTTATTTTTATCTTATTTTGGTATTTCTTGTATTGCACTTTGATATGATATAACATATGAATGGTCGCAGGTTTGCTTATGATGATTTTTTTGACACATGATTTTATATTCTTTCAGTTAATATAAGTTCTTCACTGCACGTTTGTAAATCACATTGAAGCACATTATTACCTGCGCTCACAATTGTCTTCACCCTGGTGAATAATCTCCCATTGGTTGCGCTGTCAGCCGAAATCTGGTCGGCATGACATCATTCGTAGAACTATAGCTTAATTTTGACGGATGGTTGGAAAGATGGCGCCGTATTAAGCAGAGACTGGTTGGCATGACGTCATTTCCGATATGCGACCATTCCAACCCATGAGATGATGACATTTCCGGTAATTCGATACTAGAATCCATACCATGCCTTGATGACGGGATTGACGCGGATGGACTTGAAATGACCATTGGGTGTTTTGAATTAGGTGGGAGGGGATAAGTCACTTGATGTTTTTTTAAACTGCTTGTATGTTTGTATCATTGTGCACTTACCCACTGAAGAAAGGAGCAGGTAGCTCCTGAAACGTCTGGGCCATATTCCGCACAAATAAAAATTTTGGAGGTGCCTTTTGGCACACCATTTCAACACAGCATCGCATCCTCGTCTTTATTGTTACTTGGATATATCACGTTGGGTCACGTGACTGGAGGAGACGCTGAGCTGTAAAGTCACCATACATTGTAACCAAGTTTCGTGAGTGTATACAGTTTCTTTGTTTACTTTAATACATTACATTACACAAGTCCAGGGAACCTTAATAAAAGAAATAGAGTTGTTATATTGCCCTGCACATGAGCGCTGTGTATAGTTTATGTGCCATTTATTGAAAATGGAGGGGGGAACCCGGTTACCCAAAAAAAAATTTCACAGAACTTTGCAGGCTATCACTCTGATAAAAGGAAAAGACAATTTTTGCACTAAAAATTGAGGAAGTCCTATGCACTCCATTGCACTTCGTCTGGTCTGAGCTGGCGAAGGCAAGTGTGGCGAATGAGGCAACCTTCAGTAAAATCTGTATCTTAGTGAATTTGCGGAGTTACGTCCGTTCGCCAGAGCGAATATTCACCTGGCGTTAGAGTTCGAATCAACATTAGCATCTATCTCATTTGATAGTGATGTTCAGTCTGTGCCTATTATGTATTGGCGAGGTTTCCGAAATGACGTCACACTGGCGAGTTTTCACAAGCATTAGCCACTTTGCCCTTTAGGGAATCTGCCCCTAAATCTGTAACAAAGCTATACCAACATTTAACACTTAACATTTAGAGTACACCACAAAACATATGCAGATCAACAAAAGCAGCAGCACTCCGGTAATTTGAAAAAAGTGACTCTTTACGTAAAGTGCAAAGGCAACGTTTCGGGCTTCTATGGCCCTTTATCAAGCCTTGATAAGGAGCCATAGGCTTGATAAAGGGCCATAGAAGCCCGAAACATTGCCTTGGCACTTTACGTAAAGATTCACTTTTTTCAAATTACCAGAGTGCTGCTGCTTTTGTTGATCTGCATCTATTTGCCCTGGCAGAGAGTACAGTGTGCAGCGTGCACCTGGGGCTACAAAGAGCCGCTTTCCACACATGAATTGAATTGACCACAAAACATATGCATACATGTATTATATATATAAATATATACATGGCTTGATGGTGCACTCCATTAACCCAATTATCATCTGGGTGCTCGCAAGGAAATATGTAAAATACACAGGAAATTTAAGCACTCACTGGGAGTTATTTATTAAAACTGGGCAAATTTGCCCATGGCCGGTAACCCATGGCAACCAATCAATTTGCTGCATTCATTGTTCTACTTGCAGCTGGCTTCAAAAAGCTAATCACTGATTGGTTGCTATGGGTAACTGCCCATGGGCTAATTTGCCCAGTGTTGATAAATGAGCCCCACTGGGTCTTTTTCAAGTGAAGCAAAAAAGGTATTTATTATCTCAACATTTCGATTCCCCATAGGGTTCTTCACCAGGAGTATAAAACAAACCACCAGGGCCCACCACCCCATTAAATATATACCCAAAGTGGTAAAATGGTGCCAGTTGCTGTTGCTAGGCAACCGCCATTGCTATCGACCGTGTTATTCTGAGTAGGGAGTGGGAGTGGGACTAGAGAATAAAGCAGAGGAATGGACATGTGATTATATAAACCACAAATGAAGAAGTGCAAGTCAGTCTATGCTGTATTTTAAAGCGCTTCCCAGTGTGCGGATGGGAAAAATCTCTACCTGTCAACATGGATCTGCATGTTGTGCAGTCTGGACAGCAGTAACGTTTCTGCTGCCTGCTGAGCCAATTTGTGGATGTCTTATCCCGAATAAAGTCAGTTTTTACCAAAATGTCTTTCAAGTTCCGGTTCCTGCCATGCCCAAACATAGGACATGATGCTCGATTTAAGCTTAGGGTATCGTCCATGGCCACAATGGGCCAATTCTTGCATACATCTCCTCAGATCTTTTGTAATTTGTGAATATTTGGTGGTAAAGATTAATTGCGAAGCTGCCTGTTCCTTCCTCAGTTTCTTTTGGTGTAAGTCCGCCTATGTATTCGTAATTTTGTTTTCCTCGTAGCCCTTGTTGATTTTGTTTTCCTTGTAGCCCCTTTCCAGAAATCTCTTGTAAGCCTCATCCAACTGTATCTGTGCCATCTCAGGGTCACTGTTGTTTCTTATAGTCCTCACTTATTGTGAGTAGGGGATGGCTTTAATGATGGTGGGGGGGGGTCACTAGCTGCATGTAGTATTGTGTTGCGATCTGAGTTTTAAAGATCTGCAGATCAAGAAACTCGGTTTCCTGGTCATTGAAATTCTAAGTCAATCTTATAGGTGTGTCCAATGTGTTCAACATATTGAAGAAGGTGATTAAAGTAGTGATAGGTGACTATCTGCCACGAAACGGCGAAAAATCCACGAAACATTCGTGAAAGTCAAAAATTGACGCGTCAATTTTGGACATGCGTCCGAAAAGTCGCTTGCTTCAATTTTGATGCCGCCGTTAAACTCAATGGGCGTCCTTGTCCAAATTTTTTTGACGCAGTCAAATTTTTGCCAGCGAAACGCAGAAATTTGCCGCAAATTTGTGCCAGGTGAATTTATTCGCCCATCACTAGAGTGTTAGAATCCCCTTTACATATGAGAAATAGGTCGTCAATGTAGCGGACATATGAGATCATCCTGTCTGCAGCTTTACCTAGGATATTCTCTTGTTTGTATTGCAGCATGAACAGGTTGGCATAGGAATGTGCAAGGGCACTGCCCATTGCTGTGCCCTCTGTTTGTAGGTAGAATATATTCTCAACCCTGAAGTAGTTCCTGGTCAGTGCAAGGTTGAGTAAGTCAATCAGAAATTCTGTTGGTGTGGATCTATCAGGCTGAGTCTCCAGAGCTCTCCTACACGCCGGTGGTATCACAGTATACAGACTTTTGACGTCCATAGTAACCAGAAGGTATTGTGCTGGTAGGTTGTCAAGCTGCTTAAGAATCTGAATGACGTGGGTGGTATCACGGGTGGAGGAGGGCATAGCGGTCACAAGGGGTTGTAAGAAGGAATCAATAAAAATTGCCACAGACTGAAATAGTGAACCAACTGCAGATATAATCAGTCTTCATGGGGGTGCAGATTGTGACTTGTGTATTTTGGGAAGTGTGTAAATGATTGGGACACTTGGAAAATCCGAGGTCAAAAAGTGATAGGTGTCCTGATTAATCCAGCCTAGGGACAAGGCATTATGTAATCTATTGTCCAGTTCCATTTTAAAGGTAGTAGTGGGGTCACCTGGAAGAACCCGGTATGTGGAAACATCTGAAAGTTGGCTCAGCATTTCCTGTTTGTAGTATGAATAGCTCAGTAGGACTATACCCACACCCTTATCAGCAGGGCAAATGACTAAATCCTCATCCACTGTCAGTGATCTGATTTCCTGTTTCTCTTCAGGGAACAGGTTATGGTGAGGACTAGTCTTTTGTAAAGTCGGACTTACTTCAGGCGGACTTACTCCAAAAGAAACCGAGGAAGGAACAGGCAGCTTCGCAATTAATCTTTACCACCAAATAGTCACACATTACAAAAGATCTGAGGAAATATATACATAAGAATTGGCCCATTGTGGCCATGGATGATACCCTAAGCTTATATCGAGCACCATGCCCTATGTTTGGGCATGTCAGGAACTGAAACTTAAAAGACATTTTGGTAAAAACTGACTTTATTCGGGATAAGACATCCACAAATTGACTCAGCGGGCAGCAGAAACTTGGCTGACTTGCACTTCTTCATTTGTGGTTTATATAAACACATGTCCATGTGGCCTATATTATGTGGGTAAAGCAACCACTCCACTGAGAGACAGTAAGGCACTCAAAGAGAAGACAGCCAAACAACCAGTAGTGAGACACTTCTTGTAGAAGGGGCATGGACTACCCGCATTTGCATGGTGGTTGATTTTCAACCTCAACTTCCAAGAGGCAGCAACAGAGACTTAGCACTATTGAAGCAAGAATCAAAATGGATTTACCGATTGGACAATGTTACCCCTCGGGGTTAAATGAGACTCTGCCTCTGGGCTGCTTCATATAGACTGAACTGCTGGATCTCTCGCCCCCCTGGTAAATGAGTGTTCTCGTACCTCTAAAACAGCAATATGTGGGTATGAATTTGGTTCATGTGTGCTTTAAAAGCGGAACAAGCTCTTTGCAGCCCCGGGTGCAAGCTGTACCCCCTGCCAGAGCAAAATTACATGAATCCAATGAAAACAGGAGCACTCCAGTATTATTGAAAAAAGTGAAGAACTTTACTTAAAATGCCTTAGGCAACGTTTCGGCCTACTCAGGCGCTTTGTCAAGCCATTCTTGACAAAGGGTCTGTACTTACTCTCTGCACACTGTCAGAATAACACTTTGATGAGGACCAACGGTTGGTAGCAACAGTGGTTGCCTACCAACAGCACTGCGGGTATATATTTAAAGGAGAAGGAAACCCCCTGGGCGCAAAAACCCTCCCCTGTGTTGCTTCCCCTCCCTTCTCTCCCCTGGCCTACCTGTCCCACTGGGCAAATGCCCCCAGGCAGGGGTGCTTCGCCAATGAGGCAAGTTGAGGCTGTCGCCTCAGGTGGCAGCGCCCCACTAGGTACCAGGGTCAGCAAAAATGCTGCTCCTTGTACTTTAAGAGCGAATTTCTGGGGGAGGGGGGGCAGCAGCAACTGCTGCTGCCTCAGGCGGCGGAGGGGCCAGGATCGCCCCTGTGCGCAGGTCCAGTCCACGGAGTTCACAGACGCCATCTTCTCCCAAGCGATCTTCTTCTACGGATCTACTGCACATGTGCCAAAAGTCACGAAGTGAAATCAGAAAACTTCGTGACTTTTGGCGCATGCGCAGTAGATCCGTACCGACGAAATGCTCCTACTGCGCATGCGCCAAAAACGCCGGTCAAAGCAGGAAGAAGATCGCTTGGGAGAAGATGGCATCTGTGAACTCTGTGGACTGGACCTGCGCAGAGGGGTAAGTAACAAGTTAGGGGCATTTGCCCAGCAGGACAGGTAGGCCAGGGGGGAGGAGGGAGGGGAAGCAACACAGGGGAGGGGGGAGGGTTTTTGCGCCCAGGTGGTTTCCTTCTTCTTTAATGGGGTGGTGGGTCCTGGTGGCTTGTTTTATACTCCTGACAAAGAACCCTGTGGGGGTTCGAAACGTTGAGCTAATAAATACCTTTTTTGCTTCACTTGAAAAAGTGAGTGCCTTAATTTCCTGTATATTACATACAGAATCACAGCCCTTGCGTAGCAATTTCCAATAGACAACACCCAGTGTTGAGGTGGGCACCATGCCAGCCAAGAGAATCTAACCCCCGGCTTGCCCCCCGGTTTGGAGTCCAACCCCAAAAATGCTGGTCCGCAACCAGAATGAGACACAACCTGAGAGACTAACAAGTAGTCTGCAATTGATATGGCGGTGCGACAGCACTAGGTGAGACTTTCAACAAGGAAATATTCTCACTTCTGGCACCAAAAACTGTAGGGGTCCCTGACCGCTTGCCTACTGGTCACCACTTGAGCATGCCCTTGGAGTACCCCAGGAAGGACTCGAGATCTTTGGAACAAGGATCACACAAACAGGTCCAGACTGAGAATTAAAATAGGCCCTGGCATTTGAGGTACACATAGGCCCAATAAGCCTACACAGAGGCCCAAACAACCCACACCAGCCCACTAAATACTGACTTTCTATGGCACCTTATAGCAGTCCCTCTGGCATTTGCCAGAACCCAGAGATTGAAAGTCCGGTCCTATACACACACACATATACACGTATGGTATAAGACTTGTTCACTTTATGGCCAGCAAGTTCAAAGGATGGATACCATTGTATGTCCAAGGCGTCTTCTACTCATAAGCATTTCAAACTATTGTCAAAGCTGATTTCATTCTGCCCTGTTAGTATATATATAGACCAAGCTGAGCATGTTTGCTTTCATACAGACCCACAGAGCAGACTGAAATCAGTGAATGCCTGCATTGTTATGTGTCAAAATGGCTAAAAATGCTTTGCACATTAAAAATGCCTGCGGGTACAGAGTTGTTTTCGGTTACACTAAACTCATTTTGTTAATTCTTCCATATTTTGCAGTAAATTTACCTAATTATCTTGAATAGGTTCTATACTAGAATTTTTTAATGTACCTTCTGCTCTCCAGCTGACCCAACTACAACTCCCATCATCCCCGAGCAGCCAGTGATTTAAAGATTACCTGCATCTATTGATGCTGCTAATGATGCAAGCACAATTCCATACATCTGCTTTGGATGTGAAAGTGTTAAAGGAAGTAGTTTGCTTAACGAGTAATGACTTTTGGCCTGTAAAAACACAATGAGCCTCTTTATCATCTGATTGGTGACTTTTTAAGTGGTGCTTCAGGTTTTCAGAGGTTTGTGACTTACTTTGGCATTGCTAGGACTTGCTAGTTCTTGGGGCCTAAAATGGATGGTGAAGCAAAATCTCCATGCAGTGAGGCCTTAGAGGTGAGTGTGCCATTTAAAGCCATTATAACTTTGACTTTTCTGGCAATAGTGAAACCTATTTCAGTCTGTGGGTTTCCCATTAAATCCTTCATTAGCATAGTAAAAGGGTCAATTCTGTGCTGTGTGTAATTATATTTTATATACATATGTGTGTGATTTCTATAACATGTTCATAATCTCTTGGACAACCCTGTTGAATAACCACAAGTAAATAGGGTTCAGCAACTACCAATGTTGCTAATAGGTTTTGTAATAGCTAACTTTAACTTGATAAAAATACATGCTGTAAATGCCTGACCCAGTGCAGTCATCAAACTTTTGGTGGCCCTGTACAACTATACACACCCATGAGATGAGTGCTCCAGTGTAGATACCTCCCTGCCAGGGAAGTGTAGGCTGTTCTGCTATGAAGCTTGTGCTTGGATATTGCCTTATTTAATGGAAACATTGGTCTAAAACCCTGGTTTGCTATTCCCATTGATTGCAGCATTGCTACCAGGAGATGTAGAAATCCAATTACCGTTATACTTCCGAAGCTAGCCTAATGTTATTTGAGGATGTAGGGAGCTATAGTTCAACTATAGGCTTGCAGCATTTTTAACATGAATTGCCAATTAAAGTAACCAACTACCTATTGCAGTGTAGATGGGTTTTTGCAGTCAGTCTGTGGATCTTAAAAGCAAATGCTACATTTTGAGATGAAAGTGAAGTGGGCAGTATAAACGCAGGGTTTGGTACATGTCGTATAAAAGTATTTTTCCATATGTGGTGACTCTTATCATCTAGTGCAATTTATCTAACACAAGTGAGATACAGAAATGATTGCTGGCTTATATACAACCAGTTGATTTGTGCCTTCATTTTAACTCTCACCCACAAACTGGTATGTGTGTGTCAGCACATAATTAAGTCTATTAACAGCTGTTTCTATTTAAACGTCAGCGTGGTTGTCCAAAAAAAAAAAATTATGTACTTATGCATCATTAGATGTTATAACAAATGAATTGTACTGTAATTCCAAAGCCAGCTGCAGCGTATTAAAGCTTTCTATTTGCCACCATTTGTGTTTACATTCTTATTCACCCCAACTCTGCTTTTCTAATTGTCCCATGTCCGAGAGGCTACTGGGACTGTAGTGCAGCTTTTGTACCACTTAGTAATAAATGCTTGAGCTATAGATTTTTGCATGGTGTTGTGGTTATAACAATAATGCACTTTTTAACACTCTCCATTTACTGAGAGTTTTCCTTACTGGAACCGTCATATTTAGCAGCTTTCACTTATGTGGCATGAACAAAGCGTTCTTATTCACCCCAACTCTGCTTTTCTAATTGTCCCATGTCCGAGAGGCTACTGGGACTGTAGTGCAGCTTTTGTACCACTTAGTAATAAATGCTTGAGCTATAGATTTTTGCATGGTGTTGTGGTTATAACAATAATGCACTTTTTAACACTCTCCATTTACTGAGAGTTTTCCTTACTGGAACCGTCATATTTAGCAGCTTTCACTTATGTGGCATGAACAAAGCGTTCTTTTGAGCACAGTACTGTAATCTACATGCTATAATTAATGTTTATTCTTTAAATCATTTTTTTTTTTTTTCCCCTTAGGGCAAACCTCCTGTGCAAACAAAAGAATCTGGATCCCTAAAGTCAATCTTCTTAAGAGTTACTCAGATCTGGCCTCTTAAATATGTGGTGAGTGGAGGATGATGGGTGACTTCAGGCCCGCATTTTTGGAAAGGCCCGGCAAAGTCTCAAGGGCATCATGCTGCCCACTTGCCACATTGATGGCGGCTACTGAACTTGTTTTTAAACCTCCAGTCTCACATGACTCCATAGTGGGTTTATACCTAGGCCTAGTGGTGCATACATTTGAAATTCATCCCTGGGTAGCTTGGAACAACACTCCCAACAAAATGGGTGGTTTTGTATGACCAGAAAGCTTTGCATATGAAAAATATCAGCTATACTTCTCTTTTTGATTTTAATGAAAATTGGTTGCATTCATTGCAAAAGATATAGCAGTGGGACTATACATAAACTGCAGAAAATATAACCATGATGAACTACAACACTGAATAAACATGGTCTGGCTGTGAATCTGGAATAGCGACACCCTTCCTATCCTGGATTATTTTGCTCCAGAAATCAGGACTCTCCTAAATGCTACTGACTGGTAAACTGAGATTCTGGTTAGAGCCACAGTAAAAGGCATTGTGAGCCACAATGTAATAACTAACTCCCTAAACTATCAAGGTTTTCTTGACTTTCTTATTCCAATATCAACATTCAATAGGGTTTTTTTTTTCCGCAAGCAGGTTCCATTTCCTTGCAACACCAGCTCTGAAACCTGCCCCAAGCATTCTCCTTTCCTGGCATAGACAATACTGTATCTGCTGCCCATGCCCTCAACCTTAATAACTTTCCCTTTTTTTTTTTTCTCTACAGTTCAAGATACTGAAGAAGATTCTGTCCCTAGCTGGACTTTCTCCAAAAATTGAAAATGTAGGAACTGCAGAGTCTAAATCTCCCTATGGCAGACGATTTGTGAGTGGAAGAAAAAGGCTTGGCCGCTTTGCTCGTCTTCTGCTCTCACTTGCCCCTCAAAGACTACAGTGTGCTCTGGGCTACCACTCAGCAGAAAGTATAGGGCAGTCTGCAGGGTCAGATGGTAAGAACATCATTGGGGCTTTCGGGTATAAAGTTTGCACTATGCTGCTTTTATTGAATGATATAACTAAGATTCAGGCTTTAAATATTAATGCTACCCAATAAAACCTGTACTAAGTATAAACCTGTACTAAGTACAGTATGCCATGTATAGAAAATAGAGAACATGGTAACTCCCAAAAGTGCCAGGTTTGACATGCCTGGCATGCCCAAACCAGTTTGAAATGGCAGTCTTAGATATTCTATATTCTTTTGTGGTTCATTTCATACTTGACTCCACAGATGTCAGGAAGTCTCCTCTGAAGCCATGTGGAAAGGGCAGCAAGAGGAAGCAAGATGATCTTGAAGTAGAAGAGCAACAAAGCTGGGTGGCATTAATGAATGAGGATCTTCCAGATGAAGATGAGGAAGATGATCCAACTTATGAAGTAAGCAATCTGTGTTGGGGTCTGACATTTCAGATGTTGTATGCCAGCAAGCACTGGAGTATGGGGCACTTGACACACTACTAAAGTCTGATCTGTACCCCAGTATTACCTGCACACAAATTTACTAATGGATAATAATGCATCTTAGTATGTCTTTCTATGTCTTTGAAACCATGAAATTGTGAGTGTTGGTCTAACCCACCAAGTGCCAGCTGCTTATTTTTTATTTTTTTTCCCCAGCACACCTACTGTCATGGTGTGTTGGTAACACACTTTGCCCAAAATATGTTGGTTTATGTGCCATGTAAAGGCCCCAAGGTCCCTCATTGTAGTAGGGTCCTACACATTGCCTACTACTGATATTTTTGACTTTATTAGGCAGGGAGACGGTCAATCTATATTTGTCTCGGTGTATGGGTTGATGTGGGTGGTTCTCGTGGTAGAATATACTACAGACAGGACACTGGAATCTTCCGGTAACCGCATTAGGGTTGCCAGCTTTTCTGGAAAAAAAATACCGGTCTTCCTATTTTTTTTTTTTTTTTTTCCCCCCTATTAATAACACTAGGATCAACCATAATTTTTTACCGACCAGGTCAGTAAAATACTGGCCAGGTGGCAACCCTAAACGGCACCTGTGTGTTAACATGTTTTGTTAAGGGAGCAGTGCATGTGAAATTAGCGGGCCGGATCCTAGGCGCTCATGCAGTTAGATATACCGGGTTTACTCTCAGATCTATTGTGCAGAACGCCAATACTCCTACTAATACTTCAGTTCTGATTTCATCTCCTCCATACCTAGGAACACAAACTGGTATTGTGTCCCATTCCCACAACACAGACAATTCCCATAACCACATTGTTAACCGAGCAATGTATAGTAGAGGATGGAAACGTACTAACTGAGATTATGCTTCTTTTCTTTGGATTTAACTATATGAATTTATTAAACATTGCACCGCCATGAATTTGTTGGCTCCCTCTGAGAATGTTGGGCTCTCACTGGAAGAGGCCAACATTCTCGGTTCATTCACTGGCTGATGTTGGCTGTATGAGTGCCTATGAACTATAGAACTTAAAGGGGTTGTTTAACTTTACATTAACATTTAGTATGATGCAGATATTGATATTCCGAAACACTTTGCAGTTGGTTTTTTTATTTTTTTTTAAATTTGTGGTTTCTGGGTTATTTAGCTTTTTCTTCAGCAGCTCTTCAGTCAACTATTTCATCAATCCAGTTGCTAGGGTCCAAAATCCCTAGCAACCATGCATTGAAATAAGAGGCTGGAATAGGAGAGGCCTGAATAGAAAAATGAGTTATAAAAATAGCAATAACGATATGTAGCCTTTGAGAGCATTTGTTTTTAGATGGGGGTCAGTGACACCCTTTTAAAAGCAGGAAAGAGAAATAATTGGAAAAGGAAATAAAAAAATAAAGACCAATTGAAAAGTTGCTTAGAACTGACCATTCTATTACATACTAAAAGTTAAACTCACAGGTGAACCACCCCTTTAACTACAATGGGTCAAGCATATAGCACATTTATAGATCTTTCTTAAAACTGTTTTTAATCATAGACTGTCTCTAGTTTTATCAGAAGTGGTTTGATTCCTGGCCACATCGTAACTCTTACATGACAATAGGTATTTGCCATATAGCATTACATATAGCTGAACACTGACATCAAGTACAGTCATATTTGTCACCTTTGCCCTTTTTTTTTGGTTTTTGTTTTTTTTTTGTTTTTTTGTTTTTTACAAATTCAGCCCAGTAATACAGACACAGACAGTGAAGAACACCATTCCAAAAATGACACAGAAAGTGATCTTGAAGTTGAGGAAAAAGAAGGGGTCGTGATGCTCAAGGAATCTCCAGCAAAGAAACCGGTAAATTAGATATGACTTATTTGTATCATAGAAATGGTTATGAATTGATCTTAACAGTTATTACATGCTATTGATACAACTCGTATAATGTTTGTAATGAATCTCTGCTATTTTGAATTTACCACTTATAGGAAATGCTGCTGCGGTACAGGATTGTTTACCATAAAGGGGATAAATTATAAAGTAGAAAAAAACTATAAAATTGTAGGCAGAGGCTGAAGTGGCTCGACAGCATAGAAAAAAAAAAAACTCAAGCATCAAGACCTAGTGCTCCATACCAGGTCCGGACTGAGAATTAAAATAGGCCCTGGCATTTCAGGTACACAGAGGCCCAATCAGCCCACATAGAGGCCCAAACAGCCCCCTCCAGCCCACTAAATACTGACTTTCTATGGCACCTTATAAAAGCTCCTCTGGCATTTGCCAGAACCTACAGATTGCCAGTCTGGGCCTGCTCCATACTTGTATACTGCTCCCACAATATTTAGCATCACATACCACTGAACAAAGGCACCCTCAAAGGAAAAAAGCATTGGATCAAAAATGTAATTAACTGGTCTGATAAGCTTTCTTGTTCCAGAACGCAAGATACAAAATCACTGCATTATGTAAATCTATCTACATGAATAGGGGCTTTTATTTCCATTTCATATAACCTGAATTTACACCCTTGGAAGCATATTCCATAAGAGGGGTTTTCTGGGACATGGCTGGAGGGAAAAGCATGCTTACATTTGATTCACTGCCTTTCTCATCCCCATTTGTATTTTTACACAGGAGGCCATGGTCAATGGTGACCCATCAAATAAGGAGGAAAAGCAAATTGATGAAAAGCCAGCCAATGAAAATCAGAAAACAGATGACGAACAGCATACTACCAACCCTTCTGCAGGTTGGAAGCAAATTTATTTATTTTTATAGAACTATGCTACACAGATTTGATAATTACAATAGACTTGTGTTTTGGGCTATGCTGTATCTTGTACAGGTATGGGACCGGTTATCCAGAATGCTTGGGACCTGAGATTTTCCAGATAATGGCTCTTTCCATAATTTGGATCTTCATACCTAAAAGGGGTTGTTCACCTTCCAAACAGCTGCCTTTAATGACGCTCAGGGATTCCACTCTACAGGGACAAAGATAACAAATGTATCAACTAAAGGTTCTAAATTGATACAATTACAGAGTTTGCACCCCCCCCCCAAGAGCTGCTTTAGAAGGTGAAAAATTGAACTATACACTTCAATATTAGAACAATGGTCACAAATTGAAAAGTAGTTTTGGGTGGGGGGAAGGAAATCCGATTTTAAAATTTTGTAATATGGGAAGATGCCCTTTCTGTAATTCTGAGCTTTCTGGATAACCGGTTTCAAGATAACGGATCCCATACCTGTAGTTTAACCAGTGGGTGGCACAAGCAGGTATCTTAGAGTAGTGATGTGCATTAATTTATAATGAGCAGGTTTTTTTTTTTTTTTTCAATAGATTTGCCTAGTGCATTTCCATTAAAGGAGAACTAAACCCTAAATTATTATAGCTACAAATCACATTTTATATACTAAGCTTGCTGTACCAACCTATAGTTCCAGCTTCTCTGCAGTGATCCAGAATGTCAAACTTGTCACATGGGTCTTGGAAAGCATCTGTGACACTCACATGCTCAGTGGGCTCTGAGTAGCTGTTGAGAAGCTAAACTTAGAGGTTTTTGCAAATTTTCAGGCAGAAAATAAGGTTGGCCTTTAATATAAGCTGATTCTGCAAGGCTGATTATAAAATTATTATGCAAGTTGCATTGGTTTCTGTGCTGCCATGTATTAATTACTAATCAGTCTTATATTGTGACCTTTCTATTCTGTGTACTGTATATTATGAGTGGGTCCCTAAGATCAGTAAGTGACAGCCGCACAGAGCATGTGCAGTGAATCTACAGAAAAGAAGATGGGGCATCTTTTAGACAACCGATTCTCTGTTAGTGTTGTGCTTGCCTTGGGTTGGTACAGAAACCCAAAACTTTATGTACAAAATTTCTAGCCTACTTTAGTTAAGCTTTAGATCTCATTTTAAGGGTATACTGTATGTGACTTGCATATTTTTACATCTCATGTGCATGAGCTTACATTATAGAAACGGGGGGGGGAAACTATTTGCAATGCGAAAAGTTATGCCTTTGCACGAACAAATTTTGCTTTGCGCAAATTTAATATAGCTTTTCCGGAAACTGTTTAGCGACCACTTCAGACAGCGGAAGACTGTTTGCAAATTTTATAGTTTGTGCCAATGCACAGTCAGTGTAATAAAACTTCTTACTGGAAAAAGTCTTTGTTTGCCCCAAAAGATTATGGCACTTAAGAGTGCGCAATTAAAATTCGCAATGTAATAAGTTTAAGGAACAATATTGCATTGAGAGATGTGGATTTTTATTCTTATTGGTGCAAATTGTTTTGCTCTTTGCAACTTTTATTACATTCCCCCCGAATGAATCTTACCTGCAACTCAACTGTCCATACTACGAGTTTGTCAAATCCTGTGGCAAGGATGCCTCATCTTGGATGTAATTGAAGTACAGTGCACGCATCCAGCTGGAATTAAGGTGGGGGTGCAACAGTACCCTTTGTAAATTGTTGAAAAATAACTGTTCATTACCTGCTTATATGGGTGTTGCTAACTGAGTATTTTTTCTTTCCAGAATAACTCGTGTGGCATACATACCAGCTTGAATGGTTCATCTGCATTCTCTGAGTGCTATTTCTGTATTATATGGACACTTCTCTTGCCAACTTTTTTGCTAATGTATCAATAAATATTTTTCACTGAAGTTGATTGTTTTTTATTTAAAAAAAAAAAAAAAAATCAGTAGGGATATCTTGAGTTTGGACAATCAAAAATAAGGTGCCGTCAGCCTTTTTTCCAAAGTGAAAATTTAAGCAGTTCAATATATTCATTGACATGGGTGGGCTTCACTAAAGGTGTTATTTAAATAAAGGCCTAGAAATGTGAGATGTCAATTAATTTTTAAGTGCTCTAGTAACCTTTAATTTAGTTGTAATAAAAACTTTATTTTAGTTTGGTGCTTTTTGTCTAATGGCATCCCTTTTCACATTGATAGTCTAGCAATGTCCCTAGGGGCAGATGTACCTATAAAGATGAAAGTGATTGAGAAACCAGGATATGGATCAAAAGAACATGGCAGGCACCGATTACCAAATATAGGAAAAGTGTTAGGGGCTGCTGTAATGTGATTCTGCACTCTTGTAAGTAATACAAATGCATTATACAAACATCTGAGTGCTAATACAGTATTAATGGAATATTCTTTCAACTTGTCATAAGTGTTAGGACTTTTATGTCAGATACAACTGTGATTGGACTGATTGTATCAACCACAGATACATGTGTTGTGTCTTTAAAATATTATAGGATTAAAATACTTCATTCTGTGTGTCTATTAAAACAGTTGCGTTCCTGGCATGGTTATCTCAAGAGTGACATTGAAAACTCCCTTTTCTGATTTGCATCTGCTTTAATCATTAGAAAAGCATATACAATAGGACTTATCAACATTGGTTAATCACTGGTTCAATGGTTGCTATGGGTTATACCCAAATTTGCCCAGCGTTAATGAGCAGACAACAGCAGTCAAATATGCTATGAGTCTTGACCCTGAAATTAATTCACTACCTTACATAGCCCATTACTGTTTCATATTCCCCCTTGTGACACACCATTATTTTCAAAAAAGTGTTATTTTACTACCACAGGACTGTAGTGGCAAAATGACTTGGCACTGGAATCAATCATAATAGAGTGTAGTGTGATGCCATTATGGGGTTTCACCATGAAATTGAACGCCGCACTGTGGTGTCAAATTTGTTTTCCTGCGAGTCATGCGACTTTGCGATGGCCGTGATATAATAATGGAACTGTGGTCTTACGTTTTGCAATGGTTAAAATATCACAATCCTATTTGATCTAATAATTTGTAATATAATCACAGTTATGACAGTATGGCCTCACTTTAGCCTTTACCTTAAAAGGTAACTTTTCATATGATGTTGTTCAGTGATATTCTGAGAAAAATTCCAACTGATCCTATTTTGTGGTATTTGAATTATTTAACTTTGTTTGATAGCTCTTCAGTTGGGAATTGAAGCTATTTGGTTGATAGGGTCCATGTTACCATAGCAACCAACTATTTATTTGAATAAGAGACTTGAATATGAATAGAAGAGGGCCTGAAAAGAAAGCCTAGTAACAATGGCAATACAATTGTAGCCTCACAGAGCAATAGCTTTTGGCTGCTTGGATGAGTGACCCCCATTTGAAAGTGTCAGAAGAAGGCAAATCATTCAAAACTAAAATTAAAGACCAGCTGAAAAGTTTCAAAAAACTGATCATTCTATAACATACAAAAAATTAAAGTGAACCCCCCCCCCTTTAAATATACAAGTCTCGAATATCATCTATGTTTAGTGACCCTGAATTAAAGGTGGGTTATATAATAAAAGATTCCCAGGTGAAGTAACTTATAGCAACCAATGAGTCGGTAGGATTAGCTGGTCACCTATTTAAAAGCAAATACCTTGCTGGTTGCAATATGTCTACAACTGGGCATTCTTGTCTCTTTAGGCAGTACTAGTCATTAACCATTAAAAAGATATTTTCATTTTTCTGCTGCCTGCCCTAATTTTCTAATTTCCTAATTCTTGATTACACCAATTGTTTGCTGCTCTGAAGTTTTATATCAAAGCATACTGCTGCCAGCTTGCTTCTGGCTCCAAATAATTACAACTGTTACATGTATATTCGTATATTATATAGTTTGTTAGGTAAAGTATGGCATTGCCAATTTAAGACATTATGGTCATCCCTTTCTGTTTTCTATTGCTTTGCAGTTCTCCCTAAAAGTTTTACAAGGAACTGCTTATTGTTAAAGTGTACTTTTAAACGGAAGCATCCCTAAAGTTAAAAAAAAAATCATTAAACTTTAGAAAGAGCTTAAATATTATGTTTCACAAATACTTTTTTTTTTTTTATTTATGGTTTGAATGCAAACAACTCAATTATGCTGGGAGGGGAAAGCTGTCAGTGACTAAAAACATGAGTTTGTTGTTAAGCTAAAAAAAAAATGTTAAAGGGGTTGTTCAGCTTCCGTATGATATCATTGACCCATATTTGAAAACAATTTTAGAATTGGCCATTCTATAACTAAAAGTTAATTTAAAGATGAACCATCCCTTTAAATACAGAAACAAATATATATGAAATGTATCAAATATAAACTACAAACTACTATAGTTCTAGCTGGAACCTGGTCTGCTTTGTTATGTACTTTGGCGTATGTTTTGGCGTTACTTTTTTTTCCCAGGTTTTGACCTCCCCGATGGAATTTGTGAGCCACCTGTAGCTTTAAAAAAATGCCAGCATAGATTGCAGGGTCACTTTCATGCGCTCCTGCAGAGGAAGCAGATACCTCCTTCTCACTGCTGATTGCAGTACATAAGCCAAAGAGGTTCCTCCTCTGCACCATGTCCTTTACCTAGGAATTTTTTATTAAGAAATTAAAATCACCAAAAGAAGAAAACTTCATTACATCAAATCAGAGATTCATATTCACAATGCAAACTATAATCAATCCGATGAATTGATCAGTACATTAAATATCAGGTGAATTTCCTAAATCTATTCCCCTCCACAGTCTGATATTCTGTTTATTCACTTACAATTTTTTAAGTCTTATGAAAAATAATTCTTTCTGACAGTCATATCCTCCTCTCTTCCCAAAGTTTTGTAGCATCTCCTTAGCCACAGAAAAATATCTAATGATTGTAAACACAATGAATATTGTCTCTTTATCAAAAAGATGCTATAAAAATCTTTTAATCCCTTAATTGGACAGAACCTGATGTTAAAGACTCTGGGATACTAGACGTTGTAGTAGGAAATGATCTGTGGTTTCCCGCAATCCCAAGGCATGTCCAATACATAGGAACTAAGACTTTGTTCCAACACTTTTTCAGATGTTTTTAAGGAGGAATAACTCAGACTATACTGTCATAAATTACACTTTTATTTTACATTTTTGCATTGCTTTAATTTTGATTTACAATTGGGTTGGGGTTTGCCTTGATATACACATGGTGCAGCCAAAAATTCTCTTTTCTAAAAGCTTCGTTCATAAGCCAACATGTTGAAGAAAACTGATATAAATGATGTAAAAAATAAGCAAATCCTAGATTTTCTCGGCAGTAGAGAGCATTCCCATACTGGAAATATTTGCTTGAAATACCAGGGCTAGACAGAGTTTAAAATGGCTATTGAATTGCAGCAGCAGAACTATAACCATATGAATTTAAAGTCCATCACATATAGGGGAGACATAAATGGGAGGAAAAAAGATATTCCTATATTTTTGTGCTGTTTAAATTCTGGTGTTATGTGCAGTGGAAAAATGCTGGCATTTTGAAAACAGAGAAACTATAGTCATATATATAGCCATTTACATTTATTTGGTAGCAACTTTTGAATCAAAATGTGTTGAAGAATTTAAGGTGTTTTTCACCAGGTGGCAGCATATACAAGCTTATTCCTCTCTAGGAAACAATGCCCAAGAATATGATAGAGCTTTGGCATCATCAGTAAATAATTACATATGTTGTCTGCTGTATTTGAGAAGCAAGATACTAAGGTAAAAGAATGTTAAGTGGTTCAGGCAAACATAAACGGGGCTTTTTGTCGACACCATCTGCACTTTGCAATGTAATGTAGATTTTCATTCTTTAGAGGTCACTTCAATACATTGAGGGCTACTGCTGCCAGCCTTTCACAAGCTGCATTGATTTATTAAGCTTGCAAGGTTGGGAAAAAATATGGCTTTTCCAAACTGATACAGATTACAGCAAAACCTCTCCAATATTGTTATTTTGATGATCTACTGTAGCAGGCTGATTACAATCATAATCATTTGTTATGCGGTAAAAGAAAATGGTTTAACCATTTATAGATATTTGTTACTGAATGTACCTAGTTTTAAAAAAGTCTCTTCAACCTGACCTCGTCCCCTTCACTGGTGATGTATTCTGAAATCTGTGTAGACTAGAGATCTTTTTTGTTATGCTTTAGGAAATGACCTAAACTCATTTCTGTTTTTATGTTTACATTGTATCTGTCATGTGTTTTCTGTCAGGGCCCTCGGTACATTCACTGCTGCAGTTCCCATTGTTTGCTGCATGGCCCCCGCAGAAACTGTCCTTGCAGGCAAAATGTTTTAACCGCTTGCCAGCAGACTGTTCATACATTGGGGGTGGGTGAACCGGCCTCTTTGAAATCTCTATATAACTGCCACTCTGATTGTTCAAAGGATAACAGTAAGGCTGCTGCATTCCCTTAATCCTTTAGGATTCTTTCTCCTCCTGTAACCCACTCTACCCCTCCCTTGGGAAATTGTTTTGGCTGTTGGCTCATGAGCATGCTCAGTTCTTCTCAACTCAGATTTACAAACACACCCTCCAGTCTAGCAGCCAGTGAAGAGATGGCATTGCTGGTTCCCATAGAAACTGCCCTAGCTGTCTGCTCCTATTTTTAAATCCTAACCCCTCTCCTGAGCTCAGAATAACCATTACAGTGCTCATTCCAAGCAGGGCTTGTCATCATAGTACAGTCTGCCTGTGTTAGACTGCATTTTTCAATTGCATGAACTTTACATCGCATATGTGCTGTTTGCAGATATAAATGCACTGACGATGTGTTGGCCCCCAGGTGAAAGCTGCTATTTGTTTTAGGGAAATGTAATGATGCTGGCAAACGGAGGCGGTATAAGCAGAACAAATAATGCCGTTTGATGGGGGAGATGTGCACAAATTATATACGTGGTAGGAAAATGTAGGCTTTACATGTCCTTTAAGAAACACTGATGCAAACGCAGCCAAAGAGATAAGGTCAGTTTAATAATGGAGGCCATGTTGATCCTTCAACAATCTGTTTTTTCTCTTCGTAGAAGGGTATGGGGGACCTTTGTTTTGTGGAAAGGATTGCACTTGTGTATAAGCAACTCCTGGTAGTTGATTTGCTTCTTTGTTTGCTTAGAAAAAGCCCAGATTTGCAGAAGGACCACATATTTAGAATAAGAAACATAAACGTGTTCTAAAGAAATGGTTTCAGAAGAGCAGTGAATAGAATTTGTTAACCATTTTCTTTTTTTATTGTTTCTTCTATTTGCTTCTACTTAATTGGAACCTATTGAGAGGTTATAGAGGAGAGGCCTGTTCTGATTCTCATGTCAGTTCTTTGTCAGCTTAGGCAATGTACATTATTGTGCTGTCATTGTGTGAAACTGTAATCTCTGTGGAGCAGGTTTTAACGGTGCTTGAAAAAAATCTTAACACAGCGATGCGTAAAATTAGTAGCACCATAGAGGAATACAGATGTGTCTTCAGTATTCAATGGAAAACAGCATAGGATTAAACAGAGCAACTACAGTAGTTACATGGGGGATTATTTGGGACAGCGTGACAGCTTACTACACAAGGCTATATGAAATAAGAGGCATTTTAGTTACTGGGTGATATATGGAATAGCACAATCTAGTTAGACCATTTACCTTAAAATTACATTTATATAACCTTCTAATGTTTAGCCTATAATTAGTGCATCACAATAATCTTGCACAAAAGTGGCACAAAAGAAAGGTCTGCATAAAAATAAACAGTCCCAAGCAGAGCTCACACATTTTTCAAAAATCAGCAGCAACATTTATTTTTTTTTAGTCAGTGAGAGGAAAGACGGACAACGCTGCCAACTGGATAGTCAAAATGGCTGAGAGTCAAGGGAGTTTTTAAAAAGAGGATTTCTGTACATCCAAAGGGGCCATTTGTTCTCATGTCTCTGCATAATATGTCCATTTACCTAATACTACCAATTAATACAATGAGTACATCATATTAAAGGAAAACTATACCCCCAAAATGAATACTTAAGCAACAGATAGTTTATATCAAATTGAATGACATATTAAAGAATCTTACCAAACTGGAATATATATTTACATAAATATTGCCCTTTTACATCTCTTGCCTTGAACCACCATTTCGTGACTCTATCTGTGCTGCCTCAGAGATCACCTGACCAGAAATACTACAACACTAACTGTAACAGGAAGAAGTGAGGAAGCAAAAGGCAGAACTCTGTCTCTTGATTGGCTCATGTGACCTTACATGTGGTTTGTATGTGTGCACAGTGAATCTTACGATCTCAGGGGGCGGCCCTTATTTTTTAAAATGGCAATTTTCTATTTATGATTACCCAATGGCACATACTAATAAAAAAGTATATAATTATGATAATGGTTCATTTACATGAAGCAGGGTTTTACACATGAGCTGTTTTACTCAGTATCTTTTAATAGAGACCTACATTGTTTGGGGGGTATAGTTTTCCTTTAATATACAGTATGACTTGGGTGAGGGCATTATAAGCAATCTATCAGTGTTTGCTATTGACTCAAATCTTTACAGGTCAATTAATTCCACCCAGGATGTAGTATCCTTGCAGAGGGATCTGGACAAACAGGCAATCTGGTCTGTTAAGTGTTGGATGACATTTTGGGGGTTATTTACTTTTTCTCACTGGCAAATTTTTTTACCAAACTCTCAAACCCGAATCACCTTTATTTACCAATAAAAGTTCTTGAAAAATTTGCTAAAAAAAAAAGTGCAACAAAATCAAGCATCATTTCAAATCATTCAACTTTTTTGAATTGGCGCTTCAAAAACTCAACTTTATTGGATTATCGAATGAAAACCTTTAAAACTCGACCGGGGGACTATACCTAATAAATAGACTCCTTAAAGGAATTGTTCATTATAAAAATAAAAACTGGGTAAATGGATAGGCTGTGAAAAATAAAAAATGTTTCTAATATAGTTAGTTAGCCAAAAATGTAATCTATAAATGCTGGAGTGAATAGATGTCTAACTTAATAGCCAGATTAGAGACAATAACTAAATTAGAGACATTTTTTATTTTGCGCAGTCTATCTATTTTATTTTTACACTGAACTGTTCCTTTAATGTTTTTAAGCAACATACTGTATACTCTTAATGGTACTAAATTAGGCTGATCCTAGGGGAAGAACCTGGGGGGTACTTGTGAATAATAAATTATAGCTGTATAGGTATAGTCCTATATTATAGATTAACTGGAGGAGCAGGAAATGTTTGTCCTTTACATAGCACTGATTAGGTCAAATCTAGAATATACAGTGCAGATTCAGTCTACAGTGCTTAAAAACTAGATTATAAAGATAGTCGAAAGAGCAGAGGTTGGCAGAGCTGGGGTTGTTTACACTTGAGCAGAGGTTCTTAACAGGGGACACAATAACTATGTATAAATATGATGGTTATCATATAATAAACTCTATGATCCTTATTCATCAGTAGATCCTCTATATCGGTGATCCCCAACCAGTGGCTCATGAGCCATGTTGCTCTTTGACCCTTTGGATGTTGCTCTCAGTGACATCAAAGCAGGTGCTTAATTTTGAATTCATGGCTTGGAGGCAAGCTTTAGTTGCATAAGACCAAGTGCACTGCCAACCAGAGACTCCTGTAAGCTGCCACTGTAAGCTGTAAGCAACTCCACATAGGGGCTACCAATTTCTCTTCAACTTTTTTTTTACATTTAAATGTGGTCACCAGTAAAAAAGGTTGGGGACCCCTGCTCTAGATAGATACAAGGGCCTACAATCATATTAGAAGAAAGTGGTTCCATCTTTTCAGTGCTGTGAAGTTGTAGAATTCTCTTCCTAAAGTGGTTGTACTGGCAGATACATTTGATAATTAAAAAAAAAAATGTCATTGTCTTCTTGGAATCAGGAAGGAATTACACCACCCACACCCCATGGCAAATTGCATATGTTGTTTTTTTTTTTTGTCTGGATCAAGTAGCAATTAGACAAGTACTTGGGGAAAGCAGTGCCAGGCCAAGTCGGCCAGGCGCCCAAGGCAACCCAGCCAACTACGTCGCCCCCACCGCTCATGCATTCGCAGAAGAGCGCAAGCAGCGAAAGCGCTAGTGCGCATGCACGGTAGATCTACGAGGCTGCACCAGTGCGCATGCGGGAAACAGCACACATGCCGAGAAAGTGCGAGTGCTCAAGCCCAGAAGAGCGCGCACCTGCATGAACCACTGCAACCGCTTCTGGAAAAAAGGTCAGAACTATGGGAAGGTGTCAGAAGAGTTACGTGCCTGTCGCCCCACTGCCTTTACCCCCTAGGCACATGCCTCTTCTGCCTACCCCTAGTTCCGGCCCTGGGGGAAAGTGTGCCTCTTTTTCAAG
Organism: Xenopus laevis; assembly: GCF_017654675.1. Classification (NCBI taxonomy): domain Eukaryota; kingdom Metazoa; phylum Chordata; class Amphibia; order Anura; family Pipidae; genus Xenopus; species Xenopus laevis. Next base: position 93,230,624 of record NC_054372.1, read on the forward strand.
CTCATCTACTGTGTAAATAGAGGTTACTAGAGGCACTGAATTGATTTGTATACTGCAATTTATCCCTTGTACATTCATGCCCTTCATTAACACATGATAAAATGTATGTACAGGTTGTGACCCTTCCTTTGTGTAATACTAGGAAAACACCAGTGATGTAACTACAGATCGCACTCCCTGCACCCGCCTTAGGACCCAACGGAACTGTGATAAGTTATTTTCCAGGTGACAAGGCAGCAGGAAATTTATCGGTGCGCAAGTTGGATTCTCCCAGGCCCGCATCGCTAGTTAAACCACTGGAAAACACCCTCACTTACCTTATGACACAGATGTGTTGCATTGTCTTATAAAATACTTTATGATGTTGCACAAAATGAAGTGAGAACCTTAAATTAACCTTTATTTAAAGTTCAGAACTGGCAATGTCCAGATGCAACAGGAAAAATAGCAATGCTTACCTAGAGCACTGCTTTCCTTGTTTGAAACGCTGCACTTTTTCTATCTCTGGAAAAGGTGCTCTGCCTTTAGCATACTGATCAGAAGAACTTCATACAGCTACAACAGTTCTTTCAGCCATGCACCTCCATGCAGTGCTTCTATCCTCTGATCCAAGATGGCGGCTGGAAGCATTTCTTGCCTCCTGGGCTCCATATACATAGTTCATAGCAGGAGTTGTCTCGGTTGAGGAATTTTTCATAGGTACTGCATATCGATAGAAAAGGTTGAATTATATTTTAGCCAGCAGAATCTAGTACATGGGATTATCCAGAATGCTCTGGACAGACCTAGAGTTTTCCAGATTAAGGGGTCTTTCTATAATTTAGATCACCATACCTTAAAACTACAAAAAACCCAATAGGATTGTTTTGTTACCAGTATGGATTCATTATATCTTATTTGTAATCAACTGTTTCATTATTGAGAAAAAGAGAAACATTTTTTAAAATGTGAATAATTTGTTGAATATAGAGTCTATGTGAAACAGCCTTCCCCTAATTCAGAGCTTTCTGTATAATGGGTTTCTGGATAAGAGATCAAATATCTATACTACATCTCCTTGTGAAACCTTTTTTATTTCTATCTATACATAAGAGAAACTGAAACTTAATTGAGGGGGAGTTGGAATTTTTTGTGGATAACAAGCTGTGTAATACTAGGCACTCAGTGGTTCCAAAAAAAAAAAAAACAGTGTCCTGCTTAATAAAAGCCATGGATGAATTTTGCCATTTTATAAGTCCCTGGTAAGGCCTGACCTCAAGTATGCAGTGCAGTTTCGGACTCCAGTCCTTAAGAAGGATATAGACGAACTAATAAGATTGCAGAGGTAGAGTCCTGCGCCAAACCAATTTCTAAGACCCGGACCCGACCCAAATCTGCGAAACAAACCTCAGCCCACATATTAAGCAACTTTGATCTGCTACCTGGCCCGGACCCGCAACTGCCTTGTTGCTGCAAACTGGAAGTGACATCATCAAAAGTGGGTGGGGACAAAAACAAGTTTGTAAACATAGACAATATAACATAAGATAAGAAATTTAGACAAGACCCACAACCCGCATCTGAAAATCCGACCCTCATTCCACAGGGTGCCGGTGGGTACCCGACCAGCTGCAGGACTCTATGCAAAGGTGTGAAACTAGACTGGTAAAAGGCATAGTGGGCTTAAACTATGGGAAAAGATTGTCCTGATTGGGTTTGTACTCTCTGGAGAAAAGGCACTTGTGAGGGAACATGATTTCTCTTAAGGTATGTTAGAGAACATTAGAGACAGGTTCTTTAGAAAATAATAAAGTACCTCTTTATACTTGAGGAATAGCACTTTATTTGCAGCAGTGTAGGTGGTTCTTCACTGTGAGGACAGAAAGGTTGTGAAATGCCTCGGCAAGTGATGTTGCATTGGCAAATAAATGGATTGGATGATTTCGTTGAGCAAGCATGATACCCAAGGCTATAGTGATCTTAAAAGGGAACTATTGGGAAAATAAAAATGTAACGTCCAAGAAACTTAATATCAAAATTCTGTAATACTTTTGAAATAATTAAGTAACTCTTCACTATTCCCGTCTTAGCATCTGTTTCTTTTCATTCTCTCCATGCAGGAGTTGGGTATCAGATTGATTTGATTGGCAGATCTAATGTATCTTTTTAGGGTGCTCCCTTTCCTAGCAGATATATTAGAGCTAACTCAAACTACTGATTCTAGCACAAACAAAATCTCTCAATAACTGATTTTAACACAAATCCTGCATGGAGAGACATGGGGGCAAATTCACTAAGCGCCGAAGCGCCTAACGCTAGCGTGAATTCGCTAGCGTTGGGCATTTTCGTTACTTCGCAAATTCACTAACGGACGCTGGCGTAACTTCGCTAGTGTTACTTCGCACCCTTATGCCTGGCGAATTTGCGCAACGGACGTAACTATGCATGCATTGTTCTGAACGATACCTTTTACGCTAGACTTCCTTCGCCACCTCAGACCAGACGAAGCGAGAAGATAGGGATTGCTTCACAAAAAGTTAAAAAATTTTCTAAGTCCCAAAAAACGCTGGCATTTTTTCGTTATTATGGGTGATAGGCTGAAAAAGATCGAAAAAAATTTTGGGGCTCCCCTCCTTCCCCCCTACATTTCCTAACTCATGGCACTACACAGTGGGCACATGTGTAGGGCAAAATAAACATTTTATTTGCTGTTTTGAAGGTTTCCCAGGCTTGTGTAGTTCTGCTACAAATACTTCCATTGGAAATTGAATTTGGCGCCATAAGCAAATTAACCATCGCTAGCGTAACTTCGCTTCGCTTGGCGAATTAACGCTAACGCTAGCGCAACTTCTCAACCTTACGCTACCCCTGAGCGCAACTTAGTGAATTTGCAGAGCGCTATCGAAAATACACCTGGCGAAGTGCTGCGAAGTGCTGCGAAGTGCTGCGAAGCGCTGCGAAGCGCGGCGAAGCGGACGCCAGCGCAACTACGAATCTTAGTGAATGTATATAATATATAATATATCTTCCAGACAAGTTAAAGTGTCCAAGATCACCTTTAACACAATAACGTGTCTATGTTAAATAGACAATTCTAAGTAAAGGAGGGTCCTAATCCGTTATAGTTGTGAAACTATAATCTGGGTTACAAGGTTAATAGGTTTAGTGGGGTTTAAGGAGGGGGCCAGTGCAACACTTTAAAAAGACAAAAATGAGAGCAAGAAACAGAGTACTAATGATTGCTGCTACTGTAATTGTACAATGTATGAAACACTATAGTTTACACTGCTCCGCAGCTGAACTACAGATACTGTAACAGAATTCAGCATATACATGAATTTTAGCTTTAAACTTTTTGTATTAAGCTATATAGGATTCTCAGTCATCTATACTCGCTAACATATGTGTATCCCTAGCAATATCCACAGCAAAAAAAAATTTATATAAAATGTATACAATATACATACCCACTGTACATGCAAAATACTTTCAGAATGTCTCCTAATATGCAGCTTTTTTTCCTTCTCGAATACATTTCTGCCTCCCCCATAACTATTCTTTAGCTATCAAAGTCATTACATTAGGGAGAAACAGACAATGGAGCATTTAATTAGCAGCTATTACTGCAGTCGACAGCTTAGATCCATTAATAAGGCAGGGCTCATGGGAAACACTGAACACCTCTGGAGTCTCAGATTAGAATGATACAAATATTATACTGTACCGGATAAAACAGTAATGGCAACTAATGTTATAAAATTGCAGCTTCTAGCTCGCTGACTCTCTTCAGTCAGGATGGTGGGAGTTGTAGTCCACCAACAACTGGAGGGCTACATGTTGCCCATGTCCGGAATAAAATAACAGACAGCATGGCACAAGAAACTAATTTTAACACCTCCAAGTCCACAAACATATACTGGCTGACACAATTAGGACAGGATCCTGGCACCTATTGCTTGGAGGGATCGGACTTGGAAAACTCTAGAGCAGAGACATCACCCAATCTGACATATTTAGGGCAGGAAATTGGGCCTTGGAAGAAATAGAGGACTGCAGCTGGGCATGTATTCAAAAACAGATGGCATAAGTATTATCTTCTAAATATACAGATTCACAGCATTATTTCCTGGAGCAAAAACAGGCACATCCTGGCAGAGTGTAAGCATATAGAGCGCTTTTATGTTCGGGGGAATTAGTGCTGCTCAGAGTTCTGTGCAGACAGGTGGTTCTGCAGCATTGTGTATGTGAGATGGACGATGGGGTTGTCATGTTTAATCTGTAAAGACGCTGTAAGAGTGTCCATGGGCAGAGGGAAGCATACACACAAGCTGTTTTGCATCATTTGTGATTTTGCCAGTGGCACATGATTTGCCCACACTATGTGCCTCATTTGACCACCCAACACCAAAAGTTGCAACTGGATTTCTATTGCAACCCTAACAATACAAAACAAAGATTAAATGTGCTTTCAGACAATGTATTGAATCTTTTTATTTATTTTTTTTCCGTTTCTTCTGTAGCAGTCTGTTTTTAATTTCCTCTGCCAGTCTGCTGCTTCCTCCTCATTAATCCCCTTTATCTGATGCTGGAATCAAAGCAACCCCTCAGTGCTCATAATCCACTATCGACCCTCAATCCACCATTCCTCCCTCTCCCTTGCCTGTCTATCATCTCTCTCTCTCTTCAAGTGTGTTTCATTTACCTTTCTTTGACATTCCTGCAGGCTTCTCTTCTTCCCTGTATTCATTCAATTCATTGAGCTCAATACAGGGACCATCACAGGAGCTGAAGGAATGTCCATAAAGCATGTGTATTCGTAAACACAAATTTATTGAGGGAAATCACACCCTCGGCTTATCTCCCCCCCCCCGCCTCCATTCATCATCTCTTTTGTATTTCCATATATCTATCTATGTGACTCCTTATTGCCTCATCTGTTCAAATTCTTGATTTTCTGCCTGTAATTCTTTTTAGGTTTCCTTTTATTTCATTTTTCACCCTCTTCTCTTTCAACTGCCACTCTGCTGCTCCTTCACTTTTATGTTTCCTTGTCCAGTCTATGGGGGAAATTCACTAAAGGGCGAAGTGACTAACGTTAGTGAAAATTCCCCATCGTGACGTCATTTGGGGACTTTGCCGATTTACTAACGGGCGCAGATGTAACTTTGCTAGTGAAGGAGATAGACTCTAGCGCTACTTCGCACACTTATGCCAGGCGAAGTTTCGCTACTTCGCAAATTCACTAAAATGCTCCTTTTACTCAGCGTTACCTGTTCTGCCAGACTTGCCTTCGCCAGCTCAGACCAGGTGAAGTGCAATGGAATGTATAGGGGTTCTTCAATTTTTAGTTGAAAAATTTTATAAGTCCCAAAAAACGCTGGCGTCTTTTACTTGTTCAGGGTGATAGGCTGCAAAAGTCCGTAAAATATAACAACTTTATTTTATTTTATTAAGGTTTCCTGGGCTTGTGTAGTGTAATGTATTTGCTGCAACATATACGTCCATTCAACTTTAACTTACCGCCGTATGCAAATTAGCCAACGCTAGCATAACTTAGCTTTGCTTGGCGCAGTAACGATAGCACAACTTCGCCAGAGTTCGCCGACCTGGACGCAACTTCGGATTTTTAGTGAATTACCGTTGTCCTGGCGAATCTAAGCCTGGCAAAGTATTGTGATGTGAGCGAAGCCAGTGCTGGCGAATTTCCGCAGGTTAGGGAATTTGCCCCATAGTCTCCCTCCGTCTTCTCCACTCACAGCATTAAATAATCCCTCATTTATCTCCTGAATATTATTCGCCCTGCTTCTCTGGGATATTTAGAAGAGAGGGAATGGAAAAAATGTGGTCCCTGCAAAAAAAGATCAAAGTATTACACAGTCAGATTATTAGTTTACAGATAATCAGAGACCGTGTCATATACAAGGACTGAGGACATCTGACTCTGCATTAGACACCATTTCTATCAATGTCATACCTAGTCGCAGCCAGGCACCAGTGCAGGATGTGCACCCAGGCCATATGCAATTTGAAATGTAAGCTAGTCTTCTACATAAGCTGACACAAGCATCTACAACAGTGACATAACCTATTTTTCCTAAGCCAAATGGTACATTAATGATTACCATGTTGACTATTTTCAGGTTTACCTGTTTGAATGATTTCTGACCAAACTAAATTGTTACGTGTGAAACTATAGTTATCCACTAACTGCACAACCCACCCATTACAGCATTTCCAGTGAATGATACAACCTGTCCTGCAAACTGCTGAAATGTCTCCACATTCCAGCATGGCAGCTTTCTTTGGGGGGGGGTAGATCACAATGTTAAGAATTTCCATGAATGCATGACCGAGAGGGGGAGTATTTTTATGAAGCCGTATAATATGAAATGACTGGCCTCAGGTACCCACACATGCATTAATTCTCCTACTGAATATTGCCCATTGAACAAAACAGTATATTAAAGTTGCAATGTAAAGTTAAAATCTAAGTGGTTGCACAGAAAAAAAAGTCCACTCTAATTGCATGAGTGTCAATAGAGATGATTAGAAATGCAATTCCTGTTCCAACTTGTTACGTAACAACTTACATTGTTAATTTGTCTTGAAAAACAACACCTGTCTGTAAAGTTCAGCCTTTCAATGTATCACTGTATCACTGACCTAAAGTGGGAAAAGTAACCCTAACTGCCCCAAGACAGATCAAATTGGATGCTTTTTATATTTTAATTTTGTATTCTAATGTCACCTTTGGCCAGCCATGTCACCTGACTACATAACCTAATCAAATACCCAAATCTGCAGCTTTATTAAAGAAAGTGTATTCCACATGGAACAGGGGTACCGGAAGTACTCTCTTTTGAATTAATAAAAGCAACTCTATAAGGGAGTAACTAAAAAACTACATTTTAGACATGCAAACTTCGGCAGTATAAGGGCATATCTGCAACATAAAAAGTGGGAAATCTTTAAAATGCTGTTTAATAAATATACATGTCAGTATATTCCTCTTGTAAACATTAGGGATGTAGCGAACGTCGGAAAAAAAGTTCGCGAACATATTCGCGAACTTGCGCAAAAACGCGAGCGGTTCGCGAACGGTTCGCGAACCCCATAGACTTCAATGGGAAGGCGAACTTTAACATCTAGAAAAGACATTTCTGGCCAGAAAAATGATTTTAAAGTTGTTTAAAGGGTGCAACGACCTGGACAGTGGCATGCCAGAGGGGGATCAAGGGCAAAAATGTATCTGAAAAATCTGCCTGTGTGTGCTTGGAAGAGATAGTGTAGGGGGAGAGCTGTTAGTGATTTCAGGGACAGATGATAGTAAGTTTGCTGGCTAGTAATCTGCTTGATACTGCTCTGTATTGGAGGGACAGAAGTCTGCAGGGATTTGAGGGACATTTTAGCTTAGGTAGCTTTGCTGGCTAGTAATCTGCTGTTCTCTTTAAACAACTGCCATACGTTGACCTTGTAGGCATTGTTTGCCCAGTTTTTTTGGACGCAGCCACTGAAGCACAGTTGCCAGAAAAAATATGCCATATAAATGCTGAAAATAGTCATTTTTCGCCATACGTTGACCTTGTAGACATTGTTTGCCCAGTTTTTTTGGACGCAGCCACTGAAGCACAGTTGCCAGAAAAATTATGCCATATAAATGCTGAAAATATAAATTTTTTTGGTTGCAGCCACTGAAGCACAGAGGCCAGAAAAATTATGCCATATAAATGCAGAAAATATGCATTTTTTTGGTCGCAGCCACTGAAGCACAGTTGACAGAAAAATTATGCCATATAAATGCTGAAAATATAAACTTTTTTGGTTGCAGCCACTGAAGCACAGAGGCCAGAAAAATTATGCCATATAAATGCAGAAAACATGCATTTTTTTGGTCGCAGCCACTGAAGCACAGTTGACAGAAAAATTATGCCATATAAATGCTGAAAATATAAATTTTTTTGGTTGCAGCCACTGAAGCACAGAGGCCAGAAAAATTATGCCATATAAATGCAGAAAATATGCATTTTTTTGGTCGCAGCCACTGAAGCACAGTTGCCAGAAAAAATATGCCATATAAATGCTGAAAATAGTCATTTTTTGCCATATACGTTGAGTCAACGTATGGCAAAAAATGACTATTTTCAGCATTTATATGGCATATTTTTTCTGGCCTCTGTGCTTCAGTGGCTGCGGCCAAAAAAACTGGGCAAACAATGCCTACAAGGCCAACGTATACACTACTACAGCGGTGGATACGGATTACGTAAAATATATGAATGCTGCTTGAAAAAAGTGACTCCGGTGTTTTTTCTGGAGACGGTAATATTATGGATATTTAGACAGAATGGGAACAAGGTCACACAGCTCGATGGCGGGTTGAAGAAAACAGTGTGCAAATAATGCCTACAAGGTCAACGTATACACTACTACAGCGGTGGATACGGATTACGTAAAATATATGAATGCTGCTTGAAAAAAAGTAACTCAAGTGGTTTTTCTAGAGACGATAATATTATCAATATTTAGACAAAATGTGAACAAGCTCACACAGCTCGATGGCGGGTTGAAGAAAACACTGTGCAAATAATGCCTACAAGGCCAACGTATACACTACTACAGCGGTGGATACGGATTACGTAAAATATATGAATGCTGCTTGAAAAAAGTGACTCCGGTGTTTTTTCTGGAGACGGTAATATTATGGATATTTAGACAGAATGGGAACAAGGTCACACAGCTCGATGGCGGGTTGAAGAAAACAGTGTGCAAATAATGCCTACAAGGCCAACGTATACACTACTACAGCGGTGGATACGGATTACGTAAAATATATGAATGCTGCTTGAAAAAAGTGACTCCGGTGTTTTTTCTGGAGACGGTAATATTATGGATATTTAGACAGAATGGGAACAAGGTCACACAGCTCGATGGCGGGTTGAAGAAAACAGTGTGCAAATAATGCCTACAAGGCCAACGTATACACTACTACAGCGGTGGATACGGATTACGTAAAATATATGAATGCTGCTTGAAAAAAGTGACTCCGGTGTTTTTTCTGGAGACGGTAATATTATGGATATTTAGACAGAATGTGAACAAGGTCACACAGCTAGATGGCGGGTTGAAGAAAACACTGTGCAAATAATGCCTACAAGGTCAACGTATACACTACTACAGCGGTGGATACGGATTACGTAAAATATATTATGGCTGCTTGAAAAAAGTCACTCCGGTGTTTTTTCTGGAGACGGTAATATTATGGATATTTAGACAGAATGTGAACAAGGTCACACAGCTAGATGGCGGGTTGAAGAAAACACTGTGCAAATAATGCCTACAAGGTCAACGTATACACTACTACAGCGGTGGATACGGATTACGTAAAATATATTATGGCTGCTTGAAAAAAGTCACTCCGGTGTTTTTTCTGGAGACGGTAATATTATGGATATTTAGACAGAATGTGAACAAGGTCACACAGCTAGGTGGCGGGTTGAAGAAAACACTGTGCAAATAATGCCTACAAGGTCAACGTATACACTACTACAGCGGTGGATACGGATTACGTAAAATATATTATGGCTGCTTGAAAAAAGTCACTCCGGTGTTTTTTCTGGAGACGGTAATATTATGGATATTTAGACAGAATGTGAACAAGGTCACACAGCTAGATGGCGGGTTGAAGAAAACACTGTGCAAATAATGCCTACAGGGCAAATAATGCCTAAAAGGTCAACTTATACACTACTACAGCGGTAGTAAAATAAAAAAAGTAAAATAAAAAAAAATGAATATTAAAAAAAAAAAATTAAAGTTGGTGCTGCTGAACTACTAGGAGCAGCAGATTAGCACACCAGTCCCACTCCCCAACACTGCTAGACTAATAGCACTGGGCTCTTATAGTAGTAGTAGTAGTAGTAGTAGTAAAACAACAAAAAAATAAATAAAAGCAGTCCTTACAAGGACTACTGTTATTGCAGCAGTCAGCAGATGAGATCAGAAGCAGGACAGCTGCCCACTGCAGCTACATACAGAGCACTGCAGTAGAAGGTAGATTACTAGCCAGCAAAGCTACCTAAGCTTAAATGTCCCTCAAACCCCTGCAGACTTCTGTCCCTCCAATAACAGAGCAGTATCAAAACGATTACTAGCCAGCAAACTTTCAACTGTCCCTGAAATCACTAACAGGCAGCAGCTCTCTCCCTACACTATCTCTTCAGCACACACAGGCAGAGTGAAAAAACGCTGCAGGGCTTCGGTTTTTATAGGGAAGGGGAGTGGTCCAGGGGAGAGCTTCCTGATTGGCTGCCATGTACCTGCTGGTCTGGGGTGAGAGGGCAAAAAAAAGCGCCAACAATGGCGAACCCAAAATGGCGAACGTCGCGCGACGTTCGCGAACTTCCGGCGAGCGCGAACACCCGATGTTCGCGCGAACAAGTTCGCCGGCGAACAGTTCGCGACATCTCTAGTAAACATGGAACATGTTGGTGCTGACTGCTGAGGTTGGTAATAAAAGTCTTTTAGGCTTTCAAGTTATCCGGGACAGGTGAAATGTTTGTCAAGTATAAGGAGGCAAATAAATAATGTATAACTATAAAATTCGCAAAACCTTCTTCCACTGCCGGAAGAGTTTTCATGTTCACAACAGCTATATTAAATTTGTGATAATTTGTTTGTATAACTTTTAGCATTGCAAATATTTTTTCCATTACTGACTTTTATTACATTTTTCCAACAAACTCTTCCAACAAACCATTTTTAATGAATTATTGAATTTATTTAAAGTTCAGTAGTGATGGGCGAATCTGTCGCGTTTCGCTTCGCCGAATAATTCGCGAATTTCCAGCGAAATTCGCGAAACGGCGAAAAATTCGCGAAACGAGTCGCGCGGCCCGATTTTGTCGCGCGTCAAAATATTTTGTCGCGGACGCAAGTATGTGTTTTAACGCGCGACGTTATTTTTGACGCGCAGTGCAATTTGATGAAGCCCATCTTCTATGGGTGTTTTGTTTGTATAACCTTTTTTCATCTTTGGGCCTACAAATAAAAATGTTCCCCTTAGTTTCAAGCTTTGTAGTCTGTGATGATAAATGAACATGGTATCTTTTGCTTTGTGTCTGAATGTGCTGAATTGGATTGGACTCCATGGGAAGACCAATACACATGCGTGTTTCACTTAGTATACTGCTACACACATGCCCTGCATTGTTAGAGGACTCCTTTCTTGAAAAAATGGCTCCCATTTTGCAAGTTTCTTAAACTTTTAACGTTTGTGGATTTTTTCACATTACCTCTGGTCAACTGGTAATGGTATCTACTACTACTCTATATCTCTGTTTAACCAAAAAGTACCATCTGTACTTCATATATCTAATAGTATATTACTAACACAAGTACAACTAATAAATCTGAACAGATAGTATCTGGATGCTTTGTATCTCAGATAAAAATGAATAAACCATATGTTTATGTGAATGAACCTTATATTTACATCATGTAATTGTAATGATTCTGAAATACTATGTAATGTAATTTTAATGACTCCGATTAAGAATAGTTATCGTTGTGTTATTAGAATCCAAACAATTCCAAGTACCATGTGAGTATTAGTTTAGTCAAATGAAAAATGAACTCAAAATATAGAGATATAAAAAATTTTTTTAATTTACAACATATAGCACAACGGTGCTGTAACAAACAATAAATAAATTAAAGTGGAGGAGGAGGAGGAGCAACTACCCTCTGCAGGTTGTCTACAATGTCCCTAACCTCTCCCAGCTCCTGCCGCATGGCATTAACTTGGTGGACTAGGGTGACCAGGAGCTCAGTCTGGTCGTAGTAGGCATGCTCTGTCTGAGTGCCTACACTGAGCCCCTGGTCGTCCACTGGTCGTGCCGCCTGGTGAGGTGGTGGTGCCGCCTGGTGAGGTGGTGGTGCCGCCTGGTGAGGTGGTGGTGCCGCCTGGACAGGTGGTGGAGGCGGTGCTGCCTCATCAGGTGGAGGCGGTGCTGCCTCATCAGGTGGAGGCGGTGCTGCCTGGTCAGGTGGTGGTGGTGGTGGTGGTACTTCCCCATCATCAGGATCATCTTGGATCCATTCAGCTGGCAATGAATAAATTTCAGTTTGAGTAACACAGCAATTGCATTTGTATAGTATAAATTATACAGGATAACGTGTCATGTTGTAACTACAGGAAAATTAACTTTATTGTAGTTAAGAAGGGAAACCTATTTTTTCCGTTTAAATAAATCTACCTTTATGTGAAGTAAAATTCTTATTAGCCTTGTCACAGGCCTAAACAAATACACATTTGCTCCAAAATACCAAAATAAATAGGAATCAAGTGCAGGGCAAGATTTACATAGTAGGCACCCCTAGGCCCACTGACATTCGTCGCCCCTGTCCCCTCCCCTTTATTCGGGCAAATTTTTATCATCTGGACAGGAGCAATGGGGATTGCTGCATGGGAAACTATTGTATCTCCTGTGCATCCCCAGTTTTTCTGAACCAATATGGGTGTGGTTGGGCAGCATGCCGCCACCCTAAAATCTTCCAGCCCTAGGCCCGGGCCTTGGTGACCTTTCCACAGATCCGAGCCTGATCAAGTGGCTTTATTGTAGTTAAGAAGGGAAACCTATTTTTTCCGTTTAAATAAATCTACCTTTATGTGAAGTAAAATTCTTATTAGCCTTGTCACAGGCCTAAACAAATACACATTTGCTCCAAAATACCAAAATAAATGGGAATCAAGTGGCTTTATTGTAGTTAAGAAGGGAAACTCATGTATTGCATTTAAATAAATCTATTATAATCTGTTTAAATAATCTCCATTTGACAGCTCATTTACTTGTTATTTAACTTGTCTGCAATTATGTCAGTCAGTCAAAGTCAACTGTTCCAATCCTAATTACAGTATTCACTTAAATACATTTTTGCTGTAAAATAGCAAATCATTATAAGATGTTTTCTTTTTAAATAACTCTATCTTCCACCTCCACGCGCAGCTCATCAACAAACGCGCTGTGGCGTCTTTTGAGATCGCTCCAGATCCTCTGGAGCTCCCGCAAACTTAAGCGCAGGCGGTACTCCCTCCGCAGCCTGCGCCTCAATCTCTCCATTATGCTCCTCCGGAGCGCCTGGATTCCTCTCACTCCAGGAGGGATATTGTCGTATCCCTCCTGGTGCAGGTACCTGACGAACCTCGTCGCGACGGCGACGAAATTGATAAATTGACTACTGTAACACTCAAATACATTGATTTTTTAAAATAAATTATGATATTAAGTCACACTATATTTGGCAATTAGGCACTATTAGAAGTAACATTATTCCCCTAGCAATCATACATTGATTTAAATAAGAGACTGGAATATGAATAGGAGAGGCCTAAATGTATAAAAGTAGCAATGACTAACAATACATTTGTAGCCTGACATAGTATTTGCTTTTTAGTTGGGGTCAACTCATTGACCCACATTTAAAAGCTGCAAAGAGTCAGAACTTAGAAGAAAAAGGCAAATAATAAAACCAAATTAAAAGTTGCTTAGAATTTGCCATACTATTGCATACTAAAAGTTTCCTTAAAGGTGAACCACCCCTTTAAGGGCTTTGCACTGGATCTATGAATACGTTGTGTAAAGTGTTTGGAAACAAAGGATGGCGTGTGTTCTCTTTGAAGGTTATGGACAGCAAACTGGGACAAGACTGCTTGTGAAGTTGAAAGTCGCAAAATAGCAGATGCAGCTGAAAGTGGGATGTAAGATGGACATCATCTAGGAATGAAATTCCTCTTTCCATTAAGCAAACTGTGTTGTCTCGTTTATTTAACTCAAGGACAAAAGCATTCATAGAGGACAAATTCAATCTAAATTATTACTTACAGCATGAATTTAAGTAGAGTTTATGGCTATGTTTGTGTCAGCCAGGGTTGCCAGGTTGGTTGGTTTCCAGTCAAATTTACTGGGCTGATGTTTGGGGCCTGTTTGGGCCTCTGTGTAATTTGAATGCAAGGGCCTATTTTGACTCCCAGACCAGACATGGCTTTGGGACTACCATTAAAACATTTCCCTTACTTTTGTACACAGTGATGAATGTATATATGCCATGTTTTGCTTTGGAATCAATGGGAAGAGCAATTCGCACCTATGTTCCACTCAGTTACTGCTATACACACATGCCCTCCCTGTATACATTTTTTAGAGCACTCCTATCATTTCAAAAGAAAGAATAATGACAGAGGCAAAGGACTTTTGGCCGCAGTCGTTTCAGGGGTAATAATAGTGTGAATACATTTGACAACCAAGCAGCGAGCATTGTTGTAATCAATTTTATTAGAGCCAGAAGAATTAAATGAGGCAGGCCTCAACCCCCAGAAGAAATTAGCCAAACAATGGGGCTGTATTCGAAGAAACATTTTTAGAAGCCATGATAGGCCTCAACCACCAGAAGACATTAGCCAACTTAGCGGCAAAATTACAAGCAACCTATTTAGAAGCCATGATAGGCCTCAACCCCCAGAAGAAATTAGCCAACAATATGGCAGTATTCGAAGAAACAGTTTTAGAAGCCATGATAGGCCTCAACCACCAGAAGACATTAGCCAACTTAGCGGCAAAATTAAAAGCAACCTATTTAGAAATCATGTTAGGCCTCAACCCCCAGAAGAAATTAGCCAAACAATGTGGCAGTATTCGAAGAAACATTTTTAGAAGCCATGATAGGTCTCAACCCCCAGAAGAAATTAGCCAACAATATGGCAGTATTCGAAAAAACATTTTTAGAAGCCATGTTAGGCCTCAACCACCAGAAGAAATTAGCCAACAATGTGGCAGTATTCGAAGAAACATTTTTAGAAGCCATGTTAGGCCTCAACCAGAAGAAATTAGCCAACTTAGCGGCAAAATTATAAGCAACATATTTAGAAGCCATGTTAGGCCTCAACCAGAAGAAATTAGCCAACAATGTGGCAGTATTCGTAGAAACATTTTTAGAAGCCATGTTAGGCCTCAACCAGAAGAAATTAGCCAACAATGTGGCAGTATTCGAAGAAACATATTTAGAGGCCATGTTAGGCCTCAACTACTAAAAAAATTTGCCGACAATGCAGCAGTAGTATCTACGATAGCAGTAGGAGCTTTGATAGGCCCCCACCATAAAAAAATTGCCGACAATGCAGCACAGCAGCAGTACTACTAGGGCTAGTAGCAGGCTACAGCAGCAGCAGCAGCAGCAGCAGCAAGGGCAGCAGGTGCAGACAGATGGGGAATGGGCAATACTACTGAGGAGGAGAGTATGGGCAGCAATGGAGAGAGGAGGATAAATCTGTGGAGGAGAAGGAGGAGAGGAGGCTAGTCTCTGCTGTCTGCAATGGGCACTTGGATATCCCCGCTTATCCATGCCTCATTCATTTTAATGAATGTCAGCTTATCCACGCTGCCAGTGGATAGCCGTGTCCGCTTCTCAGTGACCACCCCACCTGCGGCACTGAAGACACGCTCTGACAGGACACTGGCAGGGGGGCAAGCCAGCACCTCCAGAGCGTACTGTGCCAGTTCTGGCCACTGGTCGAGCCTCGAGACCCAATAATGCATGGGGTCATCGTCAGGGCGAATGGCATCCTGCACGCTGACTGACCCCATGTAGTCAGCCACCATATGCTCCACCCGCTGCTGGTGGTGGCTTTGGGTGCTGACTGGGCCTGCTGCTGGCCGTTGAGGCTCGAAAAAGCTCTTCCACACACCCATGAGATCTCCGCCCTTGCTGCTGCTGCTGCTGCTAGGCCCCCGTCTCTGCTGGGTGTGTGGAGTAGTGGAGGCCTGAGAAGTGTCAGACTGGGGGAAGGCCTCCACTAATTTTGAACACAGAGCCTTCCTCAATTGACCCATCCTCCTCTCTCTCTGGCTGGGTACAAGGAACTCCCCCACCTTTCCCTTGTACCGTGGGTCAAGCAAAGTAGCCACCCAATAATCCTCCCGGTCTTTGATAGAACAGACCCGGGGATCGCTTCGGAGGCAAGTCTGCATATGGGCAGCCATGTAAAAGAGGTGCCCCCGACCAACCTCTTCTTGACTGCCCTCCAGATGCAGCAGGTCATCTGGCTCGACCTGCCCCTGCTCTGTACCCTCCCAGCCGTGGACAATAGCTGGGGTGGTTGGGTGGCATGTGCCCTGCTCCCCATGCTGCGCAGGCACCCAGTCCTCCTCTCCCTCATCCTCCTCATCGGGCACCATCTCCTCCTCAGCCCCCTCTGCCTGCCTACGGGGCCTACTCTCCTCCTCCTCCTCCTCAGGCACGTCACCCTCCTCTAGCAGCCCATCCAACGTGCGCTTGAGGAGGAACACCAGGGGTATGACATCGCTAAGACACGCATTGTCCCTGCTAACAAAGCGTGTCGCCTGCTCAAAGGGGGCAAGTACTTGGCAGAGCTGCCTCATTTGCTGCCACTGCTCTGCACTAAATTACCCCAAATCCGCCCCCTGAGTACCCCTGGCACTGTGCTCCAGCAGGTAATTGCTGACCGCCCAGCGCTGCTCTACGAGGCGCTCCACCATGTGCAGGGTGGAATTCCAGCGCGTCGGCAGGTCACAGATGAGCCGGTGGGGTGGCAGACTATGCTGCCGCTGCATCCGTGCCAAAGACGCGCTGGCGGTGGGGGACCTGCGAAAATGGGCACATACCCTACGTACCTTCTCCAGCATGTCACCCAACCCTTGGTAGCTCTTGAGGAAGCGCTGCACCACAAGGTTGAGGACATGTGCAAAGCAAGGCATGTGGGTCAGGTGCCCTAGGCGGATGGCGGCCAGCAGGTTGCGACCGTTGTCGCAAACAATATTACCTGCTTGGAGCTGGCGGGGAGTGAACCACCGCTGCACCTGAGTCTGGAAGGCAGCCATGAGCTCAGGTGCAGTATGACTCTTCTCGCCCAGGGAGAGGAGTTGCAGCACAGCCTGACATCGCCTGTGCTGCACTAAAGCGTAGCTGCGGGGACGCTTCAGGGGTGGCTCATCCATAGTGGAGGAGGAAGTGGACATGTGGGGTTTGCCCTGTACCCCACGGGGAGGCACCTGTAGCCTGAGGGGAGCGCCCCGGCTTGCACCCTCCCCAGCACTCATGAGGGTGACCCAGTGCGCAGTGTAGGTTATGTACCTCCCCTGCCCATGCCTGCTGGTCCACGTGTCAGTGGTGCAGTGCACCCTGCCGCCAACAGCATGATCCAGCGACAGGGACACATTTTCAACCACATGCTGGTGGATGGCAGGGACGGCCTTCCTGGCAAAATAATGGCGGCTGGGGATCCGCCAGTTAGGGGCAGCGCAAGCCATCAGCTGTCGGAAGGGGGCTGCTTCGACTAGCTGATAGGGCAGCAGCTGCACTGCCAGAAGCTTTGCCAGGCAGCCATTAAGCCTCTGCACTTGGGGGTGGCTGGGGGAGAGAGGCGTCTTGCGGCTGAGGAACTGGGGGAGGGAAACCTGGCGGGACAGGGGCCGCATTGAGGAGGAGGAGGCTGCAGAAGAGGCTGAGCTACACAGTGGCTGCCTCCGACTGTGAGCCCCAGAATCCTCTTCACCTGCTGCAGGGTCTGGGGAGCTAGCACCTCTTCCCTGAGGAATGGGAGGAGGTGGACAGGAAGCACCACTGCCACCCGGTGCCCTGCCACTTTGGTGCTGCTCCCACGTCATCCTGTGATGACGTTTCATATGGGAACTTAAAGCTGATGTTCCCATATGTGACCCTGCCTGCCCCCTTCGAACCTTCTGCCGGCAGAGCTGGCACACTGCTATTGCCTGGTCCTCTGCCTGGCACGTGAAAAAAGCCCACACTGCTGAAGTGCGGGCCACTGCCTTGCCTGCTGTGGAGGGTTGAGGATGGTCCCCACCCGTACGCACATAGGCTTTGGACCTAGGCGCAGTGCTGCCCTGTTGCCTGCCCCCCCTAGCAGTGGTCGGTGGAGCCGGCTCTTCATCCTCATCAACAACAAACAGTTCCCCCCCTGAACTGCTGCTGTTATCCTCTGGAGCCGGCTCCCAGGGTCTGTCCCTGTCATCGTCCTCCCCCAGACCAGACCCTGCCTCATACATGGCATCAATACCCACATCCAGCATGCTGGTGTCTGACCCCACACCAGCAACTTGCTGCCCTGCCATAAGGGGACCCTGCCCAATATCCCCTATTGATGTGGGCTGTGACATGACCACCTCCTCCTCTTCATCAGACATGAATGCCCCCCCCATTCCTGCCTGATCATCAAAAAGATCCAGGGTGTCTGGGCCCAAGTCCACCTCAGGATCAAATAAGAGGGATGGGGTGTCATCCCACACTGAGCTAGCAGGTGATGCCACCTCCTGCCGCTCACTGGTGCCCGCTGCAGATGAGGTAGCCTGGGTCAGCCAGTCTACCACTGCCTCTGCCTGCTGCGACCGTATGGGTCGCGAAGCAGTGGCAAAAAAATCGGGCACAGTCCTACGTGGACCAGTTGCCCCGCTGCTGCGACCCACAGCCACCTGCTGCTGTGGCATTTGCTGCTGCTGTTGTTGCGGCTGCTGCTGCTGTTGTTGCAGCTGCTGCTGCTGTTGTTGTTGCAGCTGCTGCTGTTGTTGTTGCAGCTGCTGCTGTTGTTGTTGCAGCTGCTGCTGTGATGGCAGCTGCTTTGATGGCAGCTTGTGCTGCGACTGATTTACAGTGCCGAGACTGGGCATGGCACATGGCTGTTGTGGGGTTGGATGCCCACGGCCAGCACCACGGCCTCTTCCTCGGCCACCCCTCCCTATCCCACCCTTCTTCCCACCACCACCACCCATCCCCCCTCTCCCACGGCCCGTCATATTGGGCAACTAAACTTAAAAAAAAAATATATATATAAGGGGGGGGTTTGGATATTTCGGGGAAGGAAAGGAGAAAAAAATAAAACCCTCAACTAAATCCCCTCAGCAGAAGTGTGCACCCACAAGGAGTACACACACCAGCACAGACAAAGACAAAGACAGTTAGCCCTAAAAAGGGCTATTGGGTGGTGAGCAGGCAAGCAGAAGAGGGAAAACAGTAAACTGAAATCCACAACCTCCACTTGCACTGATTCAGAAAAAAAAAAAGCTCTCTACACAAACTCCACTAGCTAAATCACACACAAATCTCTCACTATCCTGCTCTCTCTACCTCTACCAGAAACGCCACGAGTAATGGCCGCCTCTGCAGCTCCTTATATAGCCAGTGGGTTGGCTCAGGGATGGCTCACATCTTATTGGCTGCTGTGGGTGATGTTTAGTTTGTCGCGCGTCTTTTTGTTTTGACGCGCATTAGTGGCGTCGCGGCTCGTCGCGCGACGAAAATTTCGACGCGCGGCGAAACGAGTCGCGAGGCGAATTTTTGCCGCAATTTCGCGAAAAATTCGCCCGCGGCGAAACGCAGAAATTCGCCGCGAATTTAACCATGGCGAATTTATTCGCCCATCCCTAAAGTTCAGATTATAGAAAGTACAAACGGAAAAAGTACTGAACGATCTAAAAAAAAGAATACCTCTAAAACATCTAAAAATTTTCAGACTATTCATACCAAAAAATCAGAAAACCTCTAAAATTGTAATTGGATTAAACGGTCCAAAAGGATCAGTGCTACTACCACTGACTTCTATAGCCGGTCAACAATTTTTACTTGGCCTTGTGGTTTTTTTACACTTAACAAATCTGACATTTTTAGAGCATTTGAGAAATATAGATAAACCACAAGTATATCGAGATTTGTGGTGAACCAACATTTGATGTTAATAAATGGCCCTCAATGTCAGGGGGGGTCGGTTGGCCCATGATAACAGAGAAAAAGCAGAGATACTGAACTGTTTTTCATCTGTCTATTATAAGTGTTATACACTAAATAGTAGTGTGTTAGGGGATTTGAGAAGGATCTAGGGGTTTTTGCAGATAACAAATTGTCTAATGCCAGGCAGTGTCATTCTGTGGCCACTAAAGCAAATAAAGTATTGTTTGTGAGTGTACAGAGGGGTTGGTGTAAGTGTATGTATGTAAGTGCAATGGGTTTCATTTGGAGGGGTTGAACTTTTTATCAACCCAACTTTCAACCCAACAACCTGGAGTATGCAGTGCAGTTTCAGGCTCCAGTCCTTAAGAGGGATATAAATGAGCTGGAGAGAGAGCAGAGACGTGCACCTAAAATGTTTAAAGGGTTCGAAGATTTAAATTAGGGCAGACTGTCAAGGTTGGGGTTGAGGCTTTCAAGGGGACATGATTACTCTTTATACGTACATTAGAGGGCATTATAGACAGATAGCGGGAAATCTTTTTTTTTCCATAAAATGGATCACCACACCAGAGGCCACCCCTTTAGACTAGAGGAAATTAACTTTCATTTAAAGCAGTGTAGGTGATTCTTAACAGTGAGGACAGTGAGCTTGAGGAATACCCTGCCAGAATATGTTGTGGTAGTTGATTCTGTTACTGCCCTTAAGAGGGGCTTGGATGGTTTCTTGGACAAGCATAAAATCATAGGCTATAGTGATATTAAAAGCTACAATTAACATAGATATTGGTACACATAGTTTGTGAGTGTAGAGAGGGGTTGGTGTAAGTGTATGTATGTATGTACTGTATGTGCAATGGATTTCATTTGGAGGGGTTGAAATTTTTTTCAGCCCAACTTAACTATGTAACTAATAAAACCTTTTTTTATAATTAAGCAGCACAACCACAGTGCATTTCCCCCTTCTCTTCTCTTCCAGTTATACCTAGTATTGCGCTAACTGTGGCAGTATGACTATTACTCAGATTCTTTCCCTTGCTTTAAGGTATCTGTATGCACTTTCTCTGTATGTACCATCCACAATCTATATCCTTAAAACTCCAGTTGACTTTTGGGTTGCATTCACATCAGAAGCCAATAAATCTGCCTGTATGTTTTTAGAGGTATGAGAGAAAAACAAAGTACCAGTAGGAAACCCATGACATATAATCATCTTGGTGTACAGTTTGGAATTGAACTGAGCCCCAGTGTTGGCTAACTCAACCAGAAATGAAAATCAATGTATATGGAATGCAATGGCTCTCTAAAACTGGTTACATAGTTAATTTTGGTTGCAAATAAAAGGTACATTAAGTTCAGCCCCATTAAATGATCTCGATTGCATATACACAGATGTACATATACAGACATATCTTCAAACTCACATGTTTGAAAAATTGTCTCACATTATTCGTCTATAATATCTGCTAATGTACAGTACTCCTACACTGAAATGATGACCCCTTAAAAGCCTCTTTTATCCAGATGAAACAACCTAAACCTTCACAGTCTTTCCTCATAGTTTAATTGCTCCATTCCTTTTACAAACTAGTTGCATGTCTCTACACACTGTTCAGCTCATTGATATGCATTTAAGGACTAGAGCTTAAAACTGCACTGAATGATCAAGATAAGGCCTTACCAGAGAACCAGAGGGCCAGTGGAGATACTAATCCCTTTTTAAATGAATCTACAATAAACAATATATTGTATACTGTATACTATTTTTTGGAGCCCTTGTGGAGTGCCTGGATGCCCCTACTTGTTTTGCTATAAAGTCTTTCCAGGCACCTATAAAGCCACTGACACTGTCTAGAGTTACACAGTTTGTTATCCACAAAATTCCCCAAATCCTTCTCAGTGAGGCTGAAACACACTACCATTTAGTGAATGACTTGCATTTATGTTATGTCTTCCGACATATCTTTCAAATCTTCCTGAGACAACATCTTGCATGAAACTTAAAGTGTTAAACACACAAAAAAAGACAGTACTTACAGTGCCAACCTCAAGGTTAAAACAAGCATATTAAAAAGCAAAGGACCAAGAACAGACCCCTGCAAGACTTCACTTCACTAACAACAATTGCCCAATGTGGAAATTATTCATTTACTACCACTCTGTAATCTATCCTTCAGCCAGTTCTCTAGCCAAGTACAAATACTATGTTCCTGGCCAATATAATTTAGGGGGTACTTTATAAATATTAAAATTAGACTTTTTTTCACATTAAAATTTACAAAATGTAATTATAGTTTCTAAAATCAAATGTTTGGGATTTATTAAGCACAAAAAAAATGTAAAAACTTGGATGCAAAATGTTGGTATCTAAAAGCTTGTGCATTCATGTAGAACTCAATGGGAGTTGTCCTTACCAAAATGTAAGTGATTTTTTTTAATTAGAATTTTTTTATGGTTTAATTTAATTGAGTTTTTTATACTGTAGTTTTTTAAATAAATAAGCGAAGCTTTGAGTTTGGTGTGTTTTAAAGTATATTTGAAACAAAATATGAAAATTTCACAAATTTGGATTTTGGTTTATAGGCCATTTTTTACATAATATTCTGTGTGGTACTGTATGAAATGCATTAGAAAACATCTAAATAATACGCATTCAATGCCACTCCAATGTCTAGGTTTCTGTGCACTTCCTCATAGAAGCCAATCACATTTGTCTGGCAAGATCTGTTATGCCTAATACCATGCTGGCGCAAACTTAGTGGAAATAAACTCGAATTTTCGAGATTTATTATACCCTGAGGCTGCAAAAAGTCAGAATCTGAAAATCTGCCATCTCAGACCTGCCAAGGTTGTATATAAGTCAATGGGAAAGGTCCCTTTCCTGCTTAGAAGTTTATGTGGTCTGTGCTGGAATAAGCCCGGAAATCTGACTATTCCGGGCTTTGCGGGTAAAAATCTGATAAATTCGGGCTCTTCCCAGAAAAATTGAGCAATTCAGGTTTTCACTCAATTTTCTCAAATATTTCCCCGATCCGATTAAATTGTGTTTTTTTGATAATAAATAAGGTCAAATCGTGGATTCTAGTTTAGTCTGACTTTTTTATTTTAAAATTTGGATTTTGATAAATAACCCCCTAGATATTTCCTTGATAAATAACCCCCTAGTTGTTTAAACAGAAGAAAAATATGTTTGCTCTCATTAACCTTTTGTCTGCCCTCTGGTACTGAGGGGCTGATTTAAGAATGTTCCCCTGCCAACTTTCCTGCTTAGAACACAGTACCAAGGACAGGAGAATTTTGTACATAAACATAAACTGAGTCTATTAAAATCATTAAAGGTCATTAAGGGTGTAGTTCACCCTCCAAACCCTGTCTTCAGTTTTTCTAAAACTGTCAAATGTATCAATTCATTTATCAATTTAGTTAATAGTCAGTGTGAGCTGATGGTGGTGCTGACTTATGTTCAGCTTGAGTACAGCTATGAGTTGCCTTTTACAGAAGCTTTTAGCACTCAAGGCTTGGCAGTAAATCGTTTACATGGAATTCAGAGCACTATGCTAACATATATTTTAGCATGATAGAACCCACTAATTAGAAAAGAAGGGTAAGAGTTTTATCTCACTCCTCTGCATCTCCCTAGCATTAGATTCAGTTGGAAAGGGGAAATATGCAAACCACTCCCAAATCTGGAAAATACCTGGCTTTGGAGTGGATTTTGCCATTCTTGCTGGTTCTCATAGCATTCTAGATACTGGGGCACCAGAAAATGGTTCCAATACCTGACTGGACTGTACATGTAAAAATAACCATCTTTCCCAAGTTTTTGGGGTAGGGTGGTCCGGCATAGAATATGCTTTGGGCCCAGTAACCCTCAGTTAGACAACTGATATTCGTGAAAATAAAAATATATTTCTCCTGTGTCTTAAACATCTCAATCAATGGTGTATTTTTCTAGTTTTGAAATTAAAACTGTTTACATGTACAGTAAAAAAATGTATATGTAGCTATGCCTTCAAGCTAGCATTCAGAGGCTCCTTCTCGTAAAAGGCAATACTGTAGAGACCACCAAAAGATCATTATATAGATACTCAGCATCACAGCATGCCCACTTTCAGTAAAGAATCAACCTAAAACATACTGTAGAATGTAATTGGTCTGGTTGGGGAATATCAAAGTACTTTTATAGAACATAGTATTAACACACACAGTATGGGCAATATCAATGCATGGATACTTTAAAATGATTGCTCACTGCAGTCAGGGCCGGATTTACATAGTGGGCGCCCCTAGGCCCACTACCGTTTGTCGCCCCTGTCCCATCCAGGGGGACAGGAACAATGGGGATTGGCGCACGGGAAATTTAAAAAATTATTGTATCTCCAGCGCATCACCAGTGTTTTTGAACCAATGTGGGTGTGGTTGGGCAGCATGCCACCCCCCTAAAATCCTGCCGCCCTAGGCCCGGGCCTAGGTGGCCTTTCCACAAATCCGGGCCTGACTGCAGTGGATTCATTATCAGTGTAGGATTAATCAGAACTCCAGGAAGTAGCAAGAGCAGAAGATAATTCAAAAAAGTCAGAAATGGGGTGCCACGTCATTTGCAATTAACCCCAAATCCCAAAGGAAAAATATTTTATAGCACACTTTGCAGTATTAAAGAACAAGGTTCCAGCAGAGCATGTTTTAAGGATATCTTAAGGATTCTAATCAAAATGACACTCTCACTGGGGAACCCGATATGAGAGTACATGCATGAAACAAACTCTGCTTCAGTTTCACATTGGTATATTGTAGGGAAAATAGAAATAAAATATAATTGTCATATATATACTGTATATACTATACTATATTCCCTGACTGAGAGTCTTAGCCTCTGCCACTGCTGTTTCAATTTGGCTAGCAACTGTAATAGACTTTGCAAGGGTTAAATCCTGCTCTTGGAGCATTTTCTCTCTAATGCGAGGTGAGTTTGTTTTTTCCACTATTTGGTCTCTTAGCATTTCATCTGTTAGATTCCCAAACTCACAGGTAACAACCAGCTCTCTCAAAGCTGCTGCAAATTGTTCGCCATTACGTTGTCCACATTACAGAGTCCAATGACTGCAGCACACTGTTAGTTATAGTTTACTTTCAACGTTGTGGTTTTATTAGCTCAATTGTGCAGGTAGACAAAAAAAAGGGGCAACGTTTCAGGCCTCACAGGGCCCTTTCTCAAGCCTATAATATTATATACTATTCAGTGTTAAATAGTGTGTAAAGCCTCTGGAATGTGAAGAACAAATGAGTGATATGCTGAAACGATTTACAAAGAGAGGGTACAATAGAAATGTATTACAAAGTGGTTTACAAAAAGTACAGAATAAGACCAGAGAAACTCTTCTGACTGACAAGCAACAACAAAAAAATAATGAAGACAATACCCGTATGGTATTTGTAAGTGACTTTTATACAACTAGTGGACAGATAGGGCACATCATACGGAAACATTGGTACATACTGCAATGCTGCCTACAAGATGTCCCCAATTTTCGGTTGTCACCAATGTTGGCATATAGAAGGGCAAAAAACTTCAGGGACAGATTAATTAAAGCAGATGTAGGGGGAAAGGGAACGCACACTACCCGCTTTCTTCAGAGACCCAAATTTGGAACTTTTCCATGTTTACAATGTGTTCAGTGTAGTTCAGTGATCAAGGGGGATACATTTCATCACCCACATTCAGGTAAAAAATATAAAATCAGACAATACTATACTTGTGAATCCACATTTGTCATTTATTTACTCAAATGCCTATGTGGGTTATTATATGTGGGAGAAACAACCCAAAAAAATAAAAGATAGAATATCTAAGCATAAGTCCACTATCCAAACAGGATTGACAACACTACCTGTCCCAGCACATTTTCGGCAGGCGGCCACTCAGTGAGCCAATTAAAGTTTCAGGTAATAGACTCTGTTGAACAACCTAGGAGAGGAGGCAATAGGATGGCACTTCTGCATGAACTTGAAATGCAATGGATCAATAGATTAGATACCATTTGGCCAAGGGGGTTGAACAAAGATTATACTCCAGCTAAGTTTATATTCCAGTAAGCATGTAGAAAATTAAGTAATTTACTGTCCTCTAATCATAACTAACAATGTTATTCTATTTCTATTCTATTAAGGTTATTGAAGGGGGAAAGGAAATCGGAGGACTCTGAGAGCAGCTATTACCTTCTACAGACACAGTGAGGTTAAGGAGGGAACATAAATCATGATTCAATAAAAAGGTATATATAAGCATCTCAGATTCTTCTGATTTTCCGGATCTTTGGGATCGAATTCCCAGAGTATAAAATTTATGTTACACAGATGCATGTATTTGAGGTACAATTGAGTCCTTATATTTACTATGTGGTAATATCCTAAATTTTCTAATAACACAATGATGGACAATTGACATGAATTTGGATACTTTTATTAATGAAGATGGAACACAAGTTTTTTACACGGACTGTTACACGGTTTTTATTAAATTTTATTCACTTTTGCCATTTTTATATTTATAACAGTGAATGTATATGAACATTAAACATGAAGTAATTCACGAATTGTCACAGGCATTCCTGCCCAGCACCTCCCCTAACCTTACCCCACCCACTTGTAACACTATTTAACACTGAACAGTATGTAATATTATAGGCTTGAGAAAGGCCCGAAACATTGCCCCTTTTTTTTTGTCTACCTGCACAATTGAGCTAATAAAACCACAACGTTGAAAGTAAACTATAACTAACAGTGTGCTGCAGTCATTGGACTCTGTATCGTATTTTCCTGACCCGTGGCAGGTTGGGTTAATTAATGCTGAGCACCTGGTCCTCAAGGATTTTGCACTAGGTTGAGCACTCTAATATTGTGTGGAATTACGTTGTCCACGTTGGCGGAATTTATATCTTTTAGCAACCACATTTACTCTTGGCACAAAAAAGTTCTTTATAGCAGTAAAAGCAGTTTCATAAGTATCATCAGGTAACGGTAATGTATAGAATATACACTGTCCCTCTGCTCCCAGGCAGTGAATAAGTAAAGCACACTTTCTAGCAGCAGAAATCTCCCCTTGGTCAGCAGCAACAATGTAATTTTCAAACATATGGATCCAAGCAGTAAATGGTATGATAGGCTCACCAGGGTGACATCTACAGGCTATTTGTATAAACACCACACTCTGCATAACAATATTGCAAACTAAGCAGTTAGATTGCAAAACTCAACTATTATTGAATACATGCTTGAGGTGTACATAGAGTATCTTCTGCAAATTTGTATCACTTTTCAGCCACTTAGGTCTTGTGAAGTAGCATTGCATTTTCTAATCCCTGCCATGTGGAAATCCCAGTTCCCTGTGTGGGCTGCAGGAAGTAAAGATCTGTCCTTCCATTTTAGTAATAAAGTTAAGGCCAGAACTGCAAGGTGATCCCCTCAGTTGCATCGCACATACTGCAGCCAGAGTATGAGAAGTTGTACATTGAACCCAGCTGCTATCTCCAGTTACAGTTATGGCAGAAAGAAAAGTTAAGCTTGTATGGATATTCATTCATCATTAATCCTTACTTTTAATGCTAAATATAGACAGAGAATTAGAGTATTGGAACAACTGAAACAAGTATTAAAACAATTGGTTTCTTGGTGTTTCCACTTTGCACTGATTTGCACTGATTGCTTATGCTTTGAATGAAAATGATTGATTCCTATACATTTCAGATGACATTGTTGAAGAAGGCACAAACTGGAGATAATCTAAACATATTCATTCATCTATAAAAGCACACATAGTATGCACACCTCTGTAACTGGCTCACTCACTTTTATGGATAAGAAAGTCCAGCACTCTTTAAAAAATTTTTAAAAATTATAGTTTCATACAAAGTTTTGTATAGATCACTCTGGCGATTTGGGGATCAAAAAAAATCCATTGGCCTGCTGCATCCAGATGGTCCTCAGCTGGACATCACTGCTATAAACAATTATTGTAGCACCAGCTTGTCAAGAAAATGTTTCCAGACTCATTGCCCAATGCTTTATCCTACAGCAAGACATTGATGCAGAGCACACAGAAAAAGGAACCAAGTAATCTCTACATGGTCAAATCAATGGCTTGATTTATATCCAATCAGGAATGTATTTCTTGTTTGCTAATAAATTAATTAGCAGACTAGGCAAAACATTTTTAAAGAAGAAAACAATAATTTTGTAAATCCTCTGAGAATTATAGGCTTCTTCTCTTCTTTTTTTTTTCTTATCGTATCAGAAGAACCTGGATTCAAATAGAAAATGTTATACTTCAGTTAACATTACAATCATTTGCCTCAATTGATTTTCATAAAACACAAAGCCAAAGCAAATCCACTAGGAACTCCCAAATGGGGAAAACAGAAGATATGCGATGATTTGTATATGATTCAAACAAAGATCAGTCAGAATTTATTATGAAATAGGTTCTTTATCTAATGATGGATGAGCATAATATATGTGAATGAGAATTAAGATGCCTTCATATGGGATTATATTGGTTCCCAAGGTCGGATTTTGTTTATATAGCTTGACTCTCTTGAATTCTGGTTATTTCCTGCCTTGATACTGTATCTGGGCCTAATTTGGTTTCAGTATCTAGTCCTAGTTCAGTCTCAGCCCATTGTTTTTGTGGCCACCCCTGCCTATTGCCTACTCCTGTGATCTTAACTGCTCCATGTCTTGTCATATGGTCTGCTTTTTAAAATAGCTTGCCCAATGTCTGCCTGATTTTTATTTCAGTTTATGTAACATCGCTTCACTTCCATGGATCAATTACCTGTTACCAGATCTGTGGTAAAGATACCCTATTTCTGGAAATGGAATTCAAGATAAGTAGTAGTATTCTGTAACTGCCTATACACTGACATTCCAGTTTCAGTTGAATCGCTCTATATATAATTTAAAGCTACAAGTACGATAATGTGATCAGTTGTTTCCTGATTTCATATAATTAAAGGAAAACTATACCCCCAAAATGAATACTTAAGCAACAGATAGTTTATATCAAATTGAATGTCATATTAAAGAATCTTACCAAACTTGAATATATATTTGCATAAATATTGCCCTTTTACATCTCTTGCCTTGAACCACCATTTCGTGACTCTATCTGTGCTGCCTCAGAGATCACCTGACCAGAAATACTACAACTGTAACTGTAACAGGAAGAAGTGAGGAAGCAAAAGGCAGAACTCTGTCTGTTAATTGGCTCATGTGACCTTACATGTGGTTTGTATGTGTGCACAGTGAATCGTACGATCTCAGGGGGCGGCCCTTATTTTTTAAAATGGCAATTTTCTATTTATTATTACCCAATGGCACATACTACTAAAAAAGTATATTATTATGATAATGGTTCATTTACATGAAGCAGGGTTTTACATATAAGCTGTTTTACTCAGTATCTTTTAATAGAGACCTACATTGTTTGGGGGGTATAGTTTTCCTTTAAGCGGATGACCTTGAGATAAATCAACTGAGCTTGAGAAATCTGCAACCACCTTTTTCTGTTTCTCTCTGCACTAGTCACGGCCTGCCATTTAAACCTTAATAGCATTTTTTGCCCAAGTTATATGCTCACTGATAAAATGTTTCAGTAGCATAAAAATAAATAGAACTTATCTAATACTCTTCTTAACTCCATACAGATGTTATGTATCAGTGAGTGAAGCTGGGTTCTACAAATTCCCAGGCTTTTTTTATATTTTAAAGTATGAAGGGAGTTGCAGTGGGTTTTAAAATATATGTACCTTTTGAAAATAGTAACGGCTACATTGTGTTGTTTCACATTTACTAGTATTAAGACACTTCTATAAAGCAATTGTACAAAATGTTCAGTATTTAATTAGGATGAGGTGTTAAACCCCTAAGGGGAAATGGCATATACCAATAATAACTGTACATAATTAGATCATTGGGGAGAATGTAAAATAAATGAAGCTAAGCAAGTGTGGCTACATAGATATTAAGTGAAATTATGATGTGTGCCATTTATTTACAAAATATAAAGGTTATTTCCAATAACTAGGAATACAATTATATAAAAATAGTATTGTTTTTTTTCTTAGAATATTTTGCTTTCTTTATTTGCAGATTACTAAACAATGCTGGTTTAGTTTAATAACTTAGCCACTGTATTTGCTGTCTGCTACAGTGAATCCTATAATTACAACCTCAATCATACTGGACTCCCTTTGCCTCCTAAACGCGGCCATACACCAGCTGACCACTTACCATCTTTACCTGACCATGGGCCAAATGAACAGAAAGTGTACTAGGGACCACTCAAGTTATGGCACACAAGTAAGTCTTCCATGCAGAGATGCAGATCATAGAAATACTTGGAACAGCTGCAGATCCTCTTCAATTCCATATCGCCTGATTCCAGAGGTGATCGATAACCATGTACATGGATATCAGTTGAGCTTGGCAGGGCACTATAGACATACAAATATTTGTAAGTGTATGGTCAGCTTGAGTTCTAGCCTTGTGCCTTTTTTATGAGCCATAGGGGCAAATTCACTAAGATCCGAAGTTGCGACAGCTTCGCGCACTTCGTCAGGCGTAGTTTCACAAGCACTACGCAAATTCACTAAAATGCAAAGTTGCGCTCGGGGAGTCGAACGGTAGCGTTAATTGTCAAGCAAAGCGAAGTTATGCTAGCGATGCCTAATTTGCGGTGCCAAGTTAAAGTACAATGGATGTATATGTAGCAGCAAATACATTACACTACACGAGCCTGGGAAACCTTCACAAAGCTTCATAAAATAAAATAGAGTTGTTATTTTGCCCTATACATGTGCCCACTGTATAGTTGAGTTGCCATATGTTAGGAAATGTAAGGGGCGTTTTTTGGAACTTTTTTTGAAGCAATCCCTATCTACTCTATTGCACTTCGCATGGTCTGAGGTGGCGAAGGCAAGTTGCAAGAGGTAACGTTCAGTAAAATGCGCAAGTTAGTGAATTTGCGTAGTTACGTCCCTTCGCCATAGCGCAACTTCGCCTGGCGTAAGGATGCGAAGTTGCGATAGAGTAGGTCCACTTCACTAGCGAATTTATACCAGCGCCCGTTAGTAAATCGGCAAAGTAACAAAATTACGTCACGCTGGCGAATTTGCGCTAGCGTTAGCCGCTTCCCACTTTAGTAAATTTGACTATAGTCGTTAGGCATGGGAGACAGAATGTTATTAGCAAAAACATTTAAACTTTGGCAAACCATGGAAAAGTTACTGGTAGGCCAGGAATAAAATTAGCTGTCATATTTCCTCAGTGGCATAGACCGTTTTTTTCCTGCCTTTTTGATATCCTTAAAGGAACAGTAACATCAAAAAATTAAAGTGTTTTAAAGTTATACACATATAATGCACTGGTAAAACTGCTGTGTTTGCTTCAGAAACACTACTATTGTTTATATAAATAAGCTGCTGTGGAGCAATAGGGGCAGCTATTCAAAGGTGAAAAGGCTCAGATTACACAGCTGATAAATAAGATCTGCAGATAATGGTGTTATCTGTTATACACTATTTCACCTGTGCCATTTAGCCTTGTTTTTAATTTCTGCCATTGCTACACAGCAGCTTGTTTATATAAACTATAGTTGTGTTTCTGAAGCAAACAGATCAGTTTTACTAGTGCAGGGCAACACTACATGATATTTTCATTACTTTAAGGCACTTTAATTTTTTGGTGTTACAGTTCCTTTAAGGGATCAGCCAGATGTTTTGTTGGGCATAGATGGCAGATTCCAGATGTTTTGGCAGGATAGCTGGATGTAGGGTCAGGTGGGGTCACCAACGAGCAGGGTCAGGCTGGGCCAGAGGGACACCAGTAAAAAACCCAGTGGGCAACTGGTCTTGTGGGCCCCGCCAGCCTAGACCTACTCCCCACAGCCGCTGTGCTCCTGGGCCTCCCCCCTCCTCAAGCAGAGTATGCACTGGGCGGGGGAAAAGGGGGGGGCAGAGGTGGTTTGCAGCCAGAGTGGGGGGCAGTGGAGGTGAGGGCCCTAAACCACCAGTCCACCGCCACCAGCAAGCTATATAAACTGCGGTCTTGGGACTTACCCTATATTCCGCGTGAGTCGGCCTTGTGTCATCTCCAGGATGTTGTCCCGATTTCCATCCCAACCTATGAATATGTTGCATGTTATTTAATTTTTAAAAAAGGGTATTGTCACAGCTGGAGGGAATTGTAATCGAATTGTTGTTACAATGCTGACCCATCATGAAGGTAAGGCAGGGCTACATAATTATCAATTAAAATAAGGCAGCTTTGAGTAGTTTTAACAATTCTAGGCTGGCAAGTATTGCATAAGTTGTTTTGAATTTATGTTGAAACATGCTAACTGCTATGTTGGTTTCAAAAAAGACAAATAAAGCTGTGTTCATTTTATCAACCCAATTTCTGGTCTTGAATTTGTATTTATTTATTTTAATATAATTTAAGGTTGTACAGTATACCTTTCCCATGCCCCTTGGTGCTGCATCTTCTACAGTGATTGCTACATACAGTAGCACATCACAAAGGACCATAAGTGCAATAGAATTTTTTCCATTGTTGCTGGTCTAGTCACAGGGAAAGATACTGAACACTACTGTCCCTTAAAGGAAGCTCATTTTAGGGCTAGCTTCAAATAAGGCCATTCCATAATATTCTATTGTATATTCATAGGAAGTCTAGTCAAATAGGCTTCCTGGTTATTAATGGTTAATAAACATAGGACACAACAGGTCCCACCTCCCAGCATCCATTCCAGTCCTAATTTCCCCCCTCCCCGTGCACATCATGTCTTGTACCTCCATCTTTTTCCTTAACTTGGTTGAGGAATGCCAGAGTTGATTGCACCAAATACTACACCATAGCATAAGTTAGGTTGGAAAAAAGACAAATGATAAGTTGCAGAGTTAATGAACATAAATAGAAAGCATGACAATTATGAATAAAAATAATCCCACCTACTCCTCACCATTTTTTTCATTTAATTATAGCAAAATAGAATACACACAGTTTCCGTAGATTATGAAACGTTGTATCATGTTACCATGTAACTAACTATAACATTCACAAGGGTATATTTCAAAAGAAGACTATCTTGTATGTTGTAACAAATAGACCACATTGCACAAGCGCAAGTAAAATGGGATAACATTAAGTGGTTTACTACTATGGGTTAATGCTTGTTAGTGTCAAAATGTCAAATGAAGAAAAAAATTCTTCAAACATACTGTAAAACACAATTCCCCTGTATGATGTGGAATCTTTTTGTAAACCTATATGGAGAATTTTCTCTCAAATTGTTGAAAAGTCAACCCCACCTATACAGTTACAATACACACTATTTTGTGTAAGAGAATAACTATATAAAATAATAATAATTACTGTGTAAGCCCATGGTACTCTCCTGCAATCTCTTCTTCTTTCGCTATAAAGCAATTCTTGCCATTGCATTCAAAAGGGTATAATGGAGTGATGAAAGTATTTCTGCATAAATACATTACTGAAAGTATCAGATATTGCAGCACCATCCTTTATGATGCTGTCAAAAAAAAGATACCTAACTATCTAAAAAAGATTACATATAAAAAATAACAGAACATAAACAGGAAGGAAAAAAAAAAAAATAGAGATTGCCCAAGGGATATAGAAATTGTGCAATGGCTTGCCAATACCTGAAAATGTGTGGTGTAAAACTGCCCCCCTTAATACCCTTTTTTTTTGTGTACCCTGATGTATGGAAAATGCTTAATAAAGAATAATATAAAAAAAAGATGGTGACACTTTTATAGTCAAAATTATTGTGTGGAGGTTTGTACAGTTATTTTACATTTCTATGGCCCTTTTGTTCCAACAGTTCCATAACAGTTCCATAACAGCTACTAAAGCTGACTGTTCTGCTCAGTAGGTAGCTAAGTGAATGTAAATGTTATCATGAACATAGTTTGTACTATAAAAACTGGCTTGATGTCAGTGAATTAAATATCCAGTCCTGTTATAATGCCCAGCAAATCCCTGTCATGCCAGAAAGCATTTCTCTCCTTAAATGCAGGCACAAGTCACATGACCAAGGGCAGCTAGGAAATTGACAAAATGTCTAGCCCCATGTCAGATTTCAAAATTGAATATAAAAAAAATCTGTTTGCTCTTTTGAGAAATGGATTTCAGTGCAGAATTCTGCTGGAGTAGCACTATTAAATGATGCGTTTTGAAAAAAACATGTTTTCTGATGACAGGATCCCTTTAAGAGCCAAATGTCTGGGTTTTAACCTGGAAATTAAGCTCCACTATTTTGTTCATTGCACTATAGATGTGCCCCAGCAGCCCCTGGATCATCCTTGAGGAGAAAACAGATTGGTACAAAATGAGTTAAAGTGGGTTTTTTTTTTTTATTTCAGGAGAAAAACTTTAAATTTAATGATTAACACCAGGCATATCAGGGCCATTTTTAGGATTTGGTGTGCCATGGGCAAAGGTCCAAATTGTGTCCCCTATTATTCTAAAACCATCCTCACTTTTTTTGGATAAACCCCTACAATCCTGTTTTGACTGCAGGATCAGGGACCCCCAAGGTTGGACTGTGCTGGCAGTACACAGGGCTTGCTCCCCCCCTCAGTTCCCCTTCCCCACTGTTTTTTCCCCCCTTGCAATTGCGTCTGCAAGGAGGAAGTAAGTAATGCAATGTGTGGCAGGGGGGTGGGAGGATGAGTTTCAAAGGCTGGATCTGGTGCTTGCGACTGTGGTGTGGGACCTACAGGCTGAAGCCCCAGGGGGCCCCGAACATCCCATAATTCAGGGGGTTGTGGAAGCACACTAAAGGCTAAATTAAAATATATTTAAGTATAATGAAAGTGCTACTTACAATGCACTTCCCTGGTCCCCTGTCTAATAAGTAATTCAGTATAAATGCAAGTGCATGTGTTTACAAAACAGGGGTTTTTAGTTACAAAGTTATGATCATAAAGTTGATAAGCCACCATACTACTTCAAAGTAAACCCCATATGGCGGTCCCTCACTTGTTTACTTCAAGTCATAGTATAAAAAGACTTAGTTCTCTGCATAATAGCATTACCTGTATTCAGTGTGTGTTGAACATTGGTTGCATTGGAACATTGGACTGGGGTGAGGGACCTACAGGCTGAAGCCCCAGGGGGCCCGAACACCCCAG
The DNA here is from genome assembly GCF_017654675.1 of Xenopus laevis. Lineage (NCBI taxonomy): Eukaryota > Metazoa > Chordata > Amphibia > Anura > Pipidae > Xenopus > Xenopus laevis. The sequence continues at coordinate 93,265,564 of NC_054372.1, forward strand.
TCCAACACTTGTGACCTCCATTTGCAAGCTGTAAAGAGACAAAAGAGGAAAAAAATGAAGACCAATTACAAACTTGTTAGGAATAGGACATTCTATAACTAAATTCTATTCATCAGATCATCATCATCATTATTTATATAGCGCTGTCAAGATACGCAGTGCTTTACAAACAGATGATGATTTGGTATATATATAACTGAGAAATTATTGAAATAGACTATTTTCTGCGTACACTAACTATCGCAACCTTTGTTTTTTCCATAAAAGCCTGATGACACTGTGCAGCCCTGTGTGTATATAAGGAATGGACACATATTCAGCTTTATAATAGAGAATGGAACGTTGCCTTGTTTACTCTGAGAGAGCAGAAACTCTGTATTTTACATGCGTGGGAGCAAGGTTAATATAGGAAAAGTTTCAAAGCATTTTTCTGCTTCTGGCTGCCCTGCAAGTCTTTCTGTGCTTCCACATACTGCATTTCTGGTTTAGTAACACTGTGTATTTCACTGCCCATCTAGAAGGTCATTTAATGTCACTCAATTTGGTGTGAAGAGAGAGTGGCAAGAGAATTACTAAATGCTTTCATAACGAAGCCATCGGTTGTCTGCAGGAGCTTCCTGACCCGCCTCTCTCTAGAGAGCTACAGAACAGTTCTACATCCCAGTAACCTCTTCCTCTCCATGCACCAAGGTAATATTTTCTTCATCCAATATAAAAAATAGAAAGTGCTTTGTTATTGCAGACTAGAAGACATTCTTTCATAGATGTAAAAAAACATGACAGATAGAAAGCAAGAATTTCAGTGTGAATATAAATATGATAAGCTGTGATCATTGTAACATAAACAATAAACATTAAGCTACCTGAAAATAATCTGAAAGCTATGTATAAAGGAAGGAAGGAGAAATGGAAGGCTTGCCAAATTCAGTGGATCAGCTCTCTGTCTCTCTAGATCTATGGCCTTGTTAATGATAGGCAGGCACATGATAGGTACAAAATTGTCTATTATTTGTGTCTGCCCCACTCATTCAGATTTAATGATCAGGTCACATATAAACAAAATGCAATAGTGTATGTCAACTCTACTTCTAAACCATTACTGATTACCTACTGCTGAGCCTCTCTCAGGCCCAAGCTGTTCTGAAATGTATAAAACTATTCTGAATGATGTCCTGTGGCGAACAATAGATTATGATGCAGAAATGACAATGAAGCCAAGCAGGGATCTCTCACTGGGGAAACATGATGTAGAGTTTAATTAGTATGGAAATGATTCATGAAGGAAATGGAATAGGGAGAGAGCAGAAACCAACCCCACAAAGGACACCCCCAGCTAATTAATTTTCTTCGGCACCCTCTTATCCTTGAAGACAGTTGAAGGAGCAAGACATTATTTTCTAATTGCACTTCAGGAAATAATTGATGGTCTATTTCTTTCCAGGGTTTCTAAAATACAAAAAAAATATTCGATACAGCCATGCAGATGTTTTATATCTCCTCCTCTAGGAATAGTTTACTTTTGTGGACAATCTTGGGATCCCCTGGTACAATAAATAAATGTGTCCCTCATTTGCACCCTACCCTTTCTGAAATGCAACATAGATAAAAGAAAACGTCCACATAGATCAAAAGGTGGTAAACGAACCAGGTTCTGCTAATTACATCTGCTGTTCTAATTATGTCTTAGTGGATACACTCATCTCAGCTTATTAAAGGAGAACTCATTAGCTGATTTTTTTTGTTTGTGTTTTTTTCTTGCTTTTTTGTTTTTTATATCTGCTTTTTGATCAGATGATATGTGCACTCTCACATCCCTTTGCAGACTGTTACAGAAACACCAAATCCAATAAAGTTCCACCTTTAGTTTTTTTCTTAGTTTACATTTAAAGCATGAAAGATGTGGGACAAAAATGTAAACAAATGTAAAAAAAACTCACACAAAATAAAAATTGAGTACCAATTGCAAATTCTGCAAGCTACACCCTACCTAAAGTTAATTTTAACTTGAACAACCCCTTAGCGTTAGGCCACACTGGTCATTATGGGGAGATTTGGTCGCCTGGCCACTAATAGCCTCGTTTTTGCGGCAACCAGTGTCCCCATACGCCTTTCCTCACTCTGTGCCGGCTAAAATGAAAAAACGCCAGCGCTAATCACATGCGGCGGTTCGTTTTCCAAAGTAAAATCATGTAAACATTAATGAAACGCAATAGGATTATTTTGCTTCCAATAAGGATTAATTATTTCTTAGTTAGGATCAAGTATAATGTGCTGTTTTATAATTACAGAGAAAATTTTGACTTAATTCATTAAAATGGAGCCTATGGGAGATGGTCTTTTTGTAATTCGGAGCTTTCCGGTTATTGGATCCCATACCTGTATATGGGAGGACCAGGCAGTTATGGACAGATCAACAATTTGTCCTTACTGCATTGGGTATTATATTGTAGGAGTGATATTGGTATGTGGGTCTTGTCCTTCTGTAATTTATATGGCTACTGGAAATCACTAAGGAGTTCTGTGACGATATAAACGCACAGTGCCACAGGCTATGTTCTTTCATACAGTACACACAAATGCAAGGTGACTTATAATAAACCTTTAGAATTTTCTATTTTGGAAAACACAATAAAATATTAAACTTACCCAAATCATATTGCATAAGAATGCAATATTTCAAAACATGCAAGCACAAATGGGAAAAAACTACTGTCCCCAGTGAACTACACACATCATAACAGTTTCTAAAGTACCAACTTCCATTATATCGTGAATAAAGTACCCCTTCTTGTAAATTATAAGGATATTATAAGTTACCGAGGAGTTTCATGACCATATAAAAACACAAGGCCGAAGGTAACTTCTAATATCCTCATAATTTGCAACTGGGGGTACTTTATTTATTATAATACACAAATTTCAGTGAGTCATGTGACAGAAATGACATCAGAACTCACCGTTTAATTTACAAGATATTCATAGCTTTTGTGTATTATATACATATATACATACAGTATGTACAGTATGTATACTGTTCAAGAACAATGAAATAAAATTCTGTTTACAATAATAGTCTTCAAATGTAGGTAAACAATAGCATGCAAACGTACATCAGAGAACAATAACTACAAAAAAGAAAGAAAATACCATGAAAGCATTAATATTTAATGCAATATTTGAATCAATTATTAAAACATGTCTCAAGGTAGACAAAAGGTATTTGTATGAAGCTGTTATTCAAGTTAAGTATATGACTTACAGTACTATATAGAATCTAAGTTTGTTTTTTCATACCCATCATGAAAACAAAGACCTGTATTTCCCTAGCTAGAGTTATGGGGCATTTTTATTACAGCTAACTTCTTCAGCTCACTTTCAGCACAGTTGTAATACATTATTAAAATATATCTATGATAATCTGTGTTTTTGGCTGTAGAATGCAGTAAAGCCAAATTTGGGTTTGATCCAAAGGATTCCAAAATGAGCTGCTGCTCACAGCCCATGAAACATTACTACATAAAGGTTATTTACTATTTACTAAAATTCAACTTTTTCTGATTTTATTGAAAAAAAAGATTTGACCAAACTCCCAAACCCAAATCCCCTTAATTTACCAATAATTAATCTAGAAAGAAATCAGTGTAACAAAATGGTGTAACAATTTGAATTGTGCAACTTTTTTGATTTGACGCTTGAGTCATGCGATTTTTTCGATCGTCGCACGACAAACTCAAATTTGTCAAGTGGTCAAACACCTCAAGACACCCAAAAATCGCGAAGACAAAAAACACCTTGAAATAGTTAAAGTGACAGGTTTTAGCTAAAGTACAGTAAAGTACAGTATATTCTATATTTTTTCTGCTTTGAGACATAATAAATCTCTAACAATTCAACATTTTTCACTAAAAAACTCGACCAGAGAAACGCGACCTAATAAATAGACCCCAAAGTTTTCTCTTTACAGAGAACAGTTATGGCTCTGACAACTCAACCCAGACATGGAAAACACTCCCAGAAAAAATTATACAATATTATACAATATAAATATTCTCAACTTTCCAGAATCAAATTCTGATTTAAACAATGTGTTCAAACGATTGTTTTCAAAATGACTCACAGGCAGAAGAATCAAACTGTACATCACAAGTAGGTAAACCCAACTGTGATTATGGTATCATCCCTTTATCCAAATATAAATCCTTATTAGAACCCGTAAAAGCATAAGCGTTCATTAAAGGTTAGGGGAAGAAAAGCTTAACAAGTTCAGTGGCAATATCTAGCCACTTCCATAGAAGCCATAGCACCCCCTGTACATCCTATGAAATTTATAACAAAATCACTTAAAAACATCAAATAATCACTTTAAAATGTCAGAATACAGCCCAGAGTTACTCGTTATTGACAGGATTCACAGAGTTTTACGTCCTATACCACCATCTGGAGATTCCCTAAACTTGTGGTATCCTGTGTACACTATTTTAAAACAAAACTGGATATTAGATAACATAAAATAACACAAGTTATATTCATCTGAAAACTTGCCTTTAAATGCCCCTCCCTTACTATGAAGAAAATAGCTATATGGCACCTCAAAAATAACTCCATACTGAGATGGGTTCCCCCAACTTTTACAAAAATACAAAACAAAATTCTCTAGGATCATTCTATTCCCCCAAAGATGCTGAATGCCAATATTTCTCTTCTTCTCAAACCTAATAAGGGCCTAACTAATATATGAACTTATCACCCCATTTCAGCATTAAATGTAAATATCAAGCTGTTAACCTAAATTCCCTCAACAAGATTATGGGGCCCATTTAATAACAGTGGAATTTCTATTTTTTCCACGAATCTCGAAAAATTTTTGGTTTTTCTGTATTTCTTAAAAACTCTAAAAAAATAAAGATTTATTAAGTGCAAAAATCATGAAATCCTCTAATGCAGAAATTTGTATGGTAAAAGTTGTTGAGATGCTATAGAAGTCAATAGGAACTGCGCTGATCTTATAGGACTAAATTTAATCAATTTAAACTTTTAGAGGTCTTTGGATTTTTTTTCTCTAGGAATTGTCTGAAAAACTCAAAAAAGGTTTTAGGTATTCCTATTTTTTTTCAGATCGTTCAGCACTTTTTCCCTTCGTACTTTTTGTATTCGGATTTTTTAATACATTCCACGACATTTGTGATTTTAGAGAAAGTGAGTTTAGTCATTGTTTCAAAAACCTCTAAAAGCACTAAAATGAGGATATTGATAAAAAAGCCTCCACATGTTTTCCTTCCAAAGTTAATGGATCACAACCAGGTTTTGTTCAGGAAAATTGAGATCACTCCAATTTGCAGTGCAGCAGTAAAAAGTAACTGAAGTTTATCAGTCACATGACTGGGGCCACCTGGAAAGCTAACAATATGTCTAGCCCCATTTCAGATTTCAAAATTAAATATAAAAAAATTAGTTTGCTCTTTTGAAAAATGGATTTCTGTGCAGACGTCTGCTGGATCAGCACTATGAACCAGGACTGGACTGGGATTCAAAATAGGCCTTGGTATTCCTAGTACACAGAGGCCCAAACAGCCCCCACCAGCCCACTTAATAGACACTTTCAATGACATCTTACAGCAGCCCCTCTGGCATTTGCCAGAACCCACAGATTGCCAGTCCGGGCCTGCTATGAACTGATGCATTTAAAAAAAAAAACATGCTTTCCCATGACAGTATCCCTTTAAGATATTGAGATCCAAATTACAGAAAGACCCCTCATCTGGAAATCTTAAGGTGCAGAGCATTCTGCATAACAGGTCCCATGAATGTATTACAAATTATCTGTAACAAAAAATCTAATGGAGTAAACAAAACTATTCTCTATTGTCAGCCCATTTAGGAAGATTTGAAAGTCTCTCACTTAAAGGAGAAGAAAAGGTTAAAACTAAGTAAGCTTTATCAGAAAGGTCTATATAAATACACCAGTAAACCCTAATAGTAATGCTAATAGTAATCCTCTGTCAAAAGAAACACAGCATTTCTTTCCTTCAGTTTGCTCCTCTCCTCCCTGCTGTAATTTGAGCCCAGAGCTATGAGTGAGAGACTCAGGCAGGAAGTGATGTCACACCAAGCTAATATGGCAGCTGCTATCCTAAACATACAGAGAGCTTCTAGAGCTGATAACTCAGGTATAGTAAAGCATTCTGCAAAATAAATATAGTGTTATAGCTTGTACTATTGTTGCTAATCTATTGGCAATAAACTGCTTTCCTTCTCCTTTAATTACTATAAGGAGGCTCAGTTAATCCAATGGTATACTCGTTCAGGAATCATTCGATGGATGGACCATGAAAATGCTCTCCTCTAAAAGTTTCCTTATTCATATAGACTTTGGCAGGCAATATCTTAAAGCATAACATTTAAGTCATAAAATTTAATTTACTCCTGTGTCAAACATGATAAATACATTGATTGCTCATCACTATAAGCTTATATGTTTCTTATGAAACTCTGAACCACAACATTCAGTATTTCACTGTTAGATCTCACATAATTTTGATATTATTATATAATTTTGATATTTTATACATATATGGTTTCCCTCTGAGACTAAAATTCCAAAAAAAAACACTTTTAATAAACACTCAAATAAAGCATTTTTACTCTTTTCAACTCCCCTTTGCCCCACTTTACAAGGTGCCTTTTATGAAAGCCACTGTAGACATCCATTACATCATCAAGGAAATACATCATGCATACAGTATGCTCAGTTGCTGGAGGCATCTCTAGAGACCCCATGCACATATACAATTGCAAGGGGAAAAAAACTTTCAACTCTGTTGGTACATGTACAATGGTCTAAGGTTTGGGCTTTTCTAAGAATTTATTTTCCTAATACAGTGGAACCTCAATTTTGCATCCCCTGATTTTAAGTTTTCCCTCATTTTAGATTGTTGTTTTGTGATGCCACCTATATATTATGCATATTACATTTCCCTGATTTTACATTTTCCTGGATTCTACACCATTTTTTTCTGGTCCCTTGAAAAACGTAAAATGTGGGTTCTTCTGTATATCAATTAAAGAAACAGCATACAAATTAATAAACACATCAGAATAAAGGAAATTATAACAGTGCCTAGTGGGAGTGTCCAGAAGTCAACACTTTTTTTAGAAAGGGGTCCAGGTAGCCTCCAGCATTATGGTAAATCATCTAAATTTTATCTACTCCTAGACCCTGTGCACTGTCATTGAACTGGCTTTCCACTTCTATATCACTAACGCAACTGTTTCCTAAACTAAACTATACAGAAAGGATGCATTTTATGACTGCATTGCATTATTAACTGAAACTTTAGAGGACACAATGAAACTTGGCAATCCTATGATTATTGTAATTTATCCCAGAGGAATGAGTAAGGAACATCCAATATGCCAATAAGATGAAATATTGGATACAATTTTGGAACGTTCCTCTTCCTATCATTTCTGTGTATTAATATTTGTAAGCAAAACCACAGTACATTTTTTCTTACTAGTGTTCTGGTTGTTTTCCATTTGGTACGTACCATAACATGTAAATGAAAAAAACTCTTATTCAATGTTCTGTAAATGTTGTTCTTACTTATTCATGTTTACATTTTTCATGTCAATGCAACCAAGCATGGAGGTGCAAATACTTAAGACCACCACAGGGATTTACCTAAAAAAAACCTTTGCTTTTGAAAATATATGTACTTGCGAAGAAAGAATAACCAGTAAATCACAGGACCATGGAATACGTATTGATTAGTCTCTTTTATCTGTGTCTGTAGCAATAGTGATCAGATAATTAGTACTTCCAGTATACTTTGCTAATCTTTTAACTAGCCTATAATTTGCACTAATTTTCCCTTTTGGTGCAAGGATCAGTTAAACAGTACTTAGGAGTGAATCACCTGATACACATGTGAATACTGCCCTAGACCCTGAATAAGCAATATAGTTATACAAATGGTAGACAGTATATTTGTTGCACAAAACCATCATAAATGTATCCAGAGTTTAAAAAATAAACCATACCAAAGGACATTACATCAGTGTTCCATGGTCCCTGAGTTCCTCCCTCTTAATGTGTTTTGCGTCACTTGGCACATCAGAGAAGATGTTATGCCCTTAGTATCAGAGCAGATATTAACTAAAAACCATCACCTTGGCAGCTTTGCAAGTCAATAATAATGAAAATATAACACAACTTCACAGAAGTTCGTTAAATAAAGCAAAAGAAAATACTAAATAAATATCTACATTTGGCCCCTAATATTTGTGATTTGTGAATATTTGCTATTTGTCAAACCCACTGGGGGAAATTCAAAAGAAAATGATTATACAGGTATGGGATCCCTTATCCAGAAACCTGTTATTCTGAATTATGGCAAAGCCATCTCCTATAGAGTCCATTTTACACAAATAATTGAAAATTTAAAAATTATTAACTTTCTTCTTCTTGACCCTAAGGTGGCCATACGATGTCGCCAAACGAGCGGATCTCCCTCCGATATGCCCACCTTGAGGTGGGCAATATCAGGCTGATCCGATCGTGGGCCCTAGGGCCCAACGATCGGATCCTAGCGTTCGCAAACGGGCGGACGGATCAACGAACAGATGCGGCCGCGATCCGACGGGATTTTTAACCCCATCGGATCGAGATCTGGCCGACTTTCGGCCAGATCTCAATCGGGGAAGCCCGTCGGGGGCCCCCATACACGGGCCAATAAGCTGCCGACTCGGTCTGTCGGCAGCTTTTATCAGCCCGTGTATGGCCACCTTAAGCTGCAATCATGCTGGTTTTTAGCATACTTATGGTGATCCAAATTAAGGAAAAGATCCCTTATCCAAAAAAACCCAGGATAATATAATCAAAATCAGTCTAGTCCACTCAATTGAACATGAAAGAGGCATTTTACATTGAAAATGTGTCAGTAAACACCCACACATCAGTAATATGTGTGGGTGATTAGGCTAAGAGCATTATATAACAGAGCTGAAAAATGGACAGCTATGGTGCAAATGTAATATGTGGAACCTGTCTGCCATGTTTGTTTTTTAATGTATTATTTGTATACTCTTGCACAGACTATTGGCACTTTCTATAATATGTTTGCAATGAGCAGTCTCACTGAACATTATAATATGCAGCCCTGTATCTGGTGACAGAGCTATACCTGGTGCTTGGGATAATATGCGTGGTTAAACCTAGTGATTGCAGGTAAAAGTGCTGTACCATATTAGCTACTGAACATGATGCTATGTATAAAATAATGTACATTTATGACTAATGTGTAGACCTCTAACTGTTGTTGTCAAATATGCATATTTCATGCGTAAAATACAGAGATACAACTTTTGCCATGCATATGCATAATAATTTACATAAAATACAGCTCAAGCCACAAGCAGAATAATGTCTAGTGTCATATATAATATGGCGAGCTTTAACTTATTTATCTGGTGCCAAATATGCGCAGATTTACCTGATACTAAATAAAATGTATTTAACGGGTAGAAAGGTGGTCTATTGATCTCCTGTCTTTTACCAAGGGGGCTGGCCAGTTGAAAATTGTTAAATTGGGACCTTCCCTCTCAGATGGAAGAAAAAAAGGACTGCAACTCTCAACATATATGCCACATGTAGTATAAATTAGGCGCCACTGCTTTTTAATAAAACATATAGGTTATTTAGCCGCAGTAACTGGACTAAGGTACAACAGTGGTGTGGAAATCTGAGAGTGTAGTAATATAGCAAGAATAAGCAGTTTTACAGAGGACCGTGCACTATTAACCGTAGGAGACAGACAGTAATTTCATCAGTAAAAAGACACCTCAGTTAAATGGTCCCCTCTACTTAAAGCATCTTAGGAACTAATGCAACTAAGAAAACAGAATAGTAAGCAACTGTAATAGCTACAGAGACCAAGGGGGTTAATTAAGTCCGAATGCCAAAAACTCAAAAAAATCGAGTTCTTTAACTATAAAATCTGAAAAATGCAAATGTTTCACGATTTTCAAGGATGGAAAAAGTCAGAATCCAAAAATCCGGCAGCTCAGACCTACTGAGGTTGTATATAAATGGGAGAGGTACCTACCTTATTAGGAAGTTTCTGTGGTCTGCTCTGGAATTAGCACGAAAATTAGCATGAAAATCTGCCTATTTCGGAGTTTTGGGCTTTTCGGGAAAAAGCCTGAAAAAACTCCCCGATCCATTTATATTGTGATTTTTTAATAATAAATTAGGTCAAATCGTGGATTCTAGTTTAGTCGGCTTTATTTATTAAAATACTGAGATAAATTCAGTCCCAAATCCACTATTCTAAAATAAAAAAAACACTATGGAAACTACTAATTTTTATGTTTAAAGATATTAATTCAGAAGGCAAGATACAGTATGTGATGATAGAACTCTTCTTCTATTCCCAGGCTGCAGTGGCATGTAATGCATGCTGGCCTATCTTTTCAGGCACAGGGTGGTTTTGCTTACAAAGGTAACAAATTACAAGTGATTAATTTCACAGTTAAGATAATTGCTTTACTCTTTGACTAATTGCTTGTCCTGGTCATTAAAGCAAATGACCCAATCAGCAGCTGGCTTTTGCTAACTGTCTAATGCAAGTAGAATAACAAAATCTGTCATTGGATGTAGTTTGTTACTGTTACTAAACACCATTTTTTTAATTAAAAAGAGTGAAATAATGTGAATTTAAGGGTGAAGGCACACAGAGCTACTAGTAACAGCCACTTTTCAAAGCTACAAAATAGACAGTTAAAAAAATAGTGATAACTGGTTTTGCTCAGACAGTTTTAGCAGAGGCAATTCTCAGTATTGTCTATGGCAGGGTGTTTTTTTAGTATTTGATATCCACAACAAGTAGCTCCTACTATTATAGTCTTCACTATAACCGGGCTGAGTATAAGAAATAATACATTCCCCTGCATTTAGAAAAAGTGGCTATAACCTTTTCACTTTTAAATCACACCAGTTTTTCCAACAAAGCTCTAATTTTCTGAACATCGCACATTGTTTTCAGGCGTATATTTAAAAAAAATACATTTTTTAACAATAACTGCTATGTGGATCATCTACATAGTAACATAGTAAGCAAGGTTGAAAAAAGACACATGTCCATCGAGTTCAACCTTTTTTTTTTTTTAACTACCTATCTGCCAGTTGATCCAGAGGAAGGCAAAAAACCCATCTGAAGCCTCTCCAATTTGCCTTAGAGGGGGAAAAATTCCTTCCTGACTCCAAAATGGCAATCGGACTAGTCCCTGGATCAACTTGGACTATGAGCTATTTCCCATAACCCTGTATTCCCTCACTTGCTAAAAAGCCATCCAACCCCTTCTTAAAGCTATCTAATGTATCAGCCTGTACAACTGATTCAGGGAGAGAATTCCACATATTCATATATATTTATACATAGTCATCATATCACCCCTTAAGCGCCTCTTCTCCAGCGTGAACATCCCCAATTTGGCCAGTCTTTCCTCATAGCTAAGATTTTCAATACCTTTTAGCAGCTTAGTTGCCCTTCTCTGTACCCTCTCTAATTCAATAGTGTCCTGTTTGAGTGATGGAGACCAAAACTGTACGGCATATTCTAGATGGGGCCTTACAAGTGCTCTATACAGTGGAAGAATGACCCCCTCCTCCCTTGACTCTATGCCCCTTTTAATACAGCTCAGGACCTTATTTGCCCTTGATGCTGCTGACTGGCATTGCTTGCTACAGCCAAGTTTATCATCTACAAGGACTCCAAGGTCCTTTTCCATAATGGATTTGCCTAGTGCAGTCCCATTAAGGGTATAAGTGGCTTGGATATTTTTACATCCCAGGTGCATGACTTTACATTTATCAACATTGAATCTCATTTGCCACTTAGCTGCCCAGATTGCCAGTTTGTCAAGATCATGTTGCAAGGATGCCACATCCTGGATGGAATTAATTGGGCTGGATAGTTTTGTGTCATCTGCAAACATTGATACACTACTTACAATACCCTAAGTCATTAATGAACAAGTTATATAAAAGTGGACCCAATACTGAACCCTGGGGGACCCCACTAAGAACCTTACTCCAAGTAGAGAATGTCCCATTAACAACCACCCTCTGTACCCGATCCTGTAGCCAGTTTCCTATCCACGTGCAAACGACTTCATTAAGCCCAACAGACCTTAGTTTATAAAGCAGTCGTTTGTGGGGCACAGTATCAAACGCTTTGGCAAAATCCAAATAGATCACATCTACTGCCCCCCCCCCACTATCCAGAATCTTACTTACCACATCATAAAATGCAATCAAATTCGTCTGACATGACCTATCCTTCATAAAGCCATGCTGATTGTTGCTCATAATGCCATTCATTAGGACAAAATTTTGAATGTGATCCCTTAACAAGCCTTCAAATAATTTGCCTACCACAGATGTCAAGCTTACTGGCCTATAATTGCCAGGCTGAGATCGTAATCCCTTTTTAAATATTGGAATAACATCATCTTTTCTCCAATCCATAGGCACCATACCAGATGACAGTGAATCTGAGAAAATCAGAAATAAGGGCTGATCTAAAACTGAACTAAGCTCTCTTAGAATCTGCAGGCTCAAGCTTGGCCCCAGATCCAGTATCAGCATTTTCCTGGAGATGGAATTGGCTTTACTAAATGATTGCACGTTTCCCCTTGTCTTTTGCCTTTTTGTTCCATTTAACACATTCAAGCTGATAGATGAGGTATGAGCTATAAAAAATCTCTAGGTCATCCCTAGTCTGTCGTAATTCTATTGATAATGCATTCATTGTGTTCATTGTGCTGTGTTTACTGTGTTTTTTAGTAAAGATATCCTTAATCAATAATATACGTGGGCAATTACTTTTTCAAGATGCGTAATTGAATAAGTTAAAAAAACATAAATATGAATCACTCAGTTGAATGTGATCAAGGGAGTGTTTCCCTGATACTGTATGTCTCCTTGTGTATGGTGCAAAAATGGCACAACACAAACAACTATATGAACCAGCTACTTATAAAAGGGAGTGCTCATCTCCTTATAAACGTAGAAGGAAAATAAGTGGGGAATTAACTTTCCCTATATACTATATACATAAAGCAGAAAATTAGCCATAGAGATGGTGTCACAAAACATACTATATTGCAGTATAGGAGGAGTACGGTACATCACATTTTGGGGTTTCCTCTTTCTCAATTGCCATAACAGACTCATAGGACAATCGAATGATCATTTTGCTTAACATTTATAAGTTTACCATTTATCTAAACCTATTCTGAGTGGGCTGGTGAAAACAACAAATAGCCAGATTCCCAGCAACCTAAACTAATATAAGAGAATACAGATACTGTATGCATGTGCTAAGGAGAGCTTGAACAACATGATAACAAAAGAAAAGTTCATATAATCCCACGGGCTACAATGAAAGAAAATAGTAAGACCTAGACTTGCATTGTTTGTGAGAAAGGTGAAGTTACAGAGTATGAGAAAAGGTAAGGAGAACGGATAGGCTGAAGCCAAAAATGATGACATGTAACAAGCAGATGTAAAAAAGTAACAGCAGGAATGAAATAAAGAGAGAAAGGTGGCAAGTGAAATGTAAGAAGTCTATAGTGTGTGTTTAAGAGAGAGTAAGTCATACAGCAGAAGAGGACAAAAGGTAAGAGAGAAGTGCAAGGAAGAGGGGGAGAGAGAAAGGGATAGCGAGCATAAGAATGAAGGGAAAGGGAGGGCTGGAGTCAGGCTGAGCTATGTGCTAAAGCCAGTGCTGTGTATGAGCAGCCAGAGAAAAGAGCAGAGTGACAGGGAGGCGGAACTCAGAGAGGAGATACTGGGGCACAAGGCAAAAAGACTGGGACGTGGAGAGACAGAAACATGGACTGAGTCTGAGAATGACACAGAGGAAGAAGAACCTGCAAGACAAGCAGCCACAGTGAGTGTTCATGGGATGGAGTTTTAGAATCACCTGCAAAGCAAGGCAGAGGTACAGTGTCAGAGATATAGGAATGTTAGCTAGCGCAGTGGTGCAAGGAGCCTGTAGACAAAATATCAGAAGGCTATAGTAGGATAGAAACACAAGAATATCGGGGAGTCTGTAGCTCAGGATGGGGTGCAATAACTAGTATATGTAACAACAGAAAGTGTTGAGGTCCATTGGTACAGCTTTGGTTATGCTGGGTGATTGAGAATCTGTGTGCAGCATTAGGAGTTTATATCTAAAGCTCTTTTCAGATCTCAGACAAAACACTGCAATGGTATTTGATTAAAATGCAGTGCAAACAACCTCATGTCTGTGTACAATATCTGTGAAGGTATGCATATATGGAATGCACCATGGATGCCCCAGTCTTCTCTATGAAAACACACATTTATCTGGATGAATATTATATACATAGGTTGTGCTGTAACCTTGGTGTTTGTTTAGCAAGATAGCTGGCATGCCATGAAAATTCTGCATGTGTATCAGAGAATTTGCCGCTCATATATTAGAGGATTCCACTTTGCAGATGTAGTTCCAACCAGGTTTTTTAATTAACATGTTTAGATGTTATACATTCATATTGATATGTATTTTATGACAAATACTATACTTTTATTGCCTAGGTTATAAGTACAAGATCTTTATACTGCACTCTCATAGCTGTGTTACATACATGATTGCATGGCAGAAATCCTATGGAGAAGACAGAACCAGCTGCACAAAGCATGTGGCTTTGAATCAGTGCCAGTCTATACAGCATAGGAAGGTTGATGAGTATCTTTCGTTTCCAGTGATACACAAGAGGGCAATGTACCGAGCAATCAACACTGATTTACTGCTTTGCCTAGGATAAAACCTGCCGTCTTAAGCGGTGTCTGCATTTGAATTTTTTTTTGCCAAAAGTCAGTTTTATTAAGAAACAGGCACTGACTTAAAGGTCATTATGTTCTTAGAGACATGCATCAGGTGTTACAGAAAAAGTCACCTGCTTCCTGCAATAGCCAATCAAATTGTACCTCATTTTACGCAAAATACATTTATCTTAAAGCAATGATATTTTGCAGTACATTTTGCACTATATTTCCATCATTAAAAGAGAAAGGTGTTGTCACTACATTTTGAAAAAAAGAAGCAGTCACCGCTTATAGAACACATAACTCAGTAAGTGTTAACTGTGTTTTCTATTATGTGTCGTAACAATGTATTACAGCACAAACATTAGGCAGTAGGCAAGCTGGGCTAACTGCAAGGGTTGCTTTTTTCAACAGCGTCTTTTTAGTGTGCAATAATCTCTATTGCTTTTCTACTGATGGAAAACTGTTAGAAACTGCTAATTTGACATGAACACAATGCATACAAAACTGAAATTGCACAAAATATTGTTGTAAGGTGACACTTTGCATGCCCACAGTACCAGACACCCAAGACAACATATAATATATATATATATATATATATATATATATATATATATATATATATATATATATATATATATATATTTAAATTTGCATTACATATTATTCATTAGTGCATGAGTACTAACAATGCCTTTAACTGCAAATGATGACCCTGGAATCTGTAGTTCATCAACAAATAAAAGGTAGCTGGCTGTATATCCATGAAAAAGATTTAGAACAGTGTGTCCCAATCTCATCAGCTAAGGAATATCAACCTAAAAATAAAAGTTTGCCTGATAAAATAAATTTCCCGAAATACACTGTTTAGACATAGCCAATGGTTTTAAAGCTGTTGAAAATGGTATCTGTCTGTCTCTTTCTGCACTGCTAGTTCTGTCTCCTGAAAGAACTCATCAGCTACATTGTTGTACAAGTCAGCAGTACCCAAATAGAGAACAGAAATCAACAGACAGAAACTGTAAATAGCAGTTACATTTACAAATAACTTTTACATAACTGGAAATTTGTAATGAACATATCTTGTCAAGTTTATATTTTGGGGTTTGTGTTCTTTTTTCAGTGAGCACAATTCTATTTTGGACTTACATCCATCCCCCTTCAGTTGCCGTTGTTATGTACAGAAGGAGCTAAGATTTGGTCCTTTTGGTGTTACAGAACTTTCACGACCACAATTCTTGGTGCGAGTAAGAGATAATATTAGGAAATAGGTCATTGTAGTACCCAGCCATTGTGTCACAAGAAAGCTGTGCTGCACAAATGTTCAGAACTTTGGAAACATGATACAGCCTCAATCAAGTCTGCCTGTTATTTTATAACTAAATCAGAGGCATCCCAAAAATGATAATGCCCAAGACATCCCTAACTAGACTAGCCCTAAGATTATGCGTATAGTACAGCAGTGATTACTTCTATTGCATGCTCATGGTATCTGATACTGTCTGAATCTTCTCTCATACCAATATTTAAAAGTTATTGCACCAATTCTGCTATTAAACTACTTCAGAACAGACTCAAAAAGCCCAGGATTAGGGAATGTACCCTTTTTATTTTAAAGGTGACTATCATGAAAACAAACATGTAATACTAGCTCCATCTGGCGGCCCGCACCCCCCCCCCCCCCCATTGTGTGGCCCTCCACATGAAAGTCTGCCTGCTGTGTTTGTGTAAACTTTAATAGGTATCACTACAGAGATTAACTGGCCCCTGCATTGTTTAAGTTAGGAGAAACATGGTGCTCCAGAATAATTAGTTATTTTTATTACCATGAGATGAAGCCCATATAGAATTTTCTTATTTTTACAAATGAATCACTTTCTCTCTGTAATAAGACAGTTGGGGTAATTTATGATGTACAACATAGTTTGTATACTACAAAAAAAGGCCACAATCTGCCATTTTTTGCAGTTTGTCCACTGAGTGGTGCATTTTGTCAATGCTGTATGAGTGAAGTCGGGGGAGGCAAGTAAGCATACTCTCTCTCGCCCCTACCTTGAGGTGCAAGGAAGGGGCAACTGATCCAGCATTCAGTGCAAAGAGCAGCAACCCAGCATTCTTGCACTTGTGCCCCCCAGGGTTCATAAATGACCTCTGGTATCTTGTAATTGATCAGTGTATTGTTTCCCCAAATGAGAATATGTGATATTATAGAAATTGTTTTTTTTTAGTTATGTATTATTATTTAGGTTGCAACATAAATAACAAATGTTGTACCTATTTGCAAATACCACATTTTTGGGGAAAACATGGAAAATGGTAACTTTTTTTTAAGCTACGCAATAAAGCCAATGGAGTTTTTTCGGGCTGAAAAGCACAAGTATTTGATCTTTTTGGTTATCCTATTTAATTCAATTGGAGCTGCAAGATGTGCCTAAAGGGAAAGTGGGTACAACATGTGAAATACTTTGTCATCTCATATTGTAGGTGACAAGCTGAAGAACATCCTGTATACCGAATAATATTCAATAAGTCTGTGATATTCAGGGGCCCATTTACTTAGCTCGAGTGAAGGAATAGAAGAAAAAAAACTTTGAATTTCGAATTTTTTTTGGCTACTTCGACCATCGAATGGGCTACTTTGACCTTCGGCTACAACTTCGAAATCGAACGATTCAAACTAAAAATCGTTTGAATATTCGACCATTCGATAGTCGAATACTGTCTCTTTAAGAAAAAACTTCGACCACTTAGTTTGCCACCTAAAAGCTAGCGAAGTCAATGGTCCCCATAGGCTTTGGTAGCTTTTTTGGTCGAACAAAAATCGTTCGATCAATGGATTAAAATCCTGGAATCGAACGATCTGAAGGATTTAATCGTTCGATCGAACAAATAGCGCTAAATCCTTCGACTTCGATATTCGAAGTCGAAGGATTTAACTTCGACAGTCGAATATCGAGGGTTAATTAAACCTCGATATTCGACCTTAAGTAAATCTGCCCCTCAGTGTCGGTCGGGACATTAAGGGTTAAACCTTTAAACTGATTACAAATGATAAAACTTGGATAAAACAAACAAAAAGTCAGAATTTTCTAAAAGCTTAATTTTGCTTTCCTTGTAGTCTGCTGGGATTTTATACATTCTGTTTTTTCTTTCACAATACACAGCAAGTAGAGACATAATTACAGCTGTTTATGTCTCTATTTCAGTGTGTTGATATGCAATACATTTATTTTAAGCTTTCACTTAAGCTTGCTTCTTTGAGATTTTAGTAACAAGAAAAGGGTAGTCGAGGGTGAGAAATACTATGTCAGAATTTGTGCCTGTGCGGAATTATGTGTTTTTGTTACACACAATTCTAATTACTAAGGTAATTAAGGTCCCTAATGAGATATCTCCTTGATTGCAGCAGTTGTAATTAAAAAACAAATAGGGTGAAAAGACCTACAGCATCTTGCTCAGTTTTGCTCTCAAGTCAAACATTTACCCAGTTTCTTGGCTGTTACATACTATGTTTTATTTAGATGAATACAATATTTCTTTGAGCTGCTCTCTGTAGGCGGCATTAGAATTGTTTAGCATTTGACTCTTTTTTAATGGGCATAAAAGTGAATGTCACAGGTACTCAACCTGACAACACACCATTAGCTCACCAGCAGACACCTGCTCTGAAATTGCACACACCCCAACAAAGGTAAATATGTTAATGTGTAATAATTTAATATTAACTCCATTCAAACCCCTGTAAGTTAGCAATACTATTTTAAATATGATTCTGGATGCTCTGGGAACCCAGTAGATATCCTGGAAAAATATTTCAATATAGAATGGAGGAAGCTATTTAAATTAGAATGGATGTCTGGAGAATGCTCTCATATCCCAATTATTGCATTGATGTATTGCAACTATCTGTTTATGGATTTATCTCAACTACTGCCTCAGTGACATAGCTGTTGGATTGCTGTAACTTTCTTTGGGGGAAAAAAAGGGAATCACTGTAGATTGCTTCCTAAAGTAGTGAATTGGATGCGCTTGGGTAGTGACTCGTTGGAGTGAATATTGTGAGTGAATGTGGATGATGATAAATGAGTTAGCTAAATAGACTAGAACCTTTTGGATATGAATTACTGTGAGTTGTGCATTTGATATGCATTTCACTATAAACCCTTCTTCAACTCATGCAGTTAATATGAAATACTTCTGCATATGCCCAAATGAAGGTAAATTATTCCCATTCTTCTTAGCAAATCCTATAATCCTTTAAATAGTTCTAACAAAGCACTTGCAGCTGATGTGTCAGTTTTTGTGCAAATATTATATATAAATATAAGCCATATATAAATGGACACAAGTTGCATTAGGGTTTATCTCATTCTTTTAAAAAATTCAGCACATTTCTATGGGGTGCTCTTTGTATGCAGTGTGTTCTGTAGCACAAGTAAAATTAGCTTTCTGCTGACAGAATTGCTTTTTTTACACCAAACAATCCAGGTCAAAAAATGAGTTTTTTTAGTACAAAGATCATTTTACAATAACAACATTTATTTCATGAACACAAAATTTATTCTGTCAGTACAAAATTCATTTTGAAGTCACAAAATAATTTTATTACAAAAAATTCTATGCAAACATATATTTTCATTTAAAAGTTTTATTACATCCACTGCGCAAACTAAAATTCGCAATCGCTATCCAACTGTTGTATTAGGGGCCAGTGGTGTAACTAGATGTTACTGGGCCCACGGCAAATTCTTTTTTTACTGTTTTACTAATATTTATTGAAACTGTATATGAATTAGGGCCTCTTGGGGCCCCTATACCTCATGGTCCCCCTAGCAGCCGCAGGTTCTGCTGCCTCTGTAGTTGTAGTTTGGCAAAGTGTTTGCAAAGGCAAAAATGTATTCGCATTGCGAATGTATTGCGAACATATTTTGCATTAACGACCAATGTTACATTTCACCAAATTTGTCTAAATATCTTTTATATCTCTTTTATTTGTTTAGCATTCTTTTTGCATAGACAAAATCCAATATGGAAAAAAATACTTGTAACTTTTAAAAAATTAGTACGATTAATTTTTTTCATGATTTTTTCCGGTTTTTTCCTGCACAGGAAATTTTCAGGAAAATATATTGATAAATAAGAGGAGAAACCCATGCGGATTTGGTCAGAGTAGTTTTCAGAAAAAATTATACGATAAATGGGCCTCCCTATGTCTCTTTTGCATAAATCACCAATAACCAGTTCCCCCTGCTTTGATGCATATGACTCACCATACAAACTTCAGGGCATATAGGTGCAACTGAAGCCTGAAATCACCATCTGCCTTGGTGGTATTTTTAGGGCTCCTTTGGCATATTGCACCTCCAGGTTCTTTCACTTTCTTGAGCTGGATCTTACACATATGAACTTGCAATTAAGTATGATAACAGCATATACTCTTATATACTCATATTGATACTGCCACAACTGGTAGTTTTTCAAATGCAGAAGCAAGAAGCACGATTTACAGCAAGTACAAGTACACTTGAAAGCTAAGAACATTGCATTGTGGGCCATGCCACACTGCATCGAACTATAGTAAATTAGTCCTAAAAAGCCTTAATATATTTTGTGA
Organism: Xenopus laevis; assembly: GCF_017654675.1. Classification (NCBI taxonomy): domain Eukaryota; kingdom Metazoa; phylum Chordata; class Amphibia; order Anura; family Pipidae; genus Xenopus; species Xenopus laevis. Next base: position 93,286,035 of record NC_054372.1, read on the forward strand.
TTTAAACATGTGTTTCATGAATGAAAAAAATAATAAAGACCACAACAAGAATGTTCTCAGCACAAAATACTTTATGGAAATATAACCATTAATTCAGAATAACAACATTTTTTTACTAGGCAAAATTAATTTTGTGAGTACAATTTTTTTGTTTGCAGAATTCAATAAGTGCTTACAAAAGTCATTTTATAACAACAGTTCACAGAATTCCTTTTGTGAATGTATATTTAACAAAAAAGTAACTTTGGCAACAATAATACAATTCATGAATGTGGATGTTTTCCTGTCATTTAAGTAGAAGCTCTTATTGTGCAATAGACAAAGGGATCTTTGTATACCACCTGGCCAAGGCAAATGTAAAGTACAGGGCTCCCTGGCACCTGAGCATGTTAAACCTTATGTATCAGAGAAAAAACAAGTACAGACGCATATACATAGGCCCAAGAACATTAATGGATAGGAATATGATAGCACCCATTTTAGAGCCTGATGCTCCTGCATAAAACATACTGGGGCACATTTATTATGAAATAAATCTCACACAACTGAATGTTTTCGGCAGTTTGTGCACTGCAAATGCATTTACGTTACATCGCCTGTAAAAGATTATTGTCAAGGGGTTATATTTTATGCGCAGGTAGCAAATATCTGCAATTATGTCACAAGTATTGGTATATTTCTTGCGGGAGTTGCTGTGGGCATGACTCCAGTGCGCAAGTATTGCAGGAGTTAGGCAATTTGCTAGGACATGTGTGCAAATGTGCACCTACACAGCGGCATTGATATTTTTACGACTGTTAATATGTGGCGTACTTCTAGCGCAGTTGTGGCTAGTAATGCTAGTATGTTCACATCATTTATCACATGTCTTGGTCAAAAAATGTGCAGTTTCCTGCGACGCAGATGTCAGCATCCAAAGTAACATATTAATCGCACTTTAAAACATTTGTGCTGTACATTATTTAATATACGCATGCGCTGGGCAAAGGTTTAACCTGTGCAACATTTTCAGCGCTGCACTGCGTTAATAAATGAGCTCCACTGCATGATAATTCTGTGAAATATAGAATAGCTTTTAAATAACCTGTTTTCATCAGTCTGTGCCATAAAATGCATGTTCACCTGACCATAGCCAAACTTGTTGGATTAAGAACTACAAATAATTGGACATATAAAAGGACAAATTAACACATGCTATCTGGCTATATTCAAGGTTAAATGCAATATTGTCATGGAACTAACGATTTAATCGTTCGATCGAACGATTTTACTTCAATCGCAGGATGTCCAAATTCGGTGAAAAATACTTTGACTTCGATATTCGAAGTCGAAGTATTTCAATTCGATGGTCGAATTTCGAAGTATTTTACACTTCGAAATTCGACCCTTGATAAATCTGCCCCTAAATTGTGTATCATGTTACACGGTATACATTATATAATGTAAAGCTATACTAATAACACAATTGCAGTATATATTTACGGGGGAATGTAATAAAAATCGCTAACGGAAAAACTATTCGCAATGCGAAAAGTTATGCCTTTGCGCGAACAAATTTTGCTTTGTGCGAATTTAATATAGCTTTTGCGAGCCCGGAAACAGTTTAGCGACCACTTCTGACAGTGAAAGACCGTTTGCAAATTTTATAGTTTGCGCCAATGCGCAGTCAATGTAATAAAACTTCTTACTGAAAAAGTCGTTATGTTTGCTCCAAAAGATTACGACACCTTCAAGCACTTCTTATGAATGCGCAATTAAAATTCGCAATGCGCAATTAAAATTCGCAATGCAATAACAGTTTAAGGAACAATATTACATTGCGAGATGTGGATTTTTAGTCTTATTGGTGCGAATTGTTTTGCTCTTTGCGACTTTTATTACATTCCCCTGCTAGTCTTTTAAAAAAAAAACATTATATTTAACATTATAAATGGACTGAGCTCTATGTATTACATCATATATATTGTAAATCTATTCTAAGTACAAATTAACATACACATTATTTATTTTGACTTTTAAAAAATAACAGTACATATCATTATACGGCTTGAATTCTATGTATAACACAGTGGGGCCCATTTACTTAGCTTTGACCATCGAATGGGCTACTTCGACCTTCGACTACGACTTCGACTCGAACGATTCGAACTAAAAATTGTTCCACTATTCGACCATTCGATAGTCGAAGTACTGTCTCTTTAAGAAAAAACTTCGACCCCCTCGTTTGCCACCTAAAAGCTACCAAAGTCAATGTTAGCCTATGGGGAAGGTCCCCATAGGCTTAGCAATCTTATTTTGGTCGAACAAAAATCGTTCGATCGATGGATTAAAATCCTTCGAATCGAACGATTCGAAGGATTTAATCGTTCGATTAAACGATTTTTCATTCAATTGAACAAATATTCGATATTCGAAGTCGAAGGATTTAACTTTGACAGTCGAATATCGAGGGTTAATTAACCCTCGATATTAGACCTTAAGTAAATTTGCCCCAGTGTGTATGCATGTGTGTATTCATATGCTTTTATGGTAGTTTTTATGTATTCTCAGAGTAAAATCCAAAAGGAATATCCAATAAATCTGAGACATCAGATAAGAAAAGGGAAATTTCATTAACTTAAAAATGCCATATAAACAAGCTGTATATAGCTCAGTTGTACTCCCACCTTTCATTTCTCAAAATATTTGATTAAAAACTGTTATTAAATCAATAATCCCCAATGCAGCCTCTACAGCAGACTCTTCAGCAGCTCTGCAGCCCAGAAGCTGTCAGCAACCAAGGTGGGCTGAAGACTGGGCCAGTAATTATGTGCATGTTATTTGATCTTTTCATATGGGCAAGTGTTAAATTACATTAGAAGTAAACAAAAAAAGCCAAACCCCATTTAAAGTTTATTTCCAAATGTATTTATGAAGAAAACAATAAATTGCTGCTTTTCTGGTTGCTTCCTCTAGTTGCATATAGTATTTAGGTCATGCATCCCTTACAAACCAAGAATGGCATAAATTGATGCCATTTTCAAACAAACTTACATCCATATAGGTGACATAACATAAATTTGCCTGAAAATTTAGCAAGACCATGGGAAATTTCAGAGATTTCAGCAAATGCATTTGAGTCGATGGGCTTTTTTTTTTGCACCAAATGCAATGGAGTCAATGGGTGTTTTTTTTTTCTTGCATTAAATGCATTGGAGTCAATAGGTGGTTTTTTTTGGCTAAACAAAACTCGTTATGAAATTCTTGTGCAGATGCATTAAATTGTTTGTCACTCTCAAAAATGTGAATTTTTGTTGCAAATCCATTATAGCTGAAAATATTTGCTAATTCCTAATAGCAAATGTGCACGTATGCAGAAGGCTATATTCTCTGGTGTATAAGTCACTTATTTCTACTGCTTTCCTGTTTATAGTTTTTATCCTATAACAGTGCTTTAACACATTAAAGGTCAGTATTGTGTTATGGCTATGCATTCAACACCACATCAGTGTCACTGTCAATATTAATTAAACAGAAAAAGGTCAAAGTAAGAAAATTGCTTAAACAAGAGTTTGCTAGAACACTGAAAACAAAAACATAATTCTACCCTATTGTAACTTACTGAAAAATGCAATCAATTAATTGCATAATAAAGACTTATATAGAACGCAAAAACAAAATACATTTGAATTACATTATACATTAATTTGTACATGTCTAATAAAACATGAAAACATAAAGTAGTGATGCAAAATATAATAGAATCTGTCATAAACCCCACTGGGTATGAGCTATACCTAATTAGTTGCAAACTTATCCACCAGTCCAGACCAGTGGATTACAGATGAGTCTTCGGAATTCCCCAGTGAGTGATAAACTAGGCCCCCTGTCAGTGTCAGTTCCTAAATAGAATATGACACGTTCCTGTAAACCACATTTATTGTGCCGTGAATGTGTCAGGTGGAATGGGATAAGGGTGTAACTTGGGAGCATATGGAAGTTTAATTGGTTTAGCTCATATGCACTTTATTTTATATGACAGTGTTATGATCTGGAGTGCTTGCTGCTCCTATGTAATTTCTCAGCTATTTCTTAAGCCATGCAGTGATGTAATCAACAACAATATATTTTGTGTTCCTGGTTACACAAAAAAAAGAAATAGTAGGATTCTACTAATGGGGGAAACTTGCATGCAAACCTAGAGACAGTATAGCGAACTATAAAAAAAAAATGTGATTTTAATTTGCATACTAATGGATCTGTAGCGGACAAAAACATTATTATTTTTTTAAAGATGATTCTATAAAGGTTAAATGTACAGGTTAAAATTGGCTGTCCAGTAAAGTGCAGGGAGAGGTTTGCAAGTTGTTGATGCTGAGGCAAGAATCAAGATTAGAAATGAATGCAGGAGGAGGAGGAGGTGATGTAAAGGAAAATGTGAACTATGGAAGAACAGTAAGAGAAGAATTAGTTGTGCTTAAAGGCTTAAATAAGTAATACATATATTATATATATATAGAAGCACAAAGTTCCACTCTCCTTAGCTTAAAACTAGGTTTATGTTTATTACCTCAATGTTTCAGACACTTTATTCCTTTCTTAAGAGTCTCTCTTAAAGAGACATGTTGTTTATGAAATAAACATCAATTTATTTTTACAATCTAAGGAGCGTCCATCTCTTTGATGTGATTTTTCATCAAAGTATGGCAAAGTATGGCAATAAATTATTGTGTTTCCTATTGGCTTGTCTGTACTGAAAATATGGAGAAGATACCCAAAATAAACATCATCTAGTGAATATAGAAAGGGAAAGAAATTGGATAGAATTTTAGCAATTTTTTTGGGGAAATATATTTTACTAAACACTGGAAGGTAGGAAGGTATTCTTTTAATTCTTGATGATTACGCTGTTCACTTTTATTCTTCATTCCATAAAGGAACTCAAGTCAGATAATTATGTGAAGTTAGAATAGAAATCAAAATATGAAGTCACTAGGCTACGGGGATTATAGGCAGTGTACATACATGGTTATCCCCGTATCAGTTGTTTTGCTCTCCCTGTCGTAGTGTCAATCACAGTGTGGGTTGCATAAGGAATAGGTGGTCAAATAAATCTCTGATGTATATAAACTCTGCAGTAAAAGCATACTACAATGGGTATGAGGATGTAAGTGAAGATGAAAGATTAATGGGAAGGCCACTATGAACAGTTGACAATGTTAATGGAACTATTGTTGAAAGGATTATGTATAAACAACATTTAGTTGAGGAGAAATACAATAGGTTGTATCTTTGGCCCTAAGGGGTACTACCTAATAAACATGTCTTGTTTATTGGGTCATGCCTTAGTGCATTTTAGTATTAAGAGGAGCTGAGCCATAAACATGTTACTGACATTAGAACACTTAAATTATTAGGAACAACTGATTCAATAAGCATCCCATTGTCATTAGTTAATTTTGGCATTAGAAGTAATTGGTCCATGAACATGTAACGGCTATTAGTATACAGTATATGTGCCTGCAAAGAAGCAACTCATACCACAGACAATTTTAAGGCTTGTTAATGACATGTAACACAAATAAAACTTTAATTTTTGCTAATGCATATTTGTTGTTGTTTTTTATTGTAGATCCCAAACACACATGCTGTAAATATGCATTAAGCACTGGAACCAGTTTGAAATCTTTGTAATGTCATGGTTGAGTATGGCATTGGCAGTTTACAAAGCATTTTAGATGGTCTTTAACAGAAAATAAATCTTAAATCTGATTTATATAAATTGTATATAGGTACATATGCTAGATATGAATCCCAGTTAAGATAATTTCTCACGTAAATGCATGTGCATACCGACTGCATACCAACTGTTATTGCTTTATATTTACAGTTCTTGTAGGTTATATGTACTGTATGTGTCTCAGTACAAGGTACACTGCAGGGGCAGATATACAGTTTCAATCTAATTCATGTATTACATGATCTCTGGTTTTCTGTTGGCTGCTCGCACAATACAGCATTGGCACTAGAGCAACCTGCCTGTCAAACATGAATAATTTATTTTACGCTTCCCTCACTAGGCCTTTTGTGTTGCAGCCAGGAGTTAAGTTACCAGCTGGCTTTGTGCTTCTCATGTGACATAAATTTACAGTGACACACCCCCTTTAGTGCTCAGTAACTACAAAAACATTGCCCATCTATTTTATCCTTGTGCATGTCAGAGACCTGTTAGCTGCACGTAGGCTGTGAGATAATAATCTATTCCTGACATTTTTAAGACCGTTTTTCTTCTTAATGATAAATGATGAAAGCCAGCAAATGGTTTAGCAGAGCAAGATGGCTGGATTATGATCCCACTTAAGGGGTGCATTCATACATCAGCTGTTTCTTTCCTTAAAGGAAAACTATACCCCCCCAAACAATTTAGCTCTCTTTAAAAATATATAAAACAGCTCATATGTAAAACCCTGCTTCATGTAAATAAACCATTTTCATAATAATATACTCTCTTAGTAGTATGTGCCATTGGGTAATCATAAATAGAAAATTAAGGACTGGGATCCTAGGATTCACTGTGCACACAAACAAACCATACTGGTCACATGAGCCAATTAACAGACAAAGTTCTGCCTTTTGCTTCCACCCTTCTTCCTATTACAGTTATAATTAGCATAGTATTTCTGGTCAGTTGATCTCTGAGGCAGCACAGAGACCATCACAAAATGATGATTCACGGCAAGAGATATAATAGAGCAATATTTACTTAAATATATATATTCCAGTTTGGTACGATTCTTTAATATGCTTCTTCATATGATATAAATCACGGCTGTCCAACTGGAGGCCCGCAGGCTGCACCCCCCTCTGTGTGGCCCCACGTGAAGTCTGCCTGCTGTGTCTGCTTACCATGTGTAAACTTTCAAAGGTTTCACAACAGAGATAACTGGCCCCTGCATTGTTTAAACCTTAAATTCAGACTGTAATCCCCTGTATTGTTCACCCATGTAGTCCCCCCTGCATTGTTCACATCTGTGACACCTCTATTGTTCACATCCTAAACCCCTGTACTGTTCACACCTGAGACCCAGACTGAAACTGTTCACATGTTTACACCTTATTCAAAATGCTAATGGAGCACCAGCACTGTGTCACTGTATGTAGTACATCTTAGACTGGTCCTGATGGGTTTCCCTGTCTCCTGCTCTGTTCTGCCTTCCTTATGCTCCCTGTGTGTGTCATACTCTGTCTCCCCTATGCTCCCTGTGTGTGCTATACTTTGCCTGCTCTATGTTCCTTGTGTGTCATACTCAGCCATCCCTATGCTCCCAGTGGGTGCCTTACTCTGCCTGCCCTATGCTCCCTGTATGTGTCATCCTCTCCCTGCCCTATGCTCCCTGTGTGTGCCATACTCTGCCTGCCCTATGCTCCCTGTGTGTGTCACAGTCTGTCTGCCCTATGATCCCTGTGTGTTTCATACCCTGCCTGCCCTATGCTCCCTGTGTATGCCATACTCTGCCTTCCCAATGCTCCCTGTGCGTGTCATACTTTGCCTGCCCTATGCTCCCTGTATGTGCCATACTCTTCCTTTCCAATGCTCCCTGTGTTTGTCATACTCTGCCTGCCCTACAATCACTGTGTGTGCCATACTCTGCCTTCCCAATTCTCCCTGTGTGTGTCATACTCTGCCTTCCCAATTCTCCCTGTGTGTGTCATACTCTGCCTGCCCTTTGATCCCTGTGTGTTTCATACTCTGCCTGCCCTATGCTCCCTGTGTGTGACATACTCTGTTCACCCTATTCTCCCTGTGTGTGACAGTCTATGTCTGCCCTATGCTCCCTGGGGGTGCCATACTCTGCCTGCCCTATTGTGCTTGGGTGTGCCATACTCTGCCAGTGTCTGCCATACTCTGCCTTCCCTGTGCTTCCTGTGTGTGCCCTGCTCTACCTGTGGAACATAAGCCTGGTATTTGTTCTGGGGTTTTTATTGTATTTAAGGGTACATCTTAATATGACTTAACTTTTTTTCACATATGAGTGATATCTCTGCAGCTAGCATCAACCATTTGGTTTTTTGGTGTGCTATAATGTGGACATGGGGTAACATGGGTGTGGTTTAAAGTGGGTGTGGTCTAAAAACAGTGGGTGGATAACACTGGCTTCCATTATTGGCCCTCCCCCATGTATACCACAAAAATTCTGGCCCTCGGTACCACAGAAGTTGGACAGCATTGATATAAACTCTGTTGCTTAAGTATTCATTCTGGGGGCATAGTTTTCATTTAAATCGAAAAAACTGGTCAGGTATGGACAGAGTTTTTTCATCCAGTTCATCTAAATTTATAACCAATTACCCTAACATAGGTCTGCCCAGCCAGAGGTCTATGCAAAGCATGTCTCTAAGAGAGTCCTGTTTCCCATTGGTTGCTCATATACTTTGGTTATCACAAAATATCCATGCATTTTCATTATTGTGCTCTAGTTTATCCATGGATATATTGCATGACTTTGTTCATTGAGCATGGGATGTTTATGTTCCTGATACCAAACAGAATTATTTTTTTTTGACCAGTTTGTATTTGAAAAAACAATATTAATGTTGTATTGTAATGTTTTGCAAGAGCTGGTGTAATGCATTTTATTGTAATAAAAAAAGAATTGGTATGCCATTTTCTTTACTATTATCAGTGTTCTTTTACCAGCTCCTCTCTGTCTGTCTGTTCCTGGACTAACCTAAACAAACACAGGCACAAATCCAGATCTTTATTTAATGATGGTAAATTTAACTTAGATAACCATTAATCAGTGTTGCAATCTGTCCATACCATCTTGTTGCCACAAAAGACGGTCTGTCTTTTTACTATTTTGTATTTCAATCGTACTAATCTGCATTTTATCTGAACCCATCTTTCCCCCATCAGTTCTGCCCTTATCCCTCAAACTTTTCCTTTCTCGCTTTCTTGTTACCTCCATCTCCTGTCTTTCATCTGTCCCTGTTCTCTTTCTCCAAATTGTTAATTCTTTGTTATAAGAATCCTTGTCTGTGTATTGATTACAAGTAAAGATTTCAGGGCAACACATGTATCCAGATCTTGTTTCCTAGAAAGACAGAGCTATCCTATAACTCTAGTGAGAATTGGCACCTGTGAGCTCATAATGGTAAAGTTCTTAAAAAGGAACTGACACCAGAAATGACTCTTTTTTACATCTATCATAATATTGCCTTTAAAAGCAACTTATAACTTTGCCATAAAGTATTTGTACAATGCTTTTACATTACCTGTCTGATGCCAATGTGTAGGCAGGGTGAATGTTGTTGCTTCCTGTTTTTTCCACCTGCCAAAATCCCCCCATGTGCAAATAGCAGAGGCTATGCCTGTCAGTGCTGCTGCAAAACATGTGGATTTGGAGTACATGGCTGCTTTCTCTACCTGCATTCAACACTTGTGGAGAAAACGCTGTGTTCCAGTCTTGATGACATCCTAGTATTTGTTGTGACTTGAAAAGTTCCTATAAAATAAGAATAAAAACTGGACTATTGTAAAAAGCTAAATGACAATATTTAAGGTCACATTTAAAAAACATGATACTGTAAATAATAGTGGCAGCATTTAGCAAGGACTCATCTGTAGAACTATAAGGGTGATTCTGGATTAAGCCAGTGTTAATTCTTGTGCAAAAATCAAGTGGACTCCTGAGCCAACTATAAAATATCAGCTTTACTGCACATTTAAGAATAGGAAGCCTAATTGGCAGCATGATGGCAATTAGTTCGTGCAGTCTGTGAATCGAGATCTCAGACGAAGATATTAAATCAAAGCTCATTTGTCTGGATGCTCATTGGTGTAATGAGAGCAGATGTGCATGCCATTCTACCATCATTTCACAACTGTTTTTCCATTAGTGAGAAACAGAGGGGTATCTACGGTAAGAAAGGGAATGTGCCAACTTTAATGTTAAATCTCTGCATAAAAAGTTTGCATTGAACTTGGCAATAGCCAGCAGGTAAATTTGTGCTTAGAACATATAATGGAATCAATATGTTTATTGAAAAATGTACTGCTTCAAAGCATCTGCAACTGAATAATTGCAGAAGATAAGTGAGGTTGTCTAATCTTGTCAGATATCCATGAACTATAATTATCAATCAATTGGGGATAAGTCAAGTTTGGAAATGTCATCTGCCAATGAACCATGTCAGCTAAACAATCAGAACAATAGAAAGGTGGCCCCTAAAAGTGGCCATAGATGTTAAGGTAGTATGTGCTTGGCAATCGGAGCATTTTCCTGCCAGCATGTAGTACCTATGTGCTTGGCAGTTGAAGGGTTAAATTGTTAGTTTATTTAAAGTAGAAAAAAAACCTCTAAAATTACACAGATCAGAATTTTGATAAATAGGCCTCCCCAAGACTAAGGGAGCCACATCTTTAGAACTCATATAGATTATGTTTGCTTTCTATTCTGATTTCAAATGGTTGATTTCTTTTTATAAAGTAATGCAAAATGCTATGTACATTAGGCTCTTTGGAGGATGGAAAGCTTACCTCAAGGATTATCATCAGTATTATCTTTCCCATTAGTTCTTTGCCAGCAGCACTCAGTAGAACTCATCCATCTGATATTCATCAATGAAGCAATAGTTTTATAACTATAGACCATAACGATGTTATCTCTTTTATGCTTCTTGCCTCTAGGCTTGGTATTTGCTAGCAAAGTTATTATGGTTCTCATCACTGAAATGTTCTCAGTTATATGTGAACATCATTATTTTGTGTCACGTAGAATGTAAATGTCACACTTCCAGGTGAATTATGCAGCTTGTTTCCTGTCTGCAGAATTATATTGTTCTCATTTATTCTAGTCCTTTTGTATTTGTCTAATTAAAATATTAAGGGGAGAATTTATTTCCTTTTACTTTTAGTTTGCAATCAGTTTTGACTAAGCTGCCTTTGTCTTAAGCTTGTCAGTGACTTATTACCACTCATGGCCTCCACTATTGTTTAAGGCTTGTTTGCCTGAATAGTGTAGACGCTAGTGGAATGACACCTTGCCCAACATGGTCATCATTTAAATACAGCGAAAGCTCAATTTTATATCCCCTGATTTTTCCCTTATTTTACATTGCTTTTTTGTGGTCCCCTGAGGAGTTTTACTGTATTTCACAAAGTAATAGCAAAATGCACTGGTATTCTGCCAGGGCCGGGATAAGGTATTTTGGCACCCTAGGCAAGTGTATCAGTTGGCACTCCACAGGAGTCACACATTACCATTTCCCACCTTGTAATTGTAACATTTACATTTTTAATAAATAAATCTTGCAACACATTAATGAATGTAACTTGAACTTTATGTAAATAAACAGTAAATAAAAAAAACTTTCCAGTTGCCCCTTGTAACTGTGTCAGCAGCTAATCACATAAAATGAGCCCATTTTCCTGATTGCCCCTGTGTGCCAGTATCCAGTACAGCCACACTATATATTTTTCAATCCCTCCCCCCTTCTTGATTGCCCCCCTAAACCTGTACCAGAGTCCAGCATAAGTAAAGCCATATTAAATATTTACCCAACCCCCGTCATGTTTTCCCTCCTGAACCGGTGCCAGCATCCAGTGCAGCCAAATAAAAAATTTAGGCAGTCTCTTTTCATGATTTGCACCCCAAACCTGTGCCAGCATCCAGCATCAGTGCAGCCACATAAAATATTTAACCAGACCCCCCTTAAACCTGTGCCAGCATCAGATTCAACACAGCCACATATAATATTAATTACCAGGCCCAAAACTCCCAGCCCTGTGCCAGGAGCCATCCCATAAAGATGTAACCAGGCCCCCCTTGAATATGTGGCAACACCTGTGCAGTCACAAAAAACATTTATTTAGGCCCCACTTCCTGCTCCATGTACCTGTGCCAGCAGACAGCTAAGTAAAATTGGTCCAGACAGAGTTTCCATTATCCAATGGGTACGAGCCACACCAGTACACCAAGTTCGGCCTCTGCCACTGCCGCGAGCCTTTGTAATGACGGCAGAATGCATATACTGCGCATGTGCCTTTCTGAAAAAAATTTCTCCTAGGAAGTCCGCCCCCAGTGATTGCCCCCTAGGCAGGTGCCTTCCCTGCCTACTCCTAGTTCCCAGTCCTGTATTCTCCTATACTGATTACAATTCAGCAGGAATGATTTAAGGACTTTTTATGGTGATTAGTGACTTCACAGCTTACAAGACAAGTTTTGGTTAATGTTATTTCTCTTCTTAACTAAGCTATATATTTTTTTAATGAAAGCAAATTGTCATTTTTGGACATTTTGTTATATATTATATAATATTATAATAATTGGCTGCTGGATTACAATTAACTAGCTGCTCATCTGGCTGTCATTTTCCATTACCTGGTCAGGTCTAATGGGGGGATAAACCTGCCGTGCCTGTGAGGTTTACACATGGGTGTTTTATCCCACAGGTAATCATTTAGGATGAAGTGTCCTTGAGAATTTTATTTATTCATGATGTAGTGGTTCACAATTTGCTATCTTTCTGTATCTATCTTACTACACAGTATAGCTGCCAGTATCTTTCTGTATCTATCTTACGAGTAAATAATTCCACCGTGCTGGTGGAATTATTTACTCTGAAGTTTGTGGGTTTCCGAAGCCTTCTCGGCCAGGCACCGGGCTATATACGATTTGGAGAGCCAGGGTGTGCAAGCTGGTAACTATACCTGTTTCTGTATCTATCTTACTACACAGTATAGCTGCCAGTGTGAGTGTTGTAATTAGCTTAACTAGGTTGGCACAACAAACATTAACAATAATAAGCATTTTGCTTCTAGCAATGGTTACCAGCAGAGCTTTCAGGATGCACGCCAATGACCACAGACTAACAACTTGCAACATGTCTTCCGATTGATCTGCAGGGTTCCTGTGGCTTTATTCTGTAGACCTTAACTGTTATGGGTCTGAGCAGAAGCATAAGAACCAGGCAGCCTACTGAAACTTTTATGCTCCTAAAGCTTCACTGCAGGCAGATTTTGAGACCACAAATAACTACAGTTTCTACCACAAAAAAAATGACTTCCACGTTCTACTGAGAATAAACTGCAGCCAATATAAAATATAGGATCAGAGACATTGATAATGACTCCTGAAGCTAAAATTAAACATTTTCATTTTCTTTCTTAAATGTATCTCAAATAACATGTTATGCAGGTCCACATAGTTATTGTTTTGGTGCAGCAGTTATTTCTGCACATTTTTGAAGATTTCATATTTGACTTGACTTTATGAAATCGTGTTCTTGATCTTAGAATCAGTTGGTAAACAGTGTTTTCAATTTTTTGAGATAATTCTGGAAAAAAGTTTATAGTACATAAAAATAAAAAAAATTTTGGTATTAGCCCATTTTTATGGCTATACCACCTAGCCATGAAAACATATGTATTTTCTCCTGGTTTCAAAAAAGTGACCTACCAGCACAGGGGTCCTCAAACTACGGCCCGCGGGCCAGATACGGCCCTCCAATGTCATTTACCCGGCCCACGCTGGCAATTGCCCCATATTTTTTAAAAAAAAAATATAGAAAGCTCGATCTGGCCTCCCGCTCAGGGCCGGAACTAGGGGTAGGCAGAGTAGGCGCCCGCCTAGGGCGCAGTCATAGGGGGGCGCAATATACAAAAGGAATTTTTTTTTTATTTTTCTTTAAATTTTAAACTTTGTGCGGCTGCCCCAGGCCCCCTGCAGAGTTCCGCTCTGCTTCCGACTTCCGAGACCCAGCCAGGCAGTCTCTACTTGTCCTGCTGGCTGGATCCGTCTAGAAGCAGCAGGGCAGCAGCAAACCGGCCCAGCGACTTGCGCATCCATCCAATGATGCGCCGGCATAAAGAGAGGCACGCCCCCGCGCTGGCGTGCGCGGTGACGTCAGCAGGGACCTGTGCGCCTGTGTAGTGTGGCCTGGGCCCTGGCGCGTCGTATGGGTGCGGCCGGCGTTCTTGCATGAGGCGCCTCTGACTCGTCTGACAACAAGTCTCCTCCTCCTGGCTCCTGAAAAACTGTGGGTGGCTGCCTGTGCCTGGTGAGTGGCGACTGAACTGCTGCTGATATTGGACACACAACACAAGGTACAGACTTGGGGGGGGCTGGGGGGTGGAAATGCATTTTTTTTTGTCACAACAGGTACAGATTTGGGGGGGGCTGGGGGCAATGAATTTTTTTGGCACAACAGGTGCAGATTTGGGGGGGGGGAATATTTTGGGTGCTGCTGGCTGGCACAGGTACATATTGGGGGCAATATTTTGGGTGCTGCTGGCTGGCACAGGTACATACATATTGGGGCGATATTTTGGGTGCTGCTGGCAGGCACAGGTACATATTGGGGGCAATATTTTGGGTGCTGCTGGCTGGCACATGTACATATTGGGGGCAATATTTTGGGTGCTGCTGGCTGGCACAGGTACATATTGGGGGCAATATTTTCAGGGGTGCTGCTGGCTGGCACATGTAAAGATTGGGGGCAATATTTTGGGTGCTGCTGGCTGGCACATGTACAGATTGGGGGCAATATTTTGGTTGCTGCTGGCTGGCACAGGTACATATTGGGGTCAATATTTTGGGTGCTGCTGGCTGGCACATGTACAGATTGGGGGCAATATTTTGGGTGCTGCTGGCTGGCACATGTACAGATTGGGGGCAATATTTTGGGTGCTGCTGGCTGGCACAGGTACAGATTTGGGGCAATATTTTGGGTGCTGCTGGCTGGCACATGTACAGATTGGGGGCAATATTTGATGCACACTTGCATCACTTGTTACGACTTGCAGTGACAAACATGGAACCGGATATTGATTATCTCATCAGCCAAAAGCAGGCCCACACTTCCCATTGAAATACTGGTAAGTTTATGTTAGTTAAAATTGTTCTTCATTGTACATTTTTTAAATAGTGTATTGTTTCTTCATGATTTTTTTGCACTACCTGTACTACAAATAAGATATATATGCAGTGTGCATGGGAATTTGTTCATTTTTTTTTTTTAAACTATAGTCCGGCCCCCCAACAGTCTGAGGAACCGTGAACTGGCCCTCTGCTTAAAAAGTTTGAGGACCCCTGTACAGCACATTCTCTTTCTCTATGCCTCTTATAATAAGCTGGTCTGGTGCAAAGTATGAGGGAACGGCACCCTCCCCAAGTAAACTGGACAAGAAAATAACAGCACACAAGACTCCATGCAAGTGGGGATTACCCTGCATGTTCAATTAATTTAAACCTTAAACAGAAAATGGTTCATGATTCTAAGGCTGTCATCTATGGTATAAAATGTCCTTGTGGCATGGCCTATGTGGGTCAGACAAGTAGACCAATAAAAACCAGGCTTAATAAACACATGAGAACCATTCGTAATTATCAACCAGGAATTAAGCAAAAAGAGGAAAATGAGAAAAAGAAACGGGAAACCACACTTGCTAGGCATTTTTTTGAACAAGGCCATAAAGTTACCCAACTAAAATGGCAGATATTGGAAAAGGTGGAGTCAAATGAAGGACAGGATAATATGAAACTGTTAAATTGCAGAGAGAATTTACAGTAGCATGTTTCCAATAATCTCATTAAAAATATGTCAGTACTGTAAAAAAGTGCCAGGAAGTTGTTTTTTGACAGAGATGCTCCTTGTTGCATGTTGATTTAATGAAGCTGTCTGAAGAAGTAGGTAGTCATATAACTAACAGGAAATAATGTGCACAATGCATTTTTAAAAACCCAGGTTGCACAAAGTAATGCCTTTTTTTGTTGTATTTTAATCAAGCCTATCTCTTTCCCCACTAATGTTGAAAATGAATGTAAGTTATTTTTTAACAGCACTATTCAACTTTCCTCTGCATCACTCACTGCTATCCATCAACTGCAAACATTCAGTTTTAATGCTGGTGTCAAGGCTTGATGGAAGGACTTGGGGGCATTGAGCTGGAAACATAGTAGGACTAAATCACTTATTCAGATCGCTGGCAGGTCACTATTCTTTTCTGTCACCAACAACCTAAAACATGTCCTTATAGTGTGTTGAGGCATAACCAGAAAATAACTGCATGTAGACACGGAGCGAATATTTGTGAAGGACCTGCATTGCAGTTCCAAATGTCTCTGTATTAATGTAGACATGGAAAAAGTTTCTATATGTGTGGACATGTTATAAAATGCTCTTATAATGATTGCATGATTTTTTTCTTAAATTACACCAAAGGAATTTTTATAGGTTTCTAAACATGGGCGGCTATTGTATCCTTCATCTCATTCTCCTTAGTTTGCAGCCAAGAGGTTCCTTCTATGTGTTGCCTGAAGTCAGCCATGCCTTCATGTTAGGATCACAGTTGTTTACACAAGAACTTCACATGAAATAGTCACCTCTTAGAGCTATGGGTCAAGGGGATACATTACACAGCAGAGTTAAATGTTAATGTATAGTAGTTGTACTATTAAGTTGCCTGGGTGTTCAACCAAATCACCTTATGAAGTCATGCATATTGTTTTCCCACTTTGGTGTCCAAAATATAAAGTGTGGTTTGGACATTTTGCCCGACCTACACAGGTGCAATTGAGGAACATGCCTTAAAATACGAAAGCGTGATTGCAACTGTACTGAACTAGTTATGTATGCCTTTTTCTGTCAAACAACAGCCACATCTGTTTATGACCACTGTGGGTGTTGTACTGCCACTAAAGCAACGGGATTTGACAGATATATATTTTTTTAATTTAAAAACATTGCCTTTCCTATTCTGAATCTGTAAACTCTACGTAGCTATTCTTATGTTCATTAGAAGTATTGCTGAGAAATTTCATGTTTTTAATACCGCAGTGTTTAAAATAAAAAAGCCCCATTGACATATTGTGCAGCTTGCCAGAAGCTGATGCAAACTCAGAGATCAAGTTGTCTTGCTTGGTTGTGATCTTTCAGGGAGAAAGTATAATAAGCCTACTAGTAGGTTTGGACAGAGAGGCTGAATCTATTAAAATCATTGATTTTTAACAAAGACTGTAATGATGACGGATTTCATGCTGTGGTGTGTTGTTATATGGATGAGTTACTGCAGGTTTTCTGTAGCAGCCTTAGACAAAAGAATTAACGGTTTACCATCCTGTTTCCAATTACAATACTGCACAGCTATAAATGTTTTTGAAATAAAAAAAAAAGTACAAAGTAGAGATATTATTTATGCTACATTTTAAGAAAATTAAGAGGATTATTTTAAATCTACATTGGCACAATGTATGCCTGGGACCTAAACAGAAATCTGTCAACCCAGTACGAAATTATATATATTTATATCATTTAATTTTGTAATACAGTTTAGGTGGCAGTGCAGTAATAAACAATAGCCAATAAGACCATGCTTTCATTAGTCTTGCTGAACGAGCTAGATTCAAAATAGTGGGGCTCATTTATCAACAGCGGGCAAATTTGCACCTGGAAAGTAAACAATAGCAACCAATTTGTTTTTTCAGCCAGCTGCAGGTAAAACAATGAAAGCAATGTTTTTATTGGTTGTCAGTTGTCTGCTAATTTAAGGTGACATATAGGGCAAAGAACAGACAGATTGCATTTCTGTCTGTCTTCTTACCCAAGTTTGTTCAGGAAAGCAAGCAGAACTTATTGCTTTGCTTTGTGGGCAGGTGGCAAATAGCCATACAAAGAGAACAGGGAGCCAGCTGCATGACGGACCTGACAGGGAACAGTTCATGTTTCTGCTGTGCATCTTTGAAGGACCATTATGACACACTTAGGGGCACATTTACTAAGGGTCGAATATCGAGGGTTAATAAACCCTTGAATTCGACCCTGGAAGTAAAATCCTTCGAATTCGAAACGTATTTTGCGCAAATCCTACGATCGAAGTAAAAATCATTCGAACGAACGATAAAATCCTTTGAATCGAGCGATTTGAAGGATTTTCATTGATCGAAGGATTTTTCTTCGATCAAAAAAAGCTTAGAAAAGTGATGGGGAAGGTCCCCATAGGCTAACATTGTACCTCGGTAGGTTTAAACTGCCGAAGTATGTAGTCAAAAATACTTTGAATCCTTCACTCGAGCTTAGTAAATGTACCCCTAACTGTTCATTTGGAACACAGACCAAAAAGGATCTATAGGGATCTAAAGATGTAATTATTCACACTAATATATTGTGTATCATTCCCTATATGAAAATCTAAATGCCCCCTTTAATATATTTATATGTTTTTCTGATGTTGTTCATGTATACATTAAGCACTTAAAATAACAGAGGGAGATATAGGCTAATGGCATACAAAACATACACGAAATGTGAAGGGTCTTGACTGGCAGTGGTCTTCAGCCTTACAAATCTACAGATGAAAGTTATTCCCCTTTTCCAAGATGACTCACTCATCAAGATAAGCCTGTGTGCAGGTTGAATCTAAATTAATGTATGAATTTATCTATTTTTGCTGGAATTATACAATCCAGCATACAATCTACATATATGCTTTTGTGTTTGCGTCTCAATAAATGCAATTTGTTACTTAGTTTGCAGGTTTCTATGTTTGTACAAGACAACAGGCCTCATTTATAAAGGGTAAGTGAACTAAAGAGTGCAAAATCACACTCCTTATTAGGTAAGTACTTGGGTATGGGGCCATGTTTCACTCTGCACCTGCACCTGCAGCACCCTGATCTGTACATGACCCATTAGATGGTTGTGTGCTTAGAGTAGGTTATAAATTTTCTTCTGGGAGTTTTGAGATGTATAATGTGTAAGTCATAAGCATTTCAAAGCAATACCCTTGCAGAATACATTATTTAAATTGATTCAAAACAGTTTGTGTCATTTTACTGTCTCTGTACTTCATAAAAAAAATATATCCTGTAGGTAATTTGTTCTGCAGTCTAGCAGAAATCATTTTGGTGTGTGGCTATATAAAGGAAATTGAATTGCAATCTAGTTTACTCCCATGGTCCTCATACTTATAATGCGCTTTATGGGCCTATTCTATGTGCAAATATATTCAGTGTCCTTCGTCTCTCTCTGCTGTTCAGATGTCAGTTCATAAGATGACATTCTGCCTCAACCAGTAGCTTGGAAATATTTTGCTGCAGTGGTGTTTATATGATGGACCTTTTATTTCAACAGAACAGAAACATAGTTGATTGTAATATAACTTGTCAGTCCTGCGGCTACATACACTAAAGTATTTTTAATGTATTTAAAAAGGATCAGTTAGCATATACTTTGTCAAGTGGTAGAATGCATAATAATACTGATCTAATATTGCACAGTAGGCTTCTACCAATGGGAAAGAAAAGTAACACTAGACACAAGCCTTGACCATATGTAAGACCACCGAGGGAGAATGCATTGCACAGCAATAACCACTGTTAACCATACATAATCAAAACCATACATTTGTGCATCTGTAAGTATCACTTAAAGGTGTGTCAGGGGGCCTATCAGCTCCCAGCGGAAGAAGTCAGGACCAAGGAGGAAGCTAAGGGGTTAAAGTTTGAGTTTGCGGTATCAATAAGGGATAAGGAGAAATCGTCGTCAAGTCCAAGCAAAAGGTTCAAGAGGCAGGCAGCAAGAATCAGAATCGGGGCAGAGGTCAGGACTCTCAGATGGGAGAGAACTTCTTTTTCCCAGGTTTGGTGCCTTTCCAAGTCTTTGGAGAAGATCAAAATGTCGTCCAAGTACACCACTACGGATTGGCCCAGACTATCTCTGAAGATGTAGTTTACAAATTCTTAGAAGACAGCAGGGGCGTTACAAAGGCCGAAGGGCATTACCAGGTATTCATAGTGCCCATCTCTGGTGTTGAATGCCGTCTTCCATTTGTCGCCCTCTAGGATTTGGATAAGGTTGTATGCTCCTCGAAGATCCAATTTAGTGAAGATCTCAGTCCCTCTGAGTTGATTGAAGAGTTCAGAGATGAGGGGCAGAGGGTAATGATTTTTAATCGTGAGCTTGTTCAAGCCCCTGTAATCAATACAGGAACACAATCCGCTATCCTTCTTCTCCACAAATAAGAACCCCGCCCCTGCAGGTGAAGATGAAGTTCAAATGAATCCTCGCTGGAGGTTATCCTGAATTTATTCCTTCATCGCAGAAGTCTCGGCAGGTGATAGGGGTTAGGTACGGCCTCTGGGGGGAATGGTACCAGGAAGAAGTTCAATGGGACAATCGTAGAGACGATCAGAAGGGAGAGTCTCAGCAGACTTCTTGCAGAAGACATCCACAAAGTCTTTGTACACTGCGGGCAAAGACTGAAGGTCTGCAGCAGCAAGGGACACCCAGTGAATGGACTTTGCAGGTAAACAGTTCTTCTGACAGTAAGGAGTCCAATGAGATATCTGGTTGGCAGACCAGTCAATAGTAGGATTATGCAGATGGAGCCAGGGTAGCCCCAACACCACAGGAGCGGATGGGCAGGTAATAATCAGGAATGATAGTCTCTCTTTATGCAAAGTCACAACCTGCACAGATAATTCCCCTGGCATCTTGGAGATAATAGCAGAGGTTAGAGGCCTGTCATCAATGGCTGTAACCTGCAAGGGAGTAGATAAGGGGTATAGGGGAAGTCCCATGTATTTGGCAAAGGAAGCGTCCATGAAATTCCCTCCAGCCCCGGAATCAAGGAAGGCAGAACCGTCAATAGTCTTAGTGGTCAGATGAATCTGTAAAGGTAGGATAAACTGGCGAGAATTCCCTTGAGGAACAGGTGCACTCCCCACATGAGACAGCCTAGTTTTACCTTGGCGAGAGGAACCTCCTGGCTTCAATGGGTAGGAGTTGGCAAAGTGAGCCTGGCCACCACAATATAGACAGGCCAGCTGAACGTCTCCGAAGTTTTTCCTGCTCAGAGAGACGTGCCCTTTTGATCTGCATAGGTTCCTCTGGGGAAATGACATGAGGTTGCTGGGATGGAGCAGTCAAAAGGGGTTGTTGAAAGCTTGCCGCTAATATTGGCTGGAACCTCTTGCTGCGTTCCTTGACGGCTTGGTGCACTCAAAGTCGTGTGTCGACCTTGATCGCAAGAGCAGTCAAATCTTCCAAATGCTCGGTAGGTCTCTCGAGACTAAATCATCCTTAAGTCTGATCAAAAGACCCTGATAGAAAACTTTCCCATAAGCCTCATTATTTCACTTAGTTTCTGCCATCAAAGTTCTAAAGTCTATTGCGTTGTCACTGGCACTGCGGCTCCCTTGTCGGATCTGTAGGAGACAGGAAGAGGCATTAGCGACACAACCAGGAGCATCGAAGACAGTTCGAAAAGACTGCAGGAAAGCCTTGGCATCAAAGGTCAAGGGTGAATTCTTCTCCCAGAGAGTGGTCGCCTACTCTAGCGGTTTACCCTCCATCCTATTCATCACATACCCCACTTTAGCCCACTCGCTGGAGAACTGCGAGGGTTGAAACTCGAACTGGATGAGGCATTGGCTCACAAAGCCTCTACAGGCCTGAGGATCCCCATTATAGCAGGGCGGTGGAGGAATGTGGGACTCACCAGCAGCAGAAGGAAGAGTCACTGCAGCGGCAGGATTTTCTGCGACCGAAGAGGCGAATGGCATCTGAGAAAAGATAGTGTCCAGTATTTGCCCAATGTGGACCTTCTGACCATCATAAGCTTCCATGCGGGACGCCAATCCCCAGATAGCTCTTCCGACATCAGGCATAGCTTCCTCAGTGGGGTCCATGGCCTGATTATACTGTCAGGGGGCCTATCGGCTCCCACAGGAGAAGTCAGGACCAAGGAGGAAGCTCAGGGGTTAAAGTCTGCTTTCACAGTATCAATAAGGGATCAGGAGAAATCATCATCAAATCCAGGCAAAAATTCAAGAACCTAGAAACACAAGACAGGAATTCCTATAATCAGGACTTGAACCTGTGACCTGGAAGTCCTTATATTTTTAAAGTTTGCCCTGGGGGCTTGATGTCATCATGCCGTGGTTCATGGGAGCCGCCATCTTGGATAGGACCCCACCGGAGACGGGAGCGCCAACGGGCGCTCCTGACAAGGGGTAATTTTAGTGTGATGCAGAGAGTGAGGCAAATAATAAAAAAAACTATAATATAGACAAGATGAAGGCTTAGCATTAGCAATTCTATAGCATACTCAAAGTTAAATGAAAGGTGAAACACCCCATTAATACTCTCCCATATATCAAAGCCTTATTAGAGCCTAAAGAGTTAAAATTTGCCATGTTCTATAAAATCAGCTGTAGTTAGGAAACTGAGTACAGAGCTGAGTTACAATATATGTTCATATATTTATATATCTATATATACGGTATATAGATATATATATATGATAATTACTGTCATTTTATACAGATCTGCATAGATATCTATATGTGTGCGTGTGGCTTACAAAATTTTGCACTGCTGAGCATTTGTGTTGTTGATTGATTTGAAGGGCACTGGATTGAATACACCACACATGATATATATGAAATAGTATAAAATACACATTTGTATAA